>NC_062576.1:9685833-10371666 GCF_022837055.1 Prionailurus viverrinus
AGGCTATCTGGGAGGAGTTCCAGGGGAACTGCCTTACGTTGGTCCACAGGGGTGTCACAGTGCCCACCTATGGGCAGAGATCCCCCCCTCCCCCCAGCTCCAGAGATGCCAGGCCCAGCCTTAGCCCAGGTGTCAGTCTCCACAGTTCTGATAGGTTTCTGGCACGGGGCACACCGTTGCCTCATCCCTGGTCCTAGAACTCCCCAGCCAGTCTGATGGCTTCTTCAGAGTTCCTTTCCTTCTCCCCCACTCGTTTCCTCCTGGCTGGCTTCCCTAAGAAGAGATTTCCACCGCTCCTATCTCCCACACCCATGCTTCTAGAAACTCCTCAGGTCTTAGGGGGATTTTCTTCGGAATGTGCTTCCAAGCCCTGGAAGCACCCACAGCACAAGTCAGTAGATGGCACAGACGATGGGACTGACAGGGAATTTGGGATGTCTGCCCCTGTTCAGTCAGCAAACATTCTCTGCCACCCATGTGCGGCTGGGGAGGGACCTAGAGGTGAAGGCCATCTCACCTTCCAGGACTCTTTGCAGAAGGGTGAAATTGTCCTGCTCCCCAACGGAAGCCCAAGCCCTCAAGGAGTGGGGTTTTGCCCGACGGATAAGGGCTTTCCAGCCAATCAGGCCTGAAATCCGTTGGGCTAGGAACTGGAACAGAGTTTGGGAAGGCTGCAAACAATGGCTCTGTGGGTTAGGGACCTCCTGGTAGGAAGGGCAGAGCGGCTGGCACGTTTTCTTTGGGGACCTGGTGGGGATTAGCCTTGTGTGTTAGGACGGGCAGTCTGGTGGCTCCTGCAAGGACAGTAGCGGTGAGTCTGGAGGCTGGGAGACCGTAAGGCTGCCGCTGTAAAAATCCAAGCCAGAAAAGAGGCTTGGAATCCTCTTCCTGCAGAGGTGCTGCTTTCCCAAGGACGAAAGTGTTTGAGGCAGGGGTCACCCCCGTGGGCTTCAGTTTACTGTCAGCGTGACCGGGCGGAGCTCTGCGGGGCGTAACACGTGGCTGGCATGATCCCGTGGAGCCCGAACCGGAGCCGCCAACCCCGGCGCGCGCCAGCCCCAGGATGGACTGTGAGCTGCGAGCGGCGGGGAGAGCGCCCCAGCACACGTGGCCCCGCCCCCGCCCCGCCCAGGGCTCGGATTGGCTCAGGCAGGGGGCGGGGCTAGCGCTCTGGTAGCTTCAGGCCTTTTCCCATTGGTGGTCTTGGCGGCGCGAGCCCGGAAGCGGACGGGGGCGGCGGCGGAGGCGGCTGAGGCGCCTCGGGCGGGCCGGGGTTGCGGCGAGGTCCCAAGACTCGGCTTGTCCGGCGTGTGGCCCGGCAGCCATGCACCCCCCGGCCCCGGGCCCGTTAGGCGACTGCCTGCGGGACTGGGAGGAGCTGCAGCAGGACTTCCAGAGCCTCCAGGTGAGTGCCGGTGCGGGCGTCCATTGGCCCAGAGCCACGTCCCTCTGGCTCGAGGTCAAGGGTCGGGCAGCCCTGGGTCAGGCAGTGGGGGCTCAGGGCCAAGGGTCGAGGACGCTGGCGTGGCACCCGAGGGCGAGGAGGCCCTGGGTGCTGGTGGCCCTAGCTGGACCCTCCTCTCGGCCTCAAATGAGTGTCCGGCGGCAGCCCCCATCGCCGGCACTGCCGCTGCGACCCTGGTGGGGACCCGCTGCACCTAGCGGACCTGGGGCCTTGTGCGGGGGCCTCGGAAAGAGGTCCCTGCCCCGTCCTCTCCCAGGAGAGCGGCCTCCTGAGTCAAAGCCGGCCAGGCCCAGTCTTGGGTCGGTCACCTCGCAAACATGCCTCGGGCGCCGGCACGGCTGGAGCCAGAGCAGCGCCAGCAGCGCGGTCCCCGCCCTAGGACAGCGCTGGGAGGTCTGGGCTCCCCCGGGAGGCAGGGTAGTGGTGTGTAGGTGAGGTGCCTGGATGGGGGCGGGGCCCATCCAGGGTGAAGGACAGCAGCCACGGAGGCAGGACTATGTGGCTACTGTAAAGAGAGTGAGGGGAGAAGTGGGTGGGCCAGACCCTGCAGGGACCTCATGGATGAGATCGGAATCTTTCTGATACCAGTAGGGAGCCATGGGAGGAAGTGTCTGGATCTGACTTGTATGCACCCTGTGCTGTTCTGTGGGGAGCCCCGAGGGGAGGGGTGAAGGCTGCTGGTCTCCTCTGGACAGGAGAAACTGGTTGGTAGGGGTGGCAGATGTAGCACATGTTGGGTTCTGAGGGGGGTGTGGTGGCCCCTTTGGGCCATGAGAAACAAAAGAAGACCTAGAAAGGGTAGAGTACCTAGGCCGGCTGGGTACTTGGTCATGGCTTTATCTCTCCCGTACTGGTTCCAGCTCCTTCCTGTCTGCACTGAAGCCTTGTAGCCCAGCCTGGGCCTGGCCAAGGCTACTGTCACTGGGGTTTCTCCTGGAGTCCTGAGCAGAGCAGACTTAGTCTCCCAGCCTGGCCACCCCTGCCTGACCTTCCTCACACTTCCTATGGTTGTCTCCAGGCTTCTCCTCTGGAAACTCACCCACCAGGGCAAAGTGCTCTGGGAAGCTTTGGGCCAAAGGTGCTGGGGGAGGGGTAGAAGGACTGATCTTACAGCTGGAGGTCTAAGGGCTGGAGCCTGATGACCTTTAACCTGGGAAGCAGATGCGGGGAGTGCCAGAGCAGCAGGCGTCTTGGACAACCTCAGCTCCCCTGTGCTAGCAGGCCGGGTAGGCAGGAGGATCCGAGAGGACCAGAGTGGCTTCAGGCAGCCTGATTGGTCCAGAAGGTAGACCTTGGGCCTAGAATCTGAACTCGAGGTGGGAACAACTAGTAGGTGGGCTGAGACCAAGAAACTTTCAGAAACTAGTCTGTTTCTGGGACAAGGGGGTCGTGATGGCCTCTGGGCTTTGAGAAGGAGCCCCATCCCCTTGCCTGCCTTGGGGAGAGGGCAACCTCAGGGAGGTCCTTGGGCCGGCTGTCTCCTTTCTTTCTCAGACCCTCCAGAGGAGCCCCTGGGGCGTCTCTGCCCCACGCCCTGTCCAGCAGGCGCTGGCTCAGGGGCCTTCTAACCAGTTTGAGCCTTCCCCTGCCTGCTCCCCAGGAGACCCACCGGCTGTACCGCCTGAAGCTGGAGGAGCTGATCAAGCTGCAGAACAGTTGTACCAGCTCTATCACTCGGCAGAAGAAGCGGCTCCAGGAGCTGGCTCTTGTCCTGAAGAAGTTAGGACCCTCCCCCCCCCCCCCCCCCCCCCCCCCCCCGCTTCCATAGTCCCCCATGCCTCCCGTACCGCCCTGGCCTAGGGCTGGGGAGTGGGCGTCGGGTCTGGGTTGGGGGAGAGCTGGCACTGACTCCTGAGTGTCCCGGGCGTGGCGTCTCCCCTCGCTGGGTCCTGTTGACCCTCCTGCCCCACGGGTGTCGGCTGGGGATACCTGGGGGCCCCCTGCCCTGACTCTGGCTTCTGTCTACCTGCAGATGCAAACCGTCCCTTCAGTCGGAGGCTGAGGAGGCTGCACGGGAACTGGAGAACCAGATCAAGGAGCGCCAAGGCCTCTTCTTCGATATGGAGGCCTATTTGCCCAAGAAGAATGGGTGAGACCCCCTCCCCCAAGCTCCGTTCACAGATGCTCCTGGGCGGCGGCCTGAAGAGCAGTTTCCTTTGGTTGTTTGGCTGGCCAGTGTTCCCTCAACCTACTCTGGGCCGAGCAGTCAGGCCCAGCCCTGTGTCCGGGAGATGGCACGAGTGACAGTGACAGTTCACGGAGATGGGTGCTTTGGGGAGGAAGGACAAGAACTAGAGGAGCACAGTGAGGGGTGCCTCACCCAACCTGAAGGTCAGGGAAAGCGTGGAGCACAAAGGAGTGAGCTTGGCAGGCATGGGAGGGTGGAAACCGCAGGTCTGGCCAGAGCTCAGGGAGGTGGTGGGCGACCAGAGGGGAAACCAGGCCTTGGAGTTTGCTTCGGCCCCAGTAGGCCGGGCAGAGGGACCTTTAGATCAGCCACCGTCACTGAGGAGAGTGGCAGGGGACGGTGTACAACCCTTGGCCGAGTAAAAGAGACCACAGGCAGCAAGACAGCTGAGAAAGAGCATGTTCCAGAAGGAGGGGACAGCAGCCTCAGACCAGATGGCCCAGGGGGGTCAGATGCCATACGGAAGGGAAATGTTTCCTGGAAGTCAGGGCGGCCTTGGAGAGAACCACTCCACAGGATGGTGGAGGTGGAAGTTGGTAAGCGGGTGACCAAGAGCTGGGGGACGGGCACATTTAGGCAGCTCTTCCCAAGCTTGGCTGTGAGTGGAAGGGGAAACCAGCAGCTGGAACTTGGCCTAGGGGTGGGGGTGGGGGAGTGCGTTTGCTGCACCCTCGTTTGTGTGTGTGTGTGTGAGTGTGTTACTTTGTACCTGGGGAAGACCTGGGCACATGTACCTTCGGGGAGGTGGGACCCTCGGAGTGGGAGACCCAGTAAAGGGAAATCCCTGGGGAGGTGGGAAGGGCTGGGCGTGGGCCCTTCTCATTGGTGAGGAGGGAGGCCCAGGAGAGGTCAGCCGCCTGGAGGGAGGGTTTGACGAAGCCACTGCAGGGATGGCATAGGGAGCTGGGGGTTATGGGGTCGACAAAGTGGCTGACGTGCAAGGGGGGCTCGCAACCTCAGCTAGCTTGGGAAAGGAGCCTGGGGTTGGGGGGCCTGGAAGCCTCAGAGAGGGCCAGGGTCCACATGGGGCAACCCACCTGGGAGGCTCAGGGTCAGAGCACAGGCTGAATTTCGGAGGGAGCCCTTATGGGCCGGGAGGGGGCCCTGGCGGGGCGGACTGGGGGCTGAAGGCTGTCAGGTAGCAGGAATGGAGGAGGTGATAGCGGGTGTGCGCGCTCACAGGCACCGAGCCCTGCCCTGGGCTCGCAGGGGCGATCCGAGATGTGGGCAGGGCTGCCAGAGGGTGGGAGAGCCAGGCCGCCCTGGAGGCCCTGGGGAGAGACCAGGGAGGGGACGCTGCTGGTTTACCCTGGAGCGGGACTGGGGAGCAGGCAGAGAGGCTGGGCCTTGGCGTCTCCCTCCCCTTGAGTGGGTCCGCAGCACCCCCAACGTCGGAACCCTAGGCCAAGGCCACGGGAAGTCCGGGTAGGGATGGTGGCCCCAGCTCTACGCCTTTGGCTGCCCTCCCCGTCGGAGCCTCTCCTCACCTGGTGTCCCCTCTCCTAGGTTGTACCTGAGCCTGGTTCTGGGCAATGTCAACGTGACACTCCTGAGCAAGCAGGCTAAGTAATTTGTTGTCGTGGGCTGGGTCCCCACTCTGCTCGCCACCCTCCCGGGTCCTTTCCATCCCGCCCCAGCTGCCCCGGCTAAGCCTCGGGGCGCAGCGGTCAGCGCTGGGGTCGCTGTCCCGGGCCAGCCCGTGCCTCCTGCGGAAGTGTGTCTGGAACAGGAGCCTCCCTTCCGGGTGGAGGCGAGGGTGGGCCCTGCCGGCACCCCGGCCTGTCCCACGAGTGTGTGCCCACCCAGGTTTGCCTACAAGGACGAGTACGAGAAGTTCAAGCTCTACCTCACCATCATCCTCATCGTCATCTCCTTCACCTGCCGCTTCCTCCTCAACTCCAGGTGGGTGCGCTGCTCAGGACTAGGCCCCTGCCCCCCTCCAGGCTCTGGCACCAACCCTCTGTCCCCTCCTCAGGGTGACAGACGCCGCCTTCAACTTCCTGCTGGTCTGGTATTACTGCACGCTGACCATCCGAGAGAGCATCCTCATCAACAACGGCTCCCGGTGGGCGAGGGGGCGAGGCGGGCGCTGGAGCTCCCCGGGGAGGGGGTGCGTGCCCCGGGCCCCCGAGAAGCAGGCACTGGACAGGGGTGCTGCTTTCTTCCCGCCTCGGCCTTGCTCCCTGTCCCTGAGCACCAGTCCTGGGGGCTGAGGGGACAGGAGTGACACTGGCTTCCCTATGTATGCAGGATCAAAGGCTGGTGGGTTTTCCATCATTACGTGTCCACCTTCCTGTCGGGAGTCATGCTGACGTGGTGAGTGGCAGGGCTTGGCTCCCAGGCCCTGGGGGGTCGAGGGGGTGAGTGCGGGCCAGAAAGGTGGTGCCCCCCGAGCTCCTTACCCTTCCCACCGCTTTCTACCTCAGGCCTGACGGCCTCATGTACCAGAAGTTCCGGAACCAATTCCTGTCTTTCTCCATGTACCAGAGTGAGTATCTCAGAGGGCCCCGCTCGGCTCAGGAATCCCCCACGGGGAGGGGCGGGCTGAGGACTTGGGGCCCCAGCCTGGTTCTGATGCCCCCGCCCCAGGCTTTGTGCAGTTCCTGCAGTATTACTACCAGAGCGGCTGCCTGTACCGCCTGCGGGCCCTGGGCGAGAGGCACACTATGGACCTCACTGTGGGTGAGTCGGGCGTGGCCGCCCTGCTTGGGAGCCCTGACAGGGGGGCCGGAAAGGGAAGTCCTCTCCTGTCCACGTGGGTCTGAGAGACCGTGCCCATCTCCGTCCTCTTTCCTCCCCACAGAGGGCTTCCAGTCCTGGATGTGGCGGGGCCTCACCTTCCTGCTGCCCTTTCTTTTCTTTGGACACGTAAGTCGTCCCTGCCCCTGCGCGTCTGGCTGGGCATCCCCGTGTTCTGGCTTTGGGCCCGAGAGGGGACCGGGATCTGCTGCTTGAAACCTCCCATTCCTCCCAGTTCTGGCAGCTTTTTAACGCGCTGACGTTGTTCAACCTGGCCCGGGATCCTGAGTGCAAGGAGTGGCAGGTGAGCGGGGCAGGGGGGGGGAGGCCCGAGAGGCATGCCGGGAGGGCCGGCGCCGTCCTGACCCCGCTTCCTCCCCCAGGTGCTCATGTGCGGCTTCCCCTTCCTCCTACTCTTCCTTGGCAACTTCTTCACCACCCTGCGGGTTGTGCACCAGAAATTCCACAGTCAGAGGCGTGGGAGCAAGAAAGAATGAGCCTGGGCCTTCCCCCGCCCGCCCGGCTCCCTACGACACCCCTGGCCTGGAAGCGGGTTCTGGCCCCTGTGTTGAGGGGGTAGGGGGCTCCCCTCAACCGGGAGGGTCTCTTCTGCTCTCCCTGGGGTGTTGTGGGCTCTGTGGGCCCCAAAGGCTGTGCTGGAGAGGAGGGGCCTGGGCCTATGGCCCAGGCCTGTGGGGAGCTGGGGGCCAGCAGCCTCAATAAAGGAAGAGCGGCACAGAGGTGGCTTGAGGCGTGTGCTCTCCGAAGGGTGAGGCAGGGCCTCCGCGCCACCACAGCATGGGTTCTCGGGGCTCCTGAGCTGCTCTCTGGGGGTCTGAGTAGACCCAGGGGGAGGCCCCGGATCTGCTCAAGCAATACCAGTCAAAATACAGAAAACAGAACTTTATTCCAAGGACCAGAGATTATTTAAAATTATTTACAGTCATTGAAAATAATGCGGAGGGGCTAGGCCCCAGCTCAGCTGAGAAGAGCCCCTTCTGTACAGCCACCAAGGGCCGGAGATGTTCACACAACACAGGCCCTGGTCTCCCCTGACCACATGCCCTGGGGCCGGGGTGCTCCAGAGGGTGCGTCTGGGGCCTGGACCGGTCCCTCGGCCCACCTCCCGCGGCAAGAAACCAGCCAGGAGACTGGCAGAAGGGAGCGAGGAAGGTGATTACAGGGAGAAGCAAGTCTGTGGGGCTTGAGGGGCAGGGCCGGGCTGCCCCTAGCTCCACACGTCCAGGGAGTAGCGGCCCTTGGTCATCAGCTTCTTGATGTAGTCCACGGCCTGGGCGTGCTCCATGGCCCCCACCTCGGCCACGATGTCGTAGAAGGTGTTCTGCACATCCCTTGCCATGTTTCGAGCATCCCTGGGGCAGGATGGAGGTGGCACTGGGCAAGGGCCCCCCCCCAACCCCGGGCAGGCAAACCCCACCCCGCCCCTCCTCTGCCCCCACTCACCCGCAGACGTAGATGTGGGCACCCCCCTCGTGGATCAGCTTCCACAGGTGCTCCTTGTCCCTCTTCAGTAAGTGCTGCACGTAGACCTGGGGTCGGGGGGGGGGGGGGTGGGCAGAGGTGGCAAGGTGACGAGGCGGGTCCCGCGGCCCTGAGGCCCAGCCCAGAGGGGCCGCCCGAGGCCTCACCTTGTGGGGCTGCTCCCGAGAGAAGGCCACGTTGAGCTGGGTGAGGGAGCCGTCCTTGTGGAACTGAGTCAGCTCTTCGCGGTACAGATAGTCCTCGTCAGACCGGCGGCAGCCGTAGTAGAGCAGCGTCTCCCCCACGTCCTTGCCTGGGGCGGTGAGCAGGGGTGAGCAGGTACCCAGGCACACGGAACCCCACGGAACCCCACCCCATGCCCACACACTTACCCTGCTGCCGCAGCCAGGCCCGCTCCTGGATGAAGCCTATGAAGGGTGCCACCCCTGTGCCAGGGCCCACCATGATGACAGGGGTGGTGGCCTTGAAGGGCAGGCGGAACTGGGACTTGCGCACAAACATGGGCACCAGGGCCCGGCGGCCGTTCTCCCCTGCAGGCTCCTTGGCCCGTAGCCAGCTGGTGGCCACCCCCTTGTTGATGCGGCCAGACTTGGTCTCGTACTCCACCGCCACGGCACAGATGTGCACAGAGTTGGGGTGGACCTGGTGGGAGTGGGGCAGGGGTGATCACACCTGAGGCCCTTCTCTCCTGCCCCCCCTGGCCCTGTCACCCCAGCCTCCTCCTCTTCTCACCCTTCCTGGTGCCCAAACCTCGAAAGCCCCTTTCCAGCAGCTGTCCTGGCTGGCTCTCAACACCAGTAGAGAGCCGTTTGCAGTCTTGTGGTCCAGCCCGCTGGACATGAGGCGCTTGGGGCAGAGCTGGGGCCACAGCTCAGGGCACCCATCGGCTGTGCCCTCCCTACGTGGGCTGGGCCTCGCACCTTGGAGGATGAGGCGATGGAGTAGTAGCGGGCCTGGAGACGAGGCAGCAGCTCACACAGGTGGTCGATGGGGGGCCGCAGGGACGGGTAGTCCTGCAGGATGGCCAGGATGTGCCGCCGAGCTTCCACCACCCAGCTCAGGTACAGCTCCTGGGGAAGGCCAAATGCGGGGTGAGACCTGGGGGGGAGTGAGGGGAGGCGCCGTGGCCCAGGTGACAGGGCTGAGGTGGTGGCTCCCCAGGTGCGGCGGCAGCAGGCCTACCTTGCCCTGGCCCGAGGAGGACGCCATCTTGCGCAAGTGCTCCTGCTCAGAGGGCTCCGAGGCGTACTGTGCCAGCTCGTAGAGCACATTGGTGCGTGGCGGGTTGGTGATGTCCAGGTAGTAGGTGAGGGCCGTGCGGTACGAGGTGGGGCAGGGGAAGGGGTGCTTCTTGTTGGACTCCTCTGCAGGGAGAGGGGAAAAGCATTTGGGGTTAGTGGCCGCTGCCCAGCTAGTCTGTTCCAGAACCTGGAATCGTGGGGTCTTGTGTCTGAGGGCCACGAGGGCACCAGGGCTTTGGGCTTAAGCAGCTCAACCTATCTACGGCTTTGCCAGGGGCCCATTCCTGCCGGCTGCCTCGGGTCCCGGGCTGGAGGGCAAGCAGCCTCGATTCCAGGACTCACCGTCCAGATTGTTCAGGGACATGATGACGTCCAGGTCAGCACCCAAGATCTTGCCGAGCTGGCTGACCAGGGCAGAGTCATTGGCTGGGTAAACGGCCACATGGTCCCCAGATTCATACCTAGGGTTGGTGGGGGGGTGGATTCGAGGCTCAGGAGGGGGTGGAAGGCAGGGCCCGGAAGCTCTGAGAGGGGTGGGTTGGGGGAGGGGGTGGCTGCCAGCACCTGAGTTTGGAGTCTGAGATGTCTAATTCCAGGTGCATGAGGTGTCGCTCAGTTCCCTGGTTCAGCTTCCGGTTGGTGGTGACCTCAGCCAAGAACGGATTCTTGGCATCAAAGGGGCTGGGTGGGAAAGAGAGCAGCTCAGTGATTGGCCAGGCCCTCAATCTGAATCTCCCTGCCCCCAAGGGACCCTTCTGGTTTCACAGAACACAGGGAACCTTAGAGCCAGCCTCCCAGGGCCCCAGGAAACCTCTCCAATTATGTAAAAGGTTCTCCCAACCAGATTCAAGGCAGTGCCCCCAGTGACCCCCAGAAGTGGGCAGAGCTAGGTTATCAGTGTCTCCATTTACAGATAAGGAAACTGAAGCCGGTTCCTAAATGTGGGGGAGACCCTTCACCCACTACCTGTTTGTGGGCTGAGTGCACAGGAGGACCAGGCCCCTTGTAGATGGCGCCCTACGACAGAAGGTGCCTGGGTCCTGCCTGCACAGTCACTGAAACGTTGGGTTTCCTGTTAAAGCAGGGCCACTGGTCTTAAATCCTCAGGGTGTTAGGGGGACTTTTTCCTGGACGGCTCCAGGAATCTGGGCACCACCCCGGGGTAAGGCAAGTCAGGGGCCCAAGAGAGGAATGCTGTTTTTGGATAAAAAGTCCAAATACTGAGGCAGGCTTTAAGAAAGCAAGTCCTTCCTGCCAGGGTTCAACCTGGACTCACAGCCATACTCCGGATGTCCTGCTCCAGGCACTGGTAGGGGCCTCCCCACCCCCGGATACTTAGAGCAAAATGTCACATTAAGTACAAACTGAGCAAGTGTCTCCTGGTGGCCGCGCCCTGGCCTGAGGGACCCCTGGGAGAGAGCCAGGGGGCAGGGCCTAGGTGTGGGCCTGCCTCTGTTCCTCTGCTCTGGGCCTTACGCCCTCCCGTGTGGTGGAGGTGAAGTCATGGGTGCTCCCACCCACACCCACTCACGGGCAAGGGCCTGCAGGGACTCACAGGACTGCCAGCCATTGGGGGCACCCACGGCCACAGGCCCCCAACCGTGCTCTCTACTCACGGTTTCTGGTTCTCGTAGCTCTTCAGTCGGCCCATCTCTCCCGTGTACACCTTGGCCACGTCTATGTCTGTGTGGACCACGAGCTCGTACTGGCGAATGCTGGCAAGGGGAGATAGGGTGAGGTGGGGAGGGTCCGGAGGATGGTGGGAGGGCTGGGGAGCCTGGGGTGCTGCAGGCTTCGAGGCGATTCTGGGAGAAGGTGAGGAAAGCCCCCCCAGTGCCCGTCCCTTCCAGGCAAAGCCCAAGTGCCTTAACGCGGGACCCAGGACCCCCTGGTCCTGTGACTGAGCATCTGCCAGCTTCTCCTGGCGTCCCCGCCGGAACCCAGCGGGCCAGGTCTCCCACCCCGTGTGCGGACACACACTCACCTGGACTCCTCTCCGGTGGCTTCCACCCCAAAGTGTTCGCACACAGCCGGCCAGAACTGCTCTCGCCACGTGATGAAGTCCTCCTCCAGGCTGGTGGGAGGAGGGAATGAGGCCGGCCCCAGGGAGCCCCTCTCCCCGCCCAGCCCGAGGAGCCTCCTGGGATGGGGCCCGAGCCACCAGGTGGCATTTGGGGCGCTTTTGCCACCAGGGGCATTTGCTAAGCAGGGGCGCCGGGAGCCCAGAGGATGTAGAAAAGTGAGGGGGGGATGGCGCCGGCCTTCCCTTGCCCTCGGTGATGCCTGTACAGGTGGCTTTGCACTCCCCTCACGTGCCAGAGTCGGCCCTGACCCTGTGGGTTCCCCAGACATGCTGGCCGGGGTCGGGGCTCCGGGGAGGGGGGCCCGGACACTCACTTCCCATCGTCATCGCCCATCCCCAGCTCGAAGATCCGCTGGGCGCCGAGCTGCTCCAGCCGCTTGTCCACATACTTGCCCATGGCATTGAAGTGCTCGTAGGTCTTGTTCCCGAGACCAAACACCTGTGTGGACCCAGGGACGGGTCTGAGGCCTGGTCAGCGGTCAGGGGTGGGTTTCCCCCGTGCCCCCCAAGGGTACACCGCACCCTTGGGCCTCTACATCCTCCAGACAACTTGCACTGTGAGGCGGGCCACCTCTGGCCCCCGGAAGTGGCTTTGTTTCAGTGGCATGCGGCCCCTAGGCCTCAACCCTGGGCGGCCAGCAGGGTCAATTCACCCTCCCTGCCCGGTGTTCCTGGCCCGGCCTACAGCGGTCAGCCTGCTGCACCCTTCTTGTCTTTGGTCTACCGCAAATAGTGCCCCCGGAGCAAAGCGGGGCTGGGGACCCGGGAGCAGGGACTGTCAGCACTGGGGCCCAGGGCAGAAGAGAGGCCTGACCTGTGAGCAGCCCTCCCCGCCGGGTCCCCCGCTCTAAGCCTCTGTTCTGACACCTTGGCCTGCCCTGGCTCATCAGGACGAGGTGGGAACTGAGGGTCCAGAGGCACCGTAAGGTGCAGAAGCCATGGGAGAGAAGATGGGGAGGCTCACCGCATACTTGACTCCGGAGAGGTCCATATCTGTCTCCTGGAGCCAGTCGTAGAAGTCCTGTGCGTTGTCCGTGGGGTCCCCCTCACCATAGGTGGCCATGCAGAACACCGCCAGGGAGTTCTCGATCTCCGGCAGGCTGCCCAGGTCGGCCTGGAGAGACGAGAGCAGGGCCCGGGCCCAGCGACCGTGACTGAGCCTATGTCAGGGGTGTGCCTGATGGGATGCAGACAGGAGAGCCCAGGCCCTGCCCAGGGCGGCTGCTGTGGGATGGGAGGGAATGATTCCGTTGGGAAGGGGCACGAGCAGTCGGAGAAGGCTGCATGGAGGGGGCTGACATTTGAACCAGTGCCTTTCCAAAGGAAAGGGAACAGCAGGCACAAAAGAACACGTGTAAGGGCCTGGGTGTTGACAGGCAGAAGCAGGCTGGGTTCTGGGCCACCAGCCAGCGCGCAGAACGTGGTTCTGTGCACCGGGCCCTGGGGGAGAACCTCATGGTCCCACAACGTCCTGGGACCACAGCAGGGCCTGAGCTCTCGCAAATTCCTAACCAGCTGCTGGCTAACTTAAAACCCAGGTCTGCGGACAGACGGGCGGCGGTGCCGGTCCCCAAGACCCAAGGGTGGGGGTGGAGCGGGTGGGGGACGGTTGGGTTTGGGAGACAGAAGAGCTCGTGTGGTGAACTCAGGAGAGACTGGTTTTGGGGGAAAGTACATCTGGCAGCAGCCCCATCAGGGGAGGAGAAAGATGGCAACTAGGACCTCCTGCCCGTCAGCCTCTTCCCTTACTGTCCACCGCGTCTATGTGGGGCTGGTGGCCTGGCTGTCATTAGCTCCCTGACCCAGAAAGAGGCAAGCAGACGGCTAGAAGTTTCTTGGGCTTTTGAGCGCTGCTTCCATGTTAGGGGAAGGACAGAGAACCGATCCCTTGAGGACAGTGAGCAAGGTGAGCCTGTCCCTCGGCGCCACGCTGGGGGCAGAGCACCTGGAAGGGACACTGAGTCCTTCAGACTGAGTCCAGTGGTAGCTGGAGGGAGCGACAGGTCCACGGCAAATGGGGGCCTCTACCCCCAAACCTCAGGCTCCCCGGGCCCCTCCCCAAGTGGCCAGACACACCAGTTAATGCAGCCTCATTTCAAAGCCCAGTGAAGGGCTCCCTGAGATGGCTGCAGGGGGGTGGAGGGAGAAGCGGAGACCCCTCCTCCCCAGACTGCTGAGACGCCTTCATTAACAGGCCACGCCCCCCTCCCGTGCTTGCATCCCCTCGCCCCGCCCTGCCCCGCCCTGCCCCGCCCAGAGCCGAGCTGGGAAGGCTGAGCGTGGGCGGTGCCAGGCGCCCAGGCGCCCATGCGCATGCCTGGGGCCAGCTGGCTGCCTGGACAAACTACAGGAGAGGCCCGTCCGCGTCCGTCCCTGTGGCTGACTCGCCCTTTACACACGTCCACGATCCGGATGCCCTGGCCAGTGCTACTGGGGGAGCCAGGAGAAGGGTCGGGAGTGGGGACTACTCACCAAGTCATACTCCTCGGGGTCTGCAGCCATGCCCCGCATCCCGTAGCGGTGCGCGTCCTTGGACAAGCGGTTGGCAAACTCTTCCGCCGTCCCCGTCTGGGAGCCGTAGAACACGATGATGTTCCTGCCCTAGGGAAGGCCAGACACGTGGGGTCAGTGAGGGACCAAGAGCCCAGAGGCTTCTGCAGAGACTCTAGGTGGCCATAGGGTGGGCTAGGCAGGTGAGGTCTTTCCAAGGCATCCTCTTCCTTCCTGCCCCAAGTCTTCCTAAGTCACTCCGGGGCTATTGTACCACTGCCCCGGCTACTGTGGAGGACAGTGACAAAGGCCACCCAGACATGCAGCTGCTCAAGGTCACACTTTGGACAGATTTTTAAAGAACACGTTAAAAAGCACGATGTAATGTTCAGTAAAAAAAAGACCAAACAGTATTCTAGCGTAATCCAATTTTGTTCTCTACGCACAATGGTGTCCATATATACATTTATACACACACACGCACAAGGGAAAAAAAATCTAGCAAGAAGTATACCATGAGTCTCCAAATGGAGAATTATGGGTAAGTTTTTCTGAATACCTGTTCTTTATAAAAATCTAGACAAAAGGAAAGGTGCCCAATGGGCTGGCTCCCACATTCTTCATTCCACCCTCCTCCTCCTGTGGCCTCTACAGCTGGAACTTTACTCCCCAGACTCTCAAGGTGGGGCAGCAAATTTGGCCCAGCAAATCAATGTGCTTTACGAGGTCTGGAAGGTGGAAGTGAGGTACAGGCCACCTTCTGGTCCCTTTATGTAGCCATGAGGTTTCTCAGCAGTAGGATTTCAGTGCCCTGACCCCTAGAGGGGTCTCTGATTTTTGCATGGAGCCCTACATATAGGTACAAAGGAAAAAAAAAAATGTATGGATTATAATTGCTTTAAAATGTCTGCATACCTTTTACATTTCCTGAATTTTCTACCAATCATTTAAAAAGGTATTTTACTTTATTAAAAAATTTTTTTTCTAATGTTTATTTTTGAGGCAGAGCATGAGCTGGGGAGGGGCAGAGAGAGAGGGAGACACAGAATCCAAAGCAGGCTCCAGGCTCTGAGCTGTCAGCACGGAGCCCGATGCCCGAACCACAAGATCATGACCTGAGCCGAAGTCGGACACTTAACGGACTCAGCCACTCAGGCACCCCTAAAAAGTTATTTTAAAATAATCACTTACAGGGGCGCCTGGGTGGCGCAGTCAGTTAAGCGTCCGACTTCAGCCAGGTCACGATCTCGCACTCCGTGAGTTCGAGCCCCGCGTCGGGCTCTGGGCTGATGGCTCAGAGCCTGGAGCCTGTTTCCGATTCTGTGTCTCCCTCTCTCTCTGCCCCTCCCCCGTTCATGCTCTGTCTCTCTCTGTCCCCCCAAAAAAATAAATAAACGTTGAAAAAAAAAATAATCACTTACAAAAACTACTTTATAAAAAAGAAAGGCTTATAGAATATCAGGCTAAGGGGACAAAACGGGATATAAAATAGCAGCTAAATGTTTACAGCGGCATCAAAACATATGAAGAACTTCAAAATAAGCCTTAAAAGGAGCGCCGGATAGTTCAGCCGGTTAAACGTCTGACTCTTGGTTTTGCCTCCGGTCACGATCTCAAGGTTTGTGGGTTCAAGTCCCATGCGGGCTCCACACCAGCAATGCGGGCGCTGCTTGTGATTTTTCTCTCGCACTCTCTCTCTGCCCCTCCCCTACTCTTTCTCTCTCGACATAAACTTAAAAAAAAATTAAGCCTTAGGAGGAACCTGCAAGAAGTTACGGATAAAGGGTTCAACCACAGGGAAAGGCCCTGGGTTTGCAGGGGAAGTCTCAACACAGAAGAGGTCCAGTTCTCCGTTACCAATCCAGAAATGCAACACGAGCTGGCAAAAAATCTGAACAGCTCTTTTTACTTCCTCAAAGTGATATCAAAAAATAAATATAAATTCATCCGCTGGAACAGGATTGAGCAGCGAAAAGGAACGAAGTGCTGATGTGCAACACAGACCGGACAAACCCTGAAGACGTGATACTAAGTGAATGATTCCACTTACACGAAATGTCCCAAACCGGCAACTCTGTAAGGGATGCAGGCACTTAATAAAGTGGACGAGTGGTTGCTTTGGGCTGTGGGTGGGGGTTAGGAATTAGTGGGAAGTGGCTGCTAATGGCTATGGGGTGGCCATTTGGGGTGCTGAAGAGGTTCTAAAGCAGTGGTGATGGTTTGCATAAATCTGGGAAAACGTTAAAAAACACTGAAGGATATGCTTTTTTTTTTTTTTTTTTTTTAATCTGAGAGAGCGAGTGCAGTGGAGAGGGGCAGAGGGAGACAGAGAATCCCACGAGGCTTCTCGCTCAGCACAGAGCCCAACGTGGGGCTCGATCTCATGAACCATGAGACCATGACCTGAGCCGAAATCAAGAATCAGACGCTTGACTGACTGAGCCCCCCAGGCGCCCTGAAGTGTATACTTACTTTAAAAGGGTGACCTGTGTGGAATGCACACTGTCTCATTAAAGCTGTTACCCCAAATGCATACATATGAAATAATGGCCAGGAAAAGGGGAAGAGTTGTGGGGGGGGGGCGGGGCAGAGCCTAGCAGTAAGGATGATCAAAACCTCAGTAACTGAAACTGTAGGATACTGAACACAGAAAGCCAGATCGAAGCACTGGGACAGGAAAATCTAGAAAAAGGTCCAAATACATATGGGAATTATGTATTTGATAAAAGCAGTGGAGAAAAGGCGAGTGCTACTACACGGGACTGAGCGGTGCACAAAAAGGAGCCGGATCCATGCTGCGCGGCTGGCGCTGGGATAAACTCCCAGCAGACTGAACGTTAATTATGAACAAGGAAAAAGTACTAGGAAGACCAGAAGAAAACGTGCAAGAATTCTTTCATCTCCTTAGAGTCAATGACTCCAAGTCCAGGAGTCGCAGGAAGAACAATAAAGTGCACTGTGTAACTTGTACACACACACACACACACACACACACACACACACACACACAACGCCAGGTGAAAACACAAACTACTAACTGGGGAAAATATCTTTAACTCGTGTCACAAACAAGGGGTTAATCTCCCTAAAATGTTAAGGAATTCCTCGAGAAGGCTCAATCCCAACAGAAAAGTGGGCAAAAGAGTTGACCAGACAGGGGGCGCCTGGGTGGCTCAGTCAGTGAAGCATCTGACGCTTGGTTATGGTCATGATCTCACGGTTTGTGAGATCAAACCCCAAGTTGGGCTCTGCGTTGACATTGTGGAGCCTGCTTGGGATTCTCTCGGCCCCTCCCCTGCTCTTGCTCTCTAAAATAAATAAACTTAAAAAAAAAAAAAGATTTGAACAGAGAATCCATAAATTTTTTTTTTTTTTTCAACGTTTATTTATTTTTGGAACAGAGAGAGACAGAGCATGAACGGGGGAGGGGCAGAGAGAGGGAGACACAGAATCGGAAACAGGCTCCAGGCTCTGAGCCATCAGCCCAGAGCCCGACGCGGGGCTCGAACTCCCGGACCGCGAGATCGTGACCTGGCTGAAGTCGGACGCTTAACCGACTGCGCCACCCAGGCGCCCCAGAGAATCCATAAAGAAATGCCATCAGCTACAAAAATCTGCTGAAATGCATTCATAAGGAAAATGCAAATTAGAAGTGCACAGGGATATCTGCCTTTAACCTAGAAAACTGGCACATCCCCCCCCCCCCCCCCCCCCCCCGACTCATCGACTCGGGCGATACGCTCTACTGGCAAGGCTTTGGGGCAACAGGTTTTCTCACACACGGCTAACGAGAGTGCCCTGGTGTGAGCCGGGGTCGGGGTCGGGACAATCTGGCAGCTTCTATCACACTACAAATGCACACACCTCTGGGTCCAACGATTCTACTTCTGGGATTTTATCGTATTAGCAGATGTGGAAATTGGCCTAGAGTCAGAGCAGCATCGTTTGTAAGAGGTGGAAGTTAGGAACAGTCCAAGTGCCCACTGGCAGGGCAGTGGCCAAACAAATTCTAGGATTCACGGTCACAGGATAAAATCACTACACAGCTACAGTAAGGAACGAGGGCGGGGTCTCTGAATCGCTAGGGAAGAAACGCCAACATAGATCAGCCAAAAAAAAAAAAAAAAAAGCACGGTTTATAACCGAGTACGTAACAGGCCAGCTTTTGTGTTTTAAAAAGATGTAAAATGAGAATCTGGGATTTTTTCCCCCCGCGGGTGCATCAAGAAGCTCTAGAAGGATCCATAAAATACTAACAACGATGATGAGTGGCAGGAGAGAGGCTTTCCCCTGAATAGTTTGGGATTCTGATCATGCGCATGAGGTACTTTCTCGTAACATGTAACAAACAAAACCGGATCAGGCTGTAGCTGCGCTCCGGCCACAGCTATGTGAGGTTTCCGTCTGCTCGTGGGCAGAGCCTGGACCGGGAGGGAGGATGAGGGACGGTCCCCAGAGTCAGAGCGAGGGGAGACCCTTACAGTCTGGTTTGTTCACCAAGTAAACATCGGAGGGTAAACTGTCCCAGGAAAGCAGAGCACCTTTGACGCTTTGGTTAGATGAGAATGTTCTAGCCCGCTCTTCCCTCCGCTCCAGTGAAGCTGGCTTTCTGCTGGACCTCCCTCCCCCCGGCTGCCAGGGCCGCGACCCCCCGCAAAGAGCACAGACACACAGAAAACTCACCGTCTTCTTCATCTTTTCCACAAAGCTGCTGTCTTTGACAGAGGAGGTCCTGAAAAACAGAAGTAGCTGATGGGCAGGGGGCACATGTGGCACCATGCAGGGGAGCCCCAGCTCCGGCCTGAGCCGCTCTGTGGTGACCACGCCAGCCGCGCCTCCGGCTGGGGGACAGGACCCTGGGCGGGGCCTCCCCGTGTCCTCTACGGCAGGCCCGAAGCCTCTGGAGACACCACCACCTTCAGAGCCAGGACCTGCGGCCCCAGACAGAGGAGAACGAGGGTGGAGGGCTTGACTCCCATCCCGTGCCATCCAGCCAACAGTTCCGATGGCCCGGTCACCCCTCTGATCCCCACAGGCTCCCAGGGCCACAGACCGGGGCAGGCAAGTCCCTTCAGAAGCTGTCCCAGCCTCGCCTGACATTCTGCTCCACACTCGGATGCACCGATTTATATGCCGCTCCCTCGTGATGGCCTCAGCATTCTGTCCCACCGCGGCCTCCAGCCACTTCCTCTGCTGACAGACCCCTGCTCCACCCCTGAACCCCCTTTCCGTCCCCCACACTGGGCCACATTACCTGTTCCCTCCTCTGTGACCATGGCACCTTCTAAAGCCCCAGACCTCGTCCTCTCCAGAGAGGAGCCCGTCTACTCTCCATTCCCTGCTGCTGGCCTCGTGCCCACTCCCTCCCATTTCCTATCCTTTCCCTTCTCTCTCTCCCTGTCCCAGGCCTGCAGGGCCAGGAAAAGATGCCCAGTGAGCCGCGCCAGGGACTCTCAGGCCTATGCCAGCAAGGTGCAAAAAACATACCTTTCTCTGAACGGCAAATCTTTAGATTGTGTGAAATACAGCCCGTCTAAGATATGGCTGTCTCCATTCAAAACAAAATGAGTAATGGGGCACCTGGGTGGCTCAGTCAGTTAAGTGTCCGACTTTGGCTCAGGTCATGATCTCACAATCCGTGAGTTTGAGCCCCACGTCGGGCTCTGTGCTGACAGCTCAGAGCCCGGAGCCTGCTTTGGATTCTGTGTCTTCCTCTCTTTCTCTGCCCCTCCTCCGCTCTCTCTCTCTCAAATATGAACAAACACTAAAAAAATAAAAATGAAAAAAAACCACGACACGATTAAGGAAATGAAAGGCAAGCCACAGCATGGGACAAGATGTTTGCAACTTATGTCTATCTGACAAAGGACTTGAGCTGAGAATCTCAGGAATCCCTACACGTCAATTAGGGAAAGATGAAGAATCCAACAGAAAAACTGTCAAAAGACTTGAACAAGCACTTTCCTTTTTATTTTTTTAAGATTTTAAGTAATCTCTACACCCAGTGTGGGGCTCGAACCCACAACCCCGAGATTGAAAGTCATGTGTTCTTCCAACTGAGCCAGCCAAGCGCCCCTTGAACAAGCGCTTTCTTAAAGACAGTCTCTAAATGGCCAAAGGACATATGGGAAGGTGCTGGAGGTTAGCAGTAACCAGAGAAACGGAAAACAAAACCCCAGTGAGATCTGCACACGCACCAGAATGGCTACCACGGGAGAGACGGAACGCATCACACGCAGGCAGAGCTCTGGTGGGGAGCACAGCACGGCCCAGCTGCCCTGGAACACCGTTCGGCAGTATCTCCTTAAACCTACAACCCGGCAATTCAGTCCCTGGTAGACAGCGGGCAGAGCACTTTGGTGCCTGTGCACCAAAAGCTGTGCATAGAAGGTTCCAGCAGCGTTAGACACGCGGGTGCCAAACAGGAAACAACCCTGATGATGTCCATCCGCAGGAGGACAAACAAACAGTGGCACATTTACACGATGGAATATTCTCCACCGCAGCAGTGGAAACCCACAAACGATCGGTACACACACGGGGAGGAGGGAGCCTCAGGGCGTAATGCTGAGTTCGAGGCGCCGGATGCAAGGGAAGGCACCCGTACGACTTTGTTATGCAAGGTCCCCACGCAGGAACAGGAGGCAGGACCCGGGGAGGGACGGCAGGGGCGCCTGGGGTGCTCGAACAATCTGTGCCTTGATCCGGGTGGTGGTTACCCACCCCCGCTCACGAGGCGAGGTCACCCTGTGTGTACCTTTCTGCAGATACTGTATCTCAAGCACACTCGCGCTTACACAATTTGCTCCCCAAATCCACTTTTTCCGGCAACCAAGACCCTCGGGGAGGCAGGGGTGGCAACGAGGTGGAGGGCCGAGCAGCGGCTCTGGAGCCGTGCGATTCCCAGCCTGCCCCTTTGCAGCTGCGTGAACTTGAACCTCAGCCAGAACACGGGACCAACAAATACCGCTCCGGAGGCTTCTCCAAATGTCAAACGAAGAAAAAGCACAACAGGCACGCAGCACGCAGTCCAGCAAGCGCAGGCTCTCAGCGGCACCCACCGCCCACTTTACAGGAAGGCTGCCGGAGGCCTGACTCGCGGTCTGACTCCAAGGTCTTTGCTCTTTCCACTACATCCTGTGGCTTCCTGCGCGCGGGAAAGTGCAATAAAGCAAAAGCGGAGTCAGCACGCACCCGCACGTGCGTGCTCACACACGTGTACACAACCTACAACCGCATAAACGTGGTATCTGCTGGGGCCAGAGGCCTGGAGTCTGTGGAAAGACCTCGGTGAAGGCTGCTTCTTTTTTTTTTTTAAATTTTTTTTCAACGTTTTTATTTATTTTTGGGACAGAGAGAGACAGAGCATGAACGGGGGAGGGGCAGAGAGAGAGGGAGACACAGAATCGGAAACAGGCTCCAGGCTCTGAGCCGTCAGCCCAGAGCCTGACGCGGGGCTCGAACTCTCGGACCGCGAGATCATGACCTGGCTGAAGTCGGACGCTTAACCAACTGCGCCACCCAGGCGCCCCGAAGGCTGCTTCTAAGGACGCCTCTGCAAAGCTGCTTAGACACGTGATTTTGCAGACATAAAGATAACAGACTTGTTTACGCTCCCCTGGGTTTCTCACTACATCGGCAGCTCCAGGACCAGAGCCACTTTTAGGACCCCAGAGGGAAATAACATCACCTGTGGGGCCCCAGGGGCGGCAAGGCCTGGCGCCCGTCTTGGCCACTCCAGCTTCTTCCCTCCACCCCAGAGGTGCCCCGACAGGCAGCTGGGGGCCGGCTGCCCAGACCTCCCACCCGGAGATGGCCCAGCTGCCCAGGAACCCCGAGCAGGCCCTCCCTGACTCCCCGTTACCCCACCCAGCACCCCCTGGGGAAGGCCCACCCCTAAGGGCGGCAGGGCCAGGGCAAGAGCAAGAATGGAGGCCCTCAGGCCGGGCCTCCCCATCCCCCACTCCGACCCGTACTCCAGAAGAATCTGGTGTCTGTCTGGACGTCTCGGATCGCATGTCCGACTTCTGTCCCTGCCCTGCCACGAGCAGCCACGTCTTCCCTGCCCTTCCGGTTTATGCTCCGCCTAAGCCAGAGCGCTTGCCACCTGTGCCCACCCGTGCGCTCACACGCATGCTCCCCCAGGACCCCGTGAGGTGAATACAGCAAGGCGCACAGGGTTGGGACTCCCACCGCGGCTCACCTTCTGAGTTCTGAGCTAGGAGAACAGACTGCCTGCATTTCAACATAAATCAAACTCAAATCCAAACTGATGCTTACATATCAGCCAGCTAGGTGAGCGTTTTTGATTAGATACTCTAAGAAAAGAGCAGGCACAGAAGCACATGCAGTTTCCACTTATACGGTGCTGTGGCTGTTCAAGACCCACTGATCGTACGTTTTAAAAAATGGTCAGAAAGATGAAGTTTAAGAAGTGTGAATTTCTCCCCAACTGAAAAGTGGAACAAACTAAATGCATTTAGTTGACACCTAAAAAGCGCGAGGTGACTCAGTCAGTTGAACGTCCAACTTTGGCTCAGGTCACGATCTCACAGTTCATGGGTTCAAGCCCCGTGTCGGGCTCTCTGCTGACAACTCAGAGGCTGGAGCCTGCTTCGGATTCTGTATCTCCCTCTCTGTCCCTCCCCCACTGTGCTCGCTCTCTCTCTCTCTCTCTCTCTCTGTCTCAAATATAAACATTAAAAAAAATTTTTTAATACATTTTATAGTTATAAAACTGGGGGCAACTCCAATGTCTAAAAATCAGGGACAGGCTGGACAGGTTACGCAGCACAATATGACACTGTTCACTACTGAACACGGAAGCGTGGATCGCCTCTATGGGCGTGGAAGGATGTTCTTGATTCACTAAGTGGAAAAAAGCAGGTTATAGGACAATGCAGGCGACACGATCCCGTTTTGTTTAGAAGGGAGGGTACAGAAGCGCACATGTGATGGACGCCTGGGTGGCTCAGTCAGCTGAGCATCCAACTCTTGATTTCAGCTCAGGTCATGATCCCAGGGTGGTGGGATCGAGCCCTGGGTCAGGCTACGTGCTAAGTGTGGAGTCTGCTTTAGATTTTCTCTCTCCCTCTGCCCCTCTCACATGGTCTCTGAAATGAAATTAAATGCATAAACAGTTTTAATAAAAAAAAAAGGGCACGCGTGAGCACGTTAAGGATTGTTCTCGCCCCGTGTTGAGCGCCTGGGAGTCTCTTTTGTTTCCTTCTACGGCTGATTTCTACTCCTAACCCCCTCACCCCTGTTCTTCCTACAGTGAACACGTAATGCTTCTGCAATAAGAAAATAAGAATTACATTCTAGGTTTAGAAACGTGCGTGGATATGGACAGATTTAGGAGGTTCCATCCGATAAGGACAATTGGAATGGCTAAGTCCCGAGTAGAGATGGTGTCAGAGATGCAGGGCTGAGGAACACAGAGGCCTCTGATGCAGAGCGCGTCTCCACCCTGCAGATCCCCTGGGCCTCACCGACCTCCTGCTCACCGTTGCCCTGGGTCACCCTCCGTCTCTGCCCACAATGCCCTTTCTCTAACTTTGTCCCACGAGCTCCTATGTACCCCATCTCTGAAGACACAACATACACTTTCCTCTTCAGAGCACCCTGTTTGTCACCACCTTCAATAGGGCACAGGCCTCGGTTCAGGCCCTCGACTCCACGTTCGCGACTCATGGCTCCATCTGAGGCCTGGGGGGAGCTGTCGGGGCCTCGGCACTGGGCACCGTGCCTGGCACTGGGCACGGCCTCTGGGGCGTCAGGCCTGAGAGGCTGTTGGAGGGGTCAGGGTCTGCCATCAGCAGAAAAGCCAACTCTTGTCTCTTCTCAAGGACTGAGGTTTCCATAGAAGCCGCATCTGAAGAAGGGGGGCTTGAAGACACGAGGGGTGCCCTGCCGCCCTGAGTGCCTGCGCCAGCCTCCGCCTTCCGACGGCCTCCCACCAGCTAGGGGAGAGACAGGCTCCGAGGGCCATCATGGAGGAGGGAAGGGCCCAGCCCTCCGAAGGGGAGGAGGCTCCGGTTTGAATCCTGGATCCGCCACCAACTGGGCCTGTGGTGGCATCGCCAGGCCTTGGACTTCTCTTACTGAAAACATTGAATCTTGGCTTCTGCAACGTCCCCTCCCTGTTCCTCGTACAGCATTGGGAGTGTGGTTAACTCTCAGGGATAAAGAGGGTGTTCCCTAGAAGAGAGCCACCTGGGTCACTCTGTAATTTCAAAAACGCCCAGTGGCACAAAGTGGCAAGTGCTAAGACCAAAAGGGGGGACCAGACAGTCCACCCACAGGGCATCTGCAGAAACCGGGAAAGGCTTCCCAGAAGGGCTGGGCTCTATTCTCAGACAGAAAACAGATCCCAAGGGAAAGCCACGGAAACCGGGCAGCTGACAGGCTCTTGGATGAGGCCCGTGCAGCCAGCAGGGAGCTCAGCCCTGGCGGCCCAGGGGTGCGTGGCCTCTGACCCAGACGCATGGGGCCGGAATGCCAGGCTGGCGGCTCTGGGAGCCGAGGGGCCCTCCAGGTCTGGCTGAGAATGTTCGAGGCGGGGAGAGATGGGCTAGCCCTCCTGCCCCTAGAGGAAGTTCTCCCAAGAAGCCTGAGCACCTCTGTGTTTCAGCCCCTGGGAAAGGAGGCATGCTCCCATCTTTTCCCCTTGGCTTCAGGGCTGGCTTCCAGAGATTGGGGGCAGATCACACCCCATGGGGGGAAGGGAAAGCCGAGGACCCTAAGGAAGACCCCTTGCCTCCAGTCATTGGCCTGACATGACACGGTACAGTTTCCTACTGGTCACATGTGGCCTCGAGGAACAGTAGAATCCACCCTCCCCTCCCCCCCCCCCCGCAAAGCCCTGATGCCAGGCTCAAGGTGGCAGAGTTCACCTGCTTGGCCTGTGCAGGTCCACACCTGAGCGCCCTCAAAGTCTAACCCAACCTGACAGCTTCATCCTGGGATGTGCCCCTGGAACCTGATCTTCCCCAGGTGGAAGACTCGGTGACTGGGGTCTTCCTGGTTTCCAGTCCAAATCCCTTCCTTTGGAAGTGGGGAAATGCAGCCTGCAAGCCAGGACCAAAGGGGCTGATGGTCCTATGCCCTGCTGAGCCCCCCAGGGGACTGCTCCAACTCTGCTGGTCAACTCCACAGGGCACCCTCCTCATGCATCTGGGGCGTCCCTGTCCAGGAAGGGGCCCCCTCCCGAGGGGCATCAGCGTGGTCTGCAGCAGAGACACGTCTGGAACTGACCTCGAGGTTGGCTCGTCCCGCGGAGAGGAGTACGTGCACCCCATGGTTTCTCTCCCGACCCCGGGACTTAAGGGAAGAGGCAGCTTCCGGCTGTCTCCGGGAAACAGGCAGGGAGCCTGCGGCTAGGAAGTCGGGCTCTGTCCATCTCTCCGCAGTGCTGGTGGGGCCGGCAGACTGGCCCGGGTCTCTAAAAGTTCTCCCCAGCCCTCTCGAAGTGTCTGCTGAGCCCCTGCCTACGTCTGTCCCCACGGGCGCAGGCAGGACTTGGGACTCCAGCCTGAGACCTCCCGTGATCCCCTGCGTTTGGGCGTACACCCCTCCTCCTTCTGTATGGACCGAGGGAAGGAGAAAACCTTTCCAACCCCGACTCGGGTCTCCTTGGTAACTGTTTATATCGGAGTCCTTTCTCCCTACTTCCTCCCCCTTTCCCAATTAAAAAAAAAAAAAAAGGGAAGTCTTGAGGCTGAATAGAGCTCTTCTAGACACTAGAAGGCAGCTGTGCAGGTTGCTATGGCTGGGCTGTCTCTCCACAAAGGAAGCGGCATTGATCCCGCTGCCAGGGCGCCTCAGGATCATATTAAATTAGTTCTGGTTCCTGTCTTCCTCCCCACAAAAGAACTATGGGCAGCAGAGCCCAAGATGCGGGGCCCAGGTCACCTGGGAGCAGCATGTATGCAGAGGGCAGGCCTGCCCCCCACAAGGTGGACCCCACATTCGCTGCGGAGACATTTCCTCCCGGCGGCGGGGGGTGGGGGTGGCGGGGGGCAGCCCATCAGAGGCCCCCCAGGACAAAAAGCCAGCAGAGGAGATGGCAGCTGGGTCGGGCTTGGAGCCCAGAGACCACGCGGGTCCAATTAGAATTTTCTACTCCCAAATTGGGAGCAGGAGTCTCTCCATCCAAGCTTCAGAAGTCAACTGCGGGATGCACGAAAGGGAGGGCGGATGAAAGCACTGAGTCACTTGCATGAAGATGAACCAAGATGTCCCCGGGGTGATTCATTTCCTTTCCAGTCCCGGCAACACGCAGAGGAGTTTGGAAAACTCCGACTCGAGTGTCCTTTTCTACAGCACGGATTTCTCCTGAGACTCTCCCCTGCCCTTGGCGACACACGAGGCAGCCAGGCAGCCGCTGTGGAACAGCTGCCTTCTGGGGCCGGTGTGGTGGCCGGTTCTCCACCCTCAGGGGCAAGGAGCCTGCCACCAGAGAGGGGTGAGCCGGGGCAGGCCAGCCAGGGCTGTGGCTGAAAGCAAACGGTGTGCAAGAGCCGCCTTTTGTGAATACAAAGTGATTCCCCGGAGCTTAAATAAGAACCAGCAGGTGAACAAGGGCAGATCAGCAGGGGGCACCCCGGGAGGACACTGCCACCAGCAGTGGCTGCCCTCTGGCAGGTGGGAGGTCATGAGTCAAAGCCAAAGCAGGGAATGGGAAGTATAACTTATTGAGTGCCTACTGTATGACAGTTAGTATTCAAGGAACTCTACACTGTATTTCATTTAATCTTCCTCACCCTGCCAGATGGGCTCTTGGATTTCACAGCCAAGGGCAGCGAGGCTCCGGGGACAGTGGGAAGCCAACTCCGGGCCTGTGGAAGCCCAGAGCCACAGCAGCGCACGGCCGCCCCCATGAGCAGAGCAGACTGTGTGCCCCCATCCCACCCCATGGGGCCAACCACCGCTGACAGGAGTCACCAGGCACGCTCAGAGAGCACACTTCCCGGCCCCTCCCGGGGATCCTCGGCCTTTGTCATTTGGCATGTTCGGAGGCTCGAGGGGGCTGCCGTTTCCTTCAGGGACATCCTACCATACAGCCTTCAACGCGTATCCACCAACACGCACATCAGGCCTCCACACCTGCCGTGCGTGGCCCAGGTGGCCTGCCTTCCCAACACCGCGGGGCAGCACGCTGGCCTCTCCCTTCCAGCCCTACAGACCCCCGGGGCGGTGACTCTGGAAGACTGGGTGCGGGCAGGGTCAGCGCTCTTGTGCAGGAGAGCGAGAGAGACACTGAGGTCCACGGCCCTGCTCGGGGTTATTCGCCAGTGACAGTGACAGAGAGAAGTCATCCTCTGCTCAGATGCCTTGTCTCTTGTCTCCATCGGCTTTGCCATTTGCAAATGGAGATGAGAGCCCTGTTTTACAAAAGCCCCAGCCCAGAACCCTTTCTCTGCAGTGCTGACACCTTCTGCTCTGCGTGCGTTGTTCTCCTCGGAACCTCAGGCCCCTTGCCAGTGCCCGCCGGTCAATGCCAGTGCCACTGGGTGACCTTCCTCCAAGCCACTCCAGCTGCTCTCAGGACTCTGCCCCGGTTCAGTCCTTCCCTTGGGTCCCCTTTAGTGTCAGATAAAACCCACCCCGGGGAAGGCCCGAGGCCCTGTAACATTTACCCCCAGCCTTTTCTCTCCTGTCTCAGCTCGGTGACCCCTGACCCCCACTGTGACTCCCAACCCACTAGTAACCCTGATGCTCTCCATGACCCGACCCCCTCCATCAACCTCAGTCCCCTCCACGAGCCCCAATGCCTCCGTGACCCCCGACTCCTTCATGATTCCCAATTCCGTCAGCGACCCTCGACTCCCTTCATGACACCTAACTCCCTCAGGGACCTCTACCTGGGCTCTGGCAGACACACCATTGCCAGCGGAGCCCTGGCTTCTGCACACGTCTCTGCTCTGTGTGCCCTGCTCTGTCTGTGCCACGGACCCTCGCCGATGTCCGCCTGTCTATGCCAACGCCAGCTTTCTACTTAGCCTCCCAGACTCAGTTTGGGGGCACCTCAATCCTGACGTGCCCACCCATGGAGGGCTGACCCTCTTCTGCATTCCCACCGCCTCTAGCAACACTCCTCTCTCCCACATGCACCGGAGCCCCCAAGGACACTGCTTACCCCTGCGCCCTGGTGCCTGGCACAGAGAGGGAACCACGGGCAGTGAGCACCGGGTGCTACTCAGCGAGGCCGAGAGGTCCACGCCTTCCCGGACAGGCCACCTTTGGAGTTGTAGGCACAAGGCAGAATGGCAAAGCCACGCCGGTCTCATCAGGGGACAGGGAGGAAGGAAAGGCAGTGAAGCCGCTCACGGTCGGGGGGGCAGTGGAAAACCCAGGTCTGCGCTTGCGGGGGCGGCATGAATACCCCAGAGCCCCTCTTCTCGCCACTTCCCGACGGCGGGAGGCTTCGGGCCCTGTCCACCCTCCGCGTCCACAGAAGCCTATCCTACACACTCTCCTCTTTGCACAACTCCTGTGTGTTTCTATTTGCACCTTCGGCAGAGCCAAGGACGTCTCTCTAGCAAGAGTGACCCTGAACTGGATGCGGACGAAGTCCGGCTCATTCTCCATCTGTCGGCACCCGCCAGACGCAGGCGGATGGAAACGAAGTTGGCGGCCTCGGCTCCTGGATTTCCTGGCCCTTCTGTCGAGAGCAAGCCCCCAGATAAAGATCACATAGGAAAAGGAGCTCCTCTGTGGCTTTTCAGAAGCAAGCCCCAGTGGGATGGAATGGGCAAAATCCAGACTGTGGGAAACTGAAACAAGCGATCTGGTTCTGGAACAAAAACGCTGCAGGGAAAAACCAGGGATGGAGGGGAAGCCTGTTCGGTGAGAGACTTCCTGTCATGTTGAGGAGAAGCCAGGCCCCGAAGGCCGCAGCCACATAATTCCATTCACATGACATTTGGGAAAAGGCAAAAGTACAGGGACACAAATAAGATCATGGTCACTAGAGGTGGGGGTGGGTGGGTATTAACTGCAAAGGGACACAGTGGGGGAGGGGGTCACGGGGACTTTGGGTAAAAGGAATTTATTCAAAGTCCCTCCCCCTCCCCCCCAATCAACACTTAAAGACAAAACTCACAGGTGTCTGCACTTGGCCCTAACTCTTTTGTTTTTCTAGGTCAAGGTGCCCTACATTCTCAGAAAACAGACCCCAACTACAAAATGTATTCTCCTCTAGCCTGACTACAATCTGCATCCCAGATGAGCCCCCCCCCCCCCCCCCCGCAAAAACCTGCCACTTTCTGTTCTGCCTGGCCAAGAATCAAGCCCCTCCCCATAACCTCCCCGCCCCCCCCCCCCCCCCGGGGGCACAGCTGCGACCCTTATCACATCCTTAAAACAAAAACGCTTACAAGGTCCAGCCCGACCTGGGGGTGACACCTCTCTTGATGTCTGGCCCCTCTCCTCCCTTGGCGAGTGAATAAGCTCTGTCCTGCTTGGTGCCCCGCTCTTTGTCAATTCTTTGCCGCCCACCATCACCGGCCACCCTAACACGTGCGATGTTCTAGATCTTGATCGTAACACCGGCTGCACGACCGCATACCTCCGTTAGGACTCATCTGCACATAAATTATACCTCCACATACCTGGCCCTCCGAGGGAGGGAGACTTTTAAGATTTATTTATCAACGGCAGTGCAACTGCAATCTTGTTTAGATCCTGAATTTTTGAAGAAGTGTGAAAAAAACAGATACCTATCGGTCAGTCAGGGAACGACAAACAAACGCTCCTGGGTGCCTGAGAGTCCCGAAGCTTGCCGCTGGCTCTCAGGGGTGTGAGGACAATGGCAGAGAGTTGTGTTCAAAAAGGAGAGGAGAAGACCGAACTATTTTCACATTTCACATGAAGTGTTTCCAATTTGCTAAGAAATCCTGATTCCTTTATTCAGATCCACATATGACTAATTATGAAATCGGACTGCTTTAAGATAAGCCGGGAGCAGCGGGGACGGGAGGAAACGAGCCCCCACGGTGGGTGGGGGGCTGTGTTCACATCTTCTGGGCCCTGTCCTTCCGCGTTTGTTTGAAACGTTCCGCAATAAAAAGCTTTGTTTTTCTTTAAAGCACTCTCAGGCGCCAGACGTGAGGCCAGAGGTATGTGTGGAGGCCACTTGGGCGCTTCTTGCCTCCAGCAGAGCAGAGGAGGAGCCCAGCGGCCCGGGCTGGCCACCTGCTCAGCTTTACCACCACTGGCGGGCGTCACCGTGGGGCCAGAGCCTCGGATTCTTTTTCAAGAGCAGCTGAAAGTCTGGGTTTGATGCGCCACCCTTTTCAACGTTCTAATTTCAAATAATGTCGTAATTTAAAAATGTAAAACTCCCTTGGGGCGCCTGGGCGGCTCAGGCCTCTGGAGCCTGCTTCCGATTCTGTGTCTCCCTCTCTCTCTGTCCCTACCCCGCTCACAGTTCTCTTTCTCTCTCAAAAATAAACATTAAAAAAAAAATTTTTTTTTAATTAAAAAATAAATAAATGAAATAAAATAAATAAAAAAATAAAAAATGTAAAACTCCCGTGTAAGCCAAGGTCAGCCTGTGGGCCACTCTGCCCAAGAGGCAGCCACAGGTACATGTTAGTGCTAGTCCAACAGTGGACCCGGACAGGAATGGGACGCTGTCTCTGCATCATGGGAGGCAGAAATACAAATGGCCATGCGACAAGAGGGGTGCTCCACGCAGAGCGCTGTGTTACGTGTGCGAGCAAAGTGGGGGCTCCGGGGGGGGGTCCTGGAGCTTCAGACTCCCGTGGGAACCATCACACGCCGGGTGCCCTGCGACTAAGAGCTGCCCTAGCGTGGAATGCTCTGTCCAGAGGCACAAGCTGAGTGAAGGCTGAGGACTAAGTGTGAGTGGATGGCAAGGAGCCACTTTCGGAATTATTACCACCGTCACTAAGAGAACGTGCTGCTCTCCTGAACGAGCCTTTAATTGCTATTAATATAACTCAGAAGATCTCCCTGGGGTAAACAACTATGTTTGTGGATTAAAAGGCTCAATCCTGAAGGGCACTTGGGTGGTTCAGTTGTTTGAGCGTCCGACTTTGGCTCAGGTCATGATCTCACGGTTCGTGAGTTTGAGTCCCACATCAGGTTCGCTGCTGTCAGCGCAGAGCCCGCTTCGGATCCTCTGTCCCCCTCGCCCTGCCCCTACCCCACTTGCACACGTGCGTGCGCGCTCTCTCTCTCTCTCTCTCAAAAATAATAAATATTAAAGAAATAAAAAAATAAAAGGCTCAATACTGTAAAGTGCCAATTAATTTATAGATTTGATCCAATCCCAACTAAAACCCCAGCAGGGTTTGTTTTCTCCCCGCTTTGGTTTTGGTGGACATTGACATTCTGGTCTAAAAGTTACATGGAATGTCAAGGGCCTGAAGAAGACAAAAGAATCTTAGAAGAGAACAAAGCTGGGGGACTTGGCCTACAGATATCAAGTCCAGAGTGACTATGGGATCACAGAAAATGGAATAGTGTGGTCCCGTTGAAGCAACAGAAAACAGACCCATAGGACAGAACAGTCTAGAATCTGACCCGCATACAGACAGTTACCTGATTTATATCACCAGTGACACTGAAGGGCAGTGGGAAGAGAATGGCCTTTATAACACCTCGTGCTGTGTCCAGTGGATGGATATCCGACGGGGGAAAAATGAACCTCGAAGCACCACACACAACTTGTCAAAGCCAACTCAACGTCAGCTGCATGGAGGTCTAAGTTTAAAGGCTACACCAAGGAAGCTTTCAGAAGGAAACATAGAGAGAACGTTTTTTAGGACCATGGGATAAGTGACGATTTCTTTTTTTTTTTTAATTTTTTTTTCAACGTTTATTTATTTTTGGGACAGAGAGAGACAGAGCATGAATGGGGGAGGGGCAGAGAGAGAGGGAGACACAGAATCGGAACCAGACTCGAGGCTCTGAGCCATCAGCCCAGAGCCTGACGCGGGGCTCGAACTCACGGACCGCGAGATCGTGACCTGGCTGAAGTCGGACGCTTAACCGACTGCGCCACCCAGGCGCCCCAAGTGACGATTTCTTAAACTGGACACAGAAACATCAACCGTCAAGGTTTAAGGTCAACCAAAAGGTTGAGGAATTGGGCTAAGTGTAAGTCAAGCACTTCCGCTCATCAAAAGGCACCAGCAAGAGAGTAACGAGCAAGTCACAGAAGCGAGATCGTATCTGCAGTGCATTTATCTAACAAAGGCCTCATATCTAGACTATAAAGAACCCTGGCAAATGAACAGGGCCACCAACCCAGTGGAAGAAACGGGCAAAGTCTTGAGCAAACAGACGTTCACAAAGGTATCTAAATGGCCAATAAACATTATGACAGACAAGGTCGTAGGTCTTCAGGGAAACGCAAATCACGACAGGATGCTACTGCACGCCTTTGAGTGGTTACGATAAAAAAGGTGATAAAAGTAAGCGTGAGGAGGGGACGTGCCCATGACCTGCCAGTGCCACGTCACAGCACACATGGAACGGAAACACGGCCTTATGGGGACTAAAACACACCTACCAGAATGTTCACGGTAGCACTGTTTGCAACTGTTCTCCCGATCGGGAACCGTCGAAATGTCCGTCATCATCAGAAAGAATAAATCACAGACTATTCACAGAATGGAATACCAAATGCGACCAAAGAACTCCACGTAAACCTCAGAGTGCATGCTCCGTGACACAGACAACACGGGACGTGAAACACACGTCCTTCAAACCGTGCACTACGGCCCGTGTCCTTCTGTTTCATGTTATACACACTTCAGCAAAAAGGTGACGAACAAAACAAAACAGTCCTTCCAGAACTGACCTTCCCTCTGACTCTCCCTGGTCTCTTGCTCCTCGCCTCCCCCCGTCGGCCACGGGGACCAGAGAGACAGAGGAGTGGCGAGTGGCCGCACCCTGCTACCCACAGCTCATGCTCAGCCTTAACACGAGAAACAAAAGCCTAAGAGAAAAAGCCAGTGTGTTCCTTCTAGCAGCCTGGCCTCTCTTCTCTAGTCACCCCATCCCCTGCTGCTTGCAAAGGGTCCAAATCTCTACACTTTGGGTTTTGCTCTGCTCCCTTGCTCCGCCTACACCCAGAGGCATCCTGTCTTCCCGTTTCCCAAACCTGCTCTGAGCAGCTGCCTGGTGCAGACTCTTCACGCCCAGCCAGGCCCGCGTGTCCCATCAACTGTGCCCTCACTGTGCGAGCCCCGGGACTCCCTTTTCTGGCCTCCCCATCTCTCTCGGGCCCACGTCCCGTAGCGCCCCCCACCACCTGCCTCCCGACGACCCTCCATCCGCCCCCCACGCAGTCCACGAGGGGCCCTGCTGAAATCAGGCAGCGTGGCGAAGGGGGAAGTGTGGCTTGTGGAGTCTGCAGGTGTGGCTTGATAAGCTGGCCCTGCGACTTGTAAGTGACGTGACTTGGGCAAACTCTGAGGCTACTTGCGTCTCAGCTTCCTCATCGGCAAAGTGGGGTAATAAACCCTTCCTTGTAGGGCTCTTGTGAGACAGGATGTGATATTAATAGTAAGGATAAAAACAATAATACGTGCCATTCAAGGGCAAGGCCATGACCAAGAGCACCAGGACCTGGGCAAAGCGCTCACTGATGATGTCATTTCAGTGTCAGCCCCATGAGATAAGGACGCTTATCGTTTCCAGAGCACAGACATAAAAAAGATTAAGTCACGGCCAACGTCTTCACGTGCCTTCTAGGTGATGGAGGCAGGACTAGAACCTTTGTCACCCAACTCTGGGCCCTAGAACATACCCCCTGCACTGTGAAGGGGTCCCCTGTGGAGGGTACACATGACCTGGCCCCAGCAGGCTTCCACATGGTATATCGAGGGACGAGAGGCCCTGTGGAGCAAGCGGACACTGAAACAGGAAGGCTGAAACTTTAGGATTACGAAGAGGGAAGGGCAGTTTTAGCATCCCTGCAAAGAGACAGAATCTACAAACTTTAGGCTTTTGGTTTTATTTCAGCTCCACCTCATGAGGCTGGAGAGGTGACGGGGAGGACGGTGGCTCCATGTGCTCCTATGGCACGCCCACGTCCTCTCTTGGAGTGCGGTGGGACATCTCCGCTTTACAGACAAGGAAACTCAGGGCCACTGGAAACTGGGACCCGGACACTGATCCCTTATCTTGAGTACCACATTCCCCCCCCAAAATACTTTCCACCCCAGGAAGGCACCTGGCTGGACCAGCCCCGGATGCAAGAGGCCGGATTCCTGCTCGCCTGCCGGTCCCTCCCGCTGGCCCTCTGCGGGCAAAGCCCTCTGAGCCTCGGGATGTGGCAGCACCTTCTAGGACCTGCTCAACACCACCTCCCTCGGCACACCCTCCTGCCCCCTCTTTCTCAGAGTTCCTGGAGCCTGTGTCTCCTGGCCTGGCCCTGAGACTTCCCAGCCACGCCCTGCCCAGCGTGCCGGGCTGTCGCAGGGGCCATGCTTAGGCGATGCACACAAAAGCATTTCATAAAGCATTTCTACAAGTATCTCTCAACGTCCTGACGGCTCAGTTCTGTTAATGTAAACACGACCTTTGTCTTCTTGACACAAAATACACTCTGACAGACTCAGCAGCCACCAGCACCAGGAACATACTAGGTGCCGTCACCTCCAGCACCTCACTTAATGCTCACACGAGCCCCAGGAGGTGGGGTCGTTCCCCTCCTGAGGGGAAAACTGAGGCAAGGTGAAGGGAGGACCTCACCCAGGATGTGAGCTTGAGCACAGGGACTTCCTCTATTTTATCTGTGGCTACCTGGGACAGAGCGGGGCCTCAGTGGATATCTGCTGAGCTTTCGGCAAACAGGAAACTAATGTCCTGTCAGTGGTACAAGACCTGAGTCCTTTGAATATCTCTTGTGATGCTTGAAGACCGTAACTTTTCCAGGGGAGACAATGGTTACCAAAACTGGGAGAGGGAATTAGGAGGGGATGTGACCCTGAGTGCCCAGCCTGCCCAGCCTGCCCAGCCTGGGGAATCCTGGCCCCGAGTGTGTGAAACCACGGCCTGCACCTGAGACCCACTCCCGGCAGGACTCAGGGAGCCCCCAAGGGCAGGGCTGGGCCCCAGGGCTCCCTCAGCACAGGGCCTCACTCAAAGCTGCCTGCAGGTGTCCAGGGTTGGAGTTTGGGTAGAACATAGCCAACAGCGAATGTGAAGAAGTGACCTGATTGCAGGAAGGATTTGGAACTCAGTCTTGGGGGGACAGTGGTTTCGTCACCATATCACTCCTTCACTGTCATGTTTTTATAGCTAACAACCATCTGTACTCTTAATATTTTCATTACGCTAATTTACCTTTGTACTTAAACTTCTTACAAGGAAGCTTTCTGGAAGGTTGAAAAACATCAGTAAAGTAAAAAGAATATGGGGGCACCTGGGCAGCTTAGTTGGTTAAGGGTCCGACTCTTGGTTTTGGCTCAGGTTTATGAGATCGAACCCCATGTCAGGCTCTGTGCTGACAGTGAGGAGGCTGCTTGGGATTCTCTCCTTTTCTCTCTGTCCCTCCCCTGCTTACACTCTTTCTCTCAAAATAAACTTAGGAAAAAAAAAAAATTAAAAAACAAACAGTGCCATTAGTAAACTCAAGCCGGAGACTGTGTGTGATATCGTGACTTATAATAAATACGAATTTGGGTTTTGTACTGTTTCTGGCAAAGCTCCTAAAACCCTTGGCATTTCCGAAGTGATAAAAACAATAAAGGTGTCTTCCTTTCCTCATAACCAGCCCCTTTCAGCCACTCTGGAGTTTATGTGAATAAAGCAATTTCTGGAAAGCCCTGAAGGATGGGGCTGGTTGCCAGGGGGAACCAACCATGTGGTCAGAGGGTGTGAATTTCCAGGCCTGCTGCTGACCTCCGGGGAGGGGGGAACTGGTGGGTGAATGAACCCCCAGCGGCAGATGATTTAATCAGTCGCACCTACACCTACATTAAAACCCAAGAGCACAGGGTTTGGAGAACTTCAAGTGTCAGGCTGCTGAACACTTCCTTGGAGGTGCTGGGAGGGTGGCACCCCCACCGAGGGTATAAAACTCCGCAGCTTTCCCCATACCTTGCCCTCTGCATCTCTTCCATCTGGCTGTTAAGGACTTCTTTCTTTCTTTTTTTAATGTTTATTTTTGAGAGAGAGAGACAGAGGAGGAGTTGGAGGAGGGGCAGATGTCACCATAAAGCCCGACGTGCAGCTTGAACCCATGAACCGTGAGACCACGGCCTGAGCCGGAGTTGGACGCTTAACCAACTGAGCCACCTAGGCGCCCCTGGCTATTACTGTCTTCTATCCTTTAAAATAAACTGGTAACCTTGTAATAAGGAAACTGCTTTCCTGAGCTCTGTAAGCCACAGCAGCCAATGAATCAAACCTGAGGAGGCTGGTTTCTAGCTCTGGTTTCTAGCTGATAAGTACAGGTGATGCTGGGACTTGAGACTCGTGTCTGAAGCTGGGGGCAGTCTTGTGGGACCGGGCCCCCCACCCGGAGGACCCGAGGCTAACTCCAGGCAGACGGTTTCACACCTGGAGGCATCCCAAGGTGTGCAAGAACTCCCCATACATCTGGTCACAGAACTATTCAGTGCGGTCTCGAGGAGAAGAGAAAACCAGTTCTCCTCCTCTGCTGTCGCCCCCAAAGCTCTAAGCTTGAGGCTGCTCTCTTCATTTGAAAAGGGAAATTGGCAAACGTTAGGTGGTAAAGATGCATCAGCACCAAACTGCAACCCTGTCCGTGTCAGTGATGCAACTGGACGGAAAGACAGAGAGCTGCGCCTCCCGACGTGGTCCTTTGCCAATAGCTCCGCTACGACCCATCTGTTCACAAAACTGTCACAGACAGAAAGATCACGGGCCTGGGGTCAAACATGAACCGGGTGCCGGCTGCAGCTCTGCCCTGTGCTAAGGACCTCGGGCAGTACTTGTAGTGCCCCTGAACCTCAGCTTATCTACCTGTGAAATGGCACCTTGTACTCTGGTCCCTGTGAGGTGCCAACGAGAGATTCGAACAAGCGGACAGACGTAAAAGAACCTCGTAAACCCTAATGTGCTGTGGAAACACGAGGGGTTAGGCTAAGGTAGCTCTGAGGCACAGGCCACCGATAAGGCGATGGCCCCGACTGAGCCCCAAATGCGGCAAGGCCACCTGCACCTCTGTCGCCTGGCTCTCTCCTGACCGAGGTCTGAGGACAGGGCACCGCTGGGACTGATGGACGGGCTCTGGAACGCAGAGAGGGATCTGGAGCACAGTCACTTACACTGGCTGAATTCTGGTGAACTCGGGGACTTCGTCTTTTTTCTTTCTGAAGAGGAACCAGTAGGTCAGGAGGCCCACGATGAGTGAAAACAGAATCATGTCCGTCATGCTGAAAAGAGACACTTCTTCAGCCACCGTCTCAGACACTGTGGCGCTGGCATCCACGTTGGAATCCCCCATGGCGAGAGGAATCTGCAGGGAGAGAAAGGGACACGTATGAGCAGGGAGAAGTGGGGTCTGCCTGAGGCCCACGGGGGCGCACCCCCACCCCTCAAAGCTTCAGCCTGGGTCTCAGGGCCCCAAGGGCTACAGCAGCAGGCAAGGCACCGGGGCAGGAGCTGCTGGCCCCTCCAAGACACAGCTGCAGCTTTGGGTGGAAACTAAAATATTAAATGGCCCTGTGGAGCCCAAGGACATCCTACAGATGGAGCTGGGACTGGGGTCCCTGCAAACAGAGAACAGAAGCCACAGGCTCCCAGGGACACCGAGCCTCCTCCAGCCCCACATGGGCTTGGTTCCACATGAGAACGGGGACCATTTCGAGGCAAATCTTTTCCCCAGCTGTGTGACAGGCCTGGGTGGGTGGCCCTAAACCCTGCACATTCCAAAGGCCTCCAGGGCTGGCCCTTGGACGGCTGCTGGGAAATCACTTCTGAGCCCTGGGAAGATGCCGCCTGATGAGCGTGGGCCTTACAGATGGTTTACTGAGACGCTGGGCCAGGCTCAGATGGTTCACGTTAACCATGTCATTCAGGATGAAGGGCTGGGGTTCTGGACCGCATTGTCTGGGTTTGACGTCCGGGATGCGGGAGACAGGGTAGATGAGGTTAGCGATGCGGCGCTCCACGCCTGCTAGGCTGACTCCCATACAAACCCCACACATGAAGGCGGCCGGTGAGCCCCCCTGGTTGGTAACGCTTTATACGTGTCGCCACGCGTCGTTGCTGGGAGTGTTAAGCCCTGGCTGCTGACTCCAGCGGGCAAGGCCAACTGGAAGCTCGTGCCTGGTTTCTGCCGGACTCGGCCTATGGAGCCTTCTCCTTTGCTGGTTTCTGTCTGTGCCATAATATGCTTCTGCCATAATAAACTGCAACAGGGGGTGAGAGAGCTTTTCTGAGCTCTGCGAGTCCTGGCGAATCATGGAGCCTGACAGTGGTCCCGGGGACCCTCAGCACACCAACCTCATTCGTTCCCTGGAAAGATGCCCCCCTGGTCCTGCCACCACTGAAACCCGGCAGAGAGGCAGGTCCGAGTCCACAAAGGGCAACGTGGGGAACCTGAAAGCCCGGCAGGACGCTTCTGCCACTTATCGAGGCTGAGCTCACCTCTGCAACCTCGTCACTCGATTTTGCAATTGCCGCTGTTAACCAAGTGGGCAGCTCTCACCACTACCAGGCTTCCCAGCGTCAGCGGGGAAAGCCTTCGTCACATCTCGGCAGCTCAGGCACGCGAGATTGCCTCACATCTGCCTTCCGCTCGCTGTCCCGGCCGCTGGGAAACAACTCCAGGGTTGGCCCCCCGCAGCCGCTCTGGCATCCGAGGGCCCCGGCACCAGCTCTGCCCTTCTGGGGCCTGTTGGGCACGGGCCACTCAGAGCAGACTCTTGGGCTCAGCTGTCTGCTTTCTCGTTCATCTGAGGTGCTTTTCTAATGACTCAGTTCCTGCGATAATCATATTTGATATATTTCATATTCAAGGATGAACTCAACGCACGTTGAAGATTTACAATGTTCGTTCTGCACGTCCTCCTGGCCAACACTGCCAGCGTGGTCTGGCACACCCACAAGTCTTCTGTCTGCCAAGGTCTCACAGAACCATGGAGGGAGAGGATCCATCCCACAGGGTCATGCCGTGCAGACCCTCGGAGCCCGGCTGACACAGGAAAGCCCCCCTCTGTCCCCCACCGGCTCACGGAACAGCAAACGTCAGCTCCCTGTCCCATGGCCCTTTCTCCCCCTGACTCGGGTCACCCAGCCCCCCTTACTGCGGGGAGACTCCTGGCCATGAAGGAAAATGACCAATGATCGTTTCCTGACACCTATGTGAGCTGCCCACGCCATCTAGAAAGCTCATTCTGCAGGGGGCTCCCGCAGGGATGGTGTGCCGGAGGGCAGTGGATTCACAGTCCCACATTTGGTTCCAGCTGCCCAGGCCACTGCCACAGACCTCTAAGGGGCCTGCTCCATGCAGAAGCCAGAGAGAGCCTTTTAAAAAGTAAGCCAGATCATGTCACCTCCCTAACCCAAATCCTCAAATGGCTTCATGTCCTACTGAGCACAAAATCTAAAAGCTCTGCCCCCTCCACCTTTCTTACCGCTCTCACCTCTCCTCACCAGTCACACTGGCCTCCCTGCTACCGCTCAAGCCTCCAGGTCTGCTCCTGCCTCAGGGCCTTTGCACACATTAATGCTTCTGCCTGGACTCCATTCCTCTAGTTATCTGTAGGGTTCTCTCCCTCACTTCGTTCAGATCTCTGCTCAGATGTCACCATCTCAGAGAGACTCTGCCTCAGTATAGTTTCTGGTCGTTCTCCCTCCCCATACTCCCCCTCAGCACCGATCACTACCTGGCATTATATTATACGTTCCTTCCACTGACTGCAGCGTCAGCCCACAAGAGCAGGACTTCATTTTGTTCACAGCCTGACATACAGATTACCGGGTGGCTTTATAATCTGCAAAGCATCACACAGATAACACATCATTACCGCAGTTTGTGAGGCTACGTTCACTTTCCTTCCCTCTGGCTCTGATACCTGACCATACTGCCTCCTTTGGCATCCGGGCCACTCCCCTCATTTCAGAGGAGGAACCCCATACATCCTTGTACCCCAGGGGGATGACCAGGCACTGCCCACCGGGATGCTGACTCCCTGCAGCAAGCCAGGGTGGGGCTCAGGCCCTGAGGCCTGACCGGGACGGGGGACAAGGCCAGCACTCTGGGGTCTCAGAAGCACTGAGAGCAGCTTTGACTGCAAGGTGTAAAACTTCAGACAAGAGCGGCGGAGGAGCAGTAGAAAAGACCCGGAGATCATGATCATTTTATCCGAGGCCTCCTTCTACTCTGGGGAAGTGAAGGCTCCCAAGGACTGCTGAAACCAAGAAAGGGGCCCCAGCTTCCCAGGGGAGGGCTGTGTTCAGGACCCACGTAGGCAGGATGATCTGAGAGACACGAGCCTTTCCCCTGCTCTGCTGTGAGCTCCCGGACGAGGAACAGTATTGGAAGTACCTCTGTATCTGGCACAGAGTGGAAAGGAAGGACTGGCAGACTGGCAAGAAGGAAGCCACGCTGAGAGGAAAGCCCTTTACCCCTACGCTTCCCATACGAGGACGGCAGCAGTGTGACTGGGGCTGAAGCCATGAACAGCTGCTAAACCATTATTTTCACACCGAGTCACTGTTTTCACACTGAAGCACACACACAAGACACCCACCTATATCCCCAGCCTAAGTCTCTGCACCCCTGCCCCAGTGCCTTTACACGTGCCTGAGACGCTTTTCCTCCAGTTGCTTCCTGACAGTCTCAGCTCGACTGTCACTCCCAAGCACCGTGCCAGGGTCATACTTTCCTGGCACAGTGCCTGGCACACAATCTAATGCAGAATAACTACCCGTGGAATGGGTGGAAGGTGTCAGTGAATATATTATGACACGTGAAATATAAAATTTGCATGAACCGATAATACAGAACAAGCAGATTTAAAAGGCATCTGGTGCTGGCGGTGTGCCCAAGTGGTGATCTGCTAGGACAGAGGTTCCCAAACTTTCTCTGCTCACGGAGCCCCTGGTAGCTTAGTAAAATTTCCATGGTCTCCCCAGGCCCGTGGCTACTTTGTTTATGAAGCAGTCAGGTCCAAACAGCCCCTGAAAACCCAGCCTGGCAAAGACACAAGTCGGCCAAAGAAAGGCAGCGTGAGCTAATGTTCAAAACTAGCAACCCAAGCTGGTATACTTCACGCAGAGTTTGACAGATGTCACTTGCACCGCGCTGGTAGATTAGGTGCCTCTGGGAGTGTGCCCTGAGCCACCTCCGCACGGTCTGGTATAAAACCACTCTCCTCTGATGGCTGAAAGATTGTGATGAGAAAATCTTGGATGTCCTGTTTTACAAGAATGTTCCCCACTTCAAGTATGGCAGGGTGACTGACTGCAGGACAGTCCGTCAGAGACCCTCCAAGGAGACTCTGGGAGCCCTGTGCACTCTGTCTGCCCTGGAACAGTCTCTAATCCGTAGGCCGTTTCTTCTTCCCACATTTAGTGAAGAGGAGGAATGCTGGGAAGTGCAGAGCTCTTGGGGTCAAAGGCAACACTTGTCCGCAGCAGAAACAAAAAAAAACAAAACCAAAAAGGAAAATGTACATGAGAAAACAGAGCAACTTCTTAACCGGAGCAGGCTCTCGGCCACAGGGCTGCGGCTTGAATGTTCTCCTGTGGAAAATTAGGCACGGAAAAAAGGGCACATCAGATCTGATCTTTTACTACAAATTAGGTCTGTACATAGAGCTTTTGTTTTTATTAGAAAAGAACATTACATGGGGCGCCTGGGTGGCTCGGTCGGTTGGGCGTCCGACTTCGGCTCAGGTCATGGTCTTGCGGCTCTGGAGTTCGAGGCCCGCCGTCAGGCTCTGTGCTGGCAGCTCGGAGCCTGGAGCCTGCTACGGATTCTGTGTCTCCCTCTCTCTCTGCTTCAACTCCAGTTACACTGTCTGTCTCTCTCTCTCTCTCAAAAATAAATAAACGTTAAAAAAAAAGAAGACAATTACATACAGAAAAGGACACACGTAGGTAGGCAGACAGATACGAGAGAAACCATTCCTCCTGAATTTCAACAGGTGATGCCGCAGGCCAAGGGTGACTCGCCCTGGCACGTCTGAAAAGGCAAACAAGGCAGAAGGGCCCTTTCTCCATCTGACTCTTCACAACACCGCAGTGTAAAATCATCCTCAAGGAAGTACTTATGGCTTTGCGTTTACTGTATGCAATTTCTGGTCAGTAAACAAGACTGATTGAGCAACCCGGCACCGATACCGGGGTGAGCCGGTCTCCTAAAGCAGCAACGAGGAGGGAAGAAGCCTGAGCAAGCGATTTAGCTTGTCCCTCAGGCGTGCACATCACCCAGCGGCAGTCACCAGCACCTTATGGCGTCCACCCTCAGCTGCGGTGGGAATAGCATCTGCTCAAGTTCACAAATCTCTGCCAATGAGTAGTGGTTTCAAGATGAGGGGAGACCGGGGCTCCTGGGTGGCTCAGGTGGTTACACGTCCGACTTTGGCTCAGGTCATGATCTCACGATCTCAAGAGTTCTAGCCCTGTATCGGGTTCTGCACCAACACTGTGGAGCCTGCTTGGGATTCTCTCTCCTCTCTCTGCCTCTCCTCCACTTGTGTTCTCTCTCTCTCTCAAATAAATAAACTTAAAAAAAAAAAGTCTTAAAAAAAAAAAAAGGTGAGGAAAAACCCTCAAGGGAGCCAAGCCTGCTCCCGTCTAACAGCTTATCCTCCAGAGATGGGGGGGGGGGGGGGTGCTCAGGGGAAGGGCCCTCCCCAAGGCGGCCTCTAAAAAGCAGGGCTCAAGAAAGCAGCAGATTCCTCTCTAGCAACTTGCCCACCAAGTTGACCCTGCAAACCGAGACACGGCCGCTGTGGATTTCTCTGGAGTCACCGTTTTTAGGGTTCACTTGGTTTCTTGAATCTGTAGGTTTGAGGACTTGCAGCCATTATTTCTTTGACTATCTTTCCAGCTCCCCACCCCCCTTTCTCTACTGCCAAGATGACAATGACGTAAACGTGTTTTGTGGCGGGTCCTCCAAGTCCCTGAGGCTCCGTTCACTTTTTTCCGCCTCATGTCTCTCCGTTGCTCCCCGCTGACTAGATAATTCCATCAAGCACTCTACCTTCAAGTTCCCCTGTCTTCACCATTCTACTATGGCGCCATCCATGGAGCTTTCGCCATGGTATTTTCCAGTTCTAAGATGATTGTCTGGCTCTCCTTTGTATCTTGTAGGATTCCAACATCGATGTCACTTTGATCACTGTTGACTGTTTTTTTCTCATTCAAGTTGAAATTTTCCTAGTGTTCAGTACGGGGAGTGATTTGTAATTGTGTCCTGGGCATTCTGGGAATAGCGTTGTTACACTCTGAGTCTTATTTATACGCTCTCTTTCATCGGGTCTTCTCTGCCACCATGAGGGTTGGGGGATGGAAGGCGCCAACTCATTGCTGTCATTCATAAGCATGTCCCGGCCGGTACAACGCCATGGGGGAATAAATTGAGCTCTGAGGAAGGTGAAGGTAAGATCATCTGAGACAATCAAAGAAGGGACACCCAGGGACTAACATCATGAAAAAATGACCCAGGCCCAGCAGCCGGATAAGGAAGATGAGAGGGTTTAGACAAGGGAAGTGCATACCAAGGCTCGAACCGTAAAAGAGCAGTAGCTACAGAATCTGGAGCGACTCAAGTGTGCTACGATGGGACGTGTTTGTATGTGTGGGTGCACAGGTGGTCAGAAAGAGACAAGCTTTTGGAAATAGGCCGAGACCAGTGTGCAAAGGGGCCAGGAGCCCTCTATATGTGTCTGGGGTCTTTGGGCCCTGGGCAGCCAGGGACAACCGGGCAGGGGTGTGGCATGATTAACACCTATGCCATTGGTGGGAACCTGGACAATGGTGCCTCCACCCACCATGTCAGTACAATCACGAGGCCTTGACCAAGGCATCCTGATCTGGAACGTGCTCAGGCCAACATTCCACAGCACGCTGATGACCTCCCCCCCCCCCCACCACCACCACAAAATGGGACTTGTGGGTGTGATCTGGAGACACATGACTGGGCCTGTATCTGATGCAATGATGTAAAAGAGGAAGGAAGCCAGGAGAACTGGATGTGTCAGAGCATGACTTGGCAAGAAGGAAACAAGACAGCCAGCATCACTCAGCACAAATTGAGCTGACAAAGCCTAGAGGAGCAGACCACTGGGACGGTAGCTGCCATAGAGGACCACACGGGCTTGCTCCTACCACTCCCTCTGGGGCCACGGCCACCTGGCCTGAACTCCAAGTGGGGTGAACCCACACTCTCCTACACTCTTGGCAAATACTCCAGGGCATTTGGTGGGGATACCTAGTAACACCATTAAAAGTTAGCGCAGGGTGGGGCGCCTGAGTGGCTCAGTCCGTTGAGCATCCGACTTTGACTCAGGGATCTGTGATCTCTCGGTCTGTGAGTTCGAGCCCCGCATCGGGCTCTGTGCTGACAGCTCAGAGTCTGGAGCCTGCTTCGGATTCTGTGTTTCCCTCTCTCTCTGCCCCTCCTCCACTCATGCCCTCTCAAAAATAAACATTAAAAAAGAAAGAAAGAAAGAAAATGTTTTAAAAGTTAGCACAGGGCAACTGATGGGCACAACATACTTCACAGGAGCTCTGTGAGATACTAGAAAATATATATATCAGTCTCTGCCTCCAGTTCCTGGGACAGAGGTCCTAAAACCCTTGTAATTTCCTAAGCAATAAAAAGCACAAAGAGCATCTCTTGTTCTAATGAGACTCTGGGTGGGCTCCTGGAGGGGAGATGGTCACCAGAGAGACAAGGCATAACTGGCAGCTTGGAACTTTCAGCCCTGCCTGTCCCCTTCTCCAGAGAGGGAGTTAATGACTGAGCATGCCACCCGAGGAAGCGGGAGCAACCAAGATCCCAATAGTACAGGGTTCAGAGGGTGTCCACATACCAGCACGGGTGATGCCCCCCAACTCCTGTACTTGGGGCCCCTCCCAGACCCCACCCTGCGTATCTCTTCACCTTGTTGTTCACCGGTATCCTTTATCATGTCCTTTAATAAATGTAAGTGTTTCCCTGCGTGGCGTGAACTGCTCTAGCAAGTAAACTGAACTTGAGGAGAGGTTGTAGGACCCCCCCCCCCTTTTACTGCTGATTAGTCATACGCACAGGTGACAACCTGGATTTGCAATTGGCATCTGAAGTCGGGGGGAGCAGCCCTGTGGGACTGAGCCCTTCACGTGCGGGATCTGACATCAGCCCCAGGTAGATGGAGTCAGAGTTGAGTTCAACTGTAAGGGTACCCAGTTCCTGTCACAGAATTGCTTGTTGTGGGGGACCCCCACCCCCACATCTGGGGTCAGAAGTGCTGTGAGTGCGGGCTTTTCTCATATAAGGTCATACCAGTTCATCCTGCTCCCTAGACCTTTCCCTCAATTAATTCTTAATACAAATGAGGAAACGAGAAACACAGGAAGCTGGAGGACATGCCTTAGTTTACTCACTGGGCAGACCAGTTCTGAAGTCTGCTCTGCCTCTAGAGCATCAGCAGGAATAGGAGCGACCGGCTTTTGAGAAGCCCCAACAACAGAACCCTCCCTGCAGGGCAGGTTATGGTTCACATGGCACATCCACGCAGGAGGCCTCAGCACGGACCATGGTACTCTCCTATGCTTGACGGAAGTGGGACCGGGGGGCCCTGGGTGGCTCAGTCGGTTTAGCGTCCGCCTCTTGATTTTTGCTCAGGTCATGATCCCAGGGTCGTGAGATCAAGCCCCGCATCAGCTCTGCAATGAGTGTGGAGCCTGCTTAAGATATTTTCTCTTTCTCTCCCCTCCCTCCCTCTGCCCCTCCACTGCTCATCCTTGCTCTTGAGCTCTTTCTCTATAATAAAAAAAATAATAAGGGGTACCTGGGTGGCTCAGCTGGTTAAGCATCTGACTCTTGGTTTCAGCTCAGGTCATGATCTCATGGTTTGGGGGTTTGAGCCCCGTGTCAGGCTCTGTGCTTGCAGCTCAGAGCCTGGAGCCTGCGTCAGATTCTGTGTCTCCCTCGCTCTCTGCCCCTCCCCTGCTCAGGCTCTGTCTCTCTCTAAAATGAATAAACGTTAAAAAAAATTTCTTTAAAAAAAAAAAAAAGAGAGGGAGAGTTACAGAAGGGCTCCACATTTAGCATCAAAGACAAATTGAAACACAATCAGAAAGAGTCCCTGGGCTGGGAAGTCCCCTGGGGCACCCGGGTGGCTCAGTCAGGTAGGGGTCCAACCCTTGATTTAGGCTCAGGTCATGATTTCAGTGTTTGTGAGTTCAAGCCCCGCATCAGGCTTTGTGCTGACAGCCTGCTTGGGATTCTCTCTGCCCCTTCCTTGCTTGTTCTCTATCTCTCTCAAAACAAATAAATGTTGGGGCGCCTGGGTGGCGCAGTCGGTTAAGCATCCGACTTCAGCCAGGTCACGATCTCGCGGTCCGTGAGTTCGAGCCCCGCGTCGGGCTCTGGGCTGATGGCTCAGAGCCTGGAGCCTGCTTCCGATTCTGTGTCTCCCTCTCTCTCTGCCCCTCCCCCGTTCATGCTCTGTCTCTCTCTGTCCCAAAATAAATAAACATTGAAAAAAAAATTAAAAAAAAAAAAACAAAAAAAAACCAAAAAAAAAACAAATAAATGTTAAAAATAATTAAAAAAAAAAAAGAGTCCCAGGATGGAGCGGTCCTCAAAACATGCCACATGAGAAACAGTACAGGAAGGTTTACCGTAAAGAGGATTCAGAGGCAGCAGGACCATCTGCTCTTTGGGTAATCAGAGAACAGAGGAGGGAGAGGTCTCCTGAGGGCAGAAGTGAGCCCTGGTAATGGGGGACAGAGATTTACACGCTGTTCAAGGAGAACTTTCTAATAAAGGAGTCCGAAGGGAGAATGAGCAGCTGTGAAGCAGGGCCCCCATCATAAGAGATGTGTCAACAGAAGGCTGGGTAACTCAATGACAGAGAGAGTGCCTGCCATCCCCGGAGCCTGGGAATAGACCAGCCAAGTGTATGCTCATTAACCTGGACTGGTTGAGGTTGGTGATTAAGGCCAGAGGGGCAAAGCCCAAGTCTCTGACCTGAGTTAATACTGAAATATGGGTTCCTGGATCTCTTTCACGGAACCCTTTGAGACACACAGACACACACAGTTCTAGTTCATAGTCAACAAGAGCCATGGAAAGCAAAGGCAGATGATGACACAGTGATGGGAGATCCCACAGCACAGCCCAAGGACTCAGAAAAGAAGAAGAAAAACAGGGAGGCTGAGAAGAGAGCTCTGAAAAAGGAAGGTGGACGTACTGATTCTCTGGATTAAGACACCAGTCCCAAGAACACTGGGGCTTCACACAGAGTGGGGCTTTCCGCTTTAATGAGGAGCCCCTGTGGGGCTTCTGCCTTCCCAGGGACGCCATCCTCATGTCTACACTGCGTCTTTACCCACCCACCTCGGTCTGCACAGACTCAAGATGTTACTGTTAGCAGTCCTGAAGAAGAGAGCAACAACAGAAAGTATCGATCCCTGCAGCTATGAAAAAGTAGCGCACTACCCCCACCCACGGGAACAGGGCTGAATCTCACAGACACGATGCTGAACAAGAGAAGTCAAATATGGAAGAGCACCAACCGCTTATGGATGAACTTCAAGAAATAGACAGAAGTAATCTACAGGGACAGGCATCAGACTCGTGGTTACCTCTGGGGCCCGAGTCACGAGCGGGAGACACCAGGGACGCTCCTGGCACACTGGGCTATGCGCACTACCTTGCTCTGGGGTGGCAGCAGCAGGGAGTCTGTCCGTGTAAAACTCCCGCGAGTGGCGCACTCACGGTCTGTGCCCTTGACCGCGTGTGAGTCACACCGCAGCGCGAGTGTATGTCCACAATACAAAGGCACGTGTGCTTGGTCTCAGTGATGGAAAAGCATGTACATGTACACATAAAGTGACACGTCAGAGGATCGCCCCAAAAACAGTGCCTCAGGGATGAGGTTTTAATTTTTTTCTCACTTCCTTTTTAACGTATTATTTGTTTGCATTTTAAATAATGAGTGTGCGTTACTTACTGGGCCAGAAGAATATTTGAAAACTGTTTTCTCATGGGAAAAAAAAAAAACAAAAACGCCCAGGCTTCTGGGTCTAGGGAGCCCTTTCGCGAGCTACGCCTCTCGCTAGGACTGACAGCATGCTCACTGCAGCACTGCTTCGAAGAACCCCAAGCTGGACGCTCAGGTGTCCAAGCCACACAACGGGGGCTCTAAGCAGGGAGAGCTATAGGCCTCTCACTGGAAGACGGCCAAAACCTACTGAACATGAAGTTATATTCCTCTCGTGAAACCACTAATGAAATAGAAAAATTATGTATTTCTCCAGAAAAATGATCCAGAGGGATTTCCTCTAGGGAATGTCTACACTATGACCAGAGAGGTAAGTGTCTAAAGAGCTCTTTGCTTTGTCTTTTTTTTTTTTTTTTGAGAGAGAGAGAGAGTGTGCACACCTGTGCAAATGGTGGGGGAGGGACAGGAGAGAGAATCCTAAGCAGGCTCTGTGCTCCACATAGAGCCAGATGTGGGGCTCGATCCCATGACCCTGGGATCACGACCTGAGCTGAAACCAAGAGGCGGATGCTCAAGAGACTAAGACAGGTGTCCAGGTATCCCTGTCTGTCCGCTTTAATGAGATGGCTGGCATTCGTGACATTCACACGTTACATCGGAAATTAAAAATAAATACACGGCAGCTGGGTTTCTTACTGCTGTAGAAGGGAGCTACGAATGCAGACAGAAACGGGATGCCAGCTGCATTGTTGCACTGGAATTGGAGGGTGTGTGTGTGCATGGAAATGTGTGTGTGCGGGGTGTATTTCTTAGTTTTGTCTGCGGAGAGGGCCGAGTGAGGATACCCCAGGACCAAGGACCCATCTAGCCCCCCCAGATCCTGGTTTCTAAACAGTGTTCCCCATCAGAAGGAACCAGGGCTCCCTGCAGAAATGGCCGACTCCAGAACTGGGACAGGAAAATAATGACTGGGCCTGGGTCACCTTGCAGTGCAGAAAAGTAATGAAGGGCTTAAAGAATGAGGGGGATGCGTCAAAAGGACGTAGGGTCCCGGAAAGGGTTCCCGCTGGCCAAATCTGGGACAATTTGAACACCTAAATAAATACCAGAGCGACAGATTAGAACCCATTGGACAAAAGAACAGGACACAAGTCAATACTGATATAAATAACTTGCAAGTCAAAGTTTGATGAGAAGGAGGACAGCCTGGCTGATACCACCGTAACCAAGTGATCCAAGGTAATGGCTCCAGGGGTGCCTGGATGGCTCAGTTGGTTAAGTGTCTGCCTTTGGCTCAGGTCATGATCTCACGACTTGTGAGTTCAAGCCCTGCACTGGGCTCTGTGCTGACAGCTCAGAGCCTGGAGCCTGCTTCAGATTCTGTGTTTCCCTCTCTCTCTGCCCCTCCCTCACACACTATCTGTCTCTCTCTCAAAAATAAATAAACATTAAAAAATAAAAATAAAAAAAAGTAATGGCTCCAATACTGGGACAAAGTGACACTGCCCACCACCTTTCACGGTGCTCTAAAGGACACAATGCCATTTCTGTGATACTCTGCCGAAAATATATAATCTGAATCTTATCATTGTCAGATCCACCCTGAGGGACATACTACAAAGTATGGCCTTTTTGGAAAATGTCAAGGGCAAATATTATAAGGAAATAATGAACTGCTTTAGGGCATAGAAGAGTGGTTACAGTCAAATGCAATCTTGGGCCAGGAAAAGAAAAAGAAACTAGTTTCCTTTGCTATAAGAGAGGTGAATGGCAAAATATGAATAAACTCCACATTCAGAAAAACTATGGTTATGTAAAAAAAAAAATCCTTGAATTTTAGAAAATAAACACTGAATTACTTATGGATAAATGAGCACCCTATCTGTAACTTATTCTCAAGTACATCAGGGGAAAAAATGTTTAAAAAATATACATATATATGTGGGGAGAAAGAGAGAATGATAAAGCAAACATGGTTAATATTTGGGGGAAACTGAGTAAAAAGTAATCAAGAATTCACTATTTTTGCAACTTTCCTATAAATAAAACTATTTCAAAATAAAACAAGTTAAAAGTATATATGATTGGGGCACCTGGGTGACTCAGTCGGTTAAGCATCTGACTTCAGCTCAGGTCATGATCTCACAGCTTGTGAGTTCGAGACCCGCTTTGGGCTCTGTGCGGACAGTTCAGAGCCTGGAGCCTGCTTCGGATTCTGTGTCTCCCCCTCTGTCTGGCCCTCCCCCACGCTTGTGCTCTATCTCTCTCTCTCTCTCTCTCTCTCTCTCTCTCTCAAAAGTAAACATTAAAAAAAAATTTTTAATATATATGACCATTGAAAAAAATATGCTAAATTTAAACACATGAAGTTAAAGAATGCAACCCACACATGTACTAGTTGTTCTTGTTCAAACAGGCTTTTTTTTTTTTTAAGATTTTATTCTTTTTTTTTTTTTAAGATTTTATTCTTAAGTAATCTCTACACCCCACAGAGGGCTCGAACATTCAACCCCCGAGATCCAGAGTCCCATGCTCCACTGACTGAGACAGCCGGGCGCCCCCGGTTCACCAATTTGTTTATGTGTATATTATAAATTCGTTTTTATCATTATTGGTTTTATACCATATATAATTTGGTCCCACTTTTTTTTAATGTATTAAATTGTGAACATTATAAATTCTCAAATGTTATTCTAGCCTATGAACGTAAGAGTCACTTGCTGGATATTTTCACTATTACAAACAATGCCGTGATAATCATGATGAGTGATAGCTTTTCAGGATGAATCTGCATGTGCCTCTGATTACTTCCTGTGAATGGAATTTCTGAGTATGTCTTAGAAATATTTCTGAGTCAAAAGGAATAAATATTTTTATTTCTTTTAAGTAATCTCTACACCCAACGTGCGGCTCAAATTCACAACCCCGAGATCAAGAGTCACATACTCTACTGATTGAGCCAGCCAGGCGCCCCAAAAGGAATAAATATTTTTAAGGTAAGTCAGGAGACTTACCGACAAATTATTTTCCAAAGAGTAATTTACAACATTTCTCTGCAGCTTTCCCTCTGCAGGACGCCTGCTGACCTGGAGCGAAGGGAACGACTTTACAAAGCACCATGCTCACAGAAGCCCGGGAGGAAAGCAAGTGAAAACCAAACCCGAAATCCAAGAATCAGTAAGCACTCCAGGGAGGCCATGACACGTGTGCCCCAGAAGGGAGGCCATGGCACGTGTGCCCCAGAAGGGCAAAAAGAGAGAGGAGACCGGGAACATGGATGTGCAGACCAGACGGGCCTTCTCAATGATGGAAATCATTCCCAGGAAATAAGACCCCTCTGGTATAAAGTGGGAAAGGTGTGTGTGGGGAGGTGCTGGCCCAGGGTCATGACCACACACCAACCCAAGGGTCACAGCTCGGGGACACACAAGTTCCACCGCTTAGCCCTCCACTTGCTGTGAGGCACTCATTACCTGCTGCTCCTCTGTCCCCTGAGCCCTTCCCGGTGGGAGACTGTCAAGGCAGGGCAGTGGGTGACATGGAAAGGAAGAAGCCGGGTCCTGGGGAAGCACATTTCAATAATCATTTACACTACTTATGCCTGGAAACAGGTATGTTTAAACTCCTTACGTCATGACAACATCACACACACACGAATCTCAAAACCTCTCTGAGCCTCAGTTTCTTCCTTTATAAAATGGGGCTGTTACTACCTACCTCACAGGGGCTGTTGGTGGAATCATACAAGACCAAGGTGTGTGCAAGGCAAATAGTGAAGAAAAGAACCTCTGCTGTTTGCTTCTGTGCCTCAAACTATGAGAATACTTGCAGATAAATGGTGGAATACGTCAGCTCTACCCCCTGGAAGCCAGTCTGGGTGACTTCTAGAAGCTCCTGTATTTCCTTAAGAGTTTAGAGAAACAGGATCTGGCCTCATAGGTTAGGATTCTGAAATCCTGCCAAGCCTGTGTCTACCATCAGTAGACGAGGCTAGTCTTTTGCAAACCTCAGTCTCTGTGAATTCCCACTAGCCAGAATGGAAAAGTGATGGCACCTTTAGCCCACTTCACGTGTTTTCTGGCATGAAAGGTAGCCTCTACTTGTTCAGACCATTTCAGCAGGAACACAGAAGAAAACAAAAACATACCTACCTTTTACATATTCCTCCACAGCGATAGTACTATATTAAATTTTCAAATGCCCCCATTCCAGTAGCCGCTAAGGAAAGGGAGTAACTACTTACTTCTATGTCATCTATTGACCCTGGAATTCCCCTAGATTTTAGGCACAGCAAAGGAAATCAAATACTTTCCAAAGTAGTATTTGAGGAGCACCTGGGTGGCTCAGTCGGTTAAGCGTCCGACTTCGGCTCAGGTCACGATCTCACAGTTCGTGAGTTTGAGCCCCACATCCGGCTCTGTGCTGACAGCTTAGAGTCTGGAGCCTGCTTCAGATTCTGTGTCTCCCTCTCTCTGCTCCTCCCCTGCTCATGCTCTCTCTCTCTCTCCTTCAAAAATAAATGAAAACACTAAAAAATATTTTTCAAAAGTAGTATTTGAGCTTCAACTAAAATATGACTGGGGCAAACAGCCCCAGTTTTTTTCCTTGATTTCTCTCTAGTCCACTGGATTATAAAATAGTATTAGTAGCAAAGCAGACAGAGGGTCATAGTGAAAAGGGTCGAGTTCAAAAAATCACATTTGGGTATTGGCTTTACCATAATCTTAGCAAATCACTTCTCCTCGTCGAGGTTTAGCCAATGAGATGGACTATCAATCCTTGTCTGGCTTTGGTACAAATGATGCATGTGAAAGCATTCTGTGAAGTGTCACAGAAACACTGAGGGCGACGGTCAAAGGTAAGACTGCCTTGAGGTGAAACACTACACTCATACTAGACAGTGGCTCTTTCACATCCGTCAAGTGCTCAACACCATGCCAGCTGGACAAGGGAAGACAAACTAAGTCAGGGAATGTTCTCTGCCCTTCTGCTGAAAAGAGACAAGTGGCAGTGACTTCCTTGCCAAAATGAATGGTACAGGAGGCCAGTGCCAGTTCACAGTTGGGTGAGGCTGGTGTGAGCCGAAGTGGCTAGGGAGGGCTTCCTGACGAAGGAGGCACAAAATGAGAAAGATCGGGGGAAGAGTGTCCAGAAGGGTCTGAAGGGCAAGTGGGGGGAGCGGGGGTGTCGCAGCTTTAGAAAAAAATAAAAGCCAGTTCAAAATTGCTTCTGCCACCAAATAGTTCCAGGACGCTGGACAAATCTCAACTCCCTCGGCCACTTTTTCTAAAATGGAGAGTCATCACCATGGAGAACTCTACCAGGGCTATGGACGAGTCACAGGGGGGAAACTGCACAGGGCACATGGCAGACGCTCAAAGAACGTTGGGTTACTGGCCCTCCCATTCCTATTCTTTGGGGCAAAACAGAGTGAAAATCAGCAGTGTCACCAAGCACCCACATCTTGGTTTCTAAAGACCATTCTCCAATAAAAAGAACCAGGGCTCCTTAAAGAAAGAGCTGGTTCTGGGGCGCCTGGGTGGCTCAGTCGGTTAAGCGTCCAACTTCGGCTCAGGTCATGATATCACTGTTCATGAGTTTGAGCCCCGCGTCAGGCTCTGTGCTGGCAGCTCAGAGCCTGGAGCCTGCTTCGGATTCTGTGTCTCCCTCTCTCTCTGTCCTTTCCCCACTCATACTGTCTCTTTCTGCCTCTCAAAAAAATGAATAAATGTTAAAAAAAAAAATTTTTTTTTTTTTTTTTTTTTTTTTTTAAAGAAAAAGCTGGTTCCAGGGCTGGAGCATGGAAAACAAAAAAACAAGCATGGAACATCAACATAGTGCCAGAAATTAAGGAAAAGCTCAAGAAAACATGAGGCTATCGAAAGAACCAGAAGACCTCCCAAAGGAGGTCCCAAACGGCTAAAGCTAGAACAATTTAAGCACCCAAATAAATAATATTATTGGATCAGGGAGGTGTAAATTCATCTCTAAGGTTATTTTTTTTTATTGTGGCAAAATACATGTAAAATTTGCCATCTTAAATTTGCAGTACAGTGGAATTAAGTACATGCAAAATATTGTGCAACCATCACCTTAATCTAGTTATGGAAGGTTTTCATCACCCCAAAGGAAACACTGTGTCCAGGAAGCAATCAATCCCCATTGCCCAGCCCCTGGCAACCTCTCCTCTACATTCCGTCTCTGTCAATTTGCTTATTATGAACATCTCGAACATCTCGCATAAAGGGAACCACACATTCAGCAGTCCTTTGTGACTGGCTTCTTTCACTTGGCTGAATGTGTTCAAGGTTCATTCATGTTGTAGCAGGTGTCAGCCACTCATTCCTGTTTATGGCCGCATAATATTCCATCATATGGATCTACTACACTTTACTTATACATTCACTAGGTGATAGAATCTGAGCTGTTTTCGCTTTTTGGCTATCGTAAATAATGCTGCTATATTCATGTCCAAGTACAGTTTGAGTGCCTGTTCTCAATTCTCAGGGTATATAAGTACAAGTGGAATTGCTGGGTCATGTGGTAATGCTATGCTTCACGCCCTGAGGAACGGCCAGACTGTTTTCCACAACGAACGCACCACTTTACGTTCCCATCAGCAGCATACGAGGGGTTCGATTTCTCTATGTTCCCACCAACATCAGTGATTTGCTGGTTCTGTTTTCGTTGTTAACAGCCATGCTGGTGGAGCGTGAGGTGGTAGCTCCTGGCGCTTTAGATCTGCATTTCCCTAACGACGAATGATGTTGAGAATCTTTTCATGTGCTTGTGGTCATCTGTGTATCTTCTTGGGAAGAATATTCAGGTCCTTTGCTCATTTTTCAATTGGGTTGTTTTCACGTTGTTGTTGAGTTATGAGTGTTCTTTACATATGCTAGATACTTGACCTTTATCAGATACAGAATCTGCAAATACTTCTCCCCATTATGTGAGTTGTCTTTTCACTTTCTTGATAGCATTGACGCGCCAAAGTTTTTACTTTTTATGAAGTCCATGTCTTAGCTCAAGCCGCTGTAACAAATATCCTAGAGGAGGCAGTTAAACAAGAAACCTTTATTTTTCACAGTTCTGGAGACTGGGAAGTCCAGATCAAGGCATCAGCAGATCCAGTGTCTGGTGAGAGCCTGCTGTCCGGTTGGTTGACAGCTGCTTTCTTGCAGCCTCATAAGGCGAAGAGGAAACAAGCCCTCCTGTCACTTCTTAGAAGGGCACTAATCCCATTCACTACGGTTCCACCCTCATGAACTCATTCCCTCCCCAAAGCCCCACCTAATGCCATCACATTAGGGATGACGATTTCAACATATGCCGATTAGGGGCACAGAAACACTCAGTTCATAACAGCCCAATTTATGTGCTTTTTCTTTTGTTGCTTATGATCCTGACATCCTAAGAAACTACTGCCAAGTCCAAGGTTGCTAAGATTTACCTCTATGGGGTGCCTGGGTGGCTCAGTCGGTTAAGCATCGGACTTCGGCTCAGGTCATGATCTCACGGTTCATGGGTTCGAGCCCCGTATCAGGCTCTGCGCTGGCAGCTCAGAGCCTGGGGCCTGCTTCGAGTTCTGTGTCTCCCTCTCTCTCTCTGCCCCTCCCCCACTCATGTTCCGTCTCTCTCTCTCTCTCTCTCTCTCAAAAATAAACAAACATTAAAAATTTAAAAAAAAAAAAAAAGATTTACCTCTATGTTTTTTCCTGGGCGTTTTACAGTTTTATCTTGGACATGTGTGTAGGTCTTTGATCCACCATGAGTTGGTTTTTGTATATGGTGTAAAGTAAGGTAAGGGGTCCAGCTTTATTCCTTCTGCACATGGATATCCAGTTGTCCCGGCACCATTTGTTGGAAAGACTTTCCCCCTATGGAATGGCCTTGGTACCCTTGTCAAAAATCCACTGACCACATACACATGAATTAAGTTCTAGATTTCAATTCTATTCCATTGACCTATAGGTCTGTCCTTATAATGGCACCACACTGCCTTAATGACTATAGCTTTGTGGGGAGTTTTAAAATCAGGAGGTAGGAATCCTCCCACTTTGTTCTTCATTTTCAAGACGGTTTGGCTATTTGAAGTTCTCTGCAATGCCACAGGAATTTTAGGATCAGCTTTTCCATTTCTGCGTAAAAAGCCACTGGGATTTTGATGGACCGCACTGAACCCGTGTGCTGTTTTGGGGGTGATGCTACGTTAACAATATGAAGACTTCCAGTCTGTGAACACAAAATGTCTTCCCACTGTCTTCATTTTCTTCCAGCAACATTCTGTAGTTTCCAGGGGAAAACCCTTCCACCTCCTTGTTTAAATGCATCTCTAAGTAGTTTATTCTTTTTGATGCTGTTGTAAATGGAGTTGTTTTCTCAATTTCTTCTTTGGATTGTTAACAGCTAGAGGAGTACTGGGTTTTTAACAGTAGAATAAATAAATATCCATGAGTCTATCCTGATATAAATAATCGAATAGTCAAACAAATAAATAAACGGACAAAGCTCCTCCTCACAGAATTCCAACTAATAAATGTAGGAGGGAAGAGGGAAACAGAAAATCAGCATCAGATCCACAGTAAGTACTACTGCAGATAAGACCTACCACTGCATGTGCTAAAATTAGTGGGCAAAAGTCCCTGGAGAAGCAGGATTTGCACAGTCTCAAAGTTACCACTCCCCAGATACTCATTAACTACAAAGGGTAAAGCAGCAACTTTACGGAGGAGAAGCCCTGCAGACACAAACCCAACCAGGAGATCAAGGCACAGATCACTGGTAACGAACCCCTTTCAACAGTGTACTCAGAAGGGCACACACCACCTTTGTGGTATTCTTGCCTCCCTCCCTCCAAGCGTGAGAAACCACTGGTCAAACCTAAAGTGGGGTGTGTTCTAGAAGATAATGGACTGGTACTCTCTCAAAATAGTGAGGTTAGGACAGGTGAAGGGACTGTCCCAGATGGGAAGGGGTGAAGGAGACATGACAACTAAGTGCCAGGCAGGATGTCAGACAGGATCCTAGAACAGAGGGAGGACTTTGGTGGAAAAACTGATCGATTTCAAATAAGGGATGTTGTGTAGTCCGGGGCTGGCAAATCATGGTCAAGCACTGGCCCCACTGGCTGACTCCTTTTGAAAATCAGGTTTCATGGCACAAGAACAGACACTCAGATCAATGGAACAGAATAGAGAACCCAGAAATGGACCCACAAACAGATGGCCAACTCATCTTTGACAAAGCAGGAAAGAACATCCAATGGAAGAAAGACAGTTTCTTCAGCAAGTGGTGCTGGGAAAACTAGACAGCGACATGCAGAAGAATGAACCTGGACCACTTTCTTACACCAGACACAAAAATAAACTCAAAATGGATGAAAGACCTCAATGTAAGACAGGAAGCCATCAAAATCCTTAAGGAGAAAGCAGGCAAAACCCTCTTTGATCTTGGCCACAGCAACTTCTTACTCAACACGTCTCTGGAGGCAAGGGAAACAAAAGCAAAATGAACTACTGAGACCTTATCAAAATAAAAAGCTTCTGCACAGCAAAGGAAACAATCAGCAAAACTAAAAGGCAACCGACAGAATGGGAGAAGATATTTGCAAATAACATATCAGATAAAGGGTTAGTATCCAAAATCTATAAAGAACTTCTCAAACTCAACACCCAAAAAACACATAATTCAGTGAAGAAATGGGCAAAAGACATGAGTAGACACTTCTGCAAAGAAGACATCCAGATGCCCAACCGACACATGAAAAAATGCTCCACATCACTCATCATCAGGGAAATACAAATCAAAACCACAACGAGATACCACCTCACACTTGTCAGAATGGCTAACATGAACAACTCAGGCAACAACAGATGTTGGCGAGGATGTGGAGAAAGAGGGTCTCTTTTGCATTGTTGGTGGGAATGCAAGCTGGTGCAGCCACGCTGGAAAACAGCATGGAGGTTCCTCAAAAAACTAAAAATAGAACTACCCTATGACCTAACAATTGCACTACTAGGCATTTATCCACAGGATACAGGTGTGCTGTTTCGGGACACAGGCACCCCCATGTTTATAGCAGCACTATCAACAATAGCCAAAGTATGGAAAGAGCCCAAATGCCCATCGATGGATGAATGGATAAAGAAGATGTGGTCTATATATACAATGGAGTATTACTCGGGGATCAAAAAGAATGAAATCTTGCCATTTGCAACTACGTGGATGAAACTGGAGGGTATTATGCTAAGTGAAATTAGTCAGAAAGACAAAAATCATATGACTTCACTCATATGAGGACTTTAAGAGGCAAAACAGATGAACATAAGGGAAGGGAAACAAAAATAATATAAAAACAGGGAGGGGGACAAAACAGAAGAGACTCATAAATATGGAGAACAAACTGAGGGTTACTGGAGGGGTTGTGGGAGGGGGGATGGGCTAAATGGGGAAGGGACACTAAGGAATCTACTCCTGAAATCACTGTTGCACTGTATGCTAATTTGGATGTAAATTAAAAAAAAAATAAAAGACATAAAAATAAATTAATTAAAAAAAAAAAGAAGTCATTCGAACACAGTCATGCTCATTCATACCCAGATGACCTACTACAGCTTGCTAAAACACCAGAGTCGGGGAGTTGTGATGGAGACCTTACAACCCACAAAGCCTAAAGTATTTCCTTTCTGGCCCCGAACTTTCAGGAAAAGTTTGCCAGCCTTCCGTTAATAGTTAATGATATTGTACCAATGTTAATTTCTTATTCTCGGTAACTGTATTATAATTTCATAAGATGTTAGCGTCAGGGGAAGGTGGGTGAGAAATAAAAGGAATCTTGTTTTGTACTGTTTTTGTAACTTTTTGATAAGTCCAAAATTGGTGGGAAATAAAAAGTGTAAAAGAAATAATCCAGTGGCATCCTTATTCCAAGGTCTTCCCATCAGCTTCCCAACATCTTACACACTGTTTGCTGCCTCTTTTTGCTTCACTGTTCTCCCTACTAAGAATGTTCTTCCCTTTCTGTCTGCGGCTATCAAAGCTGTGTCTTCAAGGATGAACTCAAGCGCCACTTCCTCCATAAAATCTGCCCTCCTTCCTACCCATGCTCAGTGACGCCATGAAGCCGCACCTTGTAAGAGAGTTCCTTACTTCCACATCTACGTCTCCTACCTGGTCATGAACAACTTAGGGTCAAGAATTATGGCTTATTCATCTCTGTAGTCCTCCAGCCAAGTGCTGAATCAATGTCTGATGACCTGGATTCCTCATGAACCCCAAGAGACAAGGGTTGGCGCCCTTGGGTCTCAAAAAACAAATCGTCAGAATTGCAGGAGAGAGAAAGGCCCGTGGAGTCCTACTGAGTGCCAAGTGCAGGGCCCGCGCACTAAGCAGGAGGCAGGCAATGGGAACTCACACTGACTCAACAGCTACTATGTGCCAAACACAAGGTCAGGCACTTCATAAGAGCTCTTCCTTTAAATTCTTATGATAAACCTGTTTCACCCATTTTACAGACACAGATTCAAAGACCCAAGGGCCGAGCAAATTACTGGCGGTCCCACAGCCAGCAATCCAGAGGGACAGTGAAGGGCCTGAGACCTTCTCTGTCACTGCTTGTTACAACCCTTGCTATGCTACCCACAGACAAGAACCACGTTCTCCTAGAGACTAGGAAAACAAAGTCCTTTGGGGCCGTGCTGTCACTTGGGGTACCAGGTTGCATGAGAGGCTCCTGAGGCTGACGGTTTCATGCTCCTCTGACAGATGCTTCCAGGAGAGCTGCCGCGTACTTGGCCACAGCAAGCTGCGGGGACACACCTGGGTTATGAATGCCACTGCTTCACTGCATCTGCAGCGGCTTCCTGCTAGAGAAGATGTGCACCACATCACACAGCGCACCTGGACGAGGGAAATGAGGACATTTCTCCAGGCCACCCTACGAGGAAAAGGTGTCCTCCCCTGACACTGACATACCCCCAGGCGGCTTAACGCCTAACATTATGCAATGTCTAGTGGAAGCAAGCTAGGTGACCACTAGGTTCTTGGTCTCCATAAGGGGACTCAGTAGTTCAAGCAGCTTTTTCCCTGTGACTCCACGACCTCGCCATATAAATTCCATGTTGCTATGGTGGGGAGAAGACTGTGCGAGGGGTCAGCCCCAGCTCTTAAATGCTGCCGGCTGGAAGTGACACACATCACCGGCTCTCAAGGGGGCTAAGAAACGTGGGGAAGCACAGAAATACACAGCGAGCAGTGAATGTGTGTGCCGCAGGTGTACGGAACCTGCTAGAGGGCACGGGCTGCCAGTGGCAGAGCCAGAGGGAGTCCAGCTACTCAAGGACTCATGGCCTCTTAATTTTAAAATGGAGCTCTCGGGGCGCCTAGGTGGCTCGGCTGGTTAAGCATCCGACTCTTGATTTCAGCTCAGGTCATGATCTTGCAGTTCGTGGGTTCGAGCCCTGCGCTGGGCTCTGCACTTACATCACAGAGCCTGCCTGGGCTTCTATCTCTCCCTCTCTCTCTCTCTCTCTCAAAATAAATAAATATACTTTAAAAAATGGAGATCTGGGGCGCCTGGGTGGCGCAGTCAGTTAAGCGTCCGACTTCAGCCAGGTCACGATCTCGCGGTCCGGGAGTTCGAGCCCCGCGTCGGGCTCTGGGCTGATGGCTCGGAGCCTGGAGCCTGTTTCCGATTCTGTGTCTCCCTCTCTCTCTGCCCCTCCCCCGTTCATGCTCTGTCTCTCTCTGTCCCAAAAAAAAAAAAAAAAAAAAAAAAATGGAGATCTAATTCACATATCATAAAATGCATCGTTTCAAAGTATGCAACTCAGTGGTTTTCAGAATATTCACCCACTGTGCAGTCACCACTGTTGCTTAATTCACAAGCATTTCCATCACCCCCAAAAGAAGTATTCTACCCATCAGTAGTCACTCCCCATTCCCGATTTGTCTTCCCCCCCCCTTTCTCTAGACATCAGGGAACTCTGGACAAACTTAAAGAGCCTCTAGCAGTCACACACACCATCCTTAATCCTGGGTCCCCCCACTGCCATCATTTTGTTTTCCTCATCTATTTATTTTTTTTCCTAAACAAATACTGATTGCAAAAATTAACATGTATTAAGCACCTGTAAGATGACATTCTATTATTTCATTTCATCCTTACAATAACCCTCTGAGGCACAGGAGCAGTAGTTACCACACAGGCTAAAGTACCTCGTCCAAAGGCAGGGAAAGGATAAGTGGTAGGACCAGGATTCAAACCCAGACCAGCTGGCATCACAGCCACCCTCTCCATTTATTTGCCTTTCAAAACCTTCTCAGAGCAGGGCAGAGTTATTGATGCTTCCATCAATGCTTCACTGAATGAGAGTTCATTGTGCAGTTACCATCCTGGCTGTACTGACAGGTGAAAGCATTGCTCAAAACTAAACCATCCCTGGAGACACACAGAGGCTGGTGTCTGGCTGGAGCTACCTCGCATCTCTGTGCCCCCAGTGCTCAGGAGGCCTGGCATAACGTGAGGCTCAGAATACGCTGCTACACGACTGAAGCGACAAAATCTCCTGGGCCAGGCTCGCCACTCCACACCCGATGGCCCAGCCTGTTGGCCCTTCAGCCAGGAGCACTGGAACGGAATCAGAACTGCTTTCTGACAAATCTCAGCTCTGCCCATGGTCACTCAGGGGGCATGAAGCCAAGCCAGGCCTTTCAACTTCCACAGCAGCATGGCAGGACACTGCACGTGGGAGGTGCCAAGCCCCTCAGGGCCTCCACTTTGGCCTGCCTGCCTCCTGCTTCTGGCAAAGGGACTCTCCACACTCACTGTCCTGGATTCTACTGCTTTCCCCATGACACCGAGCCTTCTCTTGCTCCCACCCCCCAAAGATCTGCCCTTGCAGGAGTATAACAGAGACTGAAGTTCTCTGCCTTTACCCAAGCGGGTCCCAGGAAGGGCTCCCTGTGGGCCATGCTCCTCTGTTCCATGGAACGCTCCCTCTGCCCAGGCCTGAGCCGCCTTCATCCCGTCGGTCGTGTCCACACATGGGTGCAGTCCCAGCACCTCTAACGGGGCCTGGTACTCACAAGTGCTCTACCAACACCTGCTGGATACAGAACCCGCTCCGCTGCCTTATTCAGTGAGCCTCAGATGAAGGCCCAGGGAAAGGGCTTCTTGTATTAAACTGGCCCACTTCCTTTTTTCAGTAATGCTTGCTGTTCGTTCCCATCCTTCTCTGGCTTGCCTTCTAGGAAGTGCTGAGCTGAGTGTTTTTGTGCTTAACCCAATAGCTTCCCTTGACCGCCTTCTGGTGCAATTACCTGCCTCCCAGTGTACTTCTCTCAATGACTAGACTCTCGGCTTTTAGTTGTCTCCTTGGTTTGGGGTTTGGCTGAGGGGAGGATTGGCCTTGGAACTCAACTAACTTAAAACCCAGCTGAGACATGAAAGAACATGGGCCTTGCAGGCAGACAGACCGTGGTTCAGATACGCCACCTACACACGGTGGGACCCTAGGCACTCTTGTCACTCAGCCTCAGTCCCCTCACTGACCATCCTCACGGTGTTAGGATGATTACATGAGATATAAAATACCCAGCACAGGACCTGACATGCAACAGACACTCAAAGGTTACACCATACTGGATCTTAGCCAAAAGGCCGAGAAGCAATCAAAGGTTACACTAGAACCCTCTTTTCACTTCAGAATTTTTTAAATAAACACATTTATTCATGTTTTTGACATGCAGACCAAATCCAGAAATATCTAGGAAGACCTAGAATATTACAGGGAAGGTACCCAAGTTCCTTCTCTTTTTCAATTATAAAATGATTAATTATTAAAAAAAATTTTTTTTTAATGTTTATTTCTGAGACAGAGAGAGACAGAGCATGAGTGAGGTAGGGGCAGAGAAGAGAGGGAGACACAGAATCCGAAGCAGGCTCCAGGCTCTGAACTGTCAGCACAAAGCCCAACGCAGGGCCCGAACTCCCAAACCGCAAGATCACGACCTGAGCTGAAGTCGGTCACTCAACCGACTGAGCCACCCAGGCGCCCCTAAAATGATTAATCATTGAATTACTGAATGAACGACTAATTGCAGGAGGAACTTGAAACATTTAAATCTTCATACCTAGATGGGAAACTAAAATCCTCCAAAAGGTTCATATTGCATCTTAGAATAATCTCAAAAAATACAGATCAGACCCAACATTGGCATCTGGGCTCAATCAAAATGTAGGAGGAAGCTTAGCAGGAAAATAGGGAGAAAGGGGCCATAATCATTCATTCACCCATTCATTCCTCTTCAGTTGGTATTCAGCAAGAGTGCCTGCCTTACATGGCACTGTACCACACACTGGCTGAGTCTCATGCCAATGATGGGGAGGTTCCCTGTTCTTACTGAATTCACGTTCTAGTCCAACTGCCATTAGGGAGAGAGAGAGAAGCCACTGCCATTAGGGAGAGAGAGAGAAGTAGGCTCTCCTTTTATTACAAGCCACTTCCATATCCTTTACAGGGGTAAAAGGAAAAAAAAAGAGGAAAAAGGAAAAAACACCAAACAATTATATCAGTGAGAGCGACTATGAGTTTTTGAGCAAAGGGGGGGTGATAAAAGGGGGGCCTGGAGGGAGTGCTTGGGTGGCTCAGTCAGTTAAGCATCCGACTCTTGATTTCGGCTCCCGTCGTGATCTCACGGTTCTCGAGATCGAGCCCTGTGTCGGGCTCTGTAGTGACAGTGCGGAGCCTGCTTGGGGGCTCTCCCTTTCTCTCTGCCCAGCTTGCACACATGCACTTTCTCTCTCTCAAAATAAACAAACAAACAAACAAACAAACAAACAAACAATTTCAAAAAAAAAAAAAAAGCAGGGCTTGGAGATCAACCAGCATGGATAGATCTTGAGAAGTGCTAGGGAGGAGTGGGAAGGAATTATGGATTCAGGGGGGCCAATTAGGGGCGACTGCAGCAGGAAATGAAGGAGTTGCGATAAGACCACAGCAGGGGAGAGAGAGTCAAAGACTAAAAACAGACAGGACTGCATGGTGGTGGAAACCGAGAATGAAGAGGAAGGCAGGAACTGGGTGAGGTCACTAACAGGGAGAGAGACCTTGCTGGTGGGGTTTCAGGCAGGTGGAGGGAGCTTTTCCATCTCTGTTGCCATGCTACATACACGACCTTTTAGAGTTTGCAAATCACATTACATAAAGGACGGCGCTCAACCTATCCACATGACACTGTGTGGTTTCTTAAACAATCACAAAGGTTCTGAAACCCTTAACTGAAACCAACGATGCTCTTCACAAGACTACAAATCCCAGCCAGGAAACCTGCTGATGTTTGGAATGAGTCCCAACCCAAACCCCACCCACAGAAGCAGCTGAGCCCAATTGGCTAACACATTCCATCCCTGTTTGCAGTGTTGAAAACCGACCCCAAGTGACCTACAGATACAGTCAACGCCTCTGGATTCAGAGGTGAGCATAAGTTCATGTGTTCCAACACTGCCCTCAAACCTTTGTACAGACCCAGCCTACCCAATGCAGTGAGGTGGTATGCCAGCGAGGATCAAAGTATCACAAGGTCACAGTGCTGTTACGTGAGCACCAAAGGAACAGATCATACAGAAGGGAGGCAGGGGGTGGGAGGGCACCGGAAAAGGCACTGAAGATTAAATGAGGGGAGATTAAAAAAAAAAAATGACTAAACATAGTTCATAAATTTCACCTAGAAGCAAATTATGTAAATCCCACATCAGAGGGCACCTCAGAGCCTGAAGCCTGCTTTGGATTCTGTGTCTCCCTCTCTCTCTGACCCTCCCCTGATCATTCTTTCTCTCTCTCTCTCTCTCTCTCTCTCTCAAAAACACATAAAGATGAAAGAATCCAATTCCCTGAGAAACAGTCCATGGCTGATGATACCACCATTTGGCCCATCATTATATTCTAGTTTAGCCTTGAAACGGATTAGTTTCGGGGTGCCTGGGTGGCTCAGTCGGTTAAGCGGCCGACTTCGGCCCAGGTCATGATCTCGCGGCCCGTGAGTTCGAGCCCCGCGTCGGGCTCTGTGCTGACAGCTCAGAGCCTGGAGCCTGTTTCAGATTCTGTGTCTCCCTCTGTCTCTGACCCTCCCCCGTTCATGCTCTGTCTCTCTCTGTCTCAAAAATAAATAAACGTTAAAAAAAAAAATTAAAAAAAAAAAAAAAAGAAACTGATTAGTTTCTGGGAGGTGCGTGTCCAGTCCTCTGAGCCATGTGCAGGTGCTGTGCAAAGATCAGAATCCCTCCCCCTCCAGCACCCCAATCAAAGGAGATTTCCCCCCTCCACAGTCACCTTTTTACAAGTGAAAGAAAGCCCCCGCATCAGCAGTTTTCTCCACAAGACACCCACAAGGACCAGGTCCCCGAGATGCTTTGTTCACAATATACTCCAGTGTCAACCGAGTGGCCACACCAACCAGCATCAGGCATAACAGGCTGATGAATTTGGTGCCAGTGGACCCGACCCACAGGAGCCACCAGCCTTCTAAGAGCCACAGTCTGCCTCATGGGACTCCTCCACCACCTTCACACACACACACACACACCCCCTGACAGGTACACGACTAATGTGAACACCTCACCCGGGGAGGGGGTTGGGAAAGGAATAACGCTTTCAGGATGTAAAAGACTAAAACAGTAGGGTACAGATTTAAGCGGAGTAAGATTCCCAAATGAGCAATTCACCCAGAAGGGAGGATATTGGCAGTGAGAGGGTCTGAAAACCCACTACAATACGCTGCTCTGTCCTAGTCACATCATCCACCTAGTTCAAAGCCTTCCCATCACTTAGCATGGACCACAAGACCCCTTCAGATAAGCCCCAGATTGCTTTCAAGCCTCAGGCAACCTCTACCCTACACCCCCTGGGGGAAGTGTGCCTTCATGGGTTCAGTGAAATCCCACCTACCCTCCAAGACCCAAATTAAATGTCACCTCTTCTGTGGAGCCTTGCATGACCCCTATATAAAAGCAGCTCACCCTGAGTGTTCCCCAGCACATGCTGGGCTCAGCACCGAGAATAAGCATCTCACACGCTCTATCTCCAGAACGAACTCAACACATTCTGCCGTAATTGCTTGCTTTATGTTTGCTCTCCTCCCTGACAGAATTCTCAAGCGCCTGCACCAGGCTCTAAACAGACTCTTAGAACCTGAGGGCCAAATACGTGTTTTTTAAGCATCATTCCACAGGGATGGAAACACTGCCAAGAATGGGGAGAATTAACCGCTGGAAAATAAACACCTTTTGAACTGTTCCAGGAGGCAGGGGGAGTGTGGATTCTTTCTCCCACTTCATGGCTGAACCAAATAAGGCTTGGAGCAAGCCAACACCTGTATAAGCTGGTATGCTACCTCTGACCCAGGAGCTTCTCCCACCTGCCAGGGGAGTCTAAATCTCTATCGAATGCCAGACAACAGAACTACACAGAAAAAGAAGCTTTGTTCTGTAGCCTATATGATGATGATGATGATGATGATGATGATAATGGACAGGCATTGTCTCTCTATATATAAGATACTAATTTCATTTATGTTTCTTACACTATAACATACAGTGAGACGTATTAAAACATACTGAGGGGCACCTGGCTGGCTCAGTAGAAAGGATATGTAACTCTTGATCTCAACGGGTGTGAGTTTCAGCCATGTCAGGGGTAGAATTTACTTAAAAAAAAAATATATATATATATATATATATATATTTTTTTTTTTTAATTAAAAAAGAAAAGACAGACATACTTACTGGTGTCTTGGTATTGGAAGTGGGGAGGAACAATCATATTCTTGAACAACTACATGGATTATGTGATTTCCCTTCCACCCAAAAAAAAAAAAAAATCCTGTACAGTCAGAAAATGAGATAACACAGCACAAAAGGAGAGCGAAGGTTCTGGAGGCAGAGGGGTCCTGGTGAGGCCTCAGCTTCACCCTCAGCCTTGAGCAAATGACTGCATCTCTGAGATGGCCTCCCCCGCTGTGAGGTGGTCATGAACACACTAGCCTTTTGGGGTCATCGGAAGAACTTAAAAATACACACACACGCACACAATATTGGGTGTGTGCATGCACACACGTGTGCATACATAATACAAACTTAACACAGAGTCTGGCACAAATTCTCCTGAAATAAAAACACTCTTTGCCATTAGCATTGCATTGTCATGACTGACCTGAGAATTCTGAATTTAAAAATGCTGAGTCTCTGGAGCATAATAAGGTACTGTTTTTGGAGGGGAGTTTAATACCAATTGACATTTAAAGTCACACCATTTCTATAAACACACACACACACACACTCCTTTGTATTATTTTTCTCGATAAAGAAAATGTCGCAGTGGAAGGCTATGAAGGACATTCACAGTCTATATTGCATATTTCTGTAATAGTCTTTTTTAAATAAAAAAGCACTTCCTTTTTTGGTAAGCAGAAAAAATACATTTTTTATAAAAAGTCATTTCTCCATTTCACTTTTTTTCTGATTTTCATTTTTAAGTGAATCTGCTATGTAATAAAAAGTTAAATCCCAAATTAGGTATCATTTGATAAACCATTATGTTGTTTGCCCCCCATAAGAGGTCAGACTCATGGGGGGTTTGTCTGTTTTGTCATAGCCAAACCTTCGATACCTAAGTAGTGCCTGGTATATGGTATTCAGTATCTGTTAAATAATACATTTAAAAGCTCATAAACATTGTTCCAGCTCTTCTAATTCTAAGAATTCATACTACAAAAATATTTGCCCGATGGCACAAAGATAAAGAACAAAGGCTGCCGCAGAATTCACAATAGCAAAAAGCTGCAAAAAATACATTTTTTCCCAATAATTCTGGTTACTGGAATATTCTGTCATTTTAAAAAAGACTGAGGTAGATCTTTACAAAGTGATAGAGACGTCATGGTAAGGAATAAAAAGCAAGCCTCAAAACAGTATGACTGTTTAACAGTATGACTCTGTATTTAAAATTTAAAATAATAAGGGGTTCCTGAGTGGCTCAGTCGGTTAAGTGTGTGATTTGGGCTCAGGTCATGATCTCACAGCTTGTGAGTTCGAGCCCCGTGTCAGGCTCTGTGCGGACAGCTCAGAGCCTGGGGCCTGCTTCGGATTCTGTGTCCCTCCCTCTCTCTGCCCCTCCCCCACTTGTGTTCTCTCTTTCTCTCTCTCTCTCAAAAATAAACAATCATTTAAAAAAAAAATTAAATAGTAAAAATAAATAGTAAAAGATTTCTGTCGTTTTAAGTAAAACAAAGTTAGATAATAAGTGTCTTTATATGTGAAGGAAAATATCTGGAGAACACGTATTATACCACCAGTGGTGATTTTTTTGTCTCAGTGTAAGGCTATGAGGGATGTTCACTGGATACACTGTGTATTTCTATAATTTTAATAATGAGCACTTAATAGTTTTGTAAACAGAAAAAAATACATTTTTATAAAAACAGTCATTTCTCCATCTCATTTTTTTCTGATTTTAATTTTTTTTGTTAAGTTTATTTATTTATTTTGAGAGAAAGAGAGTGCAAGCATGAGCAGGGAAGGGGCAGAGGGGGAGGGGGTGGGAGAGAGAGAATCCTAAGCAGTCTCTGCGCTTGGGCTCAAACCCACAAACCGCAAGATCATGACCTGAGCCAAAATCCAGTCAGATGCATAACCAACTGAGCCACCCAGGCACCCCTCTGATTTTAATTTTCAAATGAATCCGACATAGAAGTTAAATCCCAAAGCATTAAATTGAGGGCCCACAGGCCCGATGTGGTTTGCCAAAAGGCACACGGTGCTAGCGCCATAGCTGGAAGGCACGTTCCATGACCCCCAGCCCTGTGCTTTGCTCCTTCCTAAGGCACAAGGAAGCAGAGATGTTGCAGGGGCAGCTGGGATCTCTGGAACCACGGAAGGTCATACAGCTACAGAAGCTTCCATCAGGGGGAAAATTTTTTGTTTAAAAGCTAAACTCTTCTTAACCTGAAACGCTCCATAGGTTTAGCAAATAAATGTTCTAGATTTGCCAAGCAGTCCCGATTCCAAATACTCTCCTGAGCACAGGTGGACTTCTGTAACTCAGCTCCTGACTTTCAAGGGGTTAAGGAAGAACCAACTCAGAGACGCTGGCAGGTCCCAAAATGTTAGGTTTGTCAGGCAACCAGCCAAACCCATGGCCTTTCACAAACTCACACCACCCAGAAGTATTCACCTGCCTTACTCACGTCGGCTTCAGTCAATGCTCTTCCCAGGTGCTGAGGCACATCCTTGGGGTTCTCTCTGTCTCAAACCTACTTGCTGTTTTCCCCCAAGTGCGAGCCACAAAGAATCTGGGACAGTTAAGACCCCTCTGCAGTTTTCAACACCCCAACACAACTGAAGGCTAATATTCCATTCTCTGAAACGCAGCCCTGTTTTTTGGACACTCGAGACAATGATGAAGCTATCTGCCCGATGAAACAGTTTCTCATCTCAGCTGGTACACAAACCAGGAGAAACGCAAGGACTGTCCATTCTCTCAAAAAAGGAAAGAAGACCTCCGCAGAGGGCCCCCGAGAAAAGAACGCGTTCCCTTCTGGGTTCACTGCTCTACCAACTAGGACTCACAACCACCCAAAGGGGAGCCATCGGCATAGGCAGAACTTGCGAGGAGTTGGAATCAATGTCTCCTCCCCAAACGAGAGGGCCCGAGGAGTAACAGCGCAGTCAGGACACTGGATCCCAGAGGGTTAGTTAACTGATCTGCTCACACGGAAGGTCACCGTTCTCAGTGGCACCCTCCAAGACTTTTTTGATGCTCAGAACCTCAACCCTGTGTGGGTGGCAGACGGGGCTGTGTCAGTAGCTGCACTCCCGAGGAGGCAACAAAGGCTCCAAGAAGTTAAGGGTCCTGCCAAGGTGCCAAGATTCAAATCCAGAACTGCCCACTCCAGCCCCATCTCCCTGGATGCTAGAGCTCTAGAATCCCAGCCCAGCCAAATTCAGAGGAAAGGCTGTGTTTTGTGGGTCTGAGAGAAGGGGCGGCCACCTTCACTGAAAGGGACCCAAACTCTTCCGTACTGGTCATCAGCTTACACAATGGGCTTGAGAAATGTAAGCAAAATGTCGAGGTCAAGTTCCCTGCAGCCCCCTCATCTCCCAGGAGACCTTGACCTCTTACCCAATTCCTCCCACGAGCTAAGGGGGTCACGACTAACTAGCAGACCCCGGCAACGATGTGTCGCAGCGGCCGCCAAGGCACCTGCCCTGGAGGGGGCATTGCCCCCCAGGGATGCCCTTGCCCGCACCCCGTGCGATTCTCAGTAAAGGAAGGGCTGGCAGGCTCCCCTGAGCCCTCAACTGAGTCCACCTGATGCTGTAGGGTCGGATTCGGGTTCCAGTCGCATTCACAGAGCATCTCCTACGTGAGTTACCGCAATAACTTGGCCTTCTCCTGAGGCCCATTGTACAGATGGGGAAACTGAGCCTCAGAGGGGAAAAGCGGCTTGGCCGAGGGTGGCGGAGCGGAGATTGCAGCTCAAGCCCTCTGACACCGAGGCTCGGCCCTCGGCGGAAGGGCCCGTCGGGCGCCCTCGGCCGTGAAAACCACGACCCTCAAGCCTCCGCGAGAGGTCAGCGCGAGGGGAAAGGCCGCCCCTGGAAGAGCCCAGGGTGGGAGCCGCGCTTTCCGTGAGAGCGCCAGTTGAGACACGCAGCGACCCGGCCCGAGAGCCCGCCCCAGCGCCGAGGGCTCGGGCAGCTGAAGCGGCCGAAAGCGGTCGGGCCCAGGAGCGCCGACACCCAGAGCCCCGGCGCCCTGACCTCTCAACCCCACACCCACGAAAGCACGCACTCACCGCGGGCGGCCCGGCAACACTGTGGCCACCTGAGCAGGACGCAGGCCCGCACCACTGAGGTGCTACCACAGCCCGCGCCGGCCGCGGGGGTGGAGGCGTGGCCTTCGGGACTCCGCCCCGCCCCACCGAGCCGCGCGCGCGCGCTGTCAGAGCCGGGCTCCTCCGCCCACGCTCCCCCCCCCCCCGCAAATCCGAGCTGTTGGTACGGTCCGGCCCGGCCGCGCCCCCTTAGCGGTCCCGCCCCGCCGCCGGGCCAGAGAGCCTGGCGCGGGGCTCTCCTGGCGGCGGGCGTCTCAGTGCTCGTCACGCTACCGGTACCCGGTACCCGGGTGGGCTGCCCCGCTTCGTGGGTCACCGCGGGGCCGTGGCTGTGCGCCGAGATTGTCTGGCCTGCTGCTGCCGGCTGCCGCTTGCGGGTGTTCGCGCTTCCTCTCCTCCGCGGCCCAGTTCCCTAACCCAGTTCGCGGAGGGCCGGGACGGGAATGCGGGCCCGCTTGGGGTAGGGGACGGGAAGTGAACAGACTGGGGGCGAGCACTGGACCGCGGAGGCGGAGAGGAGGCAGAGGGAGCTTCTGGCTGGAAAGGTCCGGCTGCTTTGGTCGTGGTTAAGAACCCCACCTCTGGGGGCGCCTGGGTGGCTCTGTCGGTTAAGCGTCCTACTCCTGACTTTGGCTCAGGTCATAATTTCACGGTTTTGTGAGTTTGAGCCCCGCATCAGGCTCTGTGCGCTGACCTCTGGGAGCCTGTTACTGATTTTGGAGGACTAGGCGATATAACTTGTGTTTCTAAAAGATTTAACTCAGTGCGGTAGTAAGTGGTCTAGAAATGGAAGTCGTTGCCAGTAGTGGTAGTCGTCATAGCGGTAGTAGTAGAGGCTCTGTTGCAAATTCCTTTTGGAACGGTGGGCAACTCACTTCTTTCAGAGCCCATTCTCCATCTTTAAAGACGGGACCAGCCTCTCGACAACAATACTTTGAGAGAGATTATTCCTGCGGCCCCAGTTCTAGGCTTCTGGAGCCAGTCTGTCAAGAACCAGTCTGATCCATCCCATTGAACAAGTCCCTCCAACAGATGTGATAAATGTAATAGCCCTCAGGGTGAGGTGCACCCTGTCCAACCAAGCAAGGAAAGGTGTAACTCTTTCACTTGGCCCTCAAGAGAGGGGTGGGGAAATTCCTCTTCCAGATCTCTGCTACTCCCTCCCACCTTCCCAACATCTTGTTGAACATCTTCCCTGGGTGTCCCTGGGAGGCTTCAGCCTTTGACTCTGAATCTTTGTACCCTGCTTCCGTGAAGCCACAAATTACGACACTGATCGCTAATCATAGATCACTGAGGCAGGAACAGACACCTTGGTGCTTTTCCCCATTGAACCAGTAACCGAATCCTATGCATTCTATATCCAGGACCCTCCCTCCCCCTTCTCACCTTATCTGCTGCCTCTGCCCTAGTTCAGGCTTCCCTGGGTTCAACTCTCACCTGGATGATGTCAGCGGTTCCTGAAGACTGTGCGTGTCACTCCAGTTTCTTCTACACCCACTTCCAGGGAAGCTTCTTCACGTATCTCTCTGCTCACTGCCCTGCCTTCCTGTCCCTGTCTCGTCCTCCCCAGAACACAGTCTCGCTGGCCCGCCGGAAAAAAAAAGTAGGTTGGGTACACACTTCACACTCCTCACCAATATACATTCCTGATGGATAAAAAATTTAAAGGATGTAAAAAAGAAGAAAAAGGCAAAGTCCTACAAGGAAACATTGGAGAATTTCCTGTTAATCTCCAAAAGGGAGTTCTGAATTATGACAAACTCCAAAAGACATAAATGAAAGGTTGGGAAATCTGCCTACATAAAAATAAAAACTTGTGTGCCAAAGACCTGCAGACGGGAGGCACCTGGGTGGCTCTGTTGGTTAAGCATCCAATTTTGCTTCAGGTTATGATCTCTGAATTCATGAGTTCAAGCCCCCTATCGGGCTCTCTGCTCCTGATACTTTGTCCCCACCCCCCTCTCCCTCTGCCACTCGCCTGCTTTTGTACTCTCTCTCTGTCTCTCAAAAATAAACATAAAAAGAAAAAGACCTACAGGCAAAGTCAAAAGACAAATGGAAAATATTTGCTATTATTAAGAATCAAAGGACTAGTTTCCCTCATAAAGAGCTGCACTAATTAATGAGGAAATACAAATTAACATAAGTGGACAAAAGATATGAATCATCAGTTCACAGAAAAAAAGAAATACAAATGGCCTTTCACCATAGGAAGAGTTTTTCAACCCCACACGTAAAAGAAATGCAAATCAAAACTCAGTTGGGATAACCTTTTTTTTTTCCTTAGGAGTTTTTTTTTTTTTTTTCAATATATGAAATTTATTGTCAAAATGGTTTCCATACAACACCCAGTGTGGGATAACCTTTTTTTTTTTTTAATTTTTTTTTCAACGTTTATTTATTTTTGGGACAGAGAGAGACAGAGCATGAACAGGGGAGGGGCAGAGAGAGAGGGAGACACAGAATCGGAAACAGGCTCCAGGCTCCGAGCCATCAGCCCAGAGCCTGACGCGGGGCTCAAACTCACGGACCGCGAGATCATGACCTGGCTGAAGTCGGACGCCTAACCGACTGCGCCACCCAGGCTCCCCTGGATAACCTTTTTAATCTATGATGATGACAAACCCCAAAAACTTGTTGAGACACTGTGGGCGGAGCCATGGGGAAATAGACACTGTCATTTATTGTTGCTACATCAGTACATGAATATCACCCAGCTATAAAAAGGACAAATGAGGAAGTTCACTGCTGACATAGAACAATCTCGAATAAATTGATTTTAAAAAATGAAAGTGATAGCAGTTGTAGAGACCTACTGTTTGTGTTTTTAGAGAAAGTTGCTGCGGTGCCTGGGTGGCTCAGTCGGTTGAGCGTCCGACTTCAGCTCAGGTCACCATCTCGCGGGTTCGTGAGTTGGAGCCCCACATTGTCCCCGTCTGTGCTGACAGCTCAGAGCCAGGAGCCTGCTTCCGATTCTGTGTCTCCCGCTCTCTCTGCCCCTCCCCCACTCCTACTCTGTGTCTCGCTGTCTCTCAAAAATAAACATTTAAAACATTTAAAAAAGAATTAAAAAAGAAGAAAAAGAAAACACTATTTACTTACCCTAAGTTGAATGCATACACACATTTTAAAAATACCCAAACAACCTTGTCTCTGGCCAAAGAACCAATTCTTTTACTGGCTCCCAGTCCCTAAAGATTAGTAAGTACACACTTGATTTTTCTGAAATCAAAATCAGACACATGTGGGTTTCGGACAAGAGTTTCCTGCCAATTCTCCTCCTTTTCCCCTTTGTCTTCACTGCCCAGAAAGAATCACCTCTTAACTTGTTTAGCACTTTATTCTGGTCCTTATTTCCATGCTGGTAAATAAATGTCTTTGTGGCTGACTGTTGTCCCATATTTGAGGTGTTACCTCTTCAGTCCTGCTAATGGTCATTAAAACCACAACCTGTCTCCCTTGCCCGCGCATTTCAACATAATTACTTATAACTTACTTCCTCTACTAGTCATCTTTATAATTGAAGCAGCAGCCTTGGACCTTTCTCCGTCCATCCACTGCAGGCATATCTCTTCATACTCCATGATGTTATCATGATGTATCCTTGTCCTTGTTGCTCTGTGCCCCCACCTCTGCTTCCCACGTTCAGCCGTCTGCCCCTCGACATTTTCACGAGTGAGCTTGATAATGTTTACATTCTATACGTGTTTTTGGCTTTGTCTCACGTGGGAAGTCCAGGCAACAAGCGGCATTGACACTGCTGTAACATTGGGCAGAGTGTGCACAGATGAGCCAATCAGCCCTGTGACTTCAGGGCTCTTCCTGTGCAGCTGCCCTCTTTCCAAAGGTTCATTTCCACCCCCCTCCCCGCCCCCCCCAGGCATGATGTAAAAGAAACAGGTCTTCTGTCTCTCCCTGGATCTGGTTTATCAAGCTTTTTGCAGAGACCCCCTCCAGGGTTCTTGAACAACTCCCTGCCCCCGTCCAGACAAGTCACTGTCAAGGACGGAGTGTGAGTTCCTATCTGTTTCAGTCCTCATAGCAGGTGCACAATCAAAGTGTGTGGAAAGGATAGATCTCCTTAGTCTGGAATGCAAGGGTGTTCAAAAGCCAGCCTTATCTTTCCAGTTTGGTCTTTATGACTTTCCTCCACAAACTCTATACTCCAGCAAAATTGAACAAATCCTGGTATGCGCTGTGCATTTTTACTCCTCTGAGCCATCAGGAATGTCATTCTTGTTTCATGTTTATATGTCTGTGTCCCACCAATGTGCCCACCTCCGAAAAGCTGCCCTTAGCCCTCCTGGAGTGATGGCTTCTTACTACTGTCCAGCCCTCCAAGGCCCCAACTATTTCCTACTTTAAGTCACATCTCCAGAATATTGGTCTCCTTTCGATCTGGAGTCTGTCCAGGTCATGTCTGTGTCTGGGGTCTCCTCTGTCTGTCTCTCTGCCCCCCAAGTCTTGCCAAATACAGGCAACAGGAGGCATGTGTTAGGTGAGCCACAGAGGATTCGGGAAAGGTGGGCTGGAGTTACAGAGACTAGACTGGGGTCGGTGGGAGCTAGGGACTGGACTGTGGTCATTGCAGGACAAGGACTTGGTGGCCTGCCCAGGGCCCTGGTTTATTGGGTTTTGGAGCGGGGGAGCTATCGCCACTGAACAAGTGCAGGTGTGACCGCATTAACAGTTCATTGTGAATGTGTGATTTTTTAAGGGAGTGATGGGGGGGGGGGGGGCACCAGGGCTATTATCTGCTGCAGGCAGTCCAGTCCCACACATTTCCCCCATAAGGTTCTCCAGAACATGAACAATGTGAAAACTCATTGCACCTGCAACAGACAAAGTGTCTTTCCCTGGGAGCAGCCTTTAAACTGTAGCATCCTCCAAAGCTAATCTTACCTTGTATCACTACCTTTTGATCACCATGATCCCTTGGAGCCTTCTCTTGTTCTATAGAACCAAATGCTTATTGAGCACTTGTAATGGGCTCCCACTTGCTATGGGATAGAGGGGACTAACTACCATTTATTGAGTACCAAATAGATCCCAAGCTCTGGGCTCATCACTCTCTACATGTTACTGCAAATCTTCTCTCAGAAGTATACGTGGGACGCCTGGGTGGCTCAGTCAGTTAGGCAGTTAGGAGTCCGACTTCAGGGGAGATCCTGATCTCACTGCATTGGGCTCCGTGCTAACAGCTCAGAGCCTGGAGCCTGCTTCGGATTCTGTGTCTCCCTCTCTCTCTGTCCCTCCCCTGCTTGCGTGCTCTCTCTCGCTCTCTCTTAAAAAGAAATAAACATTAAAAAAAAAAGTATACACTTTTATCCCCACTTGACAGATGAGTAAACAAAGGCTCAGAGAGTGAAGGGATTTGTCCCAAGTTCCCCAAGATCCTACAACTAGTAAGTGTGAACAATGACAAACCTGGTGCCCATGTGAGCTTGTCAAGTTTGTTCAAACCCTTCCCACCTCACCCCATCCCTGGGAGTGTCAGGCTGGATCTTCCCCAACCCCCCTTCCCCCCAGCCCCTACCCTGGGACACCCACTCAGCTCCTGAGGTCTCTGTTCAGCTCTTACTTTGGAGTGGTACCATTCCCCAGGTTGGTATGGACTCCCCACACTTGTGCCCAGGCAGCTCCCTCTGCTGAGGGCTCTGGCCTTAGCCTCTCGGGGCCCCTGTTCCAGGGGCCTGACTCTTCTCTACTCCTTCTGACTCAGGCTTCCTCTTTCATGGGCACGCAGATTCTTTTTTTTTTTTTTTTAATGTTTATTTATTTTTGAGAGAGAGAGAAACAGAGAGAGCAGAAATGGGGAGGGGCAGAGAGAGAGGGAGACACTGAATCTGAAGCAGGCTCCAGGCTCTGAGCTGTCAGCACAGAGCCTGACACCGGGCTTGAACGCACGAGCTGTGAGATCATGACTTGAGCTGAAGTTTGAACTTAACCCACTGAGCCACCCAGGTGCCCCATGACCTTGGAGTTTCTTTAAGAGTCTTCATGCCCAGGGCGCCTGGGTGGTTAAGTCGGTTGAGCGTGGAACTTCAGCTCAGGTCATGATCTCACGGTTTATGGGTTCGGGTCCCCACCGTCGGGCTCTGTGCTGACAGCAAAGTGGGTCGTAGGTCAGCTGGGCGCTCAGAGAAGTTGGGTTGACACCGCCCACAGATGCAGAGGGGTGCGGCTGGTAAACTGAAGGCAGCCTCCTCACTGCTCAAAAATGCTAAGTGTCACACCAGCTCTCTGACGTGGTGTCTGAAATGCCACCAGGGCCCTCCAAGTCTGTCAAATTAAGCATCGCCCTGGCCCTCTTCCCTCAGGAGGTTTCCGTAAGCATGCAGGGGGAATGATTTTGCAGATTTCCCGATGCCACAGGCAGATTTCCTGATACCTGCAGGGCCAGGGATGAGGCGGTCACCTAAGCACAGACGCACAGAACCTCCATCAGGAGGTCAAGGGCCAAATTCTGCTTTGACTGCTCACCAGATGCGTGGTTAGTCTCTTTATTTCCATTCCTGGATAAGAAATCAGTTTCCTTATCCGCAAAATGGGGGGTGGGGGCGGGGGCAGGTATCCTGTGCCTGCCTTTGCCACTTCTCACAGGCATCCTGAGGCTTGTGATCATGAGCAAAAGGATGGATGTGTGACAGCGGGTAGAAGGCCAGTACACAGGTGAGCCTCACTGTCAAAGAGGAGAGGAGGGTAGAGCCCGAAGACGCACCTCCCTGACCTCTAAGCCCACGGCCAAACCTCATGCCTAGGACCCTGGACTTCCTGAAGCTCTTCGATGAGCCCTTGGTCTTGTCCCCACTCTTAACAGGGGAGGAAACTGAGGCAGGGAACTAGAGCAGCAGCCCCTTCTGGCTGGGGCACCCCAAAGTCAGCTTTTTCTCCACAGATGGGATGCTTCTCTGCCCAAATCCCTTTTCCAAAGGGCTCAAGACATCACAGTTCCTTTCTGATGTCAGGGACAGCTGGCTTGGCCTGCGCAGAGCCTCCCAGTTCAGGCCTCTGGTCGTGAGCCAGGTCCTTATGAAACAGAGCAGAGGGGCGGACTGCTGGGCTTAATGAGCCAGGTGTATGTGGCCGAGCTGGCTGCAGGGTGTGCTGGCCAGCTGGGGACAGCTGTGGCTCTCCTGTGTGTCCACAGTGCTGTGGGGGCTGGATAAATTGTTCCCAGTGAACAGCAGAGAGGAGAGGGCAGAAGCGGCTGGGGCACTAGAATAAGAAGGCCCTGAAACCTGGGGGCTTCCAGAAGGCACCTGGAACATACGGGGGAAGGCAGAGGCTCTGGATGTCTCAAAGGGCAGGTAGTGGGCTGCCTCCAACAGAGTCATCACGGGGCCTGTTAAATGCCAACTCCTAGGGCACCCCTACCCCCAGCCACTGGGTCAGGATCTCTGCAGGCAAGACAGAAATTGAAACTTTAAATCAATCAGCACATGGGAATACAAGAACCACTGCCTTACTGGGTTAACTTGGCCAGAACTGGGGGTGGGGGTGCGTCATCCGAAGTCTGGCTCAGGTGGATCCAAACACGAAAGCGAATAAAGAGGAGGGGGCGGTTGCTACAAAGGGCGAAGTCCAGAATACGACCAACCTACTGGCCTGGCTCCCGGAGGTGTTGAAAACACTTCCCCCCAAGGCTTCCTCACCGCCTCCCTGCTACTCCCACACCCCCGGGTCCCTCAAACCATGTCCAAAGTTCAACAGTTTCAAAGAGGCAGCCCTGAAGTGAAGGAACAAACATGGCCTTTGGCAACAGCAGGTTGGGTTTCCAATCTGGACTGCCAAGGCCCTGTGAGCTGTGTGGCCTTGGAAGGGTCCCGGGAGGGCCCTTGTGATGTGGTCCTTTAGGGCCTGGGTGAGGATAACACAGGTCTATGTGTGTCAAGGCCAAGCGCATTGTGGTTCTCAGGAATAAGGATTCCTTCCTCTTTCCCACTCCCTACCCAGCCACATACCCACCCTTCCCTTTGTTCCTTTCTCTGTTATGCAACCAAAGTTTAAATCCTTCGTAGGTTCACTGCCAGCAAACAGCAAAACAGTGGCCTGGCAAAGGGAGGTTTCGAAAGCCACATTGCCCACGTTCTTGTCCACGTGCTCTAGGACAGGACCTCTGCACTCTTTCCCCAATATCGCAAAGAGCCCCGTAAGTGGTTACTTTCCCAAATCGCCGAGCTGCGGCCAGCTGTTGCTATGGCGACCAGAACCCGCTGACAACCATCTCGAAGGGCCTCTGAGGAGGAGACTGCTTGGCTTCCATTCACGCGCAGTTCAAATGGCTCGCCCACAGGTACTGACAGCACCCGCCGTACGCCCGCCCTGAGCGGCCACCTCGCAGAAACAGAAGTAGAGTAGAGCTGATCCCCGACCCGGAGGGGCTGGTGGTCTCCTGGACACCGGTGTAGTTCAGTGATTCTCGAAGTGTGGTCCCCAAACCAGCATCACACCTGGGACTTGGCTAGAAATGCCACCTTTCAGACCTCTTCCCGAGTCCACTGAATCAGCAACTCTGGGGGAGAGGGGATCCCCAAATCTGTGTGTCAATGAAAGCCCCCCTCTCAAGGGATGCTGTTGGAGGCTGAGGTTTGAGAACCACAGATCTCACTAAAACCTCACACGATCTCAAAAGGTGTGTACTAATGTTCCCATAATACAGATGAGGACACTGAGGCTCTGACCTGGTCTGGTGTGTGACGTGCTGTAGGTAAGGCTCTCGGGTCCCTCTGGGTTGTCAGGCTCTACCTCTGGAGCACCTGTGTGAAGGTAACGAGCAGATTTTCTTCCGGGGTCCCACCTGGAGAAGCCTACCCCCGTGGAGGTATCTTACACTGCATCCAGCAGGGGCAGGGGCTGAGCTGGCCCGAGCATCCTGGCGCAGACACAAGCTCTCAGAAAGCAAGAACCTCGGGGCGCCTGGGTGGCTCAGTCGGTTAAGTGTCTGACTCTTGGTTTTCAGCTCAGGGCGTGATCTTGTGGTTCATGAGATCGAGCCCCGCATCGGGTTCCGTGCCGACAATGCAGAACCTGTTTGGGATTCTCTCTCTCTCCTTCTCTCTGCCCTTCCCCACCTCTCTCTTTCTCTCTGTCTCTCTGTGTCTCTCTCAAAATAAATAAATAAACTTAAAGAAATAACTTAAAAAAACAAGAGCCTCACAACAGGGCAGAGAACAGCTGGGAGGAATGTCAGGAGAGCCACCCTGGTGACAACCGCTTGCCCCAAATGTGGCAACGCTGAGCTGACAGAGTGTTCATCCAGCCAAGGCCACCCTCACTTCCAAGCCTCTTCCTGCCCAAACCCAGCCCTGAGACCTTTTGTTGTGTGCTCACTCACCTCTACCCTGCATTGGTCTCTTTCCATGCACCCGCCCTCACAGACTCGCAGGGTCCCGGAGGTGTTGAAAACCTTACACGCCACCCCTCCCCAAATTTGGAATCTACTTTTTCAGTAACTCATGGCTTCCAGCCACTTTTTGCATACACCCCCTGACGAGGCACTCGCTCCCTTTTCAGGCAACCCATCCATCTGTGAAATCTCTGGCTGGCTCAAGTTCCCTTTGAATGAGCTGACATACATCCCCGTGCCGTTTCCACCTTTACAATATGAGTTAATCCAATCCCTTTTCACAGAGATTATAGACTTATTTTCCAAGTACCATATGAAGTAAGAATATCTATGCCAATCAGTTCTCATGAACCCGCCACCCACCTCTGCAGAGAAACAGAGCAGGCGAAACATACCAACCCATCATCTTGAGGACAGTGGGAACGAGATCAGGGTGGGGGTAGGGAGGGGCAGGAGGAAGGACAGGAGGAGGTAGAAGGAAAGCTCCAAGCTGCCTCGGAGCCACCATCCTGCCACCTGGCCCTGAGGGACCCTGGCAGGACTGGAGCAGGTTTCTCAAGGGCCGATGCACACTGGGGCCCCCTTTAAGAAAAAAGGACGTAAGGGGCGCCTGGGTGGCTGAGTCGATTAAGCATCTGACTTCGGCTCAGGTTCATGATCTCATGGCTCGTTCAAGCCCCACGTTGGGCACTGTGCCGACAGCTCAGAGCCTGGAGCCTGCTTCGGATTCTGTCTCAGTCTCTCTGCGCCTCCTTTGCTCATGCTCTTTCCCTCTCTCTCAAAAATAAATAAACATTAAAAAAAATTTTTTTAAATAAGAAAAAAGGGTAGAATATTACAAATACCATGACCCAGATTTTGTTCCATTTTGAGAAATAAAGTCACAGATGGATGTTTTATAATGACAGAGAAGTTAAAGCTCACTCACGGTGTTTTTAGCCATAATTTTCAGGTTTCTTTCTTTTTTTTTTTTTTTTTTTTTTTACAGCAAACGGCGGTCTTGCAGCTTCAGGGAAATGTGCCTCTGACCCTGGGTGTGTTGTCCCCATTTCCCGGCCTCAGTTTCTTGTCTGCGAAACAGGGGAGATCCTACCCACTTTCCTTTTTTTAAATTTTTAAAAATTTTTCGAATGTTTATTTATTTTTGAGAGAGAGAGTATGAGCAGGGGAGGGGCAGAGAGAGAGGGAGACACAGAATCCGAAGTAGGCTCCAGGTTCTGAGCTGTCAGCACAGAGCCTGACACGGGGCTCAAACTCACAACTGTGAGATCATGACCTGAGCCGAAGTCAGATGCCCAACCGACTGAGCCACCCAGGCACCCCTAGCCTACCCACTTTCCAAAGCTGGTTTGAGTAACAAGCTGAATGAAGGGGAAAATATCTGCTGGGATGTTCTCCGATTTCTAAAGATGACTGCTGGGAGCCCGCATGGCTGGGGAAACCAGTAAATGGCTCCTAAGGCAAGGAGAGGGACAGAAGGGCGCCTGGGTTCAGTGCTTCGCATGCGGGAAACCCAGGCGAAATCTCCCTGGGAAAACCAGTGACCTCAGAGGACTAGCCCTCTAGTAAAAGACACTGATCAACCCCTCATTACCAATCACTTTTGGTTTTCAGGATTACTTTTCACAAAATTCTTTCCCAAGCGGCCCTCAGTGCATTTCTGAGGAACGGCTTTGCACGCATGTGGTCTCAGAGACCCTGTTCACCCCAGAGGCAGCTTCCCAGGGCCTTGGAGAAACCCTTTGGCTTTGGGGCGGAGGGCGGGTGGGTCATGCCCCCCAAGGAAGGAAACCCGATCAGGCCCCTCACGGAGATCCGCAGGGACGATAACAGGATTAGTTTAATCCTTTTGGCAACATTGGCTCTGCGAAGCTGGCCAAGAAGAAAAGATGACGCTGTTGTTCAGGAAAGAGAAAACAGCTATGGCCTTGTTGCCCTGAATGTGTTTTGCAAGAATGCCTTATAAACTCCCTCCTAGCTCCTGGCCCAAGCCAGGTGTCTTCGGGTGTCCAATTCGAGACAGCAGCCACTACGGGTCCAGCCTCCCAGGCAGGCTGCAGGCGGCACCCCCATGCAGGGCTGAGGCCTGCTTGCAGAGAGGCCTCACCCCATCCCACCCTTCCCAGGTCATCCAGACCAGCGGCTGCAAACCTCAGGAGGCGGAAGAATCCCCATGCACCATTCCAGGGACCCCATTCAGGAGGCCAGGGGCCAGGAATCTGTATACATTTTCATCCCGTGGATGGTCCAGAAAGCGCAGAGCTAGAGAAATAAGGGGTCTTTCTCTAGGGACTCAGCCTGACACCCCGCAGCTGGGCCAGCACTCCCCTGCGTCCCCCACTGCCCACCCAGGCCCACTAGACGCGTGTAGTAAGCACTGCCCTTGACAGGCCAGCCCTGGGCCTCCCAGGCCGTGTGGCCTTGGGCACTCCGCTCTGCTTCTCTAAGCCAAAAATGCCTGCCCAGCCAGCCTCCAGGAAAGAGAGACGTTGACCGTGAAGATCTGTGCACTGCAAGGCTCTGGAAAATTCCCCCGAAGTCACTGGTCTTCGGCTTGGGGGCTCAGGGCCGGAAATTGGAAATGGCCAAAGGATTGGGACAGGGTGGGAGCCGGTGAGGTGGAAGAGAATGGAAGAGAGTAGCATGTCACTTGGTCCTTCCAAACTTAAAAATAGTCAGCACAGACAAAACTTCCAGATCATCACATGCAACCTCCTCATCTAGAGATGTGAAAACTCAGCCCAGAGAGGCTGAAGCTCCTGCCCAAGGTCACACAGTAAATGGGTTGGCAGGACTGGGACTAGAGCCCTCGGTTCAGCATCCCTATCCAGGACTTGTCCCATGACACCACCAGGCCTGGTGCAGGACAGGACCACACCAGCTCCTTCCTCCCCTCAACCCCCCGCAGGCTGGGGTGGACAGAGGGCATGCCAGAGCCCCACCAGCTACCTGCCTCCTCACCGAGGCTTCTCCAAGCCGTTCTGCCCATCCCCAGCTCCTCTCAGGTCTCAATCCCACCATCCTGCCAGGTACGGACAGCCTGCTCTCTGCCCTCCTTGCCTTGGACCAGGCTTCCCTCAGAGGGACAAGGTGGGGGCAGTCCTGCCACCTCCTAGTGCTCAGTCTCCAGCCTCCTAACCCCTGCACCTGCCCTGTCCCCATGTTGAGGATGCACCCACCTGGGCAGCCGGGGCAGCACCCACCTAGGCAGGGCCAATCAGCAGGGGCAGTTCCTGTGCTGGGCACCGTCCTGCCTTCCCAGGACTCGAGCCCCATAGTGGCCTTTTATGGGGCAGAGGGGCATGGTGTGATGGCTTAGTTTAGGGTATCTGTATCTGAGAAACGCCTCCACCCTGAGTGGCCCTGCCAGGCACCGAAAACAGTGAGGTGAGGCTGGAGCTGGTTCCAGAACAGCCTCTGCCCTGGCCAAGGCCTTCACCCCTCACAAAACAGCCAAGATGCCCCATTCAGCCAAGCCCAGGCTTCTTGTGCGTTTATGAGTAGGGCCCAGAGGAGGGAGGCCTTTTTGGGACATATGACATCCTCAGCACCCCATAGTCCATGCTTGGAAGCTTCAGACCCTGGCATCAGGAGCCAGATATGACTATTCCCACCTACTCTGGGAACTTGAACAGGTTATGCGACCTCCAAGCCTCAGTTTCTTCATCTCTAAGATGGAAATAATTGTAACACTCACTTCATAGGATTGACACAGGACCTAGCAGGTAGGCACTCAGTCACTATTTGAATGAATGAATGAATGAATGACCAGAAAGATGATTAGGACAGTGAGGGATCTGGAAACAAGTCCAAATATATCTTAACAACCCTATTTTCTCAATAGGTCACCCTGCCTGGGACAGATGCCTAAGGCCTCTCCCATTACCTACCAGCTCAGGCTGGAGAGGAGGAGGAGGCCAGTCACAGGGGCTGAGGGGCTCACCTGGGAGTCTGTATATGCTGGGGAACCAACAAAGGTTGCATGTGGCATGTGCACTTTGGATCAGAAGAGCCTGGGTGCTCAAGAGAGAAGCCACGAGGATCTTCACTGGGCAGGGCCAGTAGGGAGGAACTGAGGACCTGGCCAAAGAGGCATTGTAGAGGCCCTACGATGGGCCTTTAGTGACAGAAGAGAGAGTGAGGGTGAAGGAGGAAGGGAAGGTTCTGGCATATGAAGTGACTGTGTAAGTCCTGGAGCAGGGGACATTGGCCACCATTCTCCAGAGTGGCCCTCAGTGATCTCACCTCCTGATATCCCACACTATATCAGGACTGGCCTATGTGACCATGAGCCACACAGGAAGGAGGATGATATATGACCCAAAGCTAGGCCATCAAAGACATTGCAACTTTTCTGCCTTACTTCCTTTTCTCTGATCAGCTCTGGGGTAAAGCCAGCTGCTACACTGTGGGAATACATAGCCTCAAGAAGAGGCCCTCACGGCATAGGACTGGGGCCTTCTGCCAAAACCCAGCAAGATGCTGGGCTCTCCCACCAATGGCTGTGCGAGTGAGCGGGAAACAGACCCTCTGGCCCCAGTCGGCTTCAGATGCTGGCAGCCCCACCTGTAACCTCAAGGCAGGCCTTGAGCCAAACCATCCAGCTAAGCTGCTCCGAATTTTCTGACCCACAACAACTGTGAGATAATAAATGTTTGCTATTCCAAGCTGCTGGATCTGGGAATCATTTGTTATGCAGCAATAGCCAACTAATACAGGGACCTAGAGCACCATGATCTTACTCTCCTGCCGTCCTTCCTAGAGGAAGGGAAGATTATTATTACCATTGTGTGGGGTTGGGGCTGGGTGTCCCCCAGCCACGTGGCCCATGGCTTTACCCACCTCCCTTTACAGCTTGCAGAGCATTTTCACATAAGCCAACTTTTCATTGTTGCAACGAGCTGCAGGAGGTGATTATAATCCCTGTCTCTGAGGGGGAAACTGAGGCTCAGAGAGCTGGGCTTGACTTGCTCAAGATCATACTTGTCAGTGGCAGGGCCTGGTCCAAAACCAGGATGAGCACACGGTGGGCCCTTGGCACAGCCTGGGGCCTGACGGGCTCGTTGCGAAGGCTGGCGAGCACAGCCACAGGCAGGAACCTATGCTAACTGGATACCAGCAGACGGCAGCCTGCTGAGCAGGACAGGGGGTGCTGGGGCTGGCTCTGTGGGAAGGCTTCCTATGTAAGAAGTCAGCTGAGGGTAGGCAGGTGCTATAAGGAATAAAGCAGGGACGGGGGGTGAGAAAGCTCGGAGTACTGTTTTAGACATGGGGCATCTCTGATGAGTGCACAAGTAGGGTGAGACCTAAAAGAAGTCAGGGAGTGAGCCATGCATACATCTGGGGGAGAAGCCTCCAGGCAACCAGAGCAGCAGGTGCAAAGGCCCCGGGAGGCGGGGAGAGCATGCTCCACACTCAGCCCTGGACTCAAGTGCTCAGCACAAAACGGGCTGCTTTGAAAGCCAGGGGCCCACTGTCTCCCCTAACCAATGAGCCTGGGCTGGAGGGAGCGTCAGCTGAAGCACAGAGGAAAGACCCAGACTTCACCTGGCCGTGTGTCCCAGCTGTACGACCTTGGACAGGGCTCTTCTTCCATCTGCGCCCCTAGGTCAGGTGCAGGGGCCCAGTGACTGTAGAGATTGGCCAGATGTCCCCAGATGTCTGGCTTCTGGCACTCAGTAGACAGTCAGTACCGAGTTTTCTCGGAAGACCGAGCTGGAAAACAAAGAAACCGGAGGGGTGCTGGGGAGGGACTAGGTCCCATTAGCAGCTACAAGATTTGGGTGCCCCCCAAACCCCATCAGGGCAGCTACGTGGTGTCTTTCTCCCAGGCCAGAGGCCAAGAGCACTGAAGAGCTGTTCTCTAGAGACAGAACCACTAGTCCCCCTATCCTGCTCCCAGCCTCCTGGACCACCAGGGTAGGAGTGAGAAGTGAAGGCCAAGGGCAGGGATTTCCAAGTAACCCTCAAGAGTTAAATGACAGAGGGGTGCCTGGGTGGCTCAGTTGATTGGGCGTCCAACTTCGGCTCAGGTCCTGATCTCATGGTTTGTGAGTTTGAGCCCCACATAGGGCTCTGTGCTGACAGCTTGGAGCCTGGAGCCTGCTTCCAAGTCTTTGTGTCTCTCTCTCTCTGCACCCCCCACCCCACTTGTGCTCTGTCTCTCAAAAATAAATAAATGTAAAAAAAAAAAAGTTAAATGGCAGCTTTGCTTATGGTGGGGAGGGGGCTGGGTGAGAGGAGGGGGTCCTGAGGGGTCAGAAGGAAGGGGAGCTCCCTTTGAAGGGAGGGGAGACAGGGTGCCATGGGGGCAAGGAGTGACAAAGACGAAGGCACTCAGTCCCCCCGCCCCCACACATGCACACACAGGCACATAGATATGTGAACAGGTATGCACGTACATACACATAGAAACACGTGCGTGCACACACATTGCACGTATCCACATAGGCGCACATGCGTGCACACAGGAAACGTGCATGCACACATATTCACACACACATGCACAGAGCTCGGAGAAGACCCGTGTTGATTAAGCCACGTTCAGCAGAGACGTTTTGGCTCTCGGCCCAGCAAGCCCCCCTCCCTGGTTGCGGGGCAGCCTGAACAGTAGGAAGAGCAGGGCAGGACCAGCGAGCTGAAGACCTAAGTGTCCATCAAGACTCTGCCTTTACCGAACACGTCACTTCCTTGCCTGAGCCTCAATATGCTCATCCATAAAATGGTAGTAAGAGTCGTGCCTCCCAGGGTTGGGTGACAGGCTCAGGACCCCCGAAAGCCCACTGGAGAGAATGAAGCCAGATCTCAGGACTTAGCTCAGGATTTTGCCTTTCAGGACCGGTGATGGGGGTTGGGGCCAGGCTCCCTAAAGCTGGAGAGGGCTGGAACTGTTACCTAACACCACCCAGAGCCTCCCAGGGCCAGCAGCAACCTAAGCTCCAGCTCCCTTCTCCCTGTGGCCCAATGTAACAGGACTCCCAGCCGGAGCTGGTTCTCAGGAAAGCTTAACCTCTCCCAGGTGCAGAAACCACCAGAAGCTCGGGGGCGGGAGGGGCCCAGGGCCTGCAAGGAGGCCCAGGCTTCTTGCATTAGGACTGGGATTGCAGCGTGAGGGGTTGGGGCTGACACGTCCACCCCAAACACTCCAGAGAGCTTGCTAACACTAAGGGGTACTGAGCCACACTGGCTCAAGAGGCCTGGGCAGAAGCTGACACAGGGCCAGCATGGGACGGGGCTGTCCTCATCCAGAGAAGGCAGTCTCTAGAAGCGATGGGAGGCTGGTGTGTGGGATTGGCCTCCACACTCCATGCAGCTTCAGGACAGGATTCTTTCCTCTCAGGGCCAGAGGCAATCAAAGGGCCTTTCCCACACAGTCAGCACTGTCCCTGAGACGAACCAGCCGGCACAAGGACATTTCCTACTGGAGAATGGGTGAATCACTACACCGTGTCCCCTCCACCTTCAAACGTTTCCACTAGCTCCCATGTTGAACGCACACACACACACACACACACAGATGCAACCACCCTGGTGCCTCACTCACATGCTCACTCCTCCCCAGTCCATTATGGGGTTCCCCGAGGGAAGAAAGACTGATGGGATGCTGGTATTGGGAGCCACCACCCACCCCAGACCCCAGGAGAGGCTCCCTCCTTGCATCCCAGGTAAGAAGAAGAGAAACCAGATTAGTGGAATTTGACACCTGTGGTTCAGGCCAGCTGTCTTCCTTTACAGGACAGGGAGGGATTCGGGCTCCCTGCTCTCCAGCATTCACGGCCAAGGCGACAGCTTTCCTCCAGATGGCAGGGCCCTGGGGATCTCTCTGGGATGGCAGGGAGGGGAAGAGTTCAGGGCAGGTGGGAGCTGGGGAGTGGGACACTAGCATGCCACCTTTCCATCCGGGGCATCTGGGTATGCCCAACCTCACCTCTAAGGCCAGGTGATCTTTCTGCGCACCTGGAGCCCCGAGAGTCAAAGAGGGACCACACCTGGGAGTGGAGACCAACAAAGAACAAACATGAGGCTCAAGGGTTTTAGATTACTTCTCTGCCAACCACAGGAACGCCCCTGGGCGGCCCAACATACGGGAGATCCAGAGAGAGCTGGCTCGCCCTTTGGCAGAGATATCAGGCCTGTAGAAGGATCTGGTCTGCCGGTCCCTAAACGCCCTCCCTCCTCAAGCCTCCTGAGCCCTGGGCGCACAGTGGCCCCAGAAGCAGGCCTGTTTCAGCCTGCTTCATCGTTGGGTGATTTGTGCGGCTCCCCTCAGACTTGGGCACAAACAAGCAGAGAAGGCTCCCAGTGGTCTCCACTACGGGCAGGATTAAGTCCAAACCCCTTAGGCTGAGCCTCAGAGCCCCTCCCACCTGGCCCCTATGGCCTCTCCACATCCATGTTTCCCCGTCGATGCTTCCTCACCCCACTTTCTGGTCTAGCAGGCTAAACACATCCATCTTGGCACATACTCTCCCCCCAGAGCACCCTTCTCATTCCATCCTGGAGAGGCCTGCTCGGCCCTCCGGGCCGGGTTCGGGGATCACCTCCTCTGGGACGCCTCCCCTGGGTCCCGAAGTGCTGGCTGATCGCTTCTCTGTGCTCTGCAGGAAGTGAGCAGATGCCTCTCCTGGAGCCTCCCAGGGCTAGTGTGGGTTCTGTCTCCCTCACTAGAACACACTGGGGACCAAGCCTTGCAGCCTTTGCGTGCCCAGCCCATGATGAGGCCCAGGAGGTAGCAGGTACTCAGTAACTATTTGATGAGAGAATGAATGAGTGAAGAGTGAATGAGTGAATGAGCAAAAGGGTGAGGGCGGCCGTTGCCAGGGCTCAGGCTCCCAGGATCCATCATCCTGGACCAGGTGGGCTCAGAGCACAAGTGTGGCCTCCCAAGCCATGTGCAGATTCCCAGGGCTTATTAAGCACTTACTGTGTGAGTCACCCCCCAACCACTCTGTTCTGTTCTGAGAACATGCCTGGCCCTCTGCTCTTGTTCCTCTGTCTACCTGGAAAGGTCTTCACCCTGATCCTCTCATGGCTGCTCCTTGGATTCCTTCAGGTCTCAGTGGCAATGTTGCCTCCTCCAGGTGGCCTTCCCTGATCTAAAGTTGCCGCTCTCTGTGTCTCATCAAGCGGCTTTCCTGCCCTGCGTTGTGCTCTCGTTAATTCATGGCTTTGTCTGTTGGCTAATTGTCTTTCCCTCCCTCCTCCCCCCCCCCCCAGACACACACACACACACACACACACATGCACGCACAGATCACTAAGCTCTTGGAAGGCAGGCATTGGCCACCTTGCTCACAGCTGTGCCCCCTGAACCTAGAATAAGTGCCTGGCACACAGTAGGTACTTCATAGATGTACAGTGAATGAACACAAGCTTTGCCAGGTGGTTCCTGTCCTCCAGTGGACAGACACCTGACGAAGAAGGCCACCTTGCACAGTTTGTCACTGATAAGCTAATAGAGCCTTTCCAGCCCCCGAGGGAGGCACACTTGTTGGATGCACAGCACTCAGGCCCCTCTGTGCAGGCACCTCTTGCTGGCAGCCTCCCTAAAGGCCAGGGTTCCTCTTCGTATTCTGCAAGGGAGGGGTGGAAGGTCTGCAAGGAGCGGCACCTTGCACACAAGTCAAACTCTAGAAAGAAGCATTTTTTACCCTCTCCCTCTCTGTTGTGTCTATAATCTCCCTCTATGGGGCAGGTGCAATTGTCTCTCTTCCCAGACCAGGACCTGAGGCTCCGGGAAGCCAGGTGACTTGCCCTCATGGCCAGGGAGAGGAGCTGGAGACTCAGAAGCTCCCCTCTGCCTTCTGACCAGAGAGCCTTCTTGGGCCCTCAACCAATTCTGTGCTGCGCAACACCCCCCCTGCACCGCCCCAACCTTAGTCCTGCGCAGAGACCTGGGGGCAGGGTAGGGAGCTGAAGGTCCTTGTTTATATTCACCTGGGGCTGGGTCCTAGCTCCAGTTCCTTCCCAGTGCCTCTGGCCATCTCTGCCTGCACACCCTGGTGACCTCATAGTCAAACTGCCCCAAATAGCAACCCCCCCCCCCGCCCCGCCCCATGCCCCTGCCTGCAGACCACTTTCCTCTTCTGGCCCTCCTATTTGCAGCAGGACACCAGTCACCCATGTTCAAAATTTCACTCCTTTTCCCTTCCCACCCTCCTCTCCCTCCCATCGCATGAGAGCAGAATGCTCTGGAGTCAACAGGTTGCAAATGGGGAGCTGGCGAGGGGCGGGGGGGGGGGGAGGCCTTGGGCAGACGCGTGCCCTGCTCTACCTGCAGCTGGTGGGGGGGCCCTGCGGGCTCCGAGCAGGACGGTGATGTGCCAAATGGAGGCTTTTGGGGAGAGGAACCTGCCTGTATCTGCCTCCTGGAGCTGGTGGAACAAATCACCACAACTGGGTGGCTTCAGACAACACATTTTTTCTCAGTCCTGAAGTCCAGAAGTCCAAAATCGAGGCATCGACAGGGCTGTGCTTCCTCAGAAAGCTCTACGAAGGAATCTTTCCCTTGCTTCTTCCTAGCTTCTGGTAGATTCTAGAGATTGTTGGTGTTCCTTGGCTTATAGACTCATCCTCCAGTGTCTGCCTTGTCTTCATACGGCTGCCCTCTCCCTGGCCCTGTGTTTTCACGGGGCTTCTCTTTTTTTAAATTTTTTTAACTTGTTTTATTTATTTTTTTTTTTTTTTAGTTTACATCCAAATTAGTTAGCATATAGTGCAACAATAATTTCAGGAGTAGATTCCTTAGTGCTCCTTACCCATTTAGCCCATCCCCCCTCCCACAACCCCTCCAGTAACCCTCAGTTTGTTCTCCATATTTATGAGTCTCTTCTGTTTTGTCCCCCTCCCTGTTTTTATATTATTTTTGTTTCCCTTCCCTTATGTTCATCTGTTTTGCCTCTTAAAGTCCTCATATGAGTGAAGTCATATGATTTTTGTCTTTCTGACTAATTTCACTTAGCATAATACCCTCCAGTTTCATCCACGTAGTTGCAAATGGCAAGATTTCATTCTTTTTGATCCCCGAGTAATACTCCATTGTATATATAGACCACATCTTCTTTAACCATTCATCCATCGATGGGCATTTGGGCTCTTTCCATACTTTGGCTATTGTTGATAGTGCTGCTATAAACATGGGGGTGCCTGTGTCTCTTCGAAACAGCACACCTGAATCCCGTGGATAAATGCCCAGTAGTGCAATTGCTGGGTCGTAGGGTAGTTCTATTTTTAGTTTTCTGAGGAAGCTCCCTACTGTTTTCCAGAGTGGCTACACCAGCTTGCATTCCCATTCACGGGGCTTCTCTTAAAAGGACACCAGGTGTTGGATTTAGGACCCACCTTATTCCAGTAGGACCTCATCTTAACTGGATGACATCTGCAAGGACATTATTTCCAAATAAGGTCACGTTCACAGGGACTGGGGTTAGGATTTTGACATATCTTTTTGGGGAACACAGTTCAACAACCCACAGCACTGACCAAAGGGTGCCGGGTATTGGGCATGATTGAAGCTGGGCCCGGAGGCTGTTGCACTGACGGGTGGGGGCTGAAACTTGGGTCCCTGGGGAGAGGGGGACAGTTGCCCTGGCAGTGGGTGGGCTGCTGAGGGCCCTTGTGCAGGTGCTGCGTGAGGCCACCCTGTGGCTGCCACTGGTGTCTCTCATCACCCTGGTCTGCTTCTTGCTGGGTGACGCCTGGACTCTGCCAAGGGTACAGGGGGTGTGGCCTTGCACGGGGCAAGGGGCAAGGCCAGGGTTTGGGGGAGAGAACACTTCTCTTGTGCCCTTATAGCCTCTGCTGAAATCTCTCTCCAGGAGTGGGGGTGGGGTTGGTCCCCGCAAGGGGAGGGCGATGGGATTACGGGTGGGGCGGAGGTCAGTCCCATCCAGTCTCAGGAGGGGCCCTTCACTGCTCGCTGCTCCCCAGGGAGATCCCCGACTGCACTTTGGAATGGGTACATCTAGGCATGTCCTGGCTCCAGGGCCTGGCTCTGCCTGATGAAAGAAGGGGTCTCTCCCCAGAGCCCCCAGCCATCCTGGAAGGGTGTGGAGTGCTCCCACACACCAATGCCACCACCCTCCACAGGAGAGTCTGATGGAAGAGAATCTCGGGGCGCCCTGTGAGCACCAGTGCCCCAGACTCTGTGCCTGGGCTCCTGGAGTCGGCGCATTCGTGGGGGCTCAGCTGGGCCACATGAGAGTCCTCACCTGTTCTCCCGGCTGTCCCCTAGCCCACTCTACCCAGCGACCAGAACAGTGGAGCAAAGACAAGAGTCAGAAGCCCCGGGTTCTGTGCTGGCCCCATCACCGGAGTCCCTGTGTGTCCTTAGCCAGATAAATTCCCCTCTCTGGGCCTCACATTCCTGCGTGCAGCGTGAGGGCTAGACTCACGGTCTTCTCCAGTGTTCCCTCAGTGACGAACCTTGATGACCCTAATTCACAGGAATGGGCCTCTGATGGTAGAATTGTAGGCAGTGTGTGACAGGCACATGGCAGGGGAGGTTTGGGCCCAGAGGGCTTTCCTGTTACCCTGCTCATCACAAGCCACAAATGGCCATGCCTGTTTCTGAAGATTTTGCTCAATTTTAAGATGCTTCCTGTCAGCTGTCTGATCAGTTCACACAGTGCCAGCAGCACGGTGTGTGGGGGAAAGGCAGGGAGGTGGTGGGAGAGAAGACTGGAGTGGTAGGCTGGGGTCAGATTGGGCAAGGTGCAGGGGAGAGGGGGAGAGGATTAGGCAGCCCCCACCTGCGAAGGAACACGTATGTGTGCGTGTATATACGGCACGTACCCGTGCACAGGTCAGCTTGTACATGAATCTGTGCATGTATGAATACATGTCGTGTGTGCCTTAACCACATACGGGTTTTTGCAGGTGGGTACCTACCGGTTTGAACTTGATGTGTGGTGAGAGCCCAGATATGTGAGTTCAAAATGTCACATTTGTGTTTATGTGTTCCTGTGTAGGAGCCGTGTGTGTGCGCACGCACATGGGCCAACTGCCCTGTGCACCACGGAGGCCTGAACTGTCCCAGTGCCACCTCTGTGGGCAGCCCGCCTGGCCATTGGCTCCCGGCGGGGCTGTAGCTAGGCCCCCAGGAGAAGTGGTTCCATTAAGGAGGCAGCCTCAGGATGTGACCTGACCGTGGTTCAAGGGCAGGGTTGCACAGGCAAGCCTTTGGAGATATTTCTTGGAGGAGGGGCTCTAGGCTCAAAACAGGACCCTGGAGCAAGGTCTCAGGTGGCCCAAGCTCTGGAGATGGCACGGACATCCCTGAGGTTCTAGGCTTCAGGTCGGGGCTGGGGTATCGCTCTCAGAGCTGGCAGTTGTCCAGGCGTGGACCAGCAGGTCAGACTCGGGAAGCATCCTGGGATGGACTTCTGGGGTGGTGCCCCTGTGGGTCTCAAGAGTCCGAAGTCCAGCACCCAACTCTGAGGCCAGCTCTCCCTCCCCCGCTCTCCCCCCACATTCCATGCTTGGGGGAACCTCATCCTCTAGGATTGTCCTGCTTCCAACCCCACTATGGGCTGCTCCCCACCCTGCTCACTGGGAGTGAACAGGTACCTTCGGGCAGGGCAGGAGCCCCAGGCTTCAAGTGGGAAAGCTGTGTAACCCCAGAAAGACGCTGTGTGTGCTAGGCTGTGTTTCTCCCTCGGGCCGCTCTCACCACTTCCAGCTTGGGCTGCTGCAACCATCTTCTTTCCCATGCACCCTCCCGGCCCCCATACTCACATGCCTCCTCTCTCCTGGCTCCTGGACTCTCCCCTTCCGGTCTTTGTTCAGCTGTCCGCCCTCTATCCACCTGGCCCCTACCCTTGGGCAGGTCTCCTTTAACCAACTGTGAGTGCATCGAAGGCAGGACTGGTCCTCTTCCATCTTCGTGTCCCCAGAGCCAGCCTAGCACAGGCCTGGAACTCAGCGGTTGCTCTCAGCGTTCACTACATGGAAGAACTAAGGAAAGAACAGGTGTGTGACAGAAGGAAGCCTCGCAAGGTGGGGCGTATCTGTGAATCTGAGTCCCTCAGAGGATAGGAGCCAGTCTTTCCCTCCTGGACCCCCAGCCTGGGGAGCCCAGCCCAGGGGATGTTTGTAGAGGCCTCCTCCCCCTGCTGACAAAGCAGGGCAACTAGACAACATCTAGAAGCTTCTCTGGCAGCAGTGAGTCCTGCCTTGCCTAGGGAGACAAGAGCAGTCTCTATCGAGCACGGAATAATGGCTTTCTCTGAAGCTGAACGCGACAGCCGTGGTTAACGCCTCTCTCCTTCCCTCTCTCTCTCTACGGAAGGGTGTGTGCCTGGCATCCAACCGGTTTCCAGCTCTCCAGGCTGGTCAGGGGGCCTCCCAACGAGTGCGTGAAAAGCATTGCTGAATTTCAATTCCGTATTTGGCCATCCCTCCCACCCCTGAGCTTCCAAAGGGCAGGGATCACCTGCTCATCTATCCAGATATTCAGCAAATATTTATTGAGCGCCAGCCCCATGCGTCCTGTGGACTCGCCTTTATCTCAGTCTCTCGTCCCAGCCAGAGACTTAGCACACACTCAGTGTTCATGGACAGGAGACACACTAGTGGCAGATTCAACGGGTAAATGGGGAGGGGCTTGGGATCCCCGCCAGGCCCTAGAAAATGAGCTGCAGCCAGACCAACTGAAGCCCAGGGATCACACAGACTTGGCAGAATCCGTCCCAGAGCAGTGGTTGTTACAGGGGCCGGGTTGGGGGCTGCTGCTGGCTGTTCTGCTGGACCCACGCTGCCTCCTGGCAAAAGTAGCAGTGGAAGAGGTGATGGGACTGAACGACCTCTGAGTCCCCTCCGGCCGTGCTACTCAGGGACCTGTGACAGGGCCCATCAGCCTGATCATCCCCACAGCCCCCACAGCGACGACCAGCCAGTCCACGTAGTAAGCCAGACACAAGGGATGTGGCCCTGTCACACCGGGAACACGTGGTCCTCGTACCTGCTTCTGGACACAGGCCTGGAACTGGAGTGTCGGGGAAACGTTTGCAGAGACACAAAGAAGACTGCACTCACCGAGTGACACCGTGGGACCGGTGCCCTGGGTGCTTGAACAGAGGCCCCAGGCCGGGCCCTGCCAGACTCGCTCTATGCTTGCAGACAACTCTCAGCTGTGGTCTAGACACCCAACTGCTCAGCCAGTGAAGCCTACTTCACAGTCTGTCCCCCACCCCCTCACCCAGGGCAGGCCACCCAGCGTGTGCCTGTCACTGCCCGGCCCCCAGGGCTGGGTGGACTTGTGGGTGTGCCTTATCCACTTCTCATACCCAGGACTTTTTAAAAAGCCAGCACAGAGCAGGGCACTCAGCTCCTGGAATAAATGAAGGTCACGCGTTGTAAAATCTATGAACACACCTGCCAGTTGGCGTGCTTTCTTGACCACCGGGAGGAGCTCCAGCCGATGGATCAGAAGCCACGGCCCTCAGGTTGGGCAGGCGCCTCCGGGCTCAGGCACAGCCCTGTCCTTGTCCTGCCTTCCATGAGAGGGACTGACCCCTGCAAACTCCATTTCCTGGGCTTGCTCGCCGGTGGGTTCTGGCTAATCTAGCCCGTGGGAAGCCCTGACGGTACATGAGACAATGGGCAGGGGAGCTGGCCTCTTCTCAGGCCTCTGGCTTCGGATGCCAGTGCAGCCAGTGCCCGCCTCACCCCTCGGAGGAGGTCCTGCCAGGCAGCCCTCCTTGTTGGTCCCAGCCTGCAGCTGCTCCCTAGGGGCACGGTGGCTTCCTGCCATTGCCAAGCTCGGGGTTGTCCGAGCTGCCCGATTCCGCCTCCGGCTACCCCACCACCTTTGCTGCCCCTCCGCCGCTCCCCACACCCCGGCCACGTCGGGTCCCCACCGCATGTAGGTCGTCTGCCCCGCTCAACCCAGATCCATCTCTCCTCTTCGCCGTCACACCCCCCTCCTCCACTGCCCAGCTCTGCTCTCTCCGGCCCCGGCCAGACCACGAAGAGACCACACACCACGGGCAGGTTGGAGGCTGTTTCTTTATACAAAGGTAATCAACACTATGGATCCATCAGCATGCTGCTGTGGCTCACGCGGCCCACCTCACCGCCCCTGGGGCACAAGGCCGGGGCGGGGGCTGGGCCACTGTAGGGGAGAAATACTACACGGGCCCGGGGACTGCCCGGCAGGGCAGCTGGGAGCTCCCGAAGAGTAGACACAGACAAGCGGGCACTGGAACCAAGAGCACCACACACACGGGGAGGAAACGCAGAGTTAGGATTGGCTGCTGGCAGTCGCTGCTGACCCTCACCTTCCAGGCCTTCTCTGGGAGGCAGGGCGGCAGGTGGGAGGGGCCCCGGAGCCCAGAAGCCCGGATGTGCCACTACGAAAACTACGTGACTTCATGTGACTGCAGAGCGTCTCGCCCTCCAGGTCTGTAAACTGGTGACGCTAAATCGCACTTCACAAAGTTGTGGTGAGGATGAACAGGGTTGAAATAGGATATATATCAAAATACTCGACACAGAGCCTGGCACATAGAGGTGTTTGATAAATAATTTTTTGTCAAGAAAATCTTAGCTCAGCTCGGAGAGGACCTTCTTCAGAAAGCCAAGATGGGAGAGAACTTCCCTAGAGATTCCCTATCAGGGGATCAGGACCCTTGAGCACTCCTTGGAGCCCGCAGCCGCTGGAGCGGCCAGGGCCCCAGAATACACAGTGCCAGGGCAGTTGAGAGGGGTGGGAGGCTGGACCCCCAGGGAGGCACCCGCGGTAGCCGGGTAGACACCGGAGGAGTTAGGGGTTGTGCCAAAATGGTTCTGTACGTAACACAGGCCGGAGGCCGGCTGGTATGGAGGCAGGCTGGGCATGTGCCCGGGAGCGCAGGCTGGCCAGGGGGCTAGTTTCTGGCCACTGGCATGCTGCATCTGGGCGACAGGGTGGCTCGGGGACAGGTGAGGGTGGCCACTCTGCGTGGGGTAGGAGCCGGGCACAGGGTTCAGCCTGGAAAGGAACAAGAGAGAAAACGGTCATTCCCATGGTGATGCCAAGGCCCCCCAGCTGTCATCGTACATGAGAAAAGCTTGGGATCACCGTACCGCTTTATAGGACAACATGCTTTGGCCATTTTCTATAACTAGCTCTGAGCACCAAGTGGGGAGGAAGGTTAATCTCAGCCGGTCAGGAAATGCCCTGAGAGGGAAGCGCCCATTCACAGGCCTGCAGTGAGCCTGTAGGATGAAGGGACGCTGAGCTCCTAAGGCCACCTGAGGTGGAACCGCTCACAGACTTTGCCACCCAGATGAGACGAAGGTGGGACCGGATCACGGCCGTCAGTGTGCCTGTGGCCGGCTCAGCAATTGCACCCAAAGAGAATAGACCAACCTCTAAGGGAGGAAGGGCAGGAGGGCTCTAATGGGTAACACGGGGCTTGGGCCCAGGCCCTGTCTGCTGTGAGGTTTTCTACCTGTGGCTTCAGGAATGAAGACTCAGAGCTCAAAGTCCCGGCCGGCAGGAACCATCGAGCCAGATGTCTGGAGCTGCCCATGCAGAGATTAAAGACCCCACCACAGACCATGTGGCTGGGACCACGAATGGAGACACAGCCTGAACTTCGGCGCAGTTCCAAATATGGACAATGATTGCCAATACCACTGATGTTTGTGGTGGATGATTGCACTGAATCTGTAGATATTTCAGTTAGAACTAGATTTTATGGGGTGCCTGGATGGCTCAGTCAGTTAAGTATGTGACTTTGGCTCAGGTCATGATCTCATGGTTTGTAAGTTCGAGCCCTGCATCAGACTCTGTGCTGACGGCTCGGGGCCTAGAGCCTGCTTCCGATTCTGTCTGTCTCCCTCTCTGCTCCTACACTGCTTGCACACACTCTCTCTCTCTCAAAAATAAACATCAAAAAAATTTTTAAAAAAGAACCTGATTTTACAAATCAGCTGTTTAAGTACAGGAACAAAGCACTTAATGGCACTTCTGGGATTCTTAAGAATACAGAGGATTTGGGGGGCGCCTGGGTGGCTCAGTCGGTTAAGCGGCCGACTTCAGCTCAGGTCATGATCTCTCGGTCCGTGAGTTTGAGCCGCGCGTCGGGCCCTGCGCTGACAGCTCAGAGCCTGGAGCCTGTTTCAGATTCTGTGTCTCCCTCTCTCTGACCCTCCCCTGTTCATGCTCTGTCTCTCACTGTCTCAAAAATAAATAAAACATTAAAAAAAAAAAAAAAGAACAGAGGATTTGGGCCACCAGAAGTTCTGCAAGAGCCTCCAAGGACGCAAAGTTGTTCAGACCGCGTAACTGCCAGACAAACACACATGTTGTCATGCCAGTGTCCCCGTCAGGCCATCTGAAACATCACTTTCTGTCCCGGGTGCCTGTACCAGGCCAGGATAACGAGAAACCGTATGCCATGCCATGTGAGGAATGCGGAAAGAACTGGGGGATCATCACCTCCCTGACCCGGATCTGTCTGCCATGATGAAACAGAATCAGATGTACCACCCAAGTGTCCCAGTTACAGAGAGGCAGCTGCGCTTCAGCATGGGAGAACTTTCTCATTCATGATGAGCTCCCAGCCGGGAGAGGGGTGTAAGTTCATGCCAGGTGACCGCCCTCAGCTGTCTGAAAGGAGGGTTCCTTCACAGGGTGCAAGTCTGCACCCAAACGCCCCTTAAGTCCCCTCTCAAGTTTATGAGAACAATGAAAAGCCTACAAGCCACAATACACCTAACTTTCAACTCTCCCACATTTAGACCCCAGGGATCACCTGCCTGAAGCAAACTGGGTGCATGCGCATTTCTAGTTTTCCCAGTACTCCCCAGCAGTGCCCTCCCCTGCCAATGTCCCCCTTTTTAGGAAATGGTCAAAGGGCCCTGAGCTGGTGAAGGCCAGGGGCATCCACCTCCTGAAATCAGCTACAAAGAGCAGCTTCCAAGTCAACCGAAACCCTGCATCTAGGTCGGCCCAGAGCGCAGAATCTATTCCACAGCTGGTTGAAGGTAGAAAAGGGCCGTTGGCAAAGCATCTGAACTTCACAGTGAGTCGTTTCCTTTGGGGAGACCACTGAAGGAAAGAAAACTTCCTACGTGGTAAAGTCTAAGCATGGAGGCAGCCACAGACCAGAAGTGGGGAACAGTGGAAAGGGGGTGAGCTGGGCCTGGAAGAAGAGACCTTAGTTCGAGACTGGGCTCTCCTATCCCCCTGACACCTAGAGAAAGACTCTCGAACTCCTTGGTCCTCTTCTCTGGTAGGAAGGAGTGAGACTACATGGGCCTGGGCGGCTTGCCTGACACCTTCCGTGGAGTGAGCCTGGACCAGAAGACTGGAAACCTCACCTCCTGCCGGGTGGCCAAGAAAACTCTGCCTCTCAGGCCCTGTGCTGTTTCACGTCTAAGCCACCGCATCAGCTGTGTGTGGACTGTCTGCTTCTTACCAGGGCTCCCTGCCAGGGCCCGGCTGGACCTGTGCAGGGTGCTCGTCGGCGCAGAGGGCTGGTGACAACGCTAGATGGGGCCACTCCCTCCCACAGTCTGTCACAAGTCAGTCAGAATGACGTATGAAGGCTTTTCCCATTCCGGCTGGCCAGAGTCCCGAGTGCTCGGACGACATTTGTGCATGCGCATTCTGGGCCCGGACCTGCCCACACCCTGGTCCTTTCTCCCATGATACTCAGCCAGCCACACTCTCTCTACAAGCCCTGGAATTGCTTCAAGAATAAGCTCCAAGAATTCTGTAACTTACTTCCGGCTGTGGGCTGCCCTTCTTTCGGCTGAAGAGCCCGAGATGTACTTGAACACCGAAATCCTCCTCATCAGGCTGAAGGGGAACTTCTGGTCGAGCTTCAGGGCTACTCGCTCTGAGAGGTCGATGGAGTAGCAGTAGGTGAGGCCATCTGAGGTCGACATATTAAGTGAAATTGGAGGCAGCTCGAGGGAGGCGGGCCGGACACTCCTCACAGAGTACAGGTTCCCACGTTTATTCTGCCACCAGCCTGAGCTCCAGGGAAACCAAGAGTTGAGTTTCTATTCCCTGCACCTCAGAGGGAACATGAACCAACCGTCGGGGGAGGCAGGGGGTGGGGGTGGGGGGGCCGATCGGTGCCGACACCTCACCCAGCCCATCCCTTGAGCCCTGTCATTCCTGCAACCCGTCAAGCTGGCACACGCCTCTGTGCCTGCAGTGGGATGAGGCAGGAGGCTGTCCCAGCACCCTCTGGGAGGACTGACATCTTGTACTTTGTCCCCAAACAGAAGGCACCTTGCCTCAACGTGACCAAGTGAGCTTCACGTGGGCCTCTTCGGCAGCAATTTCCCCCACACTGTCACCGCCTCAAACAAGTGGTGTGACGGCACTCTGGCCGTCTGGCCCGTGTCAACCCACCACTGCCTAGGCAGTCATAAAGATTCAGCTTTTGTCCGTCTGTCCACCCATCCATCTTTTTGGCAAATGTTTACTGAACATCTGTTACTTCCAGGAACTAAGAAATGAGGAGGGCCAGGCAAGGGGTAAGTCACTAGGGTAGGGTCAGTAGGGATAAGAAAGGGATTATCTGGAAGACCAGGCCGGGGACCCTAAGCTAGTCTAGGGAGATCAAGACGACTTTCTCTAGGAAGGGACATGCACGCTGAACCCTAAGTGGGGAGCAGCAGTAGCTGGGAGAGGGTGGGGATGGAGGGAAGGCTGTAAGGAAGCACCGAGAATGTTCCTCAAGCCAGCGCTCCTCGCTGGAATGTGAGCAAGACAGTTCTTTGTGGGGCTCGACTGTTTCCCTCGGCAGCTCCGGCCACCGGCGACTAAGGGGCAGTAGCACTTAGTCTTTGTGACAACCGAAAATGCCCCCTGCGTGTTACTAAATTCTTTCAGGGAGGAGTACATCTCCAAATGCTGAGTTCCAGCATTAACCGATGCTGTGAAGGAGTTCAAAGTTGTCGCGGCTGATGACTTCAGAATGACCTCAAAGGTCTGTTCTGCCTCTGACTCTGCTGAAGTCCCAATGCCAGACTGGTCCTCCCACCATAGATAACTGTGAGCCAGGATACAACATTTTACACACTTGCCTTCAGACTTTGAGCGGCAAACACTGCCAGACTGTGATACCTACGAAAAGGGAAACAATTAAGTGAGCCTCAAGATGGAACTGGCTTTCAGCCTGGAGGCACTTTCCAAACTACAGCATCCGAAGGGGAATCCAAGCAGAGAAGAGCTTTTTTTTTTCTCCTGCATTGAAGAGATAGATAAAGAATTCAGAGAGGAAAAAGGGCCTGGGATTTCCAGATCAGAGTAATGGAGAGAAGGGAGGTGCTCTGGGAAGGAGCTCCAGAAACATGCATGGGGTTCCCCGAGTCTTTAGCTGAATGCCCATGTGCACACCCACAGGCCAAGACGCCTCAAGCCAGGCAAAGAACAGCTACTGAGCTACTGAGGGAACAACTACCCGGGAGCTGTTCGCTTAACAACGGGGAGCTCACAGGGGGCAGGGACATGCTCGAGTTCTAACCACACAGGGGAAAGAGACCTCGCTGACACCAGGGCATTCAGACGAGACTTCCAAAAAGGTAATGCCTTGCCAAATAAATGAACTGCCTATCAGGAAAAAAATCAACACTTGTTAAAAAAAAGAAAAAAAACCACAACTCAGCCCCGGATACCACAGCATTCGCAGTGTCTAGTGTAAACTAAAAGATTACGAGACGCGTGAAGAAGCAAGAAAGTGGGTCCATTAACAGCAGGAAAATCTGTCAAAAACAGATCCAGAAATGACAGACATGATGGTGTTAACAGACAAAATGTTTTAAAATAGCTACTATAAATAGCTATTTTACAAACAGCTACTATATGGAAGTATATGAAGGGTTTAAAGGAAAACACAATGAAGGAACAGATGAAGAATCCCAATATGGAAATGAAAACTATATATATATAAAAAAAAGAACCTCCTGAGCTGAAATATACAACATGAGGGGGAAAAAAACCCAAGCAGATGGGTTTAACAGCTGGGCACACACTGAAGAAAAAGAGATCACCCAGCTGGAAGGCAATGGAATAGAAATTATCCAAACTGAAAGGGAGAGGGGGAAGAAAGCTAAAAAAAAATACAAAATAAACAGAGCCTCAGGGACCCACTGAACAATACTAAGTAGTCTAACATATGTTTAATTGGCACCCTGGAAGAAGTGGGGAAAGTAGAAGAGAAAAAAATACTTGGAGACATAATGAGGATAATTTTTTTAGGCTTGTATGAAAACTGTAAACTCACAGATCCAAGATCCAATGGCCAACTACAAGCGAGGAAAACAAAGAAAATCACTCCAAAGGTACATGACAATTAAACAGCTGAAAACCAATGATAAAAAATTGTGAAAGAAGCCCGAGGAAAACAACGAATTATATAGGGAAAACAATACAAATGATTACTGCCTCCTCATGATAAAAGAATATAAGCCAGGAGTAATGCAATGACATCTTTAAAAGTGAAAGAAGATCAGAGAAGGCCAGAATTCTGTATGTGGTGAAATAAAGGCATTTTCAGAGCACTGAAAGCGGAGAGAATTTGTCACCAGTGTACCTACTGGGGGGTACGGGTATGAAGGGAGGTTCTTCAGGCAAAAGAAAAATGATACCAGATGGAAACTTGGATCCACACAAAAGAATGAAGAGAATTAGAAATGGCAAGTATGTGGGTAAACGCTGCTTTTTTAAATTAAAAAATATATAACTGACTGTTGGAAACAAAAGTAATAGCAATGTAGGGGTATCTGGGTGGCTCAGTTGGTTAAGCGTCCAACTTTAGCTCAGGTCATGATCTCATGGTTCATGAGTTCAAGACCTGCGTTGGGCTCTGTGTTGACAGCTCAGAGCTGGAGGCTGCTTCAGATTTTGTGTCTCCCTCTCTCTCTGCCCCTCCCGTTTGCACTCTATCTCTCTCAAAAATAAACAAACATTAAAAAATGCACATCTTAAAAAAATTTTTTTAAAGTAATAGCAATGTATTGTGAAGTTTATAACACATAAGACAACAGTAGAAATAAAATGTAGGACAATAACAACACAAAGAATGAAAAGAAGGAAAACAGAAACACAATTCCGTGAGATTCTTCAGTTACAACGTGGTATATAATCTGTAAGTAGTCTGTGATAAATTAAAAATGTATATTGTAAACTCTACAGCAACCACTAAAAAATAAGACAAAGAGCAAACACAGCAAACCCATGAGAGTCAATCTTTAAATATGAGATACCAAAAAAAATATTCTGTTGAAGTTAGGAAAAGAGGGAAAAAAAGGCACGAAGAACATTTGGGACAAAGAAAAAACAAAAAGCAAGCAGGCAGACTTAACCCCAACATATCAATAATTATACTAAATGCACATGAGCTAAATGTACCATTTAAAAGGCAGAGATAGACTGGAGAACCAACTATATGCTATCTACAAGAAACATGTTTTATTTTTATTTTTTTTAATGTTTATTTATTTTGAAAGAGAGCATGCGGGGGGGGAGGGAGAGGGAGAGGGAGAGAGAGAGAGAGAGAGAGAGAGAGAGAGAGAGAGAGAATCCCAAGCAGTCTCTGTGCTATCAGCACAGAGCCCAACATGGGGCTGGATCCCATGAACCATGAGCAACATGAGATTATAACCTGAATCAAAATCAAAGAGTTGGGTATATGGGGCACCTGGATGGCTCAGTCAGTCAAGCGTCCAACTCTTGATTTCAGCTCAGGTCATGATCTCACAGTTGGCTGAGTTTGAGCACTGCATGGGCTCTGTGCTGACAATACAGAGCCTGCTTGGGATTCTGTCTTCCTCTTTCTTTGCTCCTCTCCTGCTTGCACGGTCTCTCTCAAAATAAATAAACTTAAAAAAAAGAGTTTGTTTTAAACAGTTGGGTGCTTAACCAACTGAGCCACCCAGGCACCCCAAGAAATATGTGTTAAATTTAAAGACACAGGGGCACCTGGATGGCTCAGTTGGTTAAGCGCCCAACTCTTGGTTTTGGCTCAGGTCATGATCTCACGGTGTGTGGGTTTGAGCCCCGCATTGGGCTCTGTGCTGACAGCGTGGAGCCTGCTTGAGATTCTCTGTCTCCCTCTCTCTCCTCCCTCCCTCTCTACTCCCCCCTCCCGCTCATTATCTCTATTTCCTAAAATAGGTAGATAAACATTAAAAAAAAATTAAAGACACAAACATATTAAAACTATAAAGATGGAGGGGTGCCTGGGTGGCTCAGTCAGTGAAATGTCCAACTTTTGGTTTTGGTTCAGGTCGTGAGTTCGAGTCCCACATTGGCTCTGCACTGAGAGTGTGGAGCTCACTTCAGATCCTGTCTCCCTCGCTCTTTGCCCCTCCCCCACTCGTGCTCTCACTCTTTCTTGAAAATACATAAACATTAAAAAAGATCTGTAAAGATGGAAATATATATACCCTATAAATCCTAATTTTAAGAAAGAAAGGTAGAATTACATAGTAATATCAGCTAACAAAGACTCTGGAACAAAGAATATTACCAGAGACTAAAATCGTCCATTTCACAATGATAAAGGGTGAATTCATCAAGATGACATAACAATCCTAGATATGTATGCATCCAATAAGACCTTCGATACACTTGAAGCAAAAACTGACAAGAACTGCAAGGAAAACATAGATAAATCCACAACTTTAGTTGGAGATTTCAACAGTCCCCTTTCAGTAACTGACAGAACAAGTGCAAGTGTATAGAAGGCTAGAATAAGATCAAAACCTTGACCTAATGGACATAAATGGAACACTACACCAACCGCAGAATGCACATTCTTCTTACACACAGAACGTTCACCAAGATATATCAAATGCTGAGCCAGAAAATAATTTAAAAGGACTACAATCTGCAAAAGAATGCGCTCTGACCTTTTGAAAGGAAATTAGAAATCATCAACAAAAAGAAATGTGAAAAAGCACCAAAAATGTAGAAATTAAGCAACTCACTTGTAAATAACCCTTGGGTCTACGAAAAAATCCCAAGGAAAATTAGAAAATACTTTTAACCCATTAAAAATGAAAAGACAACATCAAAATTTGTGGGATGCAGCTAAAGTAGTGCTTACAGAAGAGTTTATAGCTTTAAATTTTCATATTAGAAAAAAAGGTTTGGGGCGCCTGGTAGCTCAGTTGGTTAAACCTCTGTCTTCAGCTCGGGTCATATCTCATGGTTCATGGGTTCGAGCCCTATGTCAGGCTCTGTGCTGACAGCTTAGAGCCTGGAGCCTGCTTTGGATCCTGTGTCTCCCTCTCTCTCTGCCCCCCCCCCCCCCCCCGCTTGCGTTCTCTCTCTCTCTCTCAAAAATAAATAAACATTAAAAACATTTTTTTAATTTAAAAAAGGTTCAAAATAAATGAATTAAATTTTTAAAATAAGATAAATAAGAACTATGTGATCAATGTATATTTACCTACCCTAATAGCTTATAGAATCACGCATTGAAAGAGATTTTAGGGGCGCCTGGGTGGCGCAGTCGGTTGAGCGTCCGACTTCAGCCAGGTCACGATCTCGCGGTCCATGAGTTCGAGCCCCGCGTCGGGCTCTGGGCTGATGGCTCAGAGCCTGGAGCCTGTTTCCGATTCTGTGTCTCCCTCTCTCTGACCCTCCCCCGTTCATGCTCTGTCTCTCTCTGTCTCAAAAATAAATAAACGTTAAAAAAAAAAAAATTAAAAAAAAAAAAAAAAAAAAAAAGAAAGAGATTTTAGAGGGTGCCTGGGTAGCTTAGGGGGTTAAGCAAACCACCCTTGATTTTGGCTCAGGTCATGATCTCACGGTTCATGAGTTCGAGCCCCGTGTCAGGCTCTGTGCTGCTTGGGATTCTCTCTCCCTCTCTCTCTGTCCCTCCCCTGCTCAAGCACTCTCTTGCTCTTAAAATAAACTGAAAGAAAAGAAAAATATTTTAAGAATGTACCTTATTCAACCTCCAACACTAACCATTTCTAATGTTGAAGAAAGTAACCCCCTGGAGGCACCTGGCGCCTCAGCTGGTAGAGCATGAGACTCTTGATCTTGGGACTGTGAGTTCAAGCCTCAGGTTGGGCATAGAGATCACTTAAAAAAATGTTTCGTTTTGGGGCGCCTGGGTGGCGCAGTCGGTTAAGCGTCCGACTTCAGCCAGGTCACGATCTCACGGTCCGTGAGTTCGAGCCCCGCGTCAGGCTCTGGGCTGATGGCTCAGAGCCTGGAGCCTGTTTCCGATTCTGTGTCTCCCTCTCTCTCTGCCCCTCCCCCGTTCATGCTCTGTCTCTCTCTGTCCCAAAAATAAATAAACGTTGAAAAAAAAAAAAAAAAAAAGTTTCATTTTTTTTTTTTAATTTTTTTTTTTTTAACGTTTATTTTTGAGACAGAGAGAGACAGAGCATGAACAGGGGAGGGTCAGAGAGAGGGAGACACAGAATCTGATACAGGCTCCAGGCTCTGAGCTGTCAGCCCAGAGCCCGACGCGAGGCTCGAACTCATAGACCGTGAGATCATGACCTGAGCCGAAGTCGGCCGCTTAACCGACTGAGCCACCCAGGCACCCCAAAAAATGTTTTTTTAAGCAATAAAGAAAGGTAACCCACATTGTATTTTAGAATGCCCCTCCCCCCACCCCCCCCCCCCAACGGCCAGAATATTTATACAAGGGTTGTAAGGCTTATCCTAAGTTTTTAACCACCCATAGGACCCTGCCTGTCTTTAAAAAATTTTCTACTGGGGGTGCCTGGATGGCTCAGTCAGTTAAGCGTCCGACTTCGGCTCAGGTCATGATCTCATGATTCACGAGTTCGAGCCCCGTGTCAAACTCTGCGCTGACAGCTTGGAGCCTGGAGCCTGCTTTGGATTCTGTGTGTGTGTGTGTGTGTGTGTGTGTGTGTGTGTGTGTGTGTCTTTCTCTCTGCCCCTCCCTGACATGCATGCAGAGAGAAAGAGCTCTCTCCCTCTCAAAAATGAACATTAAAAATAAATTTTAAACATTGTTTCTTCTGACAAAAAGACTAAACCCAACCCAACCCAACCCAAACAAACCTATTTCCTATTCCTTTCATGGAACATCTCCAGCTCATGGGTATCTCAGATTCTTCCCATGAAAACTCACGTCATAACTAGCCAAACGTAGGGTTTATGCCTCCATTTACAAGGAAGAAAAAAACCTCAAGTCAGAATATTTCACTAACTGGCAATGCTACGCTGGCATGAAAAGAAAGCTAGCTATGTTGACACTTTCCAGGCGGCAAAATTCTGGCCCAGAGAAGGGAAGTGACCGGCCCAAGACCACATGGGTTTCAAAGCTGAAGTTCAAACCTGGATCACCTACACCTGAGCCCATGGCTCTACCTCCGCCCTCCGCCCAGACCCTCCACCGTGGTTCACCGCTTGCCATGTCACCACCCTACAGTTCCCTTCCACGAAGGATACATGTCAGCCCAATCCCAAGTCCGCAGACATTACTGAGGAAGGAGGTCTGGGGAATGAGCCAGGAGGCACAGAGCAGGAGCCACGGCACCAGCATCGAGGGCACAACCATGCCAAAGACCAGGGCCCTCCTCATCCGAGAGCGGACAGAGTTGACGCCCAGCATGGCAAAAGCCACGGGGGTGAAGCCTCTGGCATCCTCCACCTCCCCCAGCTTCGAAAGCGATGACACGGCTTCAAACGACAGGAAGATGATAGCAGAGAAGATGGCGAAGATCACGGTGAAGAAGCAATGGCGGACGGTGCCCACGGTTCTCTCGAAATTGCCAGCAAAGCGCCAGATGATGATGGCACCGCAGAGCAGGGAGATTGGATTCTCGTAGACAAAGATGTACGTCACCAGCCTGTAAACTGCAGAGGGGACAGGCAGGGTTAGAGGCTTGACCGAGAGGGGCTCTACCGGAGGGAAAGCCAGGCTACAACCCACCTCGGGAAGGGGGAGTGGCAGGCTGTCAGCACCAGAGCAAATCAGCCAGGAGCCATGAAAGGCAGTGGGAGACAGCACTGGAGGACCCAAGGCTCAAAGCAGAAGTGTGACATCCAGCCCTTGCTCTTCCCCAGACCTGGAGCAAGTCTGTGACTGGCTTCCACGTGGGGGGAAAAAAAATGACACTTTTTAGCATGGGATGGTCTTGGAATTTGTTAACGTGCTTCATAATCCTTTTTAATTTTTTATTTTAGGTTTTAATACTGACCTATCTCACCGGGCAGTTTGAGGGTTAATTAATTGTAACAGCTTCAGGGTGGATTGAGTGGGTATCACTTAACACTCTGTGTGCCAGTCTCCTCGGCTGTAATCCTGACCTCTCCTTCCATAGTGGCTGTTCAGAGAAGAAAAAAGGGACCATGAATTATTTTGCACCTGCAACGATTATAAAACTATCACTAATAAAATATAGAACTCAGACATCTTTCTTCAAAGTGCGTACCCAACCTTACAGGTAGAGCAATGCTTTATGGCAGTAAGACAGCAGAAAATACTACTCCTATTTTTCTAAAAGCAGTCACTTCTTATGTACTTTTATGTCCCCCCAGTCCCCCCACACTAAAGTGAAGGAGGGGACTGGTGAGGTAGTAGTAATACTGAGCCTTGGAGGCCTAAAGGCTTGAAGTGGAATCTTGGCTCGGTCATGTCCAGGCTGGCGGAAGCTCAGTCAAGTCATGGGCCCTGCGAGCTTCGGTTTCTTCATTTAAAATGATAGCATTACCTCTGAGGACTTCCAAGGTCTCTTATCTGTCAGATACTCACATGCCCATGAGCCCCACACTCAGAGAAGCTGTGAGCTAAAGGGAAAAAGGGGGAGCTCGGTTTACACTGACATCTTAAATATCTCTGAGGATGCGCTCTGTGTATCCAGGGTGGTGGTGGGGGACAGTTTTTGATTTGGACAGGGAGGCAACCATATACCTCAGGCCATCTCTGTAAAATTTCATGATCTGATGAGTACTTTATGATTTGTTGAAACCATTCCAAGTATGAACTGAAATTCCAAGTATAAATGTGAAGATTCTAGAAGTTACTCTATATGATTTGGGTATCATAATACACCCCCAAGGCTCCAGTTCCCAAACATCATACAATAAAAAACCCGTGTTCCTGTCTCCATTGCAAGACTTAATAGCTCTGCGGTTCCCTACTGACGCCTGTTTCACCTAAATAATGGGGAATAATAAAGCCTACGTCACAGGATGGAGATTAAAGCTCATGAGTGTGTGCTTTGCAAAACAACAAAAGCTATACAAATTTCCCATTTTCCTCCCCAGAAAAGAACGGGGAAGAGACAAAGACTACGAATGTCTCTCATGAGCGGATGTTTATATTCAACCACCTAGAGAAAACAAACACCTTTCCCAAGGCACAAGATGCCTCCCCCCTCCCATGAGCTGGGAGTAGGGAGTCAGGATTAAGATACACGCAAGTACGTAGAAGACATTCTAAACCCCAAAGAGGCCAGGACGCTTATAGAGGGTGGCCACAGAGGATGCTTAAGTGTCCTGATGAAGGCGAGAGAGACATTTTTTGCCAGTGGGGAGGTTAGGGGGTGTGTATGCGACGGGACAGGGAGAGGAAACAATCCTTCTCCTCGGAGAGCGAGCAATGGGTGAACGAAGTCGGTTTGCTAGCGAATGGGTGTGGGGCCTTAACCAGGCCGGTGGCGCCAGGGTAGGGAACAAATTCGGGTCGGTTAGGACTACAGATGGACTAATGGGAAGATGGGACTCTGGAGGGACAACGACGCGGGATACGGGACTGGTTCTCAGGATGGGGAGAATGACGCTGCGGATGGAGTGGCCGGAGGTGTAGCCCGCGGCTCGGGCACTGGGAGCGCCGGGAGCGGTGGGAGGAAGAGGGCTGGCCCCGCGGCCCGGCCCCGCCCCCGCTTGCTCACCTTGCCAGTTGCGCAGGGCCTCGGACCGCAGCGAGAGGCCCGAGGGCGCCAGGGGCGGCTGCAGCAGGAACAGGCGGGGCCCGGACACCAGCAGCGAGAGCAGCGCGGTGAAGAAGGTGGCGGATGGCACCTCGGGACACAAGGACCAGCTCCGAGACCCGGGCTCCGAGACCACCATGGCCGCCATCGTGCCTGCGCCACGCCTCGGCGCCGGCTGGTCCTGGGCTCCTTCCGCCACCCTGCGGCTGTCTCCCCTGGCAACAGCGGCGGCGGTGGCCGGAAGCCCCGCCTCCTCACGGCCCCGCCCCGCGTCGAGCTGTCCAATCCGCTCGCGCCGCCAGCCTCCGGCGCGCGCTGGCCGCCGAGAGTCGGAGCAGCGCCCTCTGGCGTGCAACCCTGGGGCCCCGCGCAGGTGCACTGCCGGGACCAATTGGGGGACGCGGGTTTGAATTCCATCGCCTCGTCTCCAGAGACTTAATGATTACAGTGTCTTGCGGTTTACAGAGCTCTTTCGCTCACACGCACACACGCACACACATGCACCTGCCTTATCTGTGCTTATCCTCATTATACCGATGAGGAAACTGAGGTCTAAGGAGGGCCCTGAGCAATTCAGTTGAGTAGCCGACAGAATTCGAACTCAGATCCTCCCACTACTAGGCCCATAATTGGCTGGGAGTACAGCCGGGGCGGCTTTCAGTGGCTGGATTGGAGAGGAAGGGGCAGGAGATGACGTTGGAAGCGTTAGAATGTAATGTAAACACCTTAACCTTCAGGTCTATTTCAACTCTTCAAATCTGACAAGTGGCTTCTCCAGAGTACAGCTATTTTAGGTAGACAACTAGAATGTGTTTCCCTGATTCCAGATGCCCAAGAAGGTGAGGCAACCTGCCCGAGGTCACAAGCAGGAAGTGGTAGGATTAGGATTTGACTCTGGTTTACCAAGCTCCAATCTTCTGCCCTTTTCATTATTACCCCCTCCTATCCCGCCTACTGCTACCTGTATGTAAAATTGACTCTAAGCCACCTGGGCTACTGAAAAAGAAACAATGCTTCGCTCTTTGTGCTGAACATTCGTGTCCATTCTCTGGCCCTACTCTGCCCGCTCTGTAGTTCTGGCCCTGTCTGTGTTCCCATGGGCCTCAGGAAGAGAACCTGAGATTGTTTTTGTCCTTTGTGTTCAGTACTAAAATATAACCGTATAATTTTCCAGAGATTTTCTATATATACATATATATGTATATACGTGCGTTTGTGTGTGTGTGTGTGTGTGTATATATATATATATATATATATATATACACATACACACATATAGCAATGGGACACATTTAAATTTTTTTAAATGTTTATTTTTGAGAGAGAGAGTGAGATAAAACATGAGCGGGGGAGAGGCGGAGAGAGAGAGGGAGACACAGAATCCGAAGCAGGCTCCAGACTCTGAGCTGTTCGTACAGAGCCCGACGCGGGGCTCGAACTCACAAGCCATGAGATCATGACCTGAGCCGAAGTCAGACGCTTAACTGACCGACTCACCCAGGCACCCCATCAATGGGACACATTTAAGTGAACAGTGGGTATATTTAACTCATGCTTCTCATGGTGCAGCAGTGGGCATAAAAATTAATTAAGGTTTACTCAACAGGAAGCGAAATATGAATCAGGAGTGTGGGAACTTGGGCTGCTAGAACCAGGTCCAGGCCCTGAGAAGAGGAAGGGGGTGGTGGTCCCAGCTCCTCTGTGCCAGTCAGGCAGCCCTAGGAGTTCTGAGTTTACTTCTAGACGCCCACCCTGAAAGAGAATGTAGGAAATGAGAGCTTGTCTAACCAAAGGGACCAGGATTAGGAAGGAAGCAGGAGGGGCGGGCGGAATCATATCTGACAAGGAACAATGAAAGGAACCAGAGAGCTTTCTCTGGAAAAGCGTCAGGGGTCCTGACCACTGGCTTAACTATCTGGAGGCTTTTCCTGAAGGTGAGGGAGTAGGTTTATCCTGTGTCACTCCAGAGGGAAGGATTGAGAGAGAAAGGTGGAAATGGCAGCGAGCCCACGGGACACAAGGAAGCCCTTTCTGACGGTTTGGGTTGTCCACCCATGAAATGAACTGCCTTGATCAGTAGTGAGCTCCCCGTCGCTGGTAGTGTGCAAGCAGAGGCCATGTGGTGACTTGATGAGAATATTGAAGATATTCAAGCATCCACTTGGAAGTAGAAGTCGATGGCTTTTAAAATCCCTTTGGATACTCCGGTTCTGAGTCTCCACAACCACAAACACATATGGAGGGTTGATGCATTTACCACTTAGCGGCGGGTCCACGATAAGTGCATTTGGTCTCCTGGCAGAACGAGAGCTGTAGTGATGTCACATATCTTACGGTCAAGGGAGCCTCCAACAGTCTCCTGTCTCTCTGACTCTGCCTCCTCCTCATTTTCTCCCAATTATGCCTCCAGAAGACCCCAAGACCTTCTCTTAAGCTCAGGGGGTAGAGAACTGGCATGAGCCAAGAAGGGCTTTCGTCAGCCTTGAGGATGGGGCCCCGAGGGACTATGAGTCATTTTTGTTCTACCCCCTTTGCCCTTGGTCTACAGAGAGACTTCTGGGCCTCAAGCGTGCTCCCCAGGGACGCCTCTGTTTGCGGTCCTACCAGGCATTCTCTTCCTGCTTGGAGAGTGTCTGGTTCTCCAGGTGCCAGACTTTGAGGCTGAGAGACAGAAAACACACACACACACACACACACACACACACACACACACACACACACGGAGTTTCTAGATCAAATCCATGAGCAAGTGCGATTGGGTGGTTTTTTACAAAAGTAAATCAGAAGGTGTTGCTGCTGGGGCGCCTGGGTGGCGCAGTCGGTTAAGCGTCCGACTTCAGCCAGGTCACGATCTCGCGGTCCGGGAGTTCGAGCCCCGCGTCGGGCTCTGGGCTGATGGCTCAGAGCCTGGAGCCTGTTTCCGATTCTGTGTCTCCCTCTCTCTCTGCCCCTCCCCCGTTCATGCTCTGTCTCTCTCTGTCCCAAAAATAAATAAGCGTTGAAAAAAAAGAAAAAAAAGAAGGTGTTGCTGCTATGCTACAACTCATAAGAGCCTAGGTGCATCTGTGTGTGTCCTGTTCCCTGCGAATCTTTCTCAGCTTATCTTTCTGCCAGTTTATATACCCTGGGGGAGCCAGAATAATGGCTCCCAAGGGTGTCTGTGTCCTAACCTCCGGATATCCATATCCTATCGATACGCTATCTCATGCAGCAAAAGCTAGTTTGCAGATGTGATGAAGTTAGGAGTCGAGGTTATCCTGAGCCCATGGAATTGGGAGGGTCCTTTTCAGGAGGCAGGAGGGCAAGAGGAAGAGAGGGTAAGGAGACAGAAGCAGGGGTCAAAGCTATGGGCTTTGAAGGTTGAGGCAGGGGCTGCCGGCCAAGGAATGGGTCAATCTCTAGAAGCTGGAAAAAGCAAGGAAACTGATTCTCCCCAAGAGTCTCCAGAAGGAACACAGGTCCGCCCACACCCTGCTTTTAGTCCTGTAAAGTCCATTTCGAACTCTGAACCCCAGAACTGTCAAGACTATAAATCTGTGGGGTTTCACTCCAGTCTTAAAATTGTGGTAAAATACACTTAACCCTTACCATCTCGGCCATTTTTAAGTGCATAGTTTGGAGGGTGTTAAAAACATTCATACTGTTGTGCAGCCCTCACCACCCTCCATCTCCAGACCTGAAAGTCTGTATTCAATGGAGCACTAAGCCCCCGTTCCCCGGCTCCATGCAGCCCCTGATAACCACCCTCTACCTTCTGTCTCCAGGATTTTGACTACTCTAGGGACCTCATAGAAGTGGAATCATACAGTGTGTGTGTGTGTTTTGTGATTTGCTTATTTCACTGAGCCTCATGTCCTCGAGGCCCATCCATGTTGTAGCAGGTGTTAGAATGTCCTTCCTTTTTAAAGGGTACATGATATTCCATTCTCTGTATATACTACATTTTCTCGCGTCCAAGAGGACGGACACTTGGGTTTGCTTCCACCTTGTGGCTATCGTGAGTAATGCAGCTAAGGACTAACGAGCTGGTTCTACTTTCTCTGCATCCTCGTCAATGCTTGCTATTTTCTGGGTTTTTTGTTTTTGGTGTTTTTTTTTTGGTGTTTTGTTTTGTTTTGCTTTGTCTGTTTTGTTTTGTTTTGATAGTAGCCATCCTAAGGGGTGTGATGTGGTCATTTGTGTTGCTTTTAAGACCCTGAGTTTGTAGTAATTCAGTAATGTAGCAATTTCCTCTTATAGCGGCAACAGGAAATGAATGCATTCCCTCACTCACTACACTGGTTTTCCTTCTGTTTTTCAAAGAGGCCAAGGCCTTTCTCACCTCAGGGCCTTTGCACCTGCTCTTCCACTGCTGAAACGTTCTTCTCCTGGCTCCTAGTATGGTGGTTTCCTTGCTAGCCGTCAAGTCTCCAGCTCGGATGCTCCTTCGGGAGGGCCTTCCCCAGGTCCCAGATTCTCCCGGTTACTTCTTTGTTTGGTGTGCTTGCTGCTGTCCCAAACTATCTTGCCTATTCTCATCTTTCCTCCTCTGACTGGCACTGTCACTAGACTGTGAGGTCCCTGAAGGCAGAGACCTGCTCTATGGCCTGGTACCTGGAGAGTAGATCCTGGGACATAGTGGGTGCTCATACACATTTGTTAGTCCCTCCTCTGCACAGCTGGTGTCCTTGGGTGGGGAAGAAAAGGTCGTTTGAGGAGCTGAGAAACAAGGACCAGATGCCTCACTTTGCACAGCTGAGACAGCTCTGGGCACCTCTGCAAAAGGCACAGAATGATTTGCAGAGCTCCCTAGGGCTGGGGGCGGGGCGGGAGGCTGGGGAGCTGCACCAGGGGTGCGGGACATCAGGTCCCTGGGGGGACCTCCCAAGGGGTCCCAGCCTCTCAGCCCGAGCGCACTGAGTAGTGCAGCTCCTTGTTGCCCCGCACTTGCCTCTCTTGCCTCGTCAGTTGCTGGAGGATGGCCGAAGGGCAGAACGACATGGGCGGCCAGTTCCCGACTTGAGCTTCGTTTCGCCGCCCTGGGGCCTCCTAGCCACGTCCTTACTGCCCTCTGGTGGACAGCTCCGTGCAGGGCTCCTCTATGATGGAGAAAAGGCCCCGTCCCAAAGCAGAATGCTGCCACCTGCTGGCTGTCCCGGGAAGCGGCCCTCATCCAGACAGTTTAATCCCGTAACGGTTGAGTAGTCCTGTTTAGGTCCCAAATCCTGGATGGCAACACCCCAAGGTAAGGTAACTGCAGCCTTCCGTGGCACTCATTTGCCACACCATCTCTCCCCAGTTCTCTTGTTCCACATTCACAGGTTGGGGGCGCCCAGCAGCAAGCCTGGTGCCTGAACACGCATCTCCCCTCCGCCCCCCCCCCCCCCCCCCCCACTGAGGACGGAAACCCAGTTCCCTCCCACCCCCTTCTGGATGGCATCCCGATTTCTACAGTGATCTTCAGGATCTCCCCCAGCACTGGGCTTCAGTGCGTCATGGAATGTGAGGTGGGCAGGAGCCAAATTGTGGAAGCCCTCCCAGGCTGCGGGGGTGGGGTGGGGGTGGTGGTGAGATGTTATCTTGTGACCGCTGCAGTTTACCGGGGTTAAACTGGGGCAGTCATGACCCATTCATGCTTTAGAAAGGTTGGGGAAATGAGCACTGTTCACATTGCTGAGAGGATTGAAAATTGGTACAATTTCTGGGGAAGGAAATTTCACAATATTTTGCAAAATGACGAACGGGCACATCTTTGAAGCAGCAATTCCACCTCTAGTATTTTGAGCGACAGATGGAAAGTGGAAAATGTCTTATGCGTTGTGGTGTTGGCTGCAATGACAAAATGGAGACATCCTGATGTACATTGCCATAGGAATTATTAATAAGTTACGGTCTGGGGGCTCCTGGGTGGCTCAGTCGGTTGAGCTTCCAACGACTTTGGCTCAGGTCATGATCTCATGGTCTGTGAGTTGGAGCCCCGCATCAGGCTCTGTGCTGACAGCTGGGAGCCTGGAGACTAGATGTCAGATTCTGTGTCTCCCTCTCTCTCTCTGCCCCTCCCCCACTTGCGTTCTGTTTCTCTCTCTCAAAAATAAATGAAAACAAAAACATTTAATTTTTTTTAAATTTTAAGTTATCAGTGATTTTTTTTTAATTAAAAAAAATTTTGGGGGGTGGGGGGCGCCTGGGTGGCTCAGTCGGTTGAGTGTCGGACTTCAGCTCAGGTCATGATCTCACACTCTGTGGGTTCGAGCCCTGCGTCGAGCCCTGTGCTGATAGCTCAGAGCCTGGAGCCCGCTTTGGATTCTGTGTCTCCCTCTCTCTCTGCCTCTCCCCTGTTCATGCTCTGTCTCTCTCTGTCTCAAAAATAAATAAACATTAAAAAAATAAATAAATTACGGTCTGGCCCTTCAAAGGAATACTCCATACAGTCCTAAAAACAAAATGTAACAAAAAACCGAGGAAGCTATATATCAATATGGAATGATATCTAAAATATTTTGCAGTGTGGGAGGAGCAAGGTTAATGATTGGAGATAGTGTGCTATCATAAAGATGCTGGGGGATAAAAATTCATTTTTTTCAATGCTAAATCATCACGGCGGTTTCAAACCCCCCAGGGTTGGCTGAGGCCCCCACTGAGACAGAATGACACCCTAGTTTTCCTCCACAATCGTGCTTCCTTCCTTTCCCTAAGTGCTGATCCCAAGAGCACTCCGCTGATAAATATTAATCTTTAGCTCAGAATGTGCTTCCTGGAGAGCCCAAACCTGTAACAGCACCAATTGAATTTTACTGGAGGTCACCAGTTTTCCAACGTGGCTCTCTTATTTGATACTCCTGCCAGCAGTAACTAAGAGTTCCAACTGCTTCCCATCTTTGTCAACGTCGGTGTGCATTCATTTTAGTGTTAATTTATCTCTCCACGATGACTAGGGGCAGTGAGCATCTTCTCAAGAGCTTGTTGGCCATTCTGTGGAATGCTTGAATACACATAAAATATTTAAAAGGGGAGGGGGGAGGGACTCCTGGGTGACTCAGTGGGTTGAGTGTCCGACTTGTCATCTTGACTCAGGTCATGATCTCATGGTTAGTGAGTTTGAGCCCCACATCAGTCTCTGCGCTGACAGTGTGGAGCCTGCTTGGAATTCTCTCTCTCCCCCAAAGTAAAGAAACTTAAAACAATAAAAATGGGAAAAAAGGAGATGACTTTGGTTACTGTGTGGCAGGGACAAGAGTAAAAATAGGGGGTTCCATCAGTAGGTAGCACAGTGTTCTAGAGAAAGATGACAATGGTCAGACACACGTGGTAACAGTGGAGACGGAGAGAGGAGGATGGGTTTGGAGTATAGTGTGGAGGCAGAGCCCATGAGATGATTGACAGAGTGGGTTTGCAGAGTGAGAGAAAGGGAGAGATCAAGGGGGAGAATCCTTCAAGGAGCCCCTTGAAGATCTGGGGACAAGGAAGGGGAGAGCAACATTAGGGGAGTGGTAGAAATCATTCTGGAGGAGAGGAAGGATCAGGAGACCCTGAAAGGGCAGGGAAGGCGTTGGGGGCAAGGGGGCAGGATGGATGAAGAACGAGTCTGGACAAAGTTATAGTAATCGAAACGGTGTGGTACTGGCCTAAGGACAGGCATGTGGACAATGGAATAGAACAGAGAGCCCAGAAATAAACCCTCACATACGTGGCCAGTGGATTTTCAACAAGGGTGCCAAGACCCATGGGCAACTTTCCATGATGGAAGGATAATCTTTTTGACAAACGGTGCTGGGAAAACTGGATATCCACACGCAGAAGAGTGACGTCAGATCCTCATCTTGTACAAAAAAAAAAAAAAAAAAAAAAAGATATACAAAAATGAACTCAAAATGGATCAAAACCCTAAAACTATAAAACTCTTAGAAGAAAACATGGCAGGGGGGGGGAATCTTTATGACTTTGAATTTGGCAATGATTTCTTGGATGTGACACCAAAAGCACAGGCAATAAAATAAAAAAGAGATACACTGAACTTCATCAAAATGAAAAACTTGTGCATCAAAGGACCCTACGAAGAGGATGGAACGAGAGAAAACTCTCTGATGAAAATACACGTGTAAATCTTTGTGACTTTTGATTAGATATGGGTTTCTTAGTTTTGACACCAAAAGTACAAACAACCAAAGAAAAATATAGACAAGGCGAACATCACTGAAATTAAGAACATTTGTGTGTCAGAGGACATCATCCAGAAAGTGAAATGATACAATGGTAGAAATGTTTATAAATCACAAATCTGGTAAGGGTCTAGGATCCAGAATATATAAAGAACTGTCATCATTCAACAACAAAAGGGCAACCCAACTGAAAAACTGGGCAAGGGATTTGACGGAACATTTCTCCAGAATAAACGCAGGCTCAACATTATTAATCATTTAGGAAATGCAAATCAAAACTGTATTGAGATACCTCTTCATACTCAGTAGGATTTCTAAATTGAAAGGAGGCAGGGAGGGGGAGAGGAAGGGAAGAAGGGAGGAAGGAAGGAAGGAAAAAATGACAGAGTTAGTGAGGGTGTGAAGAAGCTAGAACCCTCATACACTGCTGTGGAGAATGTAAAATGGTGACATTACTATAAAACAATGGCAGTTTTTCAAAAAGTTATTCATAGAGTTATCAGATGGTTCAGCAATTCGAATCCTATGAATATATCCAAGGGAAGAGAAGGCAGCTGTTTAGACAAAAATGTACGCAGGAATGTGCATAGCAATATTGTTCATAATTAGCCCCCAAGGGGAAGCAACCCAAATATCCATCAACTGATGAATGGACAGATAAAATGTGGCATGTACATATAGAGAAATATTTGGCTGTAAAAAAGAATGATGTGCTGGGCCACTTGGGTGACTCAGTTGGTTAAGTGACCGACTTCCGGCATCGGGCTCTGTGCTGACAGCTCAGAGCCTGCTTCAGATTCTATGTCTCCCTCTCTCTCTGCCCCTCCCCTGCTCGCGCTCTGTCTCTCTCTCTCTCGAAAACAGGTAGACATTAAGAAAAAAAAAAAAAAAAGAATGATGTACTGACACATGCTACAACACAGACGAACCTCGAAAACATGTGCACTGAAAGAAACCAGTCCAACAGGAGCACAGATCACATGGTTCTATTTGTATGAAACGCCCAGTGTAAGCAAATCCATAGAGATAGAAAATACATTAGTGGCCACCAAGTTGTGGGGGGAAAGGGGAACGGGGAAGGAGTGCTGATGGGTATGGTGTCTTTTTGGGGGGTGGTAAAAATGTTCTAGGGGCGCCTGCATGGCTCTGTTGCCTCAGGTCCGACTTTGGCTCAGGTTATGATCTCATGGTTCATGAATTCGAGCCCCACATCGGGCTCTTTGCTGACAGCTCAAAACCTAGAGCCTGCTTCAGATTCTGTGTCTCCCTCTCTCTCTCTGGCCCTCCCACACTCGCGCTCTGTCTCTCAAAAAAATGAATAAATATTAAAAAAAAAAAAAAAAGAAAGAAAGAAAGGCCAGATGACAGCAGCTGTCTGGTAGAGGAGTCCCGGGTAGAAAGGACCAGGCAGACTCCTTTCTTTTTTTCATTTTTTTCTTAATGTTCATTTATTTTTTGAGGGCGAGAGACAGAGCGTGAGCAGGGAAGGGGCAGAAAGAGGGAGACACAGAATCCGAAGCAGGCTCCAGGCTCCGAGCTGTCAGCACGGAGCCCAGTGTGGGGTCAAACCCATGAAGGGTGAGATCATGACCTGAGCCCAAGTCGGACACCTAACCTACTCAGCCACCCAGGCGCCCTGACCAGAGAGACTCCTGATTCAGTGCATAAAGCTCAGCCTACTCCACAGAGAATGATGGAGAAGGGTGGAGGGTGTGTCTGGAGGATGGAAAAGATCCCACCTACTCTGTTATAGCCACCACTGTTTTTACCCTAAATTACACCACGGCTAAGTCAGACGTCCTTCATAGGAGTTTATTCCTAGAGTTTGTGATGGAGCAGTGGGGGAGGGGGGGTGGAGTGCATCAGCTTTTGAATCAGAACACCTGAATTCAAGGGGATAGTGAGATTTCCCTCCCAAATCTGTGAAGAGGGACAAACAAGTTAATATTTGTGGAAGTTGTATAAAGTAGTATACAAAAATAATTGACTATAATTCCTTCCTACCTCTGTGTGTCCCTCCTCAGGACCACGAGCCATCCCAGACTCTGCATTCCCTAGGCTTCTCTCTGCCTCTTCCTGGCATCCCCGCCCCAGCAATTCCCACTGTGTTGTCTTCATTTGGGCCACCGTTATCTCTAGGGGCTTCCCAAGTGGCCTCCCTGCCTTTGGCTGTTTCCTGGAAGGGAACAGGAAGGACGCAGACATTGGAGCCAAGTCTGTGATGGCTTGAATCCACAGCTGGGGATTTGGCTTAATCCTTTTAGCTCTAATGTTCTCAGCTGTAGAATGTGCACAGTAAGGCTCCCCTCAAAACATTACAAGCAATGTATGTAAGACACCTGGCAAGACAAGCGAGCAATGAATTAGAGCCATTATTACTGACCCCACCCCACGCACCCCACTGGTGCCAGATCAATCTCTCCAAAAACCAGGTTGGGCTCAGAATCCAGCTGTGGCCGCTCATGGGCAGGAAAGGGAAGTACAAACTCCTCGTTTGGGGAGTGTGGACCTAAAGGAGAAATCCGAGAGACTGCCTATCACACAGGCCAAGGCATCAAGACTGGCTGGAGGCACCCGGGATGTGAGTAAGCCGGAGGAAATGACAGAGGTCAACCTGATCGCGTAGGGAGAGATTCAGGATTCAGACCTTGGAGAAACAAGCAAACTAAGGGGAGAAGAGGAAGCAGAACGATGACGTGGTGTGTGCATTCTTCTGGCAACTGGAGTGAGGAAAGCCAGGCACACAGAGCGAAGGGGGGGGGGGGGGGGGTGGGGTGGGAAGAAAGAAAAGATGGACCCAGGGCCCGCCACCCTGGGTTGCCCTGGCAACAGACTCCGCCCCCACCGCGCCCCACCAGAGTCCTAGGGGATCAACACTGGGGCGCCTTCCCCTTTTCTCCCGCTTCCCTACGGATTTGCGGGGGAGGGGGTGCGGGGGGAGAACTGGGGGAAGGGTTTGTGCTGCAGACCCGCCTCCAGGCTACGCAGCTGGCCGAAAATCCTGGAATTGCACGTCGGTGACGCCGGCCTCTTCTGTCTTTCGGCTTTGGCTTTGCTACCAGGAAGGAATCACATTCCTGTGAAAGGCAAAGGGGGGAAGGGGGGAGCGGGGAGGGGCGGGGAAGGGGCTGAGTGGACCCCCTGGCACTGGCCCGGGATCCTGCAATCTCATGGGCCTGGGCTGCCATCTCCTTCCTCGCCTGTAAAATGGGCCCAATAAGCCCGTCAACCCATTTTTACAGATTCTGTGGTTTCCTGAAAATGGCCTCCCTGGGGAGTGGGAATAGGGGCAAGGGTCCATGGCAGTAACAAAGAGAAGACTTCTATGAAGTCAGCAGCTACAAATGTGAGTACATAGAGGCACATAGAAAATACTCCTCTGGTCTTCAGCTTTTCGCCCAAATCACAAATTCCTCTTCCCGAAGCACCCCGTAATGTTTCTTAAGTGAAATCTATCCCCCCTTCCCTGGACTTGGGGAGCATTCGGCTGCCCACTTGGGACTTGGACGAGTGACTGGTCTTCCCTGGGCTCAGTTTCCTCATCTGAAAGATACCTACTCCCCAAGGGTTTTTTCCCCCCACTGCTCTTGTTTCTTTCCAAGTGGCGGGAGCTTTTTAGCATGGCCCTCCTGACTTTCCTCTGTCTGTTCACTTAATTCTGGTTCAGGGAAGTTGGAATAACTTATTTGTCTGGAAGGTTTGTGAGGTTTCTCCCCCGCCCCCTTTGCCTTTGCTTGAGAACCTGTTTCTTCCCTTGGAGCGTGTTCTCCGCTCCCCCATGAGCAGGGTCGCCCCTACAGGCCTGCCCCTTCCAGCAAAGCAACGGCTGGGCAGTAAGGTTTCCAAGTGTGGCCTTTTCTATCCACAGTCCCTTGTCGGCTCTCATGCCAAGCTGCGGTCCTCAATCTAGCCCATGTTGGTAACAAAGGAATCATTTTGATTGTCTATGTGTTGGCTCAGCTGTCCCGTGCCCTAGTTCAGAACTCAGGGGAGAAAGAGGGTTCTGTTTATTGGCCTTGTGGTAGATGGTGTTATTGTTCCAAATATTCAGTTCTTCCCTGTGAGAAGATGATTCCCTCCACTGCCAACAAAGCCCGCCTTGATTATTTATTTATTTATCTAATTTTTTTTAATGTTTATTTTTTGAGAGAGAGAGAGAGAGAGAGAGAGAACACAAGCAGAGGAGAGGCAGAGAGAGGGAGACACAGAATCCGAGCTGTCAGCACAGAGCCCGAGGTAGGGCCGGAACTCATGAACCGTGAGATCATGACCTGAGCTGAAGTCAGAGGCTTAAAGGACTGAGTCACCCAGGCGCCCCTTCGTCATTTATTTAATATGGCTAACAAACCACGTGAGTAGGAGTCACATGGGCCACTTCCCAGAAGAAGTCCTAAGAGCCGGTGTTCTTGCACCATTGTTCTCTGTCCTCCTTCTCTGTCTTGAGCCTTGCTTGTTGTCCCAGATACGAGCTGCTCTGCCAGCCTGGGACATGTGAGCACAGCTGGGACTGATGCTAGAATACATGTAAAGTGAGCAAGAAATCAACCTTTACCTTCTTCTGTAGGCTACTGAGATTGAGGGGCGGCCATGGTAACATAATAGTGAATACTGACCTACACAAAAATCAGTGCCTGAAGTACATAAGAGGCATTGGCATGGTCCGGATGGAGGACCGTGAGGGCGCTGTCATTCACGATTGGGAAAGTGGCAGTCCTGTTGTGCAATGGCAAAACCTTTGTTAAAATTCTCATCTGAGACAACTTGGTAGGGAGATAATCCGGCTAGTAAGGTTTGGGCTTTCGATACAGAAATGGGAAAACAGAGTTTTGGTCGCATGGGATGCTGGCGGTTGGTTGCCCTTGAAAAATAAATCATGAAGCCAACTAAATATTTTTGCAAGCCATAGCGCCAAAAGAGCCATTAATCTGAACTAAAAGAAACAGCGACTGTTTCAACACTTGAAGTAACTTTTGGGTCTCCCAACGTTTTACAGGCAGGGAGCTAGATGAGAAAGCAGCTCAGCCTTCATGGGGAACACATAGTCCATTGTCTGGACACGGACTGACATTGTCTGGACATGAACACATAGTCCAATGGCCAACACATGGCCATTGGGTGTAATGCTGTAGAGTGGACCCACACGCCACCGGGAATCGCTGGGGCGAGCTAAGTAATTTCCCCCAATCCCGGGTAGGCAGCCTTTCATCTTTCCCTTACCTGAGACTGTTGGATGTGGTTAACCTTTTCCGGTTCTCCTATTGTGTGTGGGTAAATATCGGGGAGGGGGCGGGTGTCTGGAAGTCGAAGCATTTCCCCTACTCCCTGGTAGAGACCTTTTGCAAGGTATCCCCGGGGGAGGGCGGGGTTTAGAAGTACTTACTAAAATACGTGATCATTAAATTAAACGTCACCTTCTTTAGCATTACATCAGCAACGTTAGCAACTGGAGGGCAACTATCCTTCCATTCTTATGGCCCAGTGCTGGCAAGAGTTCCGTGTTTCTCAGTGATTGACAGGTCTTCAAGCAACACATATCTACCTCCACGGTCACTTTCTGAGATGTTGCCAATTGCTCTCTGGGTCAATGTGTTTCATGACTTCCAGAGAAACAAAAATCCTTCAGTACTGACTGGCCCCCAACCGCAACTTCTTCTGCACATTTGGACCCAACTTCCTCTGCCCCCTTCCCAGCTGCAGCCAAATTTCTCAACACACCCGTATAAACACAGACGCCCTCACCTCAATCCCTTCACAGCACCCCAGACCAAAATGTTCTCTTCTTGCGGGAGGTCAGCTCAGTGGTAAACCTCAACTCCGCTGACAGCATAAGCTTAGATCAATCTCTTTCTTGCTAAAGATTTGACAATTATTTTTCCTGGCTAGAACCCGTCTTTATTTCACAGGAAGTATGGAGTCTCACTCTGACTCACAAGTAGACGTTCAAAAATAAGAAAAGGCTGTCCTCTCTATACAGAAGGGCCGGGAGAAAATGCGCAACCCCGACAGAGGGCAGAGCTTGGCCAACAGAGGGCAAAATGTTCTTTGGAACCCTATCAAGTTGGTCTCTTCCCTTTCAAAGGATGGCCACCCAGGTATTTACGGACGACAATGACGACTCCCCTAAGTCTCCTCTTCTTCAGGTTAAATATCCCCATGGTTTTCATGTATCTTTTTTTTTTAAGTTTATTTATTTATTTTGAGAGAGGGAGGGAGAGAGAGAGAGAATCCCAAGCAGGCTGGGCGCTGACAGACAACGTGGGGCTCGATCTCACAAATCGTGAGATCATGACATGAGCTGAAGTGAAGGGTCAGACGCTTAACTGACTGAGCCACCCAGGCGCCCCTGATGTATCTTTAAAAGAGAGAAAGAGGGGCGCCTGGGTGGCTCAGTCGGTTAAGCGTCCGACTTCAGCTCAGGTCACGATCTCACGGTCTGTAAGTTCGAGCCCCGCGTCGGGCTCTGGGCTGATGATGGCCCAGAGCCTGGAGCCTGCTTCCGATTCTGTGTCTCCCTCTCTCTCTGACCCTCCCCCGTTCATGCTCTGCCTCTCTCTGTCTCAAAAATAAATAAGCGTTAAAAAATTTTTTTTTAAAAGAGAGAAAGAGGTAAGTGTTTCATCAGATGGAAAGTGCCACACGCGCACATACACACACACACACACACACACACACGCAAGTTATTGCATTGCGTGGATTCCACATTCAATCTCCATCCTGGACACTGTGATCTGAACACATCCACATCCATTTTAAGACAACCCCACAGAAGACAACCCCAAATATAGGCAAGGCTTCACACACTGAATTACTCATCACAGCGTTGTTTGTAATGGCAGAAAGAATCACAAAATTGTCTCCAGTGTTGGTAAAATGGGTGTGTGTTTACAGCCCAGGATGATATAACTGCACACAATATTATGCTGCAGTTTAAATTTGTGTTTGGGGCACCTGGGTGGCTCAGTCGGTTGGGCATCTGACTCTTGATTTTGGCTCAGGTCGTGATCTCGTGGTCGGAGGATCGAGCCCCGTGTTGGGCTCTGTACTGAGTGTGGAGGCTGCTTGGGATTCTCTTCCTTTCTCTGCTTCTGCCTTGTGCTATCTCTCTCTCTCTCTCTTTGAGTTAGAACTCATTCATGCCTGGGGCGCCTGGGTGGCGCAGTCGGTTAAGCGTCCGACTTCAGCCAGGTCACGATCTCGCGGTCCGTGAGTTCGAGCCCCGCGTCGGGCTCTGGGCTGATGGCTCAGAGCCTGGAGCCTGTTTCTGATTCTGTGTCTCCCTCTCTCTCTGCCCCTCCCCCGTTCATGCTCTCTCTCTCTCTGTCCCAAAAATAAATAAACGTTGAAAAAAAAAATTTAAAAGAACTCATTCATGCCGTTAACTATGTTCACTGAATAATTTTCAGTGTGAGAAAGTGTTCGTGTCACAATGATAGATGAAATTAGCAAGATGTGAAACTTTATATAGAGCATTAGTTCACATACAAACACACACACGTACATACACACGTCTAAAAGAAGCAGTGAAGTTGCAAACGGTTTTTACTTGTGGTTTAAACTTCGGAAACACATCCTTTCAATCGGGAGGCCTCTAAGCTAGACATTACTGCAGGGGTGGCCAGAGTGGACCGTGGCTAAAGTCCAACCAGCCTTGAAGCTTCGGCCATCACAGCTATGGGAGGTGCCTCGTTGTATCATCGCATCCCCTTGTCTAGCATCAGCTGGAGTCCTGAGTTGTCTCACAAGGGCTGCCATTTAGCTATGATTTCTGAATAGTCTATTGGGTTGATGGGCTTAGGTTTGGGTGTTTGCAAGCCTCCTTGTTAAAAGTTACCTTAGCTCTTCTGTTCCACTGTTTTAACTGCTGAGATACCGTGTGGATCCAGATTCCACTGTTCCGCACAGCTGCTCACCTGGCAGAGTGCTGTCCTCTCTCTCTTTTTTTTAATATGTATTTATTTTTGAGAGAGAGAGAGAGAGAGAGAGACAGCATGAGCAGAGGAGGGGCAGAGAGAGAGGGAGACACAGAATCTAAAGCAGGCTCCAGGCTCTGAGCTGTCAGCACAGAGCCCTACGCGCGGCTCAAACTCATGAACCGCGAGATCATGACCTGAGCTGAAGGCAGACGCTTAACCGACTGAGCCACCCAGGCGCCCCGCCCCTTTTAATGTTTATTATTGACAGAGAGACAGAGACCGAGTGCAGGGTACTGTTCTTTTCAGGCTGGTCGGTGGATCACTCAAAAGTCCACTCCAAAATGGCCAGCTGTCAGCACTGGCCTTGGTGCTGGCCTTGGCCCTGGCTGTGAAGGTGACTAGAGCAAGGTTCTGCCCCTCCAAGGAGCTCACAGTCAGCAGCCCGTGTGGTGCATTCTGACAATGTGTGGTCTTCTTGGGCCACAACCTGCCTCATGTCTGTCTGCCTCTTCCAGGCCAGGGCTGGTGTATCCCTCCACCTCCCGAACCATTCCTGGCTTCTCCGTATTTGGACTGGCTCTCTGCCCTGAGAGACAGGAAACGTTTTCCCCTTCCTTCCCATTCTCTGCAGTTCTACCTGGGGAAGATGGCAAACGCTTCCCAGAAGAGATGGCCTGTAAACAGCGTCTCCAAGGAAGGAAAGGAATTCACAAGGTCGCCTCAGGAGAAAAGGCAACCCAGGCAGAGGGAATGCTTGGCCAAAGTCATGGCAGCTGGCACATTTGGGGAACTGGAAGCCGTTCAGGGTGGCCCTCACGGTATTCCCATCATTACTCTTGCTCTCCTCTTTATTTCGGGGTCTGCATGTCTCCCAACCTCTTGTCTTCTCCATTCTTTGCCAGCCCTGCCCCGTGAACTTGGTAACCAACTGCAGCTTCCCTGGCTTGACCTTTGGTGTCCTGTAAGGACCTGGCTCCTACTTTCTCTGTGGCTCATCCTCATCCTGGACGCTTTGGATAACCTCCCTGACAAACCATCTTTGCCCCTTGGGACCACAAGCCCAGTCCCCTAACAGAGACAACCAGATGGATGGTAACTGGGACATCTAGGGATGGGCTGTAGAGTTCTGTTCTCCTGTCCAAGGCTGTCGCTGGTGTCTTAAATAAAGATGGAGAGGCCCTTGGGGCGCCTGGGTGGCTCAGTAGGTTGAATGTCCGACTTCGCTTCAGGTCATGATCTCACGGTTTGTGGGTTCAAGCCCCGCGTCGGGCTCTGTGCTGACAGCTCAGAGACTGGAGCCTGCTTCAGATTCTGTCTCTGGCTCTCTCTGCCCCGCCCCCACTCGTGCTCTGTCTCTAAAATAAATAAACTTAAAAAAAATTTTTTTAAATGAATAAACATTAAGGGGCACCTGGGTGGCTCGGTCGGTTGAGCGTCCGACTTTGGCTCAGGTCATGATCTCACAGTTTGTGGGTTCGAGCCCCGCATCAAGCTCTGTGCTGACCGCTTGCTTGGAGCCTGCTTCAAATTCTGTGTCTCCTTCTCTCTCTGCCCCTCCCTCGCTCACGCTTTGTCTTACTCTGTTTCTCAAAAATAAATAAATGTAAAAAAAATTTTTTTTAATGAATAAACATTAAGAAAAAAAAAGATGGAGAAGCCCTGATTTTCAAGTGCGTGTGCCCAAATCTGGGAGTAAGGGTAGAGACAATGTGGCAGGAGGCATTCAGCATCCTGATAGGCTGGAACAAAGGACCAAATCTAAGGAGATGAAATATCTGGACCTCAGGGTAAAAAACCACGCCCAATCCCAGGGAAAGAGAGGCATGGAACAGCAGAACATCATATGAGGAACACTTTGGGGTTTCAGAAAAGAAAAGGCTCTGGTTGGGTTAATAATCTGTGTTTCTGGAGGAAGCTCATGGACTCCAGGCTGCATTAATAAAGATCTGATGTCTAGACAAAAGGAGGTGAGAGTCCTGTTGTGTTCCTGTCAGACCACACATAGACTGCAGTGTTTGGTTCTGGAAGTTACACTGTGGGAGACAGAGACAAACTAGAACAATGGTTCTTAAACCTGGCTGTACGTTATAATCACCTGGGAAGTTTCAAGACTCTGGAGACCCAGACCATACTCTAGACCGATCAGAATCTTTGTGAGAGGGACTTAGGCTTGGGTAATTTTTAAGCTTAAAATACACACACACACTCCCACACACCCACACATTATCTATCTATCTATCTACCTATAGATATCTATATAGATCTATATATAGATCTAGATCTAGATCTATAGATCTATAGATCTAGATCTAGATCTATAGATCTATAGATCTATATATATTTATCTATAGATCTATAGATATATAGATAGATCTATATATAGATCTATATAGATATCTATAGGTAGGTAGATAGATAGATAGATAGATAGATATTGGCTTACAGAAGGGTTGCAAAAAAAAAATACAGAAAATTCCCATATACCCTTCCCCCAGCTTCCCCTTATGGTAACATCTGACATAATCACATCCCAAAGAGCAAAACTAAGAAATTAACACTGGTACATGGGGCACCTAGGTGGTTCCTTGGTTAAGCATCCGACTTTGGCTCAGGTCATGAGCTCATAGTTTGTAGGTTCGAGCCCCGCATTGGGCTCTGTGCAGACAGCTCAGAGCCTGGAGCCTGCTTCGGATTCTGTGTCTCCCCTGCTCTCTGCCCCTCCCCTGCTCACACTCTGCTCTGTCTCTCTCTGTGTCAAAAATAAAATAAACATTAAAAATTTTAAAAAGAAGTTAACACAGGTATAATACTATTAACTGGGTGACAGACCTTATTTAAATTTAATCTGTTCCTCTACTTTTGCCTTTTCTTTTCTTTTCTTTTAAAGATTTATTTATTTAGAGAGAGGGAGAGAATGTGAGCGGGGAAGGGGCAGAGAGGGAGAGAGAGAGAATCCCCAGCAGGCTCCCTGCTGTCAGCGCAGAGCCCGACTTGGGGCTTGAACCCATGAACTGTGAGATCATGACCTGAGCCGAAATCAAGGGCCAGACGCTTAACTGACTGAGCCACCCAGGTGCCCAAGGAATGGCTTTTGTTCTGATGAGGTGACTGTAGATGGGCTCCTGGATGGGGGCTGGTTACCAGAAAGAGACCAAGCCATGATTAGAAGCTTGGAATTTTCAGCCCCACCTTCCATTCATTCTCCAGAATAAGAAGAGGGACTGAAAATGGAGTTAACAATTGTGACTACGTGATGGCCTTTAATAAACTGGTAAATGTAAGCAGGTGTCTCCCTGAGTTATGTGAGCAGCTCCGGCCAATTAATTGAATCCAGAGCCGGAGTCGGTCATGGGAACCTCCAATTTGGAGCCAAGTTGGACAGAAGTTGTGGGTAACCTGGGGACCTACTACTTGGTGACTGGCGTCTGAAGTGAGGACAAGTCTCGTGGGACCCAACGCTAATTCCAGATAGAATTGAGTTAAATTGTAGGACACCCAGCTGGTGTCACACAGAATTTCTTGGTGGGGGTAAACCTCACACATTTGATGACCAGAAGGGTCAAAAGTGGAGCGTTCTGGGGCACCTGGCTGGGTCAGTCCGTAAAGCAGGTGACTCTTGAACTTGGGGTCATGAGTTGAAGCTCCCCATTGGGCGTAGAACTTACTTAAGAAAAAAAGTGGTGTTCTGTGTGAAAGTAGAGGAGACTCACAGGAGGAAAAGCTACTTTTTTTTTTTTTTCTCCCTGGTGAAATCTTATTTCTGGCGATATTCACCTTGATCTTTTGGTTACAAAGGTGTCTTCTGGGATTCTGCACTGCAGAGTTACTATTTTTCCCTCTATTCTTTCTCTTAATGTTTATTTGTTTTGAGAGAGGGAGGCAGAATAAGTGGGAGGAAGGGCAGAGAGAGAGGGAGAGAGAGAATTGCACTGTCAGTGCAGAGCCCCATTTGGGGCTCGATCTCACATCTCGTGAGATCACGACCTGAGCTGAAATCGAGAGTCGGTCGCTCAACTCACCAAGCCACCCAGGCACCCCTTCCTTTATTCTTAACAAAATCTTGAAGGATATACTTTGGGACTATGCAAATATCCTGTTTCTCCTCAGGATAACTTTCTCAGGTGGCAATATTTATTGAAGCTCCCTGCATGATTCCGGGGAGTGGCCACCACTGAGAATCACTGAATTGTGTGGGTTTGTGGGGGAGCTGACAAGGTGGGTGGGAAAGGGGCTTGGGGAGAGGTGACATGAGGCATGGCTGAAGTCCTGGAGAAGATGCAAAGACTAGTTCTAAAAAAAATTTTTTTTTAATGTTCATTTTTGAGAGAGACAGAGCTTGAGTGGGGGAGGGTCAGAGAGAGAGGGAGACACAGAATTCGAAGCAGGTTCCAGGCTCTGAGCTGTCAGCACAGAGTGGACATGGGGCTTGAACTCATGAGCCATGAAATCATGACCTGAACTGAAGTTGGACGCTTACCCACTGAGTCACCCAGATGTCCCAGAATTCAATTCCTATCAGTACTAGGGAGGTGTCCTTTATCACTGGGGGGTGGGCATGTGATTTCCCCAGAAAAGAGTTGACATTTCATTGTGTCCAGAAACAAGGCTAGTCCTTGGACATAAATCAAGCGTAGGGAGGTGGGCCTCCGGCTGGAGAGAGAGAGAGTGCTTCCTCTCTTTCCTGGCCCGAGGCCTACTGAACCCGAATTCCGAGACACAGGCCATGGGATGGTTGATTCTGTGGCAACTTGGCCAGGCTCGGGCGCCTGTTGTTTGCTGAACACCAGGGTAGATGTTGCTGTGAACATTTAAAAGTAAGTGTTGTTAAAGTAAAGCAGATTACTCTTTATAATGTGGATAAGCTCCATTCCATTGGTCGAAGGCCATATGAGCAAAGATGGAGAGTTTCCTTCTTTTTTTTTTTTAATGTTCGTTTATTTATTTTGCTAGAGGGAGAGAAAGAGCAAGTGGGAGGGACAGAGATCGAGAGAGAGAGAGAGAGAGAGAGAGAGAGAGAGAGTCCCAAGCAGGCTCCATGCTGTCAGCACAGAGCCCGATGCGAGGCTTGAACTCATGAGCTGTGAGATCATGACACTTAACCGACTGAGCCACCCAGGCGCCTGAGGGTTTCTGGAACTGGAGCTCTCCTCCCTGAGTTTCTAGTCTGCTGCCCTGTGGAATTTGGACTCAACACTGTGACATCAGCCTGAATTTCTGCTCCCCTGGCCTAGTGGCCTGCTGGCCACCACAGTCACGTGAGCCAATTCCTTAAAGGAAATCTCTATCTCTATTTGTATTGCTGTATCTTTATACTTTCTTGGGTGTATTTCTCTGAAAACCCTGACTAAACACCAGCAGTTTCTCTAGAAACTGCCCTCCACTGCAAGGGCCGAGCCTGGAAATTGGGCAAGAACAGTGTTGCAAGTGAGATGAGCTAACACCCGTGGACTCTGCAGCCCCTTCTAAGACTCAGCTGGAACCATCAGAGGAGGGTCTGGCCTGCGAGCCAAAGCCGCCCCCAGCCTGTTGCGTCTAGTTCACACAGTTAAGAGTGGTTTGGGGGGCGCCTGGGTGGTTCAGTCGGTTAAGAGTCAGACTTTGGCTCAGGTCGTGATCCGGCAGTTCGAGGGATCCAGCCCCGCCTCGGTCTCCACGCTGACGGTGCGGAGCCTGCTTGCGATTCTCTCTCTCTCCCTCTCTCTCTGCCCGCCCCCCCCCCCCACATTCTCTCCATCTTTCTCTTTCAAAAATAAATAAATGAACTTAAAAAAAAAAGAGAGTGGTTCTTGTATGTCTAAAAGGTTGTCAAACAAACAAACAAATAAGACTATGCGACAGAAACTGTGTGTGGCCCACAACACCTAAAATATTTATGATTTGGCCCTTCACAGAAACAAGTGCGCCAACCTGGCAATAGACCAGTATCCCTTAATATTCGGTCTACTCTTACCAGATGTTAAATCCTGGTCTCAGCTGCTCTGTGGGAAATTAAGGGATGTAGGATGTCAAAGGAAGGTCGATGGCTTCTCCAAGAGTCGGAGAGGTGGGGGCAGTGGAGACCACCGTGAGAGAAGGTGTGTGCCCTGGGCATGAGGACATGGTCATATCATAAAAGGTAGGTGTGGTCAGAGGTCAGAGGGGAAAAAACCCTACTGGAGATTCTCTTTGTGTCCATGAGAAGCAGCACTTTGAGGGATGTGCGGAAATCAGAGGTGGATAATGTGAGGGGACCTGGGTCTCAGTATAGGCAAAGCAGGCTCTAAGTCAATCTCATTTGAGGGTTTAGTGAAAATAATGTGACCGTATGTAGAAAGGTCTCGACTCTCCGTTTTTGTGGACAGAAGATGAGAATTATTCAACATGGAAACCGAGTTGGTGAAGTGGGGTGGTGGGTGGGCAAGGACTCGGATCAGAAAGTGATTAGTCTCTTGAGGTGCTGAGAGTCGCTGGGCTCTGCTGAGGGGTGGGGACGTGGCCCTGCTCCATGAATGAAGATGGCTTAAAAAATTTTTTTTAATGTTTATTTATTTTTAAGAGAGAGAGACAGAGCATGAGCAGGGGAGGGGCAGAGAGAGAGGGAGACACAGAATCCGAAGCAGGCTCCAGGCTCTGAGCTATTAGCACAGAACCCGAGGCGGGGCTCGAACTCACAAGCTGTGACATCATGACCTGAGCCAAAGTCGGATGCTTAACTGACTGAGCCACCCAGGTGCCCCTATTATTGTTTTATTTAAATCTTCCCCTGAATCTTTGACACTAGTGTCTTTATTATCACTGGAACCCTCCTCTTAAACACACACACACACACACACACACACACACACACACACACACACAAATGTTAGAGTGGTGCAGCTGCTGTGAAAAATATGAGTGGGGGAGAGGCAGGGAGAGAGAAATCCCAAGCAGGCTCCCCCGCTGACAACACAGAGCCGGACAAGGGCCTTGAACTCACAAACCCATGAGACAGTGACCGGAGCTGAAACCAAGAGCCAGACGCTCAACTGACTGAGCTACCCAGGTGCCCCTCTTATGGCATATTTTAAATATATATACAAGTCAAGAGAATAGTATAGTGAAACCCAAGTACCCATCACCAGCTTCAATAATTATCAATGGGGCGCCTGGGTGGCTCAGTTGGTTAAGCAACCAACTTCCACTCAGGTCATGATCTCGCAGTCCGTGAGCCCGAACCCTGTGTCAAGCTCCATGCTGACAGCTCAGAGCCCTGGAGCCTGCTTCTTCGGATTCTGTGCCTCCCTCTCTCTCTGCTCCTCCTCCGTTCACACCCTGTCTCTCTGTGTCTAATAAATGTTAAAAAAATAATAATAATTACCAATGCCTGGCCAATCTTGTTTCCTTTATGCCCACTCATTTAGTCTATCCCATATTCTTTTTTCTTTTCTTCTTTTAAAATTGAGCTAAAAGTCACATAATGTAAAATTCACCACTTTGAAATGTACCACTCATTGGCATTTAGTACATTCACAGTGATGCACACCTACCAGCCCTATGTCATTCTAAAATATTTCACCACCTCCCAAAGAAACCATAAATCCATTAAGCTCCCTAGGGCTCAAGACTCCCTCCCTTGAGCCTCTGCAGCCACTAATCTGCTTTCTGTCCCTACAGATTTACCTGTTTAAGTCACTTCATACAATTGGATGAGTAGGACACATGACGTTTTGTATCTGGCTTCTTTTGCTTAGCATAATGTTTTCAAACTTCATCTGCGTTGTAGCATGGATCAGTATTTTATCCCTTTTTATGGCTAAAGGATATTCCATTTCATATACATACCACAATTTTTTTATTCCTCCCTTGATGGACATTTGGGATTGTTTCCACCTTTTGGCTGTTGTAAACAATGCTGCCGGGAACGTTGATGTACAAGTATTAGTTTGAGTGTCTGCTTTCCATTCTTTGGGGTACATACCTAGAAGTGGAATTTCCGGGTATTTTAAGGGTCTCTGGAATTTGTTTTATTATTTATTTATTTATTTATTTATTTATTTATTTATTTAATTATTTTAGAGAGAGAGCACGCATGTGCTCAAGCAGGGGAGGAGGAGAGGGAGGGAGAGAGAGCATTATAAGCAGGTTCCATGCCCAGTGCGGAGCCTGATGCGGGGCTCGATCTCAAGACCGTGAGATCATGACCTGAACGGAGCTGAAATCAAGAGCCGGGCGCTTAACCAACGGAGCCATCCAGTATGGTAAGACATGCGTGCATGGAGATCACTGTGGTGAAGGAGGAAGTTTATAGGAACAGACCCCTAGGAACAGGAGGCACCCCACACCACACAGGGCCACTGGAAGAAGCACCAAAGTCATGCGGGAGGCAGACGGAAGGGGCGAGATGTGGCCAAGAGCCTTTACTGCGGTTTCTGTGAGAAGGAACAGGCCAGGCTGCATAAAACAGGGTTAGGATTGATTCGTTTGAACAATTTCTGCAGGCTCTAGGTCATGGGGTACCCGGCCGTGGGATGACTAGGGCAGGGGGATAGTGGCCCCGAGTGTGAGAGCCCCATAGATGAGGTGGTTAAGGGTGTGGGCCCTGGAAGGGGTGGTTTGCATGCAAAAGGTCCACTCACAGGCCACTTTTTTATCTCTAGGAATTAGCTAACCGAGGGAGGGGTGGTCTCAACAATGCCCGGATGTCAAAGCATCCAAATACAGAAAATAAAAAGATAAGCTTAACCTACTGACTCATAGGGGTAATTCTGTTTTCAACACTTGGAGGAAACACTGTACTAATTTTCATAGCGGCTGCACTGTTCTAACACTCCCACCAGCGACGTCTTGGCACCAGTGATCAGGGGCGCCTGGGTGGCTCAGTTGTTTAAGCATCCGACTTTGGCTCAGGTCATGATCTCATGGTCCGTGAGTTCGAGCCCCGCGTCGGGCTCAGTGCTGACAGCTCAGAACCTGGAGCCTGCTTCAGATTCTGTGTCTCCCTCTCTCTCTCTGCCCCTCCCCACTGCTCCCCTCCTCTTGCTCAAAAAAAAAAAAAAACAAAAAAAAAAGAACCCACCATCAGGATTCCCATTTCCCCACATCATCACCAATACTTGTTATACCCCCCCCAACTTTTTTTAAAAAATAGACTCTCATAATATGTTGAAGCACATTTCAGGCATCAGATAATTACATATGTAAACATGTTCCAGAATCCCCCGTTCAATCAGCTCATCACTTTCCAGAACATCACATTTTCACTCTCTGCCTCCCCTGTGGCATCCAGGCCCAGGAAGACTGAGGAGGACGTCTGAGGCCAGCTGCACCCTAGACATCATGGCAAAGATGCTTTTGCTCCACGTGTGGAGGGGTAGTGGGCCAGATTCAGGTTTGGCCTTTATTTATTTGGAGACAGACAACAAGCAGGGGAGAGGCAGAGAGAGGGAGGAGAATCCCAAGAAGGTTCCACACTGTTAGTGGGGAGTCTGACGTGGGGCTCGAACCCACAAACTGTGAGATCATGACCTGAGTGGAAATCAAGAGTCAGACACTCAACCTACTGAGCCACCCAGGTGCCCCTTATCTTATTTATTTTTTAACTTTATTTATTTTGAGAGAGAGAGTGCATGCGCACACATGCGCCCAAGATGGGGAGGGGCAGAGAGAGAGGGAGAGAGAGAGAATCCCAAGCAGGCTCTGCACTGTCAGCACAGAGGCCCGTTCGAGGCTCGATCTTACACTGAGATCGAGTCTGATGCTTAACGGACTGAGCCACCGAAAGGGTGCCTCTTTGGTATTATTTTAAAGTAAATCCCAGGCCACATATCATTTTATCCAGTTTAGTTTGTCTCTAAATAAATAAAGATTTTTTGGGAGGGGGTAATATGTTCATAATGCCATTATGACATCCTTCAAAATGGGCAGTAATTTCTTGGAATCACGTGATACCCAGTCTGTATTTAGTTTCCCCAGGTGTGCCAAAAATGTCTTTTTTAGGGGGCGCCTGGGTGGTTCAGTTGGTTGACCATCTGACTTCGGTTCAGGTCATGATCTCGAGGTTGGTGGTTCAAGCCCCGCATCGGGCTCTGTGCTGACAGTCCGGAGCCTGAACCTGCTTCTGATTCTGTGTCTCCCTCTCTCTCTGCTCCTCCCCTGCTCATGCTCTGTCTCTCTCAAAAATAAATAAATGTTAAAAAAAATTTTTTTAAATGTCTTTTTGCGGTTGGTTTAAGCCACACTGCATTCAGCTCTAATGTTGAAGTCTCTTTCTTCCTTACAATATCCAATTTTCACATAGTTGCACGTATTATAGGGAATAATAGCCTGATTCCTGTTCTCACATTTCATGAAACTACTTTATTCCAACGCATGTACACCCAGAGAAACATTTGGATCACTCAGGAAAGTGTCCTGAGCATGGTGTCCGTAAGTTGTCTCAGGTTTTAAATAGAGCACTTTGCATAATGTCATTGTTTTCAGGCCTTTTCAGTGGATGGGGCTAGAAAATACGTATTTCTTTTTCTTTTTTCTTTATTAAAGAATAAAATATTTACGAGCATTATGGTATTTCTTGGGCCGGTGGTATTGCTTGGGCCTAATACTTACTTCAAAAAATATATACAAACCACTGTGATTGTTGTAAAGTACATGTTACCTATTTTCTTTTCAATGTATCAAGTGTTTTTTTTATTTTTCCCTTCTCCTTCTCAGTAAATGCTGTGACACTCTTCCATTGGCTCTAATCAAAACTGCCTAGATTTTATTTTTTTAATGTTATTTATTTATTTTGAGAGAGAGAGAGAGGGAGGGAGGGCAGAGAGAGAGAGAGAGAGAGAGAGAGAGATTGGGAATCCCAAGCAGGCTCCATGCTTCAGTGCAGAGCCGAATGTGGGGCCTGATCTCATGAATCCTGAGATCATGACTTGAGCTGAAATCAAGAGTCGGATGTTCAATTGACTGGGCCACCCAGGCACCCCTTTAGATTTTATTTTTAAATGTGAAAGACTTTTTTTGTTTTGAGAGAGAGAGAGAGAAAGAGAGCAGGGAAGGGGCAGAGAGAGGTGGACAGAGAATCTGGAGCTCTTGGCACAGAGCCCAATGTGGGCTTGAACCCATGAACTGTGAGATCATGATCTGAGCCAAAGTCAGACACTCAACTGACTGAGCCACCCAGGCGCCCCCTACATGAAAGATTTTTTAAGGCTAAAATGATTTTTAAAGTATTGTACAGTTATTTTTCTTATTTAAATTTTGGTGCAAGGGGGAATATGGAGAATCTTAACACCCCACAATTACAAATTTGTGAGTCTTTGAAAGAGTGGAGAATGGGTAAACTGGCTGGCACAGGTAGTCACACACACACACACACACACACACACACACACACACCCTTTATCCCTGTCATCAATGTGACATACGCATTGAAAGCAGCACTATTTCTTAAAATTGGTTGATCCACCAAAAGTGAACTCAAATGGTGGGGTGCCTGGCTGGCTTAATTGGTAGAGCATGTGACTCTTGATCTCAGGGTGTAGGTTCAAGCATCATGTTGGGCCTAGAGCTTATTTAACAAAGAAAAGAGGGGCGCCTGGGTGGCTCAGTCAGTTAAGTGTCTGACTTTGGCTCAGGTCATGATCTCACCATTCGTGCGTTCAAGTCCCATGTCGGCCTCTGTGCTGACAGCTCAGAGCCTGGAGCCTGCTGCAGATTCTGTGTCTCCCTCTCTCTCTGCCCCTCTCCTGCTCATACTCTGTGTCTCCCTCTCTCAAAAATAAAGAAATGTGAAAAAAAGAAAAAAAAAGGGAACCCTAATGTAAACTGAGGACTCGGGGTGACAATGACGTGTCCATGTATACTCATCGATTGTAACAAACGTACCCCTCTGTTGGGGGGTGTTGATAACAGGGGATGTTATGCATGTGTGAGGACAGAGGGTACATGGGAAATCTCTGTCTCTTCTCAATTTTGCTGTGAACCTAAAACTGCTCTAAAAGAGAAAGCCTACTTAAAAACAAAAGTCGATTGGTCCAGAATTCAGACTTTTTGCTGGGATGGTTTGACCTTTACCACGTTCTCATAGGTTATAAAGTCTGACGTTAATTGTGTTTTGCATGTGGGAGAGACGAGAAGCAGCCAGTGAGTGGACCAGGGTGGAGTGCTACTTTGGGAATAAACCATGACTTTTGGTATTCACACCCTTGCATTTACACTTCCACGTTGATGCTGGCTTTGGCCACGTGGCTGTCTTTGGCCAATGGGACATGAGCAGGTGTGATGCACGCAGATGCTTGATAAGTACATGCACATCGGGCTTTGTCCTCTTGTAATGCTCATGCTGGGCAAAGCCTATAAAACTGAATTATGTTGAGACCACAACGCAGTAACAGGTGCCATGGAACCTCATGGAGGAGAACAGAGGACTCCGGCTGAGTGAGCTCCCAGCCAACAGCTCTGAGAGAGGCCATCTTAGAAGTAGATCCCCCTGGTCCTAGTTAAACGGGATCACTGATTTAAAAGCCCAGCTGATGCCATGAGGCACAGAGATGAGCTTTCCCACTAAGCCCTGCCCAAATTGCAGCACTGTGAGCAAATAAATAATTTTTGTCGTTTTTAAGTCACTGGGGTTTGGGTTATCTTGTTATATATCGGTTGCTAACCAAAACCACAACCCACGGACACGCATATACATTTCTGGGGACTCTATTCTGTTCCTTTGATAGATATGATTATCCTTATTTTTTTAATGTTTACTTATTTATTTTGAGAGACAGAGCATGAGCAGGGGAGGGGCAAAGAGAGAGGGTGAGAAAGAATCCTAAGCAGGCTCTGTGCTGACAGCCCACACGGGGCTCAATCTCATGAACTGTGAGATCATGACCTGAGCCAAAATTGAATCAGACACTTAACCAACTGAAGCACCCGGGTGCCCCAGTATGATTATCCTTATATCACTCTGCCTTGTTTACAGTAATTTTGTAGTAAACTTTGAAGTCAAGGAGTATAAATGTTTTTTTTTTAATTTTTAATGTTTATTTTGTTTTTGAGAGAGAAAGGGACAGAGAGCAAGTGGGGGAGGGACAGAGAGAGAGGGAGACGCAGAATCTGAAGCAGGCTCCAGGTTCTGAGCTGTCAGCACAGAGACTGACATGGGCCTCGAACCCACGAACTGTGAGATCATGACCTGAGTTGAATTCGGGCACGTAACTGACTGAGCCACCCAGGCGGCCCATATAAATCCTTTTAATTTTGTTCTTTTTCAAGATTGTTTTGCTCTTCTAAGTCTCTTGCATTTCCGTATCAATTTTAGAATCAACTTGTTAGTTTCTCCAAAATTCTTCTGGATTTATTGCTGGGATTGCACTGAATCCTTAGATCAATTTGGGAAGATTTAACTATTTAGAAATATTGAGTCTTTCACTGATTTAAGTTTTCTATGATTTCATTTAGCAACGTTTTATAGTTTTCACATTCAGCTCTTATGTATCTGTGACCAAATTTATTCCTAACGATTTTATTTTGACACTATTTGAGGAATTGAATTTTTATTTTATTTTATTTTTTTAATGTTTTATTTATTTTTAAAAATTTATTTTGAGAGGGCGGAGGGACAGAGAGAGTGGGAGAACAAGAAACCCAAGCAGGCTCCACGCTCAGTGGAGAGCCCAACGCAGGGCTCAGTCTCAAGAACAGTGAGATTATGACCTGAGCTGAAATCAAAAGTTGGACACTTAAACAACTGAGCCACCCAGGTGCCCCAAGGAATTGAATTTTTTCTTATTAAATTTTTTAAAAAGTTTATTTATTTATTTTGAGAGAGAGAGAGAAAGAGAGGAGGGGAGACAGAGAAAGAGAATCCTCAGCAGGCTCTGAACCACCAGTGCAGAGCCCGATGCAGGGCTTGAACTCACCAACTGTGAGATCATGACCTGAGCCGAAGTCAGAGGCTTGTCTGGCACCCAGCCGCCACCCCCTCCCCCATACTTTAAATCCCTGTGACTTATTTTATAACTGGAAGGTTGTATTTCTTTTTTTTTTTCTTTTCAACGTTTTTTTTTTTTTTTTATTTTTATTGGGACAGAGAGAGAGCATGAACGGGGGAGGGGCAGAGAGAGAGGGAGACACAGAATCGGAAACAGGCTCCAGGCTCTGAGCCATCAGCCCAGAACCTGACTCGGGGCTCAAACTCACGGACCGCGAGATCGTGACCTGGCTGAAGTCGGACGCTTAACCGACTGCACAACCCAGGCACCCCTTGAAGGTTGTATTTCTTAATCTCCTTCACCTATTTCACCCATCCCCCATCCACCCTCCCCTCTGGCAAACACCTGTTTATTCTCTGTATTTATGAGTCTATTTTTTTGTTTGTTCATTTGTTTCATTTTGTTTTTCAGACTCTAATATAAGTGAAATCATACAGTATTTGTCTTTTTCTGTCTGACTTATTTCACTTAACATAATACCCTCCAGGTCTGTCCATGTTGCAAATGGCAAAATTTCTTTCTTTTTTTTTTTTTTAAATAGCTGGGTAATATTCCATTGTATATATATCACATCTTCTTTATCTGTTTATCTATTGGTAGACACTTAGATTGCTTCCATATCTTGGCTATTGTAATGCTGAAATGAACATCAGAGGGCATATATCTTGTTGAATTAGTGTTTTTATTTTCTTTGGGCAAATACCCAGAAGTGGAATTGTTGAGTCATAAAGTATTTCTATTTTTAATTTTGGGGGGAAACTTCATACTATTTTTCCTAGTGGCTGCATCAATTTACATTCCCACCAACAGTGCACAAGGGTTCCCCTTCTCCACATCCTCTCCAACATTTGTTATTTCTTATATTTTTTATTCTAGCCATTCCGACTGGTGTGAGGTGATATCTCATCGTGGTTTGGATTTGCATTTTTCTGGTAGTGAAGTTGAACATCTTCTCAAGTGTTTGTTGGCCATCTGCATGACTTCTTTGGGAAAAATGTCTATTCTTTTAGTCCTCTGCTCATTTTTTAAATTGGGTTATTTGGGGGTGCCTTGGTGGCTCAGTCGGTTAAGTGTCCCTCTTTGGCTCAGGTCACAACCTCATGGTTTGTGAGTTTGAGCTCCACATCAGGCTCTCTGCTGTTAGCACGGAGCCTGCTTCGGATCCTCTGTCCCATTCTCTCTCTGCCCCTCCCCTGCTTGCTCGCACACGCTCTGTCTCTATGGGGTGATTACGCGGTCAGGTTTAATTCTTTTGCATGTAACTGTCCAGTTCCCCCCAACATCATTTATTGAAGAGACATGGAAAGGATTTTGACAATGAAATCAATCTACTTAAGAGTTATAAAGAGAATCAGATTTTCTGACACATCTTTGGCAAGTTTTATATTTCAAGAAATTTGTTCATTTCATCTAACTTGCTGAATTTTCTCATCAAAATTGCTTATAATATTCCCTTATTTTTTATAGCAGCTTTATTGAGATTTATTTCCATAGCATAGAATTCATCCACTTGAAAGGCCTGATTCATTGGTTTTTAGCATATTCACAAAGTTATGTAACCAACACTATGAACAATTTTATTTTATTATTTAAAAAAATTTTTTTAACGTTCACTTATTTTTGAGAGAGAGGGAGACACAGAGTGTGAGCGGGGGAGGGGTAGAGAAAGAGGGAGACACAGAATCCGAAGCAGGCTCCAGGCTCTGCGCTGTCAGCACAGAGACCAATGAGGGGCTGGAACCCACCAACCATGAAGTCATGACCTGAGCTGAAGTCAGACGCTTAACCAACTGAGCCACCCAGGCGCCCCCACTATGAACAACTTTAGAACACTCTCATTTCCCGCTCCTCCAAAAATCCTGTATTCATTAGCTGTCACTCCTCTTTTCCCCCTCTCTTCCCCTTCACCTGCCCCCAAACCTATGTAACCACCGATACACTCTCTGTCTCTATAGATTTGTTCATTTATGACATTTCATTTAAATAAAATCACACAATATGTGATCTTTTGTGGCTTATTTAGCATATTTGCTAAAGATTCATCACGTAGCATATGTCAGTATTTCCTTTCTTTTTATTGCTCAGTAACAGTCCATTGTATGGATATATTTCCTTTTATTTATCCATTCATCAGTTGATGGATATTTGGGTTGTTTCTACCTTTTGGCCATTATGAACGATGTTTCTATGAACATTTACATAACAAACTTTTGCGTGGACATGTGTCTTAATTTCTCCTGGTTCTATGTCCTAGAGCAGAATTGTAAGGCCGTATGATTAACCTTTTGAGGACCTACCAGACTGTCTTCCAAAACAGCCACATCATTTTACGTTTTACCAGCACTGCATGGGAGTTCCAATTTTTCCACATCCTCACAATACGTATTATAACGAGTCTTTTTAGTGTCCTTTTAATTGTAGCCTTTATAGTGGGTATGAAGTAATATCGCTGTGATTTTTGAATGCATTTCCCATTGATATTGAGCATCTTTTCACATGCCTAATGGTCATTTGAGCATCTTCTTTGGAGATTTGGAGAAATTCAGATTCTTTGCCTATTAGAATTAGGTTGTCCTTTTATTATTGAGTTGTAAAAGTTCTTTACATATTTGAGATACAAGTCCCTTATCAAATATATAAATTGCAACTATTTTATCCTTTTCTGTGTCTTTTCCCTTTCTTGATGACATTCTTTGTTAAATGTTAATGTTAAATGTTAATGAGTTCAGTCTACCTGTTTTCTCTTTGGTCGTTTTTGCTTTTGGTGCCACATCTAAAAATCCATTGCTAAATCCAAGGTTAGGAAGATTTACTCCTAGGTTTCCTTCTCCAATTTTATGGTTTTAGCTTTTACATTTAGGTCTCAGATCCATTTTGAGTTAATTTTTGCATATGGTGCGAGGTAGGGGTTTGATTTCTTTCTTTTGCATGTAAGTATCTGTTGAAAAGACTATTCTTTCCTGTTGAATGGCCTTGGCACCCTTGTCAAAATCAATTGACTATAAATGTGAGGGTTTACTTCTGGACTCTCAGTTCTATTCTGTTGATCCGTATGTCTCTCCTATGCCAGGACCACACTTCCTTGATTAGTTTGTAGTAAGTTGTGAAATTGGGAAGTGTTTGTCCTTCAACTTTGTTCTTCTTTTTCAAGATTATTTTGGCTCTTCTGCGTCCTTTGAATGTCCATATAAATTTTAGAGTCAGCTCGTCAATTTCTGCAAAAAAGCCAGCTGGTATTCTGCTAGGGATTGCATTGAATCTGTTGATCAAGTTGGGGAAGATTGCTGTCTTAACAATATTGAGTTTTTTAACCCGAACAGTATTGAGTTTTTTAACTCAACAATATTGAGTTTTTCCATTTTTTTAGGTCTTCTTTCTTCCAAAAATGTTTTATAGTTTTCAGTATATAATGCTTTCACCTACTTGATTAAATTTATTCTTGGCTATTTTATTTATTATTATTTTATTCTCTATTTTATTCTTTTTTGGTGCTACTGTAAATGGAATTGTTTTCTTAATTTATTTTCTGATTGTATATTCCTAGTATGTAGAAATACAACTGTTTGTTTTTAATTTTTTTTAACGTTTATTCACGTTTTGAGAGACAGAGTGTGAGTGGGAGAGGAGCAGAGATGGAGACACAGAATCTGAAGCAGGTTCCAGGCTCTGAACTGACAGCGCAGATCCCGACTGGGGGCTCGAATTCACAAACCATGAGATCATGACCTGAGCTGAAGTCAGATGCTTAACCAACTGAGCCACCCAGGCGCCCCTACAACTGTTTCCTGTTTTTTATTTTATTTTTAAAGTAGGCTCCACACCCAGCATGAAACCCAACATGGAGCTTGAACGCACAACACTGAGATCAAGACCTCAAGACCTGAGCTGAGGGGTGCGTGGGTGGCTCAGATCATGATCTCATGGTTCATGAATTTGAGCCCCACATCGGGGGGAACCCCACTTCAGGTTCTCTGTCCCTCTCTCTGTCCCTCCCCTGCTCATGCACTCTCTCCCTCTCTCAAAAATAATAAAAACATTAAAAAAAAAGACATGAGCTGAGATCAGAGTTGGACACTTAACTGACTGAGCTACCCAGGTGCCCCTGCAACTGTTGTGTTTTTTTAAGTCTATTTATTTTATTTTCAGAGAGAGAGAGAGAGAGAGAGAGGCAGAGAGAGAACCCTAAGCAGGCTCTGCACTATCAGAGTGGAGACTGATGCAGAAGCCAAACCCACAAACTATGAGATCATGACCTGAACTGAAAGTCAGACGCTTAACCTACTGAGCCACCAGCCACCCCCCTACAACCGTTTTTTTATGTTGTTCTCTATCCTACAACCTTGGTGAACTCATTTATTAGCCCTAGTGTATGTGTGTGTGCGTGTGTGTGCGTGTGTGTGTGTGTGTGTGTGTGTTATTTAGGATTTTCTATAAATAATATCATGTATTCAGCAAATAGAGATAGTTTTATTTCTTCCTTTCCAATCTGGATGCCTTTTATTTCTTTTTCTTGCCTAACTATCCTGGCTAGAACCTCCAGTAAAATGTTGAGTAAAAGTAATGTGAATTGACATCATTGTCTTGTTCCTGATCTTAGGGAGAAAGCGTTCAGTCTTTCACTATTAAGTGAAAAAAAATTTTTTAACATTCATTTATTTTTGAGAGAGAGGGAGACACAGAGTGTGAGCAGGGGAGGGGTAGAGAAAGAGGGAGACACAGAATCCAAAGCAGGCTCCAGGCTCTGCTCTGTCAGCACAGAGACCAATGAGGGGCTGGAACCCACCAACCACGAGTTATTTGTGGGTTATTTGTAGATGCCCTTTATTGGGGTGAGGACTATATGCCTAGTGTTGAATTTTGTCAAATGCTTTTTATGCACCTACTGAGGTGATTATATGTTTTTTTCCCCTTTATTCTCTTCTCTTCTATTCTATTGATATTGATTGGCTTTTGTACATTAAACCAACCTTGGATTCTTGGGATAAATCCCACTTGGTCATGGTGTGTAATAACTGTTATATGCTGCTAGATTCAGTTTGCTAGTATTTGGCTGAGAATTTTTGTGGCTATATTTATAAGAGATATTGGTATGTAGTTTTCATGTGATGTTTTTATCTGGCTTTGGCATCAGAGGAATGCTGATCTCATAGAATGACTTAGAAAACATTCCCTCCTCTTCTATTTTTTGGAAGAGTTTGTCTGTGAAGAGTTAGATGTTAGTTTTCTTTGAATGTTTGGCAGAATTCACCAGAGAAGCCATCTGAGCCTGGACTTGTCTTTGGGTGTGGGTTTTTAAAAATTATTATTATGAATTCAATCTCTTTACTTATTATATGTCTGTTAAGAGTTTTGAGTTACTCTTGAGTCAATTTTGATAGTTTGTGCCCTACTAGGAATCTATTCCATCCTAGTTATCTGTTTTGTTGGTATATACAGTTATTTATAGTATTCCCTCATGATCCTTTGTATTTCTATAAGGATGGTAGTAGTGTCTCCTCTTTCATTCCCAATTTTACTGATCCTTTTTTTCCGGGCCAGTCTTGCTAAAAGTTGGTTAGTTTTGTTGATCTTTTCAAAGAACCAACTTTGGGTTTCATCAATTTTTTTTCTATTCTCTTTTTTGTTACGTATAGGCATGTACAGATATACATGCTCCTGGAAGTACTGCTGCATCCCATCGTATATTGGGTCTTCATTTTCATTAATCTCAGAATGTTTTCTAATGTTCCTTGTGATTTCTTCTCTGATCTACTGGTTGTTTCTCTTATCTTGTTAATGTCTATAGAATCTGTAGTGACAATCCTCTTTTTTTTCTTTATCCATCTAGCTAGGATCTTATCAATTTTGTTAATCTTTCAAGCAATCAACTTTTGGCTTTGTTAATTTGCTCTGTGTTGTTACCTATTTGATTGATTTTTTGCTCTTATTTTTATTCTTTCCCTCTTTTTGCTTACTTTGGGTTGACCTTGGTGGGTTTTTTTAAATTTATTTTGTTTCATTTTAAGTAGGCTCCACACCCAGTTGAACTCACAACCCTGAGATCAAGAGTCACATGTTCTACCAAGTGAGCCAGCCAGGCGCCCCTGATCTTGGTGTTCTTTATCTAGTTTCTTTTCTTTTTTTTTTTTAATTTTTTTTAACGTTTATTTATTTTTGAGACGGAGAGAGACACAGCATGAACGGGGGAGGGGCAGAGAGAGAGGGAAACACAGAATCAGAAGCAGGCTCCAGGCTCTGAGCCATCAGCCCAGAGCCGGACGCGGGGCTCGAACTCGCGGACCGCGAGATTGTGACCTGAGCCGAAGTCGGACGCTCAAACGACTGAGCCACCCAGGCGCCCCCCTTTATCTAGTTTCTAAAGATGAAGACTTAAAAAATAAATAAAAATAAATAGAAATAAATAAAGATGAAGACTTGGGTCACTGATTTAGAGCTTTCTCTTTTCATTCTCTTTCTTAATAATATAAGCATTAAGCACTGTAAGTCTCCAACTAGTACTGCTTTAACTGCATCCCATTTTTCATATGTTGCGTTTTCATTATTATTTAATTAAAAAGCTTTTATAATTTCCTTTGATCCATGGATTATTTAGGAATGTTTGGTTTAATTTTTTTTAAATGTTTATTTATTTTTGACAGAGAGAGGGAGACAGAGCATGAGTGGGGGAGGGGCAGAGAGAGAGGGAGACACAGAATCTGAAGCAGGCTCCAGGCTCTGAGCTGTCAGCACAGAGCCTGATGCGGGGCTCGAACTCACAGACCGCGAGATCATGACCTGAGCCGAAGTCGGACGCTCAACCGACTGAGCCACTCAGGCGCCCCTGGTTTAATTTTTAAATATGTTTTCCTAGGTACATTATTGTTATGAGTTTTAACTTAATTCCATTGTAGTTAGAAAACACATTCTTTAACATTTCGATTCTTACAATGTATTGAACCACTGGCCAAGCATATAGTGTATCTCAGTGGCCATATTATGTGTGTTTGGGGGGAAAATGTGTATTCTGCATTTATTGGATGTAGTGTTCTGTGTCAGTTAAGTCATGGTGCTTCAGGTCTTCTATGTACATGCTGATTTTGATCTACTTGCCCTATCAATTCCTGAGAAGGCTGTGTTAGAATCTCAAACTATGATTGTGGACCCATTTCTCTCTTTAATTATGGCAAAATTATCTTTATGTATTTTTAACTCATAATTATGTATACACACACAGTTGTACTGTCTTCCTGGTGAGTTACTGTGAAATGTCTATCCTTCTATTTACATAGTACATCTTTTCCCATCAATTTATTTTCATCCTATCTGTGTCTTTATATTTAAAATGCAATTTTTGGGGGCGCCTGGGTGGCTCAGTCGGTTGAGCGTCCGACTTCGGCTCAGGTCATGATCTCAACAGTTTGTGAGTTCGAGCTCTGCGTCTGGCTTTGTGCTGCCAGCTCGGAGCCTGGAACCTGCTTCAGATTCTGTGTCTCCCTCTCTCTCTGCTCCTCCTCCACTCATGCTCTGTCTCTCTCTCTCCTTCAAAAATAAATTTAAAAAACATTAAAAATTTAGGGGCGCCTGGGTGGCGCAGTCGGTTAAGCGTCCGACTTCAGCCAGGTCACGATCTCGCGGTCCGTGGGTTCGAGCCCCGCGTCAGGCTCTGGGCTCATGGCTCGGAGCCTGGAGCCTGTTTCTGATTCTGTGTCTCCCTCTCTCTCTGCCCCTCCCCCGTTCATGCTCTGCCTCTCTCTGTCCCAAAAATAAATAAACGTTGAAAAAAAAATTAAAAAAAAATTTTAAAAATAATAATAAAATGCAATTTTTGTAGACAGCAGGTAGTGGATCTTGCTCTCTTATCCAGTTGGACAATCTCTTTTTTTTTTTTAATTTTTTTTTTCAACGTTTATTTATTTTTGGGACAGAGAGAGACAGAGCATGAACGAGGGAGGGGCAGAGAGAGAGGGAGACACAGAATCGGAAACAGGCTCCAGGCTCTGAGCCATCAGCCCAGAGCCCGACACGGGGCTCGAACCCGCGGACCACGAGATCGTGACCTGGCTGAAGTCGGACGCTTAACCGACTGCGCCACCCAGGCGCCCCTGGACAATCTCTTTTAACTGGAGTGTTTAGTCCTGTGCAGAAAAGAGTTAACGTAGCATAGCTGAAACTTAGCCTTAGAAAGTCTTGCTTGCAAGTTTGGCCTTTTTTTTTTTTTTAAGTGTATTTATTTATTTATTTTGAGAGAGAGAGAGAGAGAGAGAGAGAGAATGAGCAGGGGAGGGACAGAGAGCGAGAGAGCGAGAGAGAGAGAGAGAGAATCACAAGCAGTCCCCATGTTGTCAACACAGTCTGACGCAGGGCTCAAACCCATGAATTGTGGGATCATGACCTGCACCAAAACCAAGAGTCAGACGTTTAGTCGACTGAGCCACCGAGGCATCCTGCAAATTTGGCTTTTGGTTGGCTTCTGGGAATTTGGCTCTTGGGATATTCCTAGTCAATAGTTAACTAATAAAAATGATTCACTGTACCCTCAGCATCTGTTTTCCTTTAGGGAGTCTGAAATTTAAAAAAAAAATTTTTTTAATGTTTATTTATTTTTGACAGAGAGAGAGAGACAGAACATGAGCAGGGGGAGGGGCAGAGAGAGAGGGAGACACAGAATCCGAAGCAGGCTCCAGGCTGTCAGCACAGAGCCTGACGCAGCACAGAGCCTCTAACTCACAGACCGTGAGATCATGACCGGAGGCGAAGTCGGAAGCTCAACCGACCGAGCCATCCAGGCGCCCCTAGGGAGTCTGAAATTTTGACAGAGGTCAGACAGAGGCCAGCCTGGCCAGCCCCTAATAAAAATCTTGAGTACTGAGTCTCTAATGGGTTTCTGTGTGCAGGAACACACATGTGTTGCTGCATTTTCGTGGCTTATGGAAAAGTGTGCTCTATGTGATCTCTCATGGGAGGGAGCCAGAAGAAGGATGCCTGCATACGGATTCCTCCAGACTCCACCTGAGTCTTTTTTCCTTATAATCCCAGCTGTGCATCCTTAATACATCAGTGCAACCATACAACTGCACGCTGAGTCTTGAGTTCTTCTAGTAAATCTTGGAATGTAAAGCTGGTGTTGGAGGCCCAACACAGGTCCATTTACATTTAATGTAATGATTTAGGGTTGAAGTCTACCATTTTATTTGGCTCGTGCTCATTCTACCCTTTGTTTTTGTTTTTGTTTTATGTTCCTCTATTCCTACTTTCCTATCTTCTTTGGGGTTCGTTGCATATTTATTTTAGAATTTCTTTTTCATTTATCTGTTGGCTTTTTTTGCGATATCTCTTTGCATGACCTTGATGGTTAAAGAATACAATATGCATCATTAACTTTTCACAGTCTACTTTTCACAGTCTGGAGCTAATATTGTACCATTTGACAGAAATTCTAAGAACTTTGCAACCACGTATTTCCATTTCTTCTCATCCTTCATGGAGTTATCATATGTCTTACACCCACGTATGTAATAAACCCCACAATAAAATGTTTTTACTTTTGCTATAAACAGTCTATGTATTTTATATGAATTAAAAGAAAAAAGATTGCTTTTTGGTTTTGCCCACATATTTATCATTTCTGGTATTCTTCATTCCTTTCTAAGGATCCAGGTCTATGGTCCAGCCAAATTAGCACTTACCAGTCTTCATACCTGAATGGGGAGCTCCCAACTCACACCCACTAACTCAGCTAAGTTCTTGACATCGCTTTCAGGTTGGCACACAGGGTGGGGATCACTCTACCCATCTTACAGGTAGGAAAACTGAGGCTTAGAGAGTCTGTACCTTGCCCACTGAGCTAGTAAGTTAGAGCTGGAATTCAAATCTAGGTCTATCAGCCCTCGATCCAGTGTCTTCCCTTGTTTCTCAAAGATTGCGAAGTCATCCGAACTACCATCGTATCGGTGGCTACTCCTCTTGGAGTCATTATATTCTGGCAGACTGTGTACATAAAGAGATCATTCCTTGTAAGGAGACATTCTTTAGGAGTATTGTCCATAGTGGCAGACACCAGGGAGAGGATGAGCAAAATTGGCTTTCTCATGTGCCTTGTCTCCCTGCAAGGCACCTGAGGACAGAGATGGTTCACAGACACAGCGTGAGGGTTGGTGTTGAGCTAATGTGCAGGAGCCTTTCCCCAGGGATCTTGGGTGGACGGGGCATCACTCTCATCCCATTGCTCACTTCTGCTCAAGGCTTTGCAGTTTGCAAAGTGCTTTTGTGACTCTCTCATGAGTGCATGGAGGACGAGCCTGTAGTCCAATTCCACATCCCCCCTACGGGGCAGAATCAGGGCGCTGGCTCCAGCTCTCCAGGGTACAGAGCTTCCCTGCCACACTGTCTCTTGGAACCCAGAGAGCAAGATTCCCAACTATTCCAACGGACCCCATGAGTCTTGGGAGTCAAGTACATGAGAAGCATATGTCTGACTCCAGACCCAGAACTTCAATAGCCTTGGGCAGCCCAGAGAAGGACCTAGGGTTCTGTGACTTTAGCCTCAGGTTTTTCTGTCTTAGGGAAGAAATCCAGCTGGGTCAGTCCTCAGGAAGAATGGTCTTTCAGTTCTTCATTTAGTGAGCTTTTCATCTACCAGATACTGTGGATCAGCAGAATCTGATCCTTCCCTGGCTTCTGTATAAGAGCTATTTCTATAAGGAGAAGGATGGGGCCTAACCTCAGGCAAGACAGGAAAACTGGGTGGTTAGGGCTTTCTGTCTCCTTCTGCTCTGGGACTCGTTGCCTTCTTGGCCTCAGCTGTGGCCCACCCGAAATATCCTTGGGCACATACTCAGAGGACTTTCCTCCTCCTGCACCCACTTGGATTTCAGTGAGCTTCAGGTTAGTAAATATCTTCCAACCTCCCTTTCCACACCACTTTCTCCCTCCTTGCATATCCCAGAACTTAAGAACCCTCTTAGAGGGCTTCTCCTGGGCCCCATCCACTGGTACACAAAGCAGGCTCATGTCTACTTGGGAGAGCATCTCTTCCCAACTCTGGTTTCAGTGACGTCAGGTTGAAAGCTTGAAATCAGCCGTGTTAGGGGTGTTTGCACCATAGGAATCAGCAAATGCTACAAATCAGAGTTCCCCCCCACAGGGTCAGTTGTTAAACATTTACCAGCACATCACTGGCCCCATCTTACCTGTCCGTCAACCAAGATCTGCCACGGTGTTTGCTGAGAATCACTGGTGTTGGTGTCAGCCACTTCCCTGTGGAGTTCTTGAGCCTTCCTCTCCAATAGGTCAGCCTGGGCCCAGGGGGCAGGCCAGCCAGGTGGTGGCAGGTGGAAATCAAGCCAGCATTCCCTGAATTAGCAAGAACAAGGGAATATGGGCAGAGCATAGATAAGTTTCTGCTACAGAGTCACACACACACACACACACACACACACACACACACACACACACATTTGAGAGAGAGAGAGTCCGGGGGACAGGCATGGCATCCTTAAGCATGCTCCATGCTGCCAGCACAGAGCCCAATGTGGTGCTTGATCCTACAAACCTTGAGGTCATGACCTGAGCCGAAATCAAGAGTTCAACACTTAACCGACTGAGCCACCCACATACCCACACCTGGTTTACTTTAATACTTGTGGGTTTATTTAATGTGTATTGGGGGAAATAGAGCCAGTATACTAAACCTATAATTTCATGGATATTTTTGAATGAAGTCAATTTTTTAAAGCCATTAAGTATATGACAGATTAAGTGGTGGACAGAGATGGTAAAAATTATGGAGATGAGAGAATGGATGAAGTTGGTTGTTGGTGATGAGAACCTAGCGAAGCGTCTTAGGCAGGGGAGTGACCAGGGTTGGTTTGCATCTTAGGGTGGGGCTTTCTTGCATCCATGCACAGAATAGCTTGGAGGAAGGCAAGCTGGTAGGTAGCAGAATGGGTCTGAGGAGGAATGGAGAAGTCCAGGAGTTGTTAAATGGGTAGAATCAAGAACAGCAGAGACATTATCAGATATAGGGAGGGAGGACACCAGTGCCTTCTTTGGACGGTGAGGAATGATACACCAGTTGCATCTGGGGCAGGACAGATGAGATGCCATGTGCTACCCCAGCCCCTGCCCCCTACCTCCCAATCTCACGTCTTCCTAGCATCTTCCAGAACTCAGCATATTCCACTGCTCATCCGGTTTCTCTCTGCCCATGCTCTTCCCCTTAAGCCTGGAATGCCCTTGACCCCTTGTCCCTCTGGAGCTCCTGTTTGTCCTCCTCCGAAGCTTCCCTGATCCCCAGCACAGAGCTGCATCTTCCCAGAGCCCTTTGCAGTCAGGTGCCTCTCACTGGCAATGACTTCCCCTTGTTAACATTTATTGCAGGTGAGGTACCATGCCAGGAACATCATGTGCAGTGGTTCACTCTGTCTCCCCACAGTACCCTGGGAAGCAGAAGGTTTTATCTCCACTTCACAGATGACAAAACAGAGACTAGAAAAGCCAGGATCTGAGCCCAGGCCTAATTGCCTCTACAGCCCACACTCTTAACCTCTCTGCTCCCTATGCCTTCTCACACTATACTGTGATTATGTGTTTATGTATTTCTCTTTCAGTGGACTCTGAGTTCTAATGGCATTGAGTCTAAAATGAGTCTTTCCCTCCATCCCAGAACCCCAGAGCTGGATGGAGCTTCTTTATCTGAAGCCTGAATTTCCTACTCGGAGCTCTGCCAAAAGATGCTTGCACGCCCCCCGCCCTCCCCCTTGGTGGGAACCTCACTATCATCCAAGGCAGTCAGATCTGTTTCTGGATGGCTTTGCCCACCACAAGATGTCTTCCTCCTTTGAGCTTTACCGCTTAACTCTGCTCCTGTTCCCCTTAATCTCCAAAGTATAGGAGGCAGCAATGACACTGAGACATACAAGGGGATCCCTGAGGCCCCTTGCTGTTCCAGTGCACTATGCAGACTGGGCCAGCTGGTTAGCAGTGCTCTCGGGTTTAGCTGCTATCTGTCCCCTCTGGTTCCTATTAAGTTGAGCTCTTTCAAGCCTTACCATGAGGAGACGAAAGGGCAAGTTGCTCCATAGCTGCCACGCATCTCCCCTCGGGGACACACTCCTTCCAGGACCAGGCTCAGGGTGGGGGAGAAGTCGGTTTTGACAGTGGACTCACTGCTTGCTCTCCTGGTGGGGACATCCCCCCCACCCCTGCATCTGCACCTGTCGATGTCTGTGTATTGCCACGAAGCCAACTTCTCAAAAGTCCTTGTGGAAACTTGGGCTCCTGAATTTCCAAGACAATTGAAGGTAACATGGTAAAGGCACCTGCATGGCTTAGTTTGTTAAGCGTTCGACTCTTGATTTCAGCTCAGGCCATGATCTCAAGGTTCATGAGATCGAGCCGCGTGTCAGGATCTGAGCTAGGCACGGAGCCTGCTCAAGATTCTCTCCCCTCTCTTCCTCTACCTCCCTCCCCCTCTCACACACTCTCCCTCTCTTTCAAATTAAAAAAAAAAAGGTAAGATGTGCAGGCGGCTCCTCTCCTTGCCCGGGGATCGGGGGGGCACTCTCCCCTTCTCCCACCCACTCTCCCTGCCACCCCAGATCTACTAAACGAGGGGAAATGCTTCTGCACTTGGTGCTGAGGCTGTCGCTTTGTTATCTCCAGGTAAGTGGTTCCCAGGAACACACTGTTTCCAGTGGGACTGTTTGTGTGTGTGTGTGTGTGTGTGTGTGTGTGTGTGTGTGTGTGCGTTTGGTGGGGAGGGGGGAGGGGAACACAGGTAGCAACGACACCCCAGCCTGCTTTCCTGAATCCCCTGTGCTCCCCACCCCTGTGCCCATCTGACCACCTGGCACCCTCCTGTCACTTCCCACTGCTTCAAACCCCCAACACTCTGTCCATCTTCAGCCACCTTCAGTTAGGAGGTTGGGACAGAAATTCAGGAGGGAGCTGACGGAGCCTGAGGAAACGGGGTGGCAGTGAGGGTCACCTGAAGAAGAGGACTCTGCCTGTTGGAATTGGCATTGTGCAGCAGCCTGGGTCCGCCTGGCGCCGTGGCAAGGGTACAGATTCTTTATTAGGAAGGCGTAGGACCAGCTGGGCTGCATTATGGCTTCGGGCTCTTGAGCAAAGTCACGCAGCCTCTCTGAGGCTCCGCTTCTTCTCTGCAGAATGAAGACCATAATAGAGTCAGGTGAGAGTTTGAAGGAGCCAAGTGGGTCTTTAAGGAAATAGCCTAAGGGATGAGGGTCTAGTCTGGCGGCGACTTGCCAAGTCCTAGAACACAGGCCTGGGATAGAGTCTCTCCCTGAGGCTCAGGACCCCTCACCATCCTGGCAGGTGCGCCCTCATATTCCCATTTTACTGCAAATGGGCCAGGCTTCCAAGAAGTTCAACGCCTTGCCTGGGGCCACCAAGAGAGTAAGTAGGAGCAGGGAACAAACCCAGGAAAGTCTGCTTGTAGGGGGTGCACCATTTTCATGGCACTCTACTGTCCATGCCTGGGGATTGGGCCGGGTGGGGGCATCTGACCATGCAATCTCTCTGGGCCTGCTACATCCTCAAAGGCTCTACTAGGACCCCCACAACTCTGAACCCCACAGCCCCAAATAGCTTCCACCCAGACCTGCTTTCCCTGATGGATTCTACTCTTCCTTGAATGGCCCCATCCCCACCATGCACCCGAGTTTGAAGCCTGAATGGTATCCTGGCCGCTCCTGCTCCTTCCTCAACCACCAAAGCACCAAATCTTGTCAAATCCGCTTTCTGAGTAGTTCTCAAAAACATCCCCTTCTTTCCACCCCTCACTGCCTCCTACTGTCCCCGCCCCCTGCATCCCTCCCATAGCCTACCTGCAGCCAGAGTGGTCTCTGTAAAACTCTACAGACTTGACCAAGTCACCTCTCTTCTTTGACCTTGTACCTGTGGCCTCCCGGGTCTGGAACACACCTCTCAGGTCTCCACAGCTGCCCTCCCAGGCCTTCCCACCTCAATCAGCCTTACTCAACGCAGGAGGTACGTCTTCCAGAACGTGTTCTCTGTCCTCATCCGCTCTTCAGTGTGGCCAGGTGTACTTCCTCCCCCTCTAATTGTGATTGCTTTTGTCTCTCACAGCCCCAGGTGAGGACCCCGAGGGCAATTCACCCTCAGGTGCCTCTGGTGAACAAGAAGCTGGCACACATCAGTGTTCAATGAGTGGATGGATGGTTGGATGACTGGTTTCAGTTTTATTAGTGGATGTGTGTGAGGGATTTGTTATCCCTGCCAAGAGACATATTTGCATTTTAACAAAGGAGACGTTATTCAGAGGGTAACTCCATGGTCCATATCATGAAGAGGGAGAAATTTTCTCCACCCCTCAAAGCACATCCTGAAATAGCTGTCACCCAGGCCCAGGTCTTAAGAAAAAGACAACCCCAATAGTGTGGGACATACATTCCTAGTCATTTTTCTTCATCATTAAAGTCCATTCAAGAGACAGCAGAGCCAGAATGCCTTGAAATCCAATTTTAGGGGCCCAGAAAGGCCCGCTGACCCCAAATATTTATTCGCTCCTGTGCTGTCCAATGAAGGGGCTCAATTTGTCAGCTTATCTATTTCCCACGGGATGGTGAAGATTTGTAGGTGTGCCGTGCTTCGAAGTTTACCCAAAGCTCTCACATCCATAATTTCTTTGGATTTTCAGGACCACATGAGTCTACACCCCACCCCACCCCATTTCAGAGGTGAGGAAATCCAAGCTTGGGAGAAGTGAGTGATTTGCCCAAGTTCATGTTGCTGTTTTTTAGCAGGTCCGGGACTAGAATGTTCCAACATACCATGGCTGTTCCTCTCCTTGACCCTCAGTCCAGTTTCAAACCTTATTAGGAAGACTCGAATTTGTTTTTTATTTGCTTGTTTTAATGTCCTCCCGGCGAGTTACTGATTTTCTGTTCGTAATTAGCTAGAATGTGTGGGGAGACACAGTGAGACAATGGAAATACCCCATTTCCCATCACACTGTCACCTTAGAGCTTTAGTGTCCATGAGTGATTTTCTAGTTCTAGCATTTTCTCTGCTTATTAGTTGGCATCCCACTGCAAGGTAGAGCTTCGTCTCCTCCCCCTGTGTTAACCTTCGAGGGCTGCTGTGATGAAGTACCACCAACTTGGGGCAGGGCAGGGACCTTAAACAACAGGAATGCATGGTCTCAAAGTCTGGAGCCTGGAAGTCCAAGGTCAAGGTGTCCATAGGGATGGTTCCCATTCAGGGCTGTAAGGGAAGGCTCTGCTCCAGGCCTCTCTCCTTGGTTTGTGAATGGTCACCTTCTCCCCGTGTGTCTTCATAAGGTCTTCCCTCTATGCATGTCTATAACTGGGTCCAAATTTCCCTTTTTTAGTAAGATACCCATCATCGTGGGTTAGGGCCCATCCTGATGACCCCATTTTAACTTAGTTATCTCTACAAAGACCCTGTCTCCAAATAAGATCACATTTGGGGTGCCTGGGTGGCTCAGTTAGTTAAGCATCTGACTTCAGCTCAGGTCATGATCTCACGTTTTGTGGGTTCATGCCCTGCATGGGGCGCTGTGCTGACAGCTCAGAGCCTGGAGCCTGCTTCGGATTCTGTGTCTCCCTCTTTCTCTGCCCCTCCCCTGCTCATGCTTTGTCTCTGTCTCTCTCAAAAATAAAACATAAAACAAACAAATAAGATCACATTCTGGAATGTGGTTATGACTCCAATATACATGCTTTTTGGTGGGGATGGGGACTCAATTCAACCCAAAATATATTTATGGATTCTTTTTCATGTTTCTCAGTCCATCATTATCACTATTACTGGTCAAATTGTCCCAGATTTGGCCTGTGTGAGCTCCTACAATCTGCCTTCCGTGTCCTTTTGACGTATTCCCATGGTTCTTTGAGCACTTTACTACTTTCTGGCCCAAAAAGATGTTCCAGGCCCTACCTTCTCTGCTCCAGGACTAGATTCAGCTGTTTTTCCAAGAAGTAATGTTTTTATTAGGTATGTTCGTCACCACTGGTATGTCATCGTTTCTAAATGTTTACTTACGTATACTCACTGATCCCTCTGTTTTCATTCCAACAGCCTTCCTTCCCCCGCTCCATGTTCAATGGGCTTCTCCAGTAGGGGGAAGCCTGGCTCCCATTGTCTTCATTTGCAGAGGCCTCGAATCCAAGAAGCCTTTTATTGTTAAACTGTTGTCAGTCACTTATCTGTGGAGTGAATGCTTTTTTTAAAATTTTTAAATATTTATTTATTTTTGAGAAAGACAGAGACAGAGACTGAGTGTGTGTGGGGGAGGGGCAGAGAGAGAGAGGGAGACACAGAATCCGAAGCAGGCTCCAGGCTCTGCGCTGTCAGCACAGAGCCCGATGCGGGGCTCGAACTCACTAACTGCAGGATCATGACCTCAGCTGAAGTTGGATGCTTAACCAACGGAGCCACCCAGGCACCCCTGGAGCAAATACCTTTTTATTGCCTTTCTATAAAATAGTAGGTTTCTATAACAAGGGAAAAAGGCAGTAAGGAGGTGCTGGGCCCTGAGGAGGGTTATCAGGGAAGAAAAGAAGAGAGTCACGGGGATCTGAAGCCTCCACTCTATGAAGATGGCCATGAAACCCATCAAAAGAAGACTCCTTTTCTGCCTTCTTGCCAGGAAGTGTGTGCAGGGTCGAGGAAGGACCAGGGAAAAACCCACTGCTCCCACCCACCCCTACCCTCCTATGTTCAGTTTGATAAGTCAGACTTTTGGATCAAATTCAGCCACGGGAGAGAGGCTTTGAGAATGGGTGCGTCCTCAATAAACTCATGCAGGCCACACCATTTGGGCAAATATTTTGAAACTTTTTTTTTTTCTGCTCTTTTTTTTTTCTTTAGCTTTTCATTGAGATAAAATCCACATAACACAAAATTCATCATGTTAATGCCTTTAAAGTGTGCAGTTGAGTAGCATATCCACAGTTGGTACAACCTTCACCACTATTTAATTCTAGAACTTTTTTTTTAATGTTTATTTATTTTTGAGAGAGAGAGAGAGAGAGAAAGAGAGAGAGAACAGGCAGGGGAGAGGTAGAGAGAGGAGAGAGTGAATCCCAAGCAGGGTCTGCCCTACCAAGAGCAGAGCCCAAACTCACAAACCTGTGAGATCATGACCTGAGCCGAAATCAAGAGTCAGTTGCTTAACCGACTGAGCCTCCTAGGTGCCCCAATTCCAGAACATTTCTGTCACCCAAAAGAAGAAATCCCATCCCTCTCGACTCCCTCTTTCTCCCAGCCCCTGACACTCACTAATCTACTTTAAGTCTCTGTGGATTTGTCTATTCTAAACAAATGGGATCTTCTTCTAAATGGGATCATACATTATATGACGTTTGGGGTCTGACTTCTGTCACAATAAATGTATCGGTGCTTCCTTTTTACAGCTAAATAAAATTCCACCATATAGATATATCATCATTGTTTATAAATTCATCATCTGATGAGCATTAGCTGGTTTCCATTTTTTGACTACTGTGAATAATATTGCTGTGGACATTCACTGGCAGAACATGAACATGTTTTCTTTTCTCTAGAGTCTAGAGTATGTACCTTGGAGTTGAACTATTGCACCATGCTGTAACCCCATGTTTGACTTTTTGAGGAACTGCCAAACTTTTTCATAGTGGTTACACAATCTTACATTCCCAGGAACAAGGTACGAGAGTTTCCATTTCTTCCCCTGCCAATGCTTATTTTCTTTTTTTTTCCCCATAGCCATCGATGCAAAGTGGTATCTCATTGTGGTTTTGATTTGTATGTCCCCAATGACTAATGATTTGAGTATCTCTTTGTGTGTTTATTGCCCATGCGTATGTCTTCTTTGGAAAAATGTCTTGTCAGATTCTTCATTTATTAAAAAAAAATTTTTTGTCTTTATTATGGAGCTGTAAGAGCTTTCTGAAGAATCTGTCTCGATACTGGAATTACCCAATGATTTCCAAATATTTGCCCCATTATGTGAGTTGACTTTTCATCTTTTAGATGGTATCCTTTGATTTGCAAAGTTTTTTTTAATTTTAAAAAAATTTTTCTTTATTTTTGAGAGAGAGACAGAGTGCGAGTAGGAGAGGGGCAGAGAGAGAGGGAGACACAGAATCTGAAACAGGCTCTAGGCCCTGAACTGTCAGCGCAGAGCCCGACATGGGGCTCGAACTCACAAATCGCAAGATCATGACCTGAGCTGAAGTCGGACACTCAACTGACTGAGCCATCCAAGCACCCCTGATTTGCAGTTTTTTTTTTTATGAAATTTATTGACAAATTGGTTTCCATACAACACCCAGTGCTCATCCCAAAAGGTGCCCTCCTCAATACCCATCACCCACCCTCTCCTCCCTCCCACCCCCCATCAACTCTCAGTTTGTTCTCAGTTTTTAACAGTCTCTTATGCTTTGGCTCTCTCCCATTCTAACCTCTTTTTTTTTTTTTTCCTTCCCCTCCCCCATGGGTTCCTGTTAAGTTTCTCAGGATCCACATAAGAGTGAAACCATATGGTATCTGTCTTTCTCTGTATGGCTTATTTCACTTAGCATCACACTCTCCAGTTCCATCCACGTTGCTACAAAAGGCCAGATTTCATTTTTTCTCATTGCCACGTAATATTCCATTGTGTATATAAACCACAATTTCTTTATCCATTCATCAGTTGATGGACATTTAGGCTCTTTCCATAATTTGGCTATTGTTGAGAGTGCTGCTATGAACATTGGGGTACAAGTGGCCCTATGCATCAGTACTCCTGTATCCCTTGGATAAATTCCTAGCAGTGCTATTGCTGGGTCATAGGGTAGGTCTATTTTTAATTTTCTGAGGAACCTCCACACTGCTTTCCAGAGCGGCTGCACCAATTTGCATTCCCACCAACAGTGCAAGAGGGTTCCCGTTTCTCCACATCCTCTCCAGCATCTATAGTCTCCTGATTTGTTCATCTTGGCCACTCTGACTGGCGTGAGGTGATATCTGAGTGTGGTTTTGATTTGTATTTCCCTGATAAGGAGCGACGCTGAACATCTTTTCATGTGCCTGTTGGCCATCCGGATGTCTTCTTTAGAGAAGTGTCTATTCATGTTTTCTGCCCATTTCTTCACTGGGTTATTTGTTTTTCAGGTGTGGAGTTTGGTGAGCTCTTTATAGATTTTGGATACTAGCCCTTTGTCTGATATGTCATTTACGAATATCTTTTCCCATTCCGTTGGTTGCCTTTTAGTTTTGTTGGTTGTTTCCTTTGCTGTGCAGAAGCTTTTTATCTTCATAAGGTCCCAGTAATTCACTTTTGCTTTTAATTCCCTTGCCTTTGGGGATGTGTCGAGTAAGAGATTGCTACGGCTGAGGTCAGAGAGGTCTTTTCCTGCTTTCTCCTCTAAGGTTTTGATGGTTTCCTGTCTCACATTTAGGTCCTTTATCCATTTTGAGTTTATTTTTGTGGATGGTGTGAGAAAGTGGTCTAGTTTCAACCTTCTGCATGTTGCTGTCCAGTTCTCCCAGCACCATTTGTTAAAGAGGCTGTCTTTTTTCCATTGGATGTTCTTTCCTGCTTTGTCAAAGATGAGTTGGCCATACGTTTGTGGGTCTAGTTCTGGGGTTTCTATTCTATTCCATTGGTCTATGTGTCTGTTTTTGTGCCAATACCATGCTGTCTTGATGATGACAGCTTTGTAGTAGAGGCTAAAGTCTGGGATTGTGATGCCTCCTGCTTTGGTCTTCTTCTTCAAAATTCCTTTGGCTATTCAGGGCCTTTTGTGGTTCCATATGAATTTTAGGATTGCTTGTTCTAGTTTCGAGAAGAATGCTGGTTGATTTGCAGTTTTTAATTTTAGTGAAGTCCAATGATTTTTTTTTCTGTGCTTGCTTGTGCCCTTGGTGTTGCATCAAAGAAACTATTACTTAATTCAAATCACTGAAGATTTACACCTATGTTTCCTTCTAAGAATTCAATAGTTTTAACTCTTACATTTATGTTGAGTTAATTTTCATATATGGTGTGAGGTAGGGGGTCCAACTTCATTCTTTTGCATGTGGATATCCAGTTGTCCCAGCACCATTTGTTGAAAAGACTATCCTTTCCCATTGAATGGCCTTGGTACCCCTGTCAAAAATCAATTGACTGGAGGCACCTGAGTGACTCAGTGGGTTAAGTGACCAACTTCTGCTCAAGTCATGATCTCACGGCTCCTGGAAGTCATTTCTTGTCCAAGCTAGCAGCCCACTTCTTCCAGTTCTTTCTCACTGGGATGTGTCTTAGAGTGTCCCCTCACCCCCTTGGCTCATGTCCATTGGCCCCCATCACGCAGCTTTGGGTTTGGTGCGACATCATTCCCCTTGGGGTGGCTCACACAGGAGAGGCAACCAGGACAGCCACCCTCACTGCCATTCTGCAAAGGTGGGACCACTACTCCCTGCTCCCTGCCAGGCACGACTCCATTTTCCTCACCTGCTCCTCCCCTCCCAGGTGCCCACCCGGCCTCCAACCTCTTCCTCCCTCCTCTCCGGCACCTGTTGCCTAGGTGCACATGGGATGGGAGAGGCCCTCAGGGGGCATCTTGGCCCCATCTCTCGGCTTCGGCTATTCCTGGGTCATTGTCACAATTTTTTGTCATATGTGCACACTATTTGTCCTGTTACCTACATTGTTTATTTATTTATTTATTTCTCATATATATATATATATATATATATATATATATATATATATATATATATCTTTTGCTTTGTATCACGTGGTAATGTGGCTGCCACACTTGGGGAAACACAGCTCTGACCACATGCCACCTCTCAGATGGAGAAGCCACAGGAGGTGAGGGAGGGGCAGGGTCTGAGCTGGAGCTCAGCTGGGGTCAGGACATTTCACAGGGCCCCTCTTCCTTCCCTTTCCTGTCCACCTCCTTTCCTCAAGTCTACTGGGTCTGTATATGCTGTCTTGCCCTCCTCTTTCCCTCCCCTCCCCCTTTCCCTCTTCCCTCCTTCCTTCCTCTTATCCCCCTTCCTCCCCCTTTCTATTTGTGTCCTCCCTTTCTATTGCAGAATAGAAGCTCCTTCTTTTGCTCTAACTTTAAATTTAACGATCACTCTGTCTGTTGGACTCCACCCCTTCAAGCTGGAAGGGTGTGCGTTACCATTTTGGGAGCCGGGATAGGTGGCTCTGTGATGTTGTCTAGTTAGTTACCCTTTGTAGATTTCCATTTTGCCCTTGTAAAATGGGGTTGGTGATCCCTGCCTTGCCTACTTCCCCAGTCAGAGCATCCAGATTTGGCATTTTTTTTTTTTGAGGGCCTTGGAAAAGCCTCTGAAGGATGTTCCCAATCAGGGCGAAGCACCCTACCCCAAACCCTCCCACCCAATGACCCTGCCATACGGACTCACTTGGGTTGCAACACACAGACAGCAAGGGCTTCCTGCCCTGTTCAGCCCTGTCCTCATTCTTCTGCTTGCTGTTTCTGCCTGGTCTCTTCCTTCTCCAGCCCTCTCCCCCTTGGTCATAAAGTCCCCCCTACACTGTGGAGAAGCAAATATTATAATGCATGTCATAAGATGGAATCAAAAGCCCCTGCATGTGTAAAAGGCATCTCATTTAATGCTCCCCATACTCTGTCAGGTGAGGATTGTCACTGCTGGCTGGTGATGGGAAGTGTGAGGCTAGTGAGGAGCTGAGTGGGGCACTCAGCATTTTTCACTCCGTAAAGAAGGGCAGTGCGGGGTGCCTGGGTGGCTCAGTCGGTTAAGCGTCCGACTTCAGCTGAGGTCACGATCTCATGGTCTGTGAGTTCGAGCCCCGCGTCGGGCTCTGGGCTGATGGCTCAGAGCCTGGAGCCTGCTTCCGATTCTGTGTCTCCCTCTCTCTCTGCCCCTCCCCCGTTCATGCTCTGTCTCTCTCTGTCTCAAAAATAAATAAATGTTAAAAAATTAAAAAAAAAAGAAAAGAAGGGCAGTGGCGAGATCAGGTGCTGCTGGTCTTGGTCCCGTCAGAGGACTTGCCTACTGACTTGTCCACGTGCATGGTGACCCCCGGTCATGCGGGGCAGAGACCACGTGGGAGTCCCTGGTCCAGTGGAGAGCGACTCAGAATTGGTCCATTGTATATTCATTCTGCAAACACTGGCCATGGGATAGGTGATCTGCTTGGGAATTGGTGGGTGTGGAAATTGGACATTGATCTTGGTGTTCATGGGCACATGGGAGACACAGACTCACAACTGGCCATCATCTGAGTGACCAGTGTGTGGCTGGGTGCCCTGGATGGCCAGAGAAAGCCGAATGTTTCTGTGAGAAGTGGAAAGGAAAGAATTGGGGAAGGGGGTTGGCCATGGAAACAGCAGTGACAAGAGTCTAAATATGGGATCCCACCCTGGGGTCCTGGAATGGGGGGCAGACTGAAGCGAGTGCCACACTTCCCTCTGTCTGACAAGGTCACTTCCATCTCTAAGAACAGAACTGTTCATCATGATCTACAAAGCCCCCCACCCATGGTTACCATTTTCTTCCATTCTTCATACCTCAGCCCAGCTGTCAATTCCAAGTGCATCCCCCACTTTCCTTCCAGCAGAACTGGCCATGGCCAGTTCCTTCTATGTTCCCTACCCCTTGTCTCAGATTGGGGTCCTCATAACAGACCCTAAAAGGAGGATTCATGGGCAAGTAATTCATTAGGCAAGGCCTCCAGGGGAAACCAACTCTGACCACATCCCACTTCTGGAATGCAGGGGGAAGCAGATCCGGAAGGGAAGGGGGTCAGCAGAGCCCTACAACACAGAGGGAAGCTGGCCTGACTCCGCCAGGACCTCAGGAAGTGGGACAGGTCATGCCGCATCTGGAGTGTGTAACCCTCCAACAGATGTTGGTCAAGGTCTTCCCAGAGGATGTAAGTTTCTGGGTCCTTCCCCCCTTCTTAGAGCCTGCCAGTGAGGTGGCTTTGGCAGCTTGGGCACTGGAAATGCAAGGCCACCCAAAGCCAGTGTGTGTGAACGAGGTAAAGGACTCCAAGGGCACGTGGACAATGAGAGTATCTGCTCTGCCCAGGCCTACTTGGTCAGCACCTGTAACTGCGTATTGCACATGCTTGCAAATGTCTCCCCACCGGACGCCTGGCTCATAGCACATGCCGAATACAAGTTGGCAAACGAACAAATGAGTGAATGAGTGGGAGGAAATAGGATGGCTTTACCCATTTTCCACGGAAGAAACTAGGCTCAGAAAGGTGAAGGACTTCTCCAGGATCCCACAGGAATGAACAGCTAGCACCCCAAGGATCCTCATCAGCCTTCTAACTATGCCCCCAAAACTTCTGCACTCCACTTAGATTGGATGATCCTCTCCTCCCCTAGCCTTTTCTTAGAATACACCAAATAACGCCTGACTCAGCTACACAAGAACTTCCCCTTGGCAGGATTCGTGGGCCTTGAGGACTTTCAGGGAAGCCTGGAAGGGGTGAGGGGAGGCTCTATCAGTGGGTGTTTCCTCCCAGCTGCCCTTATAAAAGGCAGAGGGAGGTCAAGGTGATCTGAAAGGAACGTGGCCCTCTCCTCCTGCACCCCAGCTTTAGGTCCTGAACTCCCTCTCCCACACATGGCAGGCCTTGCAACCATGGTGGCCAGCCTCCTGCTGCTGGCCCTGTGTGCCCACCGCATTGCCCCTGCAGGTAAGAGCTCCAGCCTCAGCCTGGGGCTGTCAGGCAGGACAGTGTGGCTGGGACAGCACAGTGGAGGGTGGAGGACTGACTGGGCTGGGTCTGGAGTGGAATGTTGAGGAGCGGTGGCCCCAGAGCTGGGAGGTGTTGGGCTCGGGCTCGGCAGCCCAGAGTTTCAGGCAGCCCGGGCTCTTCTCTCTCCCGTCCTCTAGGCTCTGTGACCATCCCCTCTTCCTGCTGTATGTCCTTCATTTCCAAGAAAGTTCCAGAGAGCCGAGTGGTTAGTTACCAGCTGTCCAGTGGGAGCCTCTGCCCCAAGGCAGGAGTGATGTAAGTAACCTCCTCTCCCGGACCCCCAGCGTGAGAGGGGCAGGGGAGATGACCGTCCATTCAGGGTCACTGGGGAGTAAAGTTGGGAGGGCCTGGCTCTCTGATCCTGGGGAAGCCACCTCACCTCCCTGAGCCTCAGCCTTCTCCCCCAAGAGATTAGGAAGAGGACTCTGAGACAACAGTCATTTCTTGAGTACCAGATATATATAAATATATACATATACTAGGCACTATTTGGGGGCATATCCCATTACCTTAACTAACCCTCTCGACCACTCTGTGAAGCAGATATAATTATTTCCGTTTTACAGAGAACAGCTGAGGCCCAGGAAGGTGACCTGCCCAAGGTCACTAGGACTCCAAATCACTTCCTAGCTACCCCCCACCCAAGGTAGCGAGTGTGAACTTACTGGAGGCATCTGCCTTTTTCCCCTGGAGGTTTTCTTCCTTTCTTGTCTTTCTTTCTTCCTTTCTTGTCTTTCTTTCTTTCTTTCTTTCTTTCTTTCTTTCTTTCTTTCTAAGTTTATTTATTTACTTTGAGAGAGACAAAGAGAGAGTACAAGTGGGGGAGGAGCAGAGAGACGGGGACAGAGGATCATCCCTCTGTGGGGCTCAAACTCACGAACCGAGAGATCATGACCTGAGCCAAAGTCGGATGCTCAACCGACTGAGCCACCCAGGCGCCACTCCCTGGAGGTTTTCAGTGCATTTTCTCCTTTCCTCTCCTCCCTGTGGGTAGACATTGTGTCTCTCTCTTCAGATCCAACATTAACTAAAGGCAGGGCTGGGCCTCCCCCCATCTGACAGGGAGCTTGAGAACAGGTGATGCAAAGAGATGCTGACACCCAGAGAGAAGACGCCGTGTCAGGAACTGCTAGGGCGGCCCCGGGCAGCAGCTTGCCCTCTGTGGGCCTCCACACCCACGTCCTCATCAAGTCAAGAGGTCCAAGGTCATGGCCAGGTCTCAAGTGTGCCCTGTCACCCTTCCTGCAGCTTCACCACCCGGAAGGGCCAGAAGTTCTGTGGCGACCCTGAGCAGCACTGGGTCCAGACGTACATGAAGAACCTGGACGCCAAGCGGAAGAAGGCAGCCCCGGGGCTCAGGGTGACGGGTGTCAAGGCCCTCCCGCAGAGGTCCCCTGCCAGTAGCACTGCCATCTAACCACCGCCCGGCCCTCAGCTTGGGGCCTGTGCGCCAGTGATGAGAGGGGGAGAGCTCATGCACCCTGGGCCCCTTGCCTTCCCTGAGCTGGTGGAGAAGGTTCTGGAAGGAAGATGGTGGCAGCCGTCCGCCCTCCTCTGGAGCTTATGCTGGCCCTTCTCTGCCTTCCAGGTACCCAGAGCCCAGGTGCATCGGGCCCCACCTACAGACAGGCACTGCTTGTGTCTCAAAGCTTAGCCTAGAGCTGGCTTCTTGGGTCCTTGGGTCTTGCAGTGGGATCTGTCTGTCTGTCTGGGTACGGGTGACCTGTCAACAGCTGTGGCTCTTCATCACTCTACAGAAGCCCTGAGCCTGCCCCACTTCCAGAATCCCGGGTGAATAAAAACCCAAGAAAATCTAGGGCTCCTTTGCTGCGCGCGTTGCCAGATCCCCGGCCTTCCTCGCACACAGCTCATGGGATGTAATTAATGACGTTTTCAGGGACTCTTTGGTTTTTGTGATGAAATGGACCTGGAGGGTGAGGATGACGGGCCAGCCTGAGTTGTTAAATTCCTTTGGGAAGAAAGGGTTTGGGGGAGGCGTTCCGCTTTATGGAATGGCTTGCCCTGTGCTTCTCTGGGGACAAAGACCTGCTCTGCCTTTAAGGCCGGTTCTTTCCCTACATGTTTGGAATGTGAGGATGGAGTCGGGGCTCTGGTAGGAGAAGGATTCCAGGGTCTCCCCCCCACCCATGTATGAGATATTGTGTGATTTGTATGTCAAAAGTGTAGACACAATTGCTCTTCTCAAATAACAATTCAAATAAAATGTGATTTCCCCTTCTCAGGTAATTGTGTCTTGCCTGCTCTCTTCCTGTGGGGACAGGGTTGGGGTCTGAACAATGGGAGTGTGTGCCCCAGAGATGATCCGGAGTTGCCCATCGGAGGGGATAAAGGCAGCCTGAGCCCCGGGCATCCCAGGAGTGGTCTTAGCCTGTTCCTGGGAGTCCTGTCATGAACTTTGTAAAAACATTCACGCACAGCAGGATTCTATTAGATTTTTTTAAAAATTTCAACAGAACACATCATTGCACAAGGAACTGTTGCAGGCACGACAAGGCTGCAAAATGACAAAGAGGGGCTCTGGCTTCAGAGAATTAGGGAGAAAAATAACACACACTCACACACACACACACTCACACTCACACACACTCACAAATCAAGAGCAGTGTGGGTTTAGTACCAATCCTACTTTGTAAGCTGCATGACCTTGAAACATGTCATGGTCTCTGTGCCTCAGTTTTCCTCAGCTGTAAAATGGGAATAATGAGCCCTTTTAAACCTTGGGTTTTCCCCAGAATCAGACCCTGAAACAAAGGTCCAAGTGCAATGATTATGTATGGGAGGTACAGGGAGTAACCTCGAGAGAATGGGGAGGCAACACAAGACAACACAAGGCAAGGAAGGTGGCCAGGAACGGAGGGTCACCAGGCAGAGCTCAGTCAGAGCTGGGAAGTGGGTGAGACCCACCCGTCATCACAGCCCTGCTGCGTCAGTCATTGCCAGCTGTGCGCAGGGGTGCTCTTTCTGCAGGTGGGAGCAGAGCAACCTCCCTTGGTTGCAAACAAGCCTTCGGGCGTGGAGAGTCACAGAAGGTGTGAGAAGGCGGGAGGCATTCTGGGTGCAGCTGCTGTTGACGTTCTTGCAACTCGACCACAAAGCAGAATAAAGAGTAACGCTAACAGTACAAATGAGGGACGTTATGGGTGTGCGTTGAGGGGATCCTGCAGACATCCTCAGCATGAGGTTGGCATCTGAATGTGACTGAGGTTTCCCTCGGCAAGAAGAGTGTTATTTCTGGGGATGGATGAAAGCTGGAGCATTCAGGGAAGGGAGACAGGAAGGCGAGGGACAGGGGCCAGACCATAGATGACAACAGAAGTCTGACCCACGGGCTCTGCAGCAACTGGCCCGGAACCATCACAACTCGGTCAGAGACTGCCAGCTTCCTAGTCCCACCCCACCCCCCAGCCCTTTTCCAACTCAGGACCAGCCAGAAGGAGCCAGCTATATATTCCCAAGTCAATCACAGAAGCTGTTTGCTTCTCCAGGCCAACCACCTCCCACCGAAGCACCCCTGTGCCTCCCCGTTTGTCCACTCTGAGCCCCCCACCCCACCCCCCACCCCCGTTCCCTGGCCTGCCTTTCAGTCTCTGCAGACACCAGTGAGAGCAGCTGACTCTCTCGCTGTAGCAAGCTCTGAATGAATAACGTGTTTGTCTTCATCTGGGTGGTCTTTGTTAATTTCCACAAGGTAGGCATGTAGTCTGGCCTCACTTCCCACATCTATAAAATGGGCATAACAGAACTATCTATTTGATGAGTTGACCGTGAGGACTAAATAAGGCATTAATGCACGGGAAGCACTTAGCTCAGTGCCTGGCACATAGTAGAGGCTCAATAAATGTTAGCTGAGGGCATGACCCAGCCCAGCTGGGAGGCGGAGAAGCTGAAGCTGGTCTTGCAGGGGCCAGGGCATCTGGCTGACAGTTTCTTTTCTTTAATTGAAACGTAAATGACATTCAATAATATACTGTTAGTTTCAGGTGTACATCAGAGTGATATGATATGTTTCTACACTTCGATATGGTCCCCACAGTAAGTGGAGTTACTATCTGTCACCATACAAGGTATGACAGTATTACTGACTGTAGGGGTGCCCAGGTGGCTCAGCGTTTAAGCACCCGACTTTGACTCCCGTCACGATCTCGTACTTCACAGGTTTGAACTCTGCGTAGGGCTCTGCACTGACAGTGAGGAGCCTGCTTCAGATTCTCTGTTCCCCTCTGTCTCTGCCCCTCCCCCCCTCAAAATAAATAAACATTCAAAAAATGTATTATTGATTATATTCCCTGGGCTGTGTGTTACATCCTCAGGACTTATTTACTTTGTAACCGCAAGTTTGTACCTCTTAACCCTCTTCACCCCCGGCTGACACTTCTGTGTCCATTCCGGCAGGTTCTGTGCCCCTGCTCCCTCCTGTCTCATTTCTCTGGTGGCCTTTAAATGTGTCTGGAGAAAGAAGGCACCGGTGGGGAGCATGGGAACTGTCCACCAGATGCCCTGCTCTGCCTTTGTCTGGCCTTGCTCTAGAATGTGAGCCATGGACCTGGATGGCCGCTCTGCGTATGGTGAGGTGACACCCTCCTATCCTACTTCTGAACAGGCCACCAGCACAATGACACATGCACTGAGTCACCCACACTCTTTCTCAGGCTCCCTTGGAAAGGACTTATTCTGGAGATGGACGGCGTGCCAGGGGCTGGTCAGGGAGGGACTGGGTTCAGTTTGTGGCCATGTTAGGGCAAAGTTGACCTGTGTTTGGGAGAGCTCTCCACCTCCAGCAAAACCTGTCAATAAAAGCTCTCGGGGGCGCCTGGGTGGCTTAGTCAGTTAAGTGTCTGACTTCAGCTCAGGTCACGGTCTCATGGTTCACGGATTCGAGCCCCGCATCGGGCTCTGTGCTGACAGCTCAGGGCCTGGAGCCTGCTTCCGATTCTACGTCTCCCTCTCTCTCTCTCTGCCCCTCCCCAGCTCGTGCTCTCTCTTTCTCTCAAAAATAAATAAACATTTAAAAAAAATTTGTTTAAAAAGTGAATTAAAAGTTCTTTCATAAGCACACAGCTGGTATGTCAAAAGGTATTATTGTAACTCAAGAGCAGAAGAGGAAGAGAGCACCTGAGGCCTTGAGGCCAAGTGAGAAAAAATGAAAGACAGGGAACAGCCGCTCACAATCCGGACTGGGCTTCAGAATCATCTGTGAAGCTTTAAATACATATTCCTGGGCCCTACCCCATATGTGGTGACTCAGACCCTGCCAGAATGAGACCCAGAAATCTGCAATCTTTTTTCTTCAATGTTAATTTATTTATTTTGAGAGAGAGAGAGAGAGAGAGAGAGAGAGAGAGAGAGAGAATCCCAAGCAGGTCTCATGCTGCCAGCCTAGAGCCCAACATGGGGCTCGATCCCAGAAACCATGAATTATGACCTGGGCTGAAATCAAGAGTCAGACGCTCAATTGACTGAGCCACCCAGGTGCTCCAAATCTGCAATCTTTTAAAAAGTTTCCCAGGGGCACCCGGGTGGCTCAGTCAGTTGGGCATCCGACTTCAGCTCAGGTCATGATCTCATGATCCGTGAGTTCGAGCCCTGTGTTGGGTTCTGTGCTGACAGCTCGGAGCCTGGAGCCTGCTTCGGATTCTGTGTCTCCCTCTCTCCCTGCCCCTCTCCCACTCACGCTCTGTCGCTCTCCCTCTGTCTCTCAAAAATAAACATTAAAAATATTTTTTTTCAGTTGCCCAAATTGGTGCAGCCACGGTGGAAAACAGTATGAGGTACCTCAAAGAATAACAATGGAACTATTAATTCAGCAATTCCACTCCTGGGTATTTCTCCAAAGGAAAGGAAAATACTAACTTTTTGTTTTCATTAACTCTCAAGTAAACATTTTATTATATTCGATCTCAAATTTTTAATATATATATATTATTTTATTATAATAAGAATAGAATGTCAAAACAGGGCATAGATACTACATACACATATAGAAAATTAGTTGTTGATAGAAAATGTTTACATTGGAATAACAATCAAAACGAAAATTTCGTTTTGCCTATTTTCCATTTATTAAAAAGGTCTTCATGTTGTGAAAATAGTTCCAACTTCTTTTCTAAACTTCTAGTCTAGCAATAAAATCAGTATATGTCTCCTATTGGCAAAAAATAAAATATTTGACACATCAGATAATATACAATGACTACAACAGTAATTTTACCATATAGGGATTTACCTCACTCTGAGGCACTTCACGCACGAAAACTATTCATTTGTTTCTTTTTTCTTAACTTTCTTTTTTCTTTTTTAAAATTTACATCCAAATTAGTTAGCATCTAGTGCAACAATGATTTCAGGAGTAGATTCCTTAGTGTCCCTTCCCCATTTAGCCCATCCCCCCTCCCACACCCCCTCCAGTAGCCCTCTGTTTCTTCTCCATATTTATGTCTCTTCTGTTTTGTCCCCCTCCCTGTTTTTATATTATTTTTGTTTCCCTTCCCTTATGTTCATCTGTTTTGCCTCTTAAAGTCCTCATATGAGTGAAGTCATATGATTTTTGTCTTTCTCTGACTGACTAATTTCACTTAGCATAATACCCTCCAGTTCCATCCACGTAGTTGCAAATGGCAAGATTTCATTCTTTTTGATTGCCCATTAATACTCCATTGTATATATACAATCTTCTTTATCCATTCATCCATCGATGGGCATTTGGGTTCTTTCCATGCTTTGGCTATTGTCGATAGTGCTGCTATAAACATGGGGGTGCATGTGTCCCTTCAAAACAGCACACCTGTATCCCTTGGATAAATGCCTAGTAGTGCAATTGCTGGGTCGTAAGGTAGTTCTATTTTTAGTTTTCTGAGGAAGATCCCTACTGTTTTCCAGAGTGGCTGCACCAGCTTGCATTCCCAAGGAAAATACCCAATTGAAAAGGTATATGTGCCCTCATATTCACTGCAGCATAATTTACAAAGTCCAAGATATGGAAGCAACCTAAGTGTCTATCGGTGGATGCATGGATAAGGAAAAGGTGATGTATATATATGCAATGGAAAATAATTCAGCCATAAACAATCCTGCCATTAACAGGGGCGGATCTTGAGGGCACTATGCATAGCGGAGTCAATTAAACAAGAAAAGACAAATACTGTATGATCTCATTTATATGTGGAATCTTTTTTTTTTTATAAACGGACTCACAGATATAGAGAACAGATTGGTGGTTGCCAGAGGCGGGTGGGGTGGGGTATGAAATGAGCATAGCAGGGTCAAAAGGTACCAGCTCCGGGTAGAAGATGAGTAAGTCCTGGGGGTGTCCCATGTAGCACCAGAACTAGAGTTAACAATACCGTATTGTGTATATGAAAGTCACTAAGGGAGTAGGTCTTAAAAGTTCTTCCTGCATGAAAAAGTTGTAACTGTGTGTGGGGACAGATGTTAACTTATTGCGGTGACCATTTCACAATATATACGTGTCCGATCATTATGTTGTACCCCTGACACTAATACAATGTTCTATGGTCTCGGCTTCTTCTGCTTTCAGATGGCGGCTGCAGCGGTAAAATAAAGGTGGCGACATCATAAAGTCTCATATTTGTTCAAAGCCTTTGAACTTTTCAAGCTTCACCCTTTCCCCCTGTCCGCCCCCTGCACCCCCCCCCCCCCGCCCCGCCTGATTTTTCTTCTCTCCCCCAAAAGCCAGCCTACCTACTGGGCTCAGCAAGGCTCCATCCATCTGCTGAGAGGGCAGTGCTTCTGGACAGCCATGTGATGATGGCAGTCACTGCTCGGCTGTCCCCCCGAGCAGGTCAGTTCTTCCAGAGAGACAGCTTCTCTTCTTCCCCATCCCCATTTCCATTTTGGAAGCAGACCTGCCTGGAGAGGCTCATCTGGCCGAGGGAGATGTTTTGCCATCAGAAGTACTTGAATCCTCTTTGAGATCTTGCAACTCTATTTGTTCTGCAGAATTCCACGGCCTTGTTTCTCTGGATTGAATCTCTATTAAGAGTTATCTAACTTCCCAGAATTATAGTTCTGTCAGTTTCCAGAAAACACCTTCAGGACACTTAAAGATTTCTTCCCCCTGAAGCTGTGGGGTGGACTCACAGGCCTCGAGTGCTCGGCCCAAACCAGACAGCAAGAGGACCCTTTGAACGCTCAGCCCACCCACCACACTCCCAACTCCCTCTCTTCCTTGGCTCCCACCCAATCCCATCTGCGGTCATGCTGCTGCTCCTTGGTCACTTTCAAGCAGTCGCTTTTTGGCCTCTGCGTTTTCTGATTCCAGGAAAAGATACCCTGTTACTGGCTTTCCCTAGAAACGTCACCATCCTCCTGGCGTTCTAACTTCTGAGCAGTGACAAGCCCTATGGAACGGGCGCTTTTGCCAGGACGCCGTGGGTATGGCCCGGTCACAATAGTGCCAGGTGACGCTTTCCGGGGATTACCAGGAGAAACTTCTCATGGGACTCAGAATCGGGAAGAGCTGTATTCTCCCAAGCAACGAGCGGTTGGTTTTTATGTTCTGGACATTGTGAATCCTGGGACTGAGTGCACCTCCCTTTCTGTGTCAGCTCTTTGAAACTTTATCAGCTGTTGCAGCCCGAACAGGTGCAACACCTTATCTGTACCTGTCATTATTTGCCCTTTCCTTTGATATCCTCACTTAACTGCAGGACAGAACCCGGAGCAAGCTAACCTTGAGGCCCTTTCTCAGGGGAGGGGGGCAGGGGACAGGGGATGCCCAAGAGGCAGGAGAGGGCACACACTTGAGACACACCTGGCTTTGAACCTTGGCTCTGCTGCCTGAGAGCTGTGTGACCTTGAACAAATTCTCTCCCCTCTTGGAACCTCAGTTTCCTTGGCGGGAGATGGTTGGCCCACTAAAACCTCCTTCACAGGACTGCTTTGGGGATTAAGTGGAGTAACTGGGAACATGCAAATGGGAAAAAGGTTTGTCTTTTCTGACTCCAGGGAATATGTTTTTCTTGGCTTAACTCCACTCTGCTTCTATCAGACCCAAACTAGGATGGAGCCTACCTCTTGCGGGGGCTGCCCAGCTCTGGGGAAACCCTGCTAACACACTGGGCCCCCTTCTGCTCTCTCCCCGATGTCCAGATCTCACTGGGGACAGTAGACAGAGGATCCATTTCCATTCACTCAACTCTGGTCTTGTCCACCGTGTACTTCCAGGGCCTGCGGCAGTGCCTGGGTGCCTGGTGAGAACCCAGCAAACGTGTGTGACATAAATGGATTCCAGACTCTGTGCTGAAGGCTTATGAAAACCAACAAGAAGCCTTCTTCCCGGTTCCTTGATGATGAATCGCAGGGGCAGGGTGAGGGTACAAATGGGGAATAACCAGTACGTTGTCCTTCAAGGCTAAATGCAAAGATCACTTTTTTTTTTTTTTTCAACGTTTTTATTTATTCTTCGGACAGAGAGAGACAGAGCATGAACGGGGGAGGGGCAGAGAGAGAGGGAGGCACAGAATCGGAAACAGGCTCCAGGCTCTGAGCCATCAGCCCAGAGCCTGACGCGGGGCTCGAACTCACGGACCGCGAGATCGTGACCTGGCTGAAGTCGGACGCTTAACCGACTGCGCCACCCAGACGCCCCAAAGATCACTTTCTTTAATGGAAGACTCTTCTGGCACCCTAGCCTCTTTCAGATTCCCTCGATGTACATTTCTGAAGCTCCCTAAGCTTCTGCATCAAAGTACATGCCCCAGGGGTAATTGATAAGGTATTGGGTAATTGTTTTCTGCTCAATGTCTATTCCCTTCACCAGAACGTCCGCAGCAGAGACCACATCTGTCTTGTTTATCTCTGGATCTCAGCATCTCACACAGTGTGGAGAACAACAACAACAAAATCATTTGTTGCATGAATGAGTCAGTGAAGAAATGAACGGGAAGAGCTCACCGTCCAAGAAGGAAGGCGGACGGGTAAGCTGATGTGTGTGGAGAGTGCCATCTGCAATTCAGCTCTGTATAATGTGGAGCTGGAGGATGGCCACGGGATCCAGCTGGGAATGATGAAGGAAAGGCTTCCCCCAACAGATGACATGGGTTGTAGGCTGGGAGGGTGGAGTCTTTGCAGACACAGAACGGGGGTGTTCTGCCCCCAGCAGAAGGATATTCCATTGCAAAATATCCTCCAAAATATTTTGTTTATGCTCAAATCCTTGCCTAAGGATCTGCTTCTGGGAGAACCCAGTCAGCTCGGGCTGCCATTAATCACAGATATTTATTTCTGGAGCACAGAGTCCTGAAGGCTGCAAGTCAAAGGTCAAGGTGTCAGCAGACTTGGTTTCTCCTGCGGCCTCTCTCCTGGGTGTGCCGGTGGCCACCTCTTCACTGTGCTTTCAAACGGCCTTTGCTCTGTGTGCACACATTCTTGATGTCTCTTCCACCTCTTATAAGGATTCCAGTCCTATCAGATTAGGGCCCCACCCTTGACCTTAATTACCTCTTTTTTTTTTTTTAATGTTTCTTTATTCTTGAGAGAGAAGAAACTGCAAGAGGGGAAGGGGCAGAGAGAGGCAGAAACACAGGATCCTAAGCAAGTTCCAGGTTCTGAGCCATCAGCACAGAGGCCAACGCGGGCTTGAACCCACAAACCATGAGATCATGACCTGAGCCGAAGTCGGACACTCAGCCGACTGAGCCACCAACCTTAATTACCTCTATAAAGCTCTTATCTCCAAATACAGTCACACTGGGGATTAGTGAACACAATTCAGTCTATAGTGAGGCAAATCAGCTAAAAGGAAGGGGGGGCCCAGAGAGGTGAGCCAGGAGAGGCCCGATTCTGGGAGAGTGTCCAGAGTAGTGGGGAATGCAGATTATAGTCCAGACCTCGGGAGCCATATGGGATTGAGGGTTCTGAGATATCCATACATACATGGAGTGGGAAGGCCGACTAGCAGGCTGGAGGGTAGGGGTCATGGGCTTCAACCACAGGGAAGAGGATGGGGGCAAGAGAGCAGGATCCAGGATTCAGTAATTTATCTGCCATATCATTTCCTCCTCCTTCACCAAGGTATTGAAATATGCATAGACACTTTTCCAAAGAAGATGTCCAGATGGCCAACGGACACATGAATAGACGCTCAGCGTGGCTCATCATCAGGGAAATACAAATCAAAACCACACTGAGCTACTACTACCTCACACTGGTCAGAGTGGCTAAAATTAACAACTCAGGAAACAAGAGATGCTGGCGAGGAACCCTCTTTCACTGTTGGTGGGAAAGCAAACTGGTGCAGCCGCTCTGGAAAATAGTGTGGAGGTTCTTCAAAAAATTAAAAACAGAACTACCCTGCGACCTAGCAATAGCCCTACTAGGAATTTATCCAGAGGATATGGGAGTGCTGATTCATAGGGGCACATGTACCCCGCAGCACTATTAACAATAGCCAATGCTATTGGAGAACGCTGTGGTTAGTGTTCATTGTGTCCCATTTACGAAACCTTTGGGTGCCCAGCGCACTGTAGCTGCTGGAGCAGAAACTGGGGCATGAAGGTGGCCAGTAGGAAGGTGGCCAATTTGCGGGGCAAATTGAAGGCATGGGGGTGGGGGTGGGGGGCTCAGCCTGAAAAAGAGAACTTTCGGGGACAAACATGATAATGATTGTAGCAGGTGCTATTGGGGCCCCATGCATATCCCTTATCGTTCACTTCTGTGAGCCAAAGGCTGCTTATTGAGGACACCTGCCCCTGCCTCAGAGCCTTTCCCCTGATCCCAAGCACGCTTGGCCCGCTCCTAGGACAAGACAGGGATGATGGGGTGCAGCCTTCAGTCACTGACAAGCAGAGAGGTGGAGAGTTAGTATCCCCACTTCTTCACCCCACAGTCGGGCCAACTCAGGCTTGTTCTGCACCGGTGCCCCGAGCCCCTCAGAGCCACCCCCACGCCGTGGCTGCTCCTGGCAGTAACCTGCGTGATCACCCGCCTCCGTGTTGGTGTCCTCCTGTCCCCTACCTCCCGTCCCCTCTCCTCGACTGGTGTCTTCTGGGATCACGAATTGCTTGCACTGGGGTCCTCGTCTCCTCTCCTGTTTGAGGGGAACCCAAACTAAAACAATGGTCTTCAAATCGGCCAAAACCTCAATTTCTTCATCTTCTAACAGAAGCTAAGAGAAATTAGGCATTTTTAAACAGACCTGGTGAATTGGTGGAAGCAATGAAAATATAGATTTCAGCCAAATTTTTTTTTTTTTGAGAGAGAGAGAGAGAGAGAGAGAGTGTGTGTGTGTGTGTGTGTGTGTGTGAAGAGGAGAGGGGCAGAAGGAAAGAGAGAGAGAATCCCAAGCATGCTCCAAGCTCAGTGCAGAGCCCGTAGTGGGGCTCAATCCCACGCCCCTGGGATCATGGCCTGAGCCAAAATGAAGAGTCGGATGCTCAGCCAACTGAGCCGCCCAGACGCCCCAGATTTCAGCCAAATTTTAAAAAGAACCTAAAAAGACTTTGTCAAAGTCTGAGCTGTCTTAGCTTGTGACAAGGTCAGCAGTGAGTTCAGAACTGTAGTCAAAACAGTCTGGATGACTTGGGTGGGTGGTTGGGGGCGGGTGTTGTTTTAAAGGGTCTCAGCTCTGAAAAATTCTATGGTTCTAGATGGATTTTTTTCTTTTACCTTAAACTCAAAATGTTAAAGCCCCAGGGGGCATCATCTGGAGGACGGGGGTGGATATGACTGAACACAGTGTTATGAAATACAGATGTGAAAGTCCCTCTCTACCTGCCCCCCAGACTCTCCTGGGGGAAATTCACTGCCCCATTCTAGAATTCACTTTCCCCATTTTGGCCAAATCTGGCTAATATATAGATTCCTGGATACCCCTCCCCAAAAGCCTGATCCAGGAGGTACAAAGCAGGAACAGGGAATATAGGTGTGTGTGTGTGTGTGTGTGTGTGTGTGTGTGTGTTCAGGGTCCAGGCAATTGTGATGTCCTGTCTGGTTTGGAGCTCTCTAACCCTGAAGAGATAGCTTGAAGTGCCCCCAAGCAGCTCTGACCCTGTGTGTCAGGTGATGTGTGGCACTGAGAAGACAGGACGGGCACACGCCCCAGCATTGTTCTTCAGCATTCATTATCATGGCTGGGCTGCTCTGTGCTCCTGTCCTGAGACTGTCTGTACTTCACCAAGAGATAAGCAATGTTTAGGAAGCAAAGAAGGCTAGGGTCAAGAGCTAGAAATCAGTCCAGAACAACATCAATTGTGTTCTAAGGTGATTTAAGTCAGTTCTCAAGAATTACTATTTCATTCCCTCTGCCTTTGCTTTTCAAACAGGAAAGCATTGATTCAGACAAAAGCAGGGGATGGGAGAGGCAGGCAGAAACTCCCAGTGGGGTGCTGGCTCCTCCCCTTCCCTCAGAAGACTTTCCCTTTCTTTCCAGTCTTCTTCCTTGGGTAACAGGTTGTTCTTACGTGATAGGGTCAAAAGAGCTGTTTTTGCCTCAGCCACAAAATTCTCTGGAATTCTCTTCAGGGACGACTCAACCCTATAAAAGGGAGTCCAGTGGAGTCAGGAGGAACTTGGGAGGACACTGTGAAGGGCCCCGCTTGTGGCACCATGAAGAGCCTTCCTGTTGGCTTTCTTGTTCTCCTGATCTTCATCCTGAGTGTCCATCTCGGAGTTGCCACACGTATGTATGGAGCTGTCCCACTCCCTTCTCAGGCAGGCTGGGAGGAGAAGCAAAGGGCCACCTCCAGGCTCCTTCCTTTCCCTGTTTTTTAGGTGGCAGCAATGTGGCCAAGTTCTGCTGCTTCCAATATAGCCACAAGATCCTTCCTTGGAAGTGGGTGCATGCCTATAAATTCACCAGGAGCAGCTGCTCCCAGCGGGCTGTGATGTGAGTATTTCTTGTCTGGGCTTTCAGGGTTCCTACTGGCCATGTGATTGCATGGGTTCTGGGCACACCCCCACAGTGCCAGGATGAGCTCAGGATGGGAACCTGGTAACTTAGGTCATCACCCTGCCTCTGCCACTAACAAGTGTGACCCTTAGCCTTGGTTTCCTAACTTTCAAACCATGTGCCAGGCAATGTGCTAAGTGCTGGGTATAAAAGAGAGAACAGGGGCACCTGGGTGGCTCAGTTGGTTAAGCGTCTGACTCTTGGTTTCGGCTCAGGTCATGATCTCACGGTTTGTGAGTTGGAGCCTTGCATCGGGTTCTGTGCTGACAGTGTGGAGCCTGCTTGGGATTCTCTCTCTCTCTCTCTCTCTCTCTCTCTCTCTCCCCCTCCCCCCGCCCCTTCCCTGCTCACTCCTCTGTCTCTGTCACTCTCTCCAAAATAAATAAATAAAATTAATAAAAAAAATTTTTTAAAAAAGAGGGGGGCACCTGGGTGGCTCAGTCAGTTGTGTCCAACTTTGGCTCAGGTCATGATCTCATGGTTTGTGAGTTTGAGCTCCACATTGAGCTCTGTGCTGATAGCTCAGAGCCTGGAGCCTGCTTCAGATTCTGTGTCTCCCTCTCTCTGCCCCTCTCCCACTCATGCTCTGTCTCTCTCTCTCTGTCTCTGTCTCTGTCTCTGTCTCTTTCAAAACTAAATAAAAACTAGAAAGAAAAAAAAAAACAAGGTGGTTCTAAGCTCCAGCATAAGTGCCCCCATGAACCTGGCAGAAACTCCATAACCTTCTATGACTTTGTCTGTGAGGTCACACACCATCACTTCTGCCACAATCTGCCACCGGTCAACCAGTCCCTAAGGCTGGCCTATATTTCTTTCAATGGGAGTGATGTCAGAGACATTCCCAGCTATGCTTTCAAACATTCACAAAACTGCCTCTCCCTTATTCACCCCTCCCCACTTTGGGCTGTTTTTCCCTGCCTGTGCTGGGACCTGAGAGCCCCGTAAATACTACTGCACCCTGCAAGTTGTTCCAGGCTAAAGTGCCCCGGACCTAGGTTCTCATCACCCTCAGGAGTGGTCTCAGGGGACAGAAGGCTGGAGGACATTCAGGGATATCAACCACGACCCCCCACTCTCCATGAGTGCACAGCATCGTGAGAGTGCAGGAATCCCGTATAAGCGGCCACGGCAAACAGCCCAGGATAATGTGGTTAAGAATTAAACAGCATGACAGGCTTTTATCGCCTGTTTTTGCTTAAAGATTTCATATGCTATAATTCCACAAATTAAAAATAACGACAAAAAAAAAGGAGAAGAAGAATTAAGCAGCATGATGCATATGAGGTTCCCTTTGGGAGGTTGAGGCAAAGATTCTAAACTGGGTGGTAGTAATGTTTGCATCATCCGTGGATCTACTAAAAAGCAATGAATTATAATTATATGCTTTATTTTTAGTTTTTTTAATGTTTTATTTTATTTTTGAGAGAGAGAGAGCAAGGGAGACACAGAATCTGAAGCAGGCTCCAGGCTCTGAGTTGTCAGCACAGAGCCCGACGCAGGGCTCAAACTCACAAACCATGAGATCATGACCTGAGCCGAAGTCAGGAACTTAACCGACTGAGCCACCCAGGTGCTCCTAAATTATGCACTTTAAAGAGTAAATTGCATGGTGTGTGAATTATGTCTCAATAAAGCTTTTCCATTAAAACAAAAGAATTAAGAGGCATGGTACAGGTTACATGCTTCGGACTAGAGCTGTTGGAAATGGTTTCCTGGGGGAGGTGGGCCTGGAAGCATGGTCTCCAGTAGAAAACAGGGCCAAGGGGAAAGAAGGACCAGAAGACGGAACAGAAACTGTGTAACAGGTGCAGCAAGGCCAGAGAAAGTCAGTCAAGTGGCTGACCCTCCCTTTCCATCTCTTCAGGAGGCAAAAGTTCTCAGTACTGACTGTCAGCTTCTCTCTTCTGCAGATTCATTACCAAAAAAGGCCATAAAGTCTGTGCACAGCCAAAGGAAAAATGGGTGCAAAGATACATTTCTTTACTCAGAGCACAGCAGCAAATGTGACCTGTTGAACCTTCAGCCCCAGGGTACCTGGACCCTGCTCTTGAGATTGCTATCCTTGGTGGAGCCTGGAGATTTTCTTCAGCAGGAGGCCCCATGGGCTGGAGGAGGAGGAGGAGGAGGGGGAGGGGGAGGGGAGGAGAAGGGGGGAGGAGGGGAGGAGGAGGGAGAGAGGGGAGGAGGAGGAGGAAAGGTTTTAATAAAGATTTCTCCATTAAGATTTGATGTACTCCTAAATATCCTTATTCAGTAAAACCTGAATCTTCTCCAAAGAAAAGAAATTGAGTCAGTATTTTTGGCTGATTGCCTGGCTTGTCCCCCCATTCCCTGCACTGACACTGGTATGGAATTCTTCCTCATGTTTCTGTGCAACAAAACAAAACAAAGCAACAAGGGGAAGTTTAATGTGTTTGGACATGCCAATTAAATGTTTTCACGTTAGAGAGGTAAGTTTATGTTGTTTGGAAAATTAAGTTCTGTGCAACCCCTCTGTTGGTTTCGGCTCAGGTCATGATCCCAGGGTCATGTGATTGAGACCTATGTCAGGGGCTCAGTGTAGAGCCTGCTTAAGATTTTAAGATTCTCTCTCTCTCTCTCTCTCTCTGGACACCTGGGTGGCTCAGTCAGTTGCACATCAAACTTTGGTTCAGGTAATGATTTTGTGGTTCGAGCGTTCAAGCCCTGCGTCAGGCTCTCCGCTTTTAGCGAAGAGCCCACTTCGGATCTTCTGTCCCCCTGCCCCCTCTCTGCCCCTCCCTCGCTCGCACTCTCTCTCTCTCAAAAATAAAATAAAACATTTTTAAAAAAGCTTCTCTCTCTCCCTCTGCCCCCCCTCTCCTGCTAGCATGCACTCTGTCTCTCAAAATAAAAATGAAAAAAATTAAGCAACAAAGTTTATGGAGCATCAATTGAGTTGATTCTGAAATAGCAGAGAAATTGCAAACTAGGGGGAACCATGGGAAAGTCTGGAGAACAAAGGAGGAGCTCAACCTTCTAGAGAGGAAAGGAGGAAGTTTCCAGGGATTGTTTGGCACAAAAGCTCGTTGGAGGGAAAGGAGCGCTATAACTGGGCTGTGGCTTCTCATTGGCTGCAGCTTCTCATTGGCTGCAGCTTCTCATTGGCTGCAGCTTCTCATTGGCTACAGCTTCTCATTGGCTGCAGGTGAGGGCAGCGTGCAGTTGCTGGGCAGGTTGGAAATCTCCTTTCCTGCTGCTGTGTGTGAGTGGTGGTGCCTCAGTCCTCTCCCTTTGTGCCTCCCCACTCTTTTTTTTTTTTTTTTTTTTTTTAATAAGTAGGTTCCACGCCCAACATGGGGTTTGAACTCGTGACCCTGAGTTGAAGAGTCACATGATATACGGACCAAGACAGCCAGATGTCCCAGCTCCATTTTTGAATGAGATTTTCTTTATTCATTTTCACATTCCCTGCCCCCCTCCCCTTTTGATCAAGATCTTTCCTCGAAATCATCACTGTTCTGGAGTCAGGCTTTCCATATCTAGTGGTTTTGTCCCACACCTTTCCTGATCATCATGTTGCATGTCAAAGGGAAAAGTGCATAGCAAATGGAGGCCATTGAAGACCACGTTTGAGTAACAAGGAAAGGTAAGAGAAATAACTCTTGGGTGTTCGCCATTTAAAGTCCGTATCTTATCAAGGTTGTAATCACTAGAGGTCATCTTGAAACTTTGAGCCAGCATCACCCATGGGGTCCATCATTTCTACAAAGGGTTTGATGGGCCACAGGTACAAGGCTAAAAAATGACTGTACAAAACAAACGAGGGGCAGCATAATAAACCCAATGGTCCTAGATCGGGAGCTGAAACCTGAAGGTAACCAGCTAAAGAGATCAAAAGACCAGGGGTCAGTTAGGCCAGGTTTTCTCCTAGCCCAAAATGAAAAACTGTCCTAAGTTCCAGAGATTACCCCCTTCAGCAATGACCTGGGAGATACCGATGATGGTGTTATCTTTCCAAGCTAATACCAGAGTTAAGGAATGAATGGGAAGAAGAAAGAGTTTCAGGTTCAAATGATCTTGGGTGGAAGCAGTCTACATCCATATCAGCTGCTTCTCCTTCTAGTCCTTTGATGCAGAGGGTCTCCAGTGTTCATATAAGACCAGCTGTCAGGGGGCACCTGGATGGCTCAGTCGGTTAAGCGTTCGACTCTTGATTTTAGTTCAGGTCATAATCTCTCGGTTTGTGAGTTCGAGCCCTGCAAGGGGGTCTGCACTGAGGAGTCTGCTTGGGATTCTCTCTTTCCCCTCTCTCTTTGCCCCTACCCTTACCCTGCTCCCTCTCTCTCCTCTCCAAGTAAATTAATAAACTTAAGGGGAAAAAAAGACCAGCTGTCAGGTGGAGGGCTTCTTTAGCTGAAAGATCTGTCCCCAAGCTTCAGGTCCCTGGGGTCTGGCTACCATCTAAGCAGTGAGGAGGACCTGGCATAGTCTTTTTCAAGGAGGCTCAAGGGCAGTCTTTGTTCCTAGTGATTCCACATCAGAAGGGTGGGATAAAATTGGAAATGTTATTTGGGAGAGTCATAGCCAGATATATATTTTTTAAATTTATTTTTTTTAATTTACATCCATGTTAGCTAGCATCTACTGTAACAATGAGTTCAGGAGTAGATTCCTTAGTGCCCCTTACCCATTTAGCCCATCCCCCCTCCCACAACCCCTCCAGTAACCCTCTGTTTGTTCTCCATATTAATGAGTCTCTTCTGTTTTGTCCCCCTCCATGTTTTTATATTATTTTTATTTCCCTTCCCTTATGTTCCTCTGTTTTGTCTCTTAAAGTCCTCATATGAGTGAAGTCATATGATTTTTGTCTTTCTCTGAATGACTGATTTCACTTAGCATAATACCGTCCAGTTCCATCCACGTAGTTGCAAATGGCAAGATCTCATTCTTTTTGATTGCCGAGTAATACTCCATTGTGTATATAGACCACATCTTCTTTATCCACTCATCCATCAATGGACATTTGGGTTCTTCCCATACTTTGGCTATTGTTGATAGTGCTGCTATAGACATGGAGGTGCATGTGCCCCTTCAAAACAGCGTATCTGTATCCCTTGGATAAATACCTAGTAGTGCAATTGCTGCGTCATAGGGTAGTTCTATTTTTAATTTTTTGAGGAAATTTCATACTGTTTTCCAGAGTGGCTGCACAAGTTTGCATTCCCACCAGCAATGCAAACGAGATCCTCTTTCTCCGCATCCTCGCCAACATCTGTTGTTGCCTGAGTTGTTCATGTTAGCCATTCTGACAGGTGTCAGGTGGTATCTCATTGTGGTTTTGATTTGTAGTTCCCTGATGATGAGTGATGTGGAGCATTTTTTCATGTGTCGATTGGCCATCTGGATGTCTTCTTTGGAGAGTGTCTACTCATGTCTTTTTCCCATTTCTTCACTGGATTATTTGGTTTTTGGATGTTGAGTTTGATAAGTTCTCTATAGATTTTGGATACTAACCCTTTATGTGATATGTCATTTGCAAATATCTTCTCCCATTCTGTCGGTTGCCTTTTAGTTTTGCTAATGGTTTCCTTTGCTGTGCAGAAGCTTTTTATTTTGATGAGGTCCCAATAGTTCATTTTTGCTTTTGTTTCCCTTGCCTCTGGGGATGTGTTGAGTAAGAAGTTGCTGTGGCCAAGGTCAAACAGGTTTTTGCCTGCATTCTCCTCAAGGAGTTTGATGGCTTCCTGTCTTATATTGACATCTTTCATCCATTTTGAGTTTTTGTGTGTGGTGTAAGAAAGTGGTCCAGGTTCATTCTTCTGCATGTCGCTGTCCAGTTTTCCCAGCACCACTTGCTGAAAAGGCTGTCTTTCTTCCATTGGATATTCTTTCCTGCTTTGTCAAGGACTAGTTGGCCATACATTTGTGGGTCCATTTCTGGGTTCTCTATTCTGTTCCACTGATCTGAGTGTCTGTTTTTGTGCCAGTACCATACTGTCTTGATTACAGCTTCGTAATACAGCTTGAAGTCTGGGATTGTGATGCCTCCAGCTTTGGTTTTCTTTTTCAAGATTGCTTTGGCTGTTCGAAGTCTTTGTTGGTTCCATACAAATTTTGGGATTGTTCTAACTCTGTGAAGAATGCTGGTGTTATTTTGATAGGTATTGCATTGAATATGTATACTGCTTTGGGTAATATTGACATTTTAACAATATCTGTTCTTCCCATCCAGGAGCATGGGATATTTTTCCTTTTTTTGTGTGTCTTTTTCAATTTCCTTCATAAGCTTTCTATAGTGTATAGATTTTTCACCTCTTTGGTAAGGTTTATTCCTAGGTATTTTATGGGTTTTGGTGCAATTGTAAATGGAATTGATTCCTTGATTTCTCTTTCTGTTGCTTCATTATTGGTGTATAGGAATGCAACCAATTTCTCTGCGCTGATTTTATATCCTGTGACGTTACTGAATTCATGGATCAGTTCTAAAAGTTTTTTTGGTGGAATTTTTTGGTTTTCCATATAGAATATCATGTCATCTGTAAAGAGTGAAAGTTTGACCTCCTCCCGGCCGATTTGGATGCCTTTTATTTCTTTGTGTTGTCTGATTGGTGAGGCTAAGACTTCCAATACTATGTTAACTAACAGTGGCAAGAGTGGACATCCCTGTCTTTTTCCTGACCTTAGGGGGGAAGCTCTCAGTTTTTCCCCATTGAGGATAATATTAGTGGTGGGTCTTTCATATATGGCTTTTATGATCTCGAGTCATGATCCTTCTATCCCTACTTTCTTGAGGGTTTTTATCAAGAAAAGATGCTGTATTTGTCAAATGTTTTCTCTGCATCTATTGAGAGGATCATGTGGTTCTTGTCTTTTCTTTTATTGATATGATGAATCACATTGATGGTTTTGCGGATATTGAACCAGCCCTTCATCCCAGCCCTAAATCCCACTTGGTCATGGTGGATAATTTTTTTCATGTATTGTTGGATCTGGTTGGCTAATATCTTGTTGAGGATTTTTGCATCCATGTTCATCAGGGAAATTGGTCTATAGTTCTCTTTTTTTAGTGCGGTCTTTTCTGGTTTTGGAATCAAGGTAATGCTTGTTTCATAGAAAGAGTTTGGAAGTTTTCCTTCGATTTCTATTTTTTGGAACAGCTTCAAGAGAATAGGTGTTAACTCTTCCTTAAATGTTTGATAGAATTCCCCTGGAAAGCCATCTGGCCCTGGACTCTTGTTTTTTGGCAGATTTTTGATTACTAGTTCGATTTCCTTACTGGTTATGGGTCTGTTCAAATTTTCTATTTCTTCCTGTTTCAGTTTTGGTAGTGTATATGCTTCTAGGAATTTGTCCATTTCTTCCAGATTACCCATTTTATTGGCATATAATTGCTCATAATATTCTCTTATTATTGTTTGTATTTCTGCTGTGTTGGTTGTGATCTCTCCTCTTTCATTCTTGATTTTATTTGGGTCCTTTCCTTTTTCTTCTTGATCAAACTGGCTAGTGGTTTATCCATTTTGTGAATTATTTCAAAGAACCAGCCACTGGTTTCATTGATCTGTTCTACTGTTTTTTTTGGTTTCAATAGCATTAATTTCTGCTGTAATCTTTATTACTTCCTGTCTTCTGCTGGTTTTGGGTTTTATTTGCTGTTCTTTTTCCAGCTCTTTAAGGCGTAAGTTAAATCTTGTGTATCTGAGATCTTTCTTCCTTCTTTAGGAAGGCCTGGATTGCTATATACTTTCCTCTTATGACCGCCTTTGCTGCGTCCCAGAGGTTTTGGGTTGCGGTGTTATCATTTTCATTGACTTCCATATACTTTTTAATTTCCTCTTCAACTGCTTGGTTAGCCCATTCATTCTTTAGTAGGAGGTTCTTCAGTCTCCAAGTATTTGTTACCTTTCCAAATTTTTTCCTGTAGTTGATTTCGAGTTTCATAGCATTGTGGTCTAAAAATATGCACGGTATGCTCTTGATCTTTTTGTACTTACTTAGGGCTGATTTGTGTCCCAGTATATGGTCTATTCTGGAGAATGTTCCATGTGCACTGGAGAAGAATGTACATTCTGCAGGTTTAGGATGAAATGTTCTGAATATATCTGTTAAGTCCGTCTGGTCCAGTGTGTCATTTAAAGCCATTGTTTCCTTGTTGATTTTTTGATTAGATGATCTGTTCATTGCTGTGAGTGGGGTGTTGAAGTCTCCTTCAACTATTGTGTGAAAGGGTGCTGTGAGTGGGGGTGTTGAAATACTATTATGGTATTACTATCGATGAGTTTCTTCATGTTTGTGATTAATTGATTTATATATTTGGGTGCTTCACATTTGGCACATAAATGTTTACAATTGCTAGGTCTGCTTGGTCTATAGACCCCTTGATTATGATATAATGCCCTTCTGCATCTCTTGATACAGTCTTTATTTTAAAGTCTCGATTGTCTGATATAAGTATGGCTACTCTGGCTTTCTTTTGTTGACCATTAGCATGATAGATGGTTCTCCATCCCCTTACTTTCAATCTGAAGGTGTCTTTAGGTCTAAAGTGGGTCTCTTGTAAACAGCATATAAATGGATCTTGTTTTCTTATCCATTCTGTTACCCTATGTCTTTTGATTGGAGCATTGAGTCCATTGACGTTTAGAGTGAGTACTGAAAGATATAAATTCATTGCCATTATGATGCTTGTAGAGTTGGAGTTTCTGGTTGTGTTCTCTGGTCCTTTCTAATCTTTTTTTGCTTTTGGTATTTATTTGTTTATATATATTTTAAACATATATATATATATTTTTTTTTTTTTCATCCTTTCTTCCCTCAGAAAGTCCCCCTTAAAATTTCTTGCAGAGCTGGTTTAGCGGTCACGAACTCCTTTAATTTTTGCCTGGGAAACTTATCTCTCCTTCTATTTTGAATGACAGTCTTGCTGGATAAAGAATTCTTGGCTGCATATTTGTCCAAATCAGCATATTGAATATATCCTGCCACTCCTTTCTGGCCTGCCAAGTTTCTGTGGCTATGTCTGCTGCAAACCTGATCTTCTTCCTTATAGGTTAGGGACTTTTTTCCCTTGCTGCTTTCATGATTCTTTCCTTGCCTGAGTATTTTGTGAATTTGACTATGATATGCCTTTTTGATGGTCGGTTTTTGTTGAATTTAATGGGAGTCTTCTGTGCTTCCTGGATTTTGATGTCTGTGTCTTTCCCCAGGTTAGGAAAGTTTTCTGCTATGATTTGCTCACATAACACTTCTACCCCTATTTCTCTCTCTTCCTCTTCTGGGACCCTTATGATTCTGATGTTGTTCCTTTTTAATGAGTCACTGATTTCTCTAATTCTTAAATCGTGCTCTTTTGCCTTAATCTTCCTCTTTTTTTCTACTTCATTATTCTCTATAACTTTGTCTTCTATATCACTGATTCTCTGTTCTGCCTCATCCATCCTTGCCACCGCTGCATCCATCTGTGATTGCAGCTCAGTTATAGTATTTTTTATTTCATTCTGGCTATTTTTTATTTCTTTTATCTCTGCAGAAAGGGATTCTAATCTATTTTCGACTCCAGCTAGTATTCTTATTATCGTGATTCTAAATTCTGGTTCAGACATCTTGCTTGTATCTGTGTTGGTTAAATCCCTGGCTGTCGTTTCTTCGTGCTCTTTCTTTTGGGGTGAATTCCTTCATTTTGTCATTTTGAAGGGAGAAAAGGAATTAATGAGGTAGAAAAATTGAAATTAAAAAAATTAAAATTAAAAAATATTAAAATTAAAAATTAAACACACACACATACAAATCGAATAGATGATGCTAGATCCTAGGTGTGTTTGGGTCTGGGTGTTGAAAGTGGTTTGACAGGGGCGCCTGGGTGGCGCAGTCGGTTAAGCGTCCGACTTCAGCCAGGTCACGATCTCGCGGTCCGTGAGTTCGAGCCCCGCGTCAGGCTCTGGGCTGATGGCTCAGAGCCTGGAGCCTGTTTCCGATTCTGTGTCTCCCTCTCTCTCTGCCCCTCCCCCGTTCATGCTCTGTCTCTCTCTGTCCCAAAAATAAATAAACGTTGAAAAAAAAAAAAAAGAAAGTGGTTTGACAGATTAGAGAAAAAAAAGGGGGGGAGAAAAAAAAAGGAAATCGTTTGAGAATTTGAAAAAATGAATACATTGAAGTAGATTAAAATGAGATGATGGTGGTAAAATGGAATTTGAAAAAAATGTACACAAAAGTAAAGAATATAGTAGAAAATAATTAAAGACAAATATTTTTAATAAAAATTAAAAGTAAATATGAATTTTTTCATTTTCTGTACTTAAGAAAAAATAAAAAGTGAAAAAGAGAAAAAAGAAAAAAAGAAATCATTTGAAAATTTAAAATAGTGAGTACACTGTAGTAGACTAAAATAAAATGATGGAAGTAAAATAGAATTTGAAAAAATTTACATAAAAGCAAAAAATATAGTAATAAAAATTAAATAAAAATATTTTAATAGAAATTGAAATTAAAAATGAAGTTTTTCTCTTTCTGCATTCAAGAAAAAGAAAAGAAATGAAAAAGAGAAAAAAAGAAAAAGAAAAAAAGGAAATTGTTTGAAAATTTGAAAAGGTGAGTACACTGAAGCAGACTAAGTAAAATGATGGAAGTAAAGTCGAATTTGAAAATTTTTACACAAAAGTAAAAAATATAGTAATAAAAATTAAAGAAATATATTTTTAATAAAAATTCAAAATCAAAATGAATTTTTTCTCTTTCTGTATTCAAGTAAAAGAATTGTAAAAGAGAAAAAGGAAAAAGGAAAACGAAGAAAAAACTGAATAGATGACAATTTGCTAACAAATTGAAGTAGGACTGAACTTGCTTCCTTTTCCCCTAGAAGTCAGTCTATGTAGCCCTTTATAGTCCATAAATTAAGTCAGCAGTGACACTTGTGTTCTTGAAGAGCGAAGTTGGCCCAGTTGGGTGGGGCTCAGTGTAACAGCTCCGCTCTCCACTAGATGGCGCTGTTAGCCTACTGGGGTGGCTTGTTGCAGCGCTCGTAGGTGCATATGCGCATGCGCGGGAGCGGTGAAAATGGCGCCACCCGGCTACTGGGTCTGTTCTCCCGGATCAGCAATCGTGTACCCGTCCTCTATCATCAGTTCCCCTCCACTCCCTGCTTTTTTGCTCTCCGTGACCAGGCCCCAGGGAGTACCTCTCTCCCGAGTTTTGTCTCACATGTGACTGTTTTCCCCGGCCCCTTACTCCTGAAGGACTGTGGCCTTGACCCGTTCCGCCCCTCTGTGGGAGGGTCTCACGAGCAACTGCCTCATGAGCAATGGCTGAATATCGGCTGCACCCAGGAACGTCCGCTGGACCCTGTTGTTGCCGGTGCCTCGAGACTGCGGCCAGGTGCCAGCCCACTCCAGGACAAGTTCGCAAGACAGTGTAGCAGCAGCGTTTCAGGGATTGTGGGAAATCACAACACGCACCTGGCACCAGGCTTCACCTTTAACGAGGATGCTTGTCCCAGCGCCAGCGAATGTGGCCGTTTTCTGGGGTCTGCTGGGATCAGGGGGCTTCAACAGTCTCTACCAAATGTCCTTCCAGCAGTGGAACTGCTTTACCTCATGTGGCCTGAGAACCTCCCGGACCCCACTCTGCTCCTGGGGGTTCGCTCTTCCCACCAGAGCACCGCCAGGTAGGGAGCTGCGGAGCTGCAGCCTTTGCGTTCCCCTTGTTTACAGTCTCAATGGCATTTAAACCCTCTCCTTTCTCCTTTCTCCCTTTTTAGTTTAGTCCCTGCGGCTGTTTCCAATATTCCACCTTCTCTCCAGCTGCTTTTGGGGAGGGGTGCTTTTCCCATATTCTCCCCTGTCCCCGGTCTCCGTCCTCTCTCCACCTGCAAAAGCGGTTCCCTACTTTTGCGGCTTCTTGCTCCCCACGTTCAGCTCTCTGCGCTGCGTACCTGCTGAATTCTGTGGTTCAGGTTGTGCTGATTGTTGTGTTAATCCTCCAATCAGTTTTCTAGGTGTGTAGGATGGTTTAGTGTTGGTCTGGCTGTATTTCATGGATGCGAGACTCACAAAAAGTTTCCATGCTATTCCGCCATCTTAGCTCCTTCCCCTGTTTGTTCTCCATATTTATGAGTCTCATGTTTTGCTTCCCTCCATGTTTTTATTTTTGTTTCCCTTCCCTTATGTTCCTCTGTTTTGTCTCTTAAAGTCCTCATATGAGTGAAGTCATACAATTTGTCTTTGACTGATTTCACTTAGCGTAATACCCTCTAGTTCCATCCACAAAGTTTCAAATGGCAAGATTTCATTCTTTTTGATTGCCGAGTAATACTCCATTTTATATATATACATACCACATCTTCTTTATCCATTCATTCATCAATGGACATTTGGGCTCTTCCCATACTTTGGCTATTGTTGATAGTGCTGCTATAAACATGGGGGTGCATGTGTCCCTTTGAAACAGCACACCTGTATCCCGTGGATAAATACCTAGTAGTGCAATTGTTGGGTCATAGGGTAGTTCTATTTTTAATTTTTTGAGGAACCTCCACACTGTTTTCCAGAGTGGCTGCACCAGCTTGCATTCCCACCAAGAGTGCAAGAGATTCTCTTTCTCCACATCCTCACCAACATCTCTTGTTGCCTGAGTTGTTCATGTTAGCCATTCTGGCAGGTGGTTTTGATATTTGTTTCCCTGATGATGAGTGATGTTGAGCATTTTTTCATGTGTTGGTTGGCCATCTGGATGTCTTCTTTGCAGAAGTGTCTACTCATGTCTTTTGCCCATTTCTTTGCTGGATTATTTGGTTTTGGGGTGCTGAGTTTGATCAGTTCTTTATAGATTTTGGATACTAACCCTTTATCTGATATGTCGTTTGCAAATATGTTCTCCCACTCCATTGGTTGCCTTTTACTTTTGCTGAATGTTTCCTTCGCTGTGCAGAAGCTTTTTATCTTGATGAGGTCCCAATAGTTCATTTTTGCTTTTGTTTCCCTTGCCTCCGGAGACATGTTGAGTAGGAAGTTGCTGCAGCCAAGATCAGAGAGGTTTTTGCCTGCTTTCTCCTTGAGCATTTTGATGGCTTCCTGTCTTACATTGACATCTTTCATCCATTTTGAGTTTTTGTGGGTGGTGTAAGAAAGTGGTCCATGTTCATTCTTCTGCATGTCGCTGTCCAGTTTTCCCAGCACCACTTGCTGAAGAGGCTGTCTTTCTTCCACTGGATATTCTTTCCTGCTTTGTCAAAGACTAGTTGGCCATACATTTGTGGGTCCATTTCTGGGTTCTCTATTCTGTTCCATTGATCTGAGTGTCTGTTTTTGTGCCAGAGAGAGAATCATTTTTTTAAAAATTTTTTCTTTTTTTTAATGTTTATTTATTTTTGAGAGAGAGAGAGAATGAATGGGGGAGGGACAGAGGGAGAGGGGACACAGAATCCGAAGTAGGCTCCAGGCTCTGAGCTGTTGGCACAGAGCCCAACACGGGGCTCAAACCCATGAACCATGAGATCATGACATGAGTGTAAGTCAGATGCTTAACTGGCTGAGCCACCCAGGCACCGAGAGAGAGAGAGAGAGAGAGAGAGAGAGAGAGAGAGAGAGATCTTAAGCAGGCTCCAGACTCAGAGCAGAGCCCAACACGGAGCTTAATCCCACAACCCTGGGATAATGACCTGAGCTGAAATCAAGAGTCGGACACTTACCTGAATGAGTCACCCAAGCACCCCAATATCTCCATTTTTATAAGTAGAACAAATCCTTTGAGGTGTTCCAGAGACCCTCTGGAAAAACTCAAAGTTAACTCAAGGTCGAAAAGACTATATTTAGAATTTGATTTTGGGAAATTTGTCAAAATATCAAAAGGTTTTAAAACACAAGGTCAATAGAATCATAAGTCACTATAAAAACAACACTTAGTTATCCATTTAACCATGGTGATAATAGATGTTAAGAGCAAATTTAGAAAGTCACATAGTGCTGAGCAAAAACTTAGATCTTTTAATATCTAGAACACTCAGTTTACTTAAGTAATCAAGAACTAGATAAAGACAGCAAATAGGACATTATTTTGATGAAACACCCCCCCCCCTTTTTCTTTTGAGGCAAGTTACTTCAAAAGGTAAAGAAAAGCCCTTTACAATACCTTATCAAAAGCAGACCAATAATCTGAGAAAACTTTGTCCTTTCAGAAGATTAAAAAATATTAAGGTTTACTTTTATATATGTACACTATTGATATTAAAGCTTATTTTTAAAACCCTTATTACAAAGTTATTTAAACTTATCTAACTGGATCATAATGAAAGTCTTTTCCTGAGATTCCTTTTCCACAAATCTTCTACAACTTGCTATGTTTATTTTAGTTTGTCTCTTTTCTCTTTCCCTGAGAAATTCCCACCTCTACTTTAAGACAAAATCACTTTATTTCCCTCAACAAAAATGCATCTCCATACCTCATACCTTTTATAACAACAGCAAAAATGCTTACTTTCCTGGCCTACTGAATTCTTTCCCTTATTATTTCTAGGTAATGAATTAGAATTAGAATTAGAATTAGAATTAGAATTAGAATTAGAATTATTAGAGTTAGAATTATTAACTCTTAGAATTAGGGTTAATTAGAATTCTTAACCCTTAGGAACCTGAATTTCTAGTGAACGATTAAATAAATAATTGTGAACTGTCTGTTACATCAGCATATTTTAGGTTGGCACTTCTACAAATACATTTCATAACATCTAGAACACATACTTCCTCATACTATAAGTTTTCAATGCGGCATGAAACATATTTACTGATAGATCCAAATATCTTGAGTTTCTCTATAATGATAAGCAACAAGTAGATAAAGCTATGTGCAGTAATTAATGTTTTATCATTCTATACTATTTGGAAATGATATGGATATTCAGTGAATTTAACTCAACTCATCATTTCATTCAATGTACCAAAACTTTAAGATTTCAAGTTACTAAATCGATTTGGAAAAACTATTTTAAAAGTTTACCCAAAAACATTTTACCCTACGCATGTCTTTTTGTTTTTAATTATTGAAGTATAATTGACATACAGTGATCTATCAGTTTCAGGTATATTACTCATTGCCACAATATGTGTAACTACTATCTGTCACCATACAACATTATGACAATATTATTGACTATATTCCCTATGCTGAACTTTTCATCCACGTGACTTATTTGCTTTACAACTGGAAGTTTGTACCTCTTAATCCCCTTCACCTATTTCTCCCATTTCCTTACTCCCTCCCATCTGGAAACCACCAGTTTGTTCTCTGTATTTATGAGTCTGTTTCTGGTTTTGTTGGTTGATTGGCTGGTTTTGTCTTTTAGATTCCACATATAAGTGAAGTCATATATTTGTCCTTCTCTGTCTGACTTCTTTCACTTAGCATTATACCCTCCAGTTCTGTCCACGTTGTTGCAAATGGCAAGATTTCGTTCTTTTTTATGGCTCAGTAATATTCCGTTGTGTATATATACCACATCTTTATCCATTCATTTATCAATGAACATTTAAGTTGTTTCTGTATCTTGGCTATTGTAGATAATGTTGCAATAAATACAGGGATGCATACATCTTTTCAAACTTTGTTTTCCTTGGGTAAGTATCCAGAAGTGGAATTCCTGGATCATATGGTACTTCTATTTTTAGTTTCTGGAGGAACCTCCATACTGATTTTTATAGTACCTGCACCAATTTATAGTCCACCAACAGTGCCCGAGGGTTCCCTTTTCTCCACACCCCTCATCAACATTTGTTATTTCCTGTCTTTTTTATCCTAGGCATTCAGACTGGTGTAAGGTGATATCTCATTGTGGTTTTGATTTGCATTTTCCTCATGATTAGTGATGTTTAGCATCTTTTCACATGTCTGTTGGCCATCTGCATGTCTTGTTTGGGAAAGTGTCTATTTTAAAAATGTCCTCTGCCCATTTTTTTTTTATTTTTTTAACGTTTATTTATTTTTGAGACAGAGAGAGACAGAGCATGAATGGGGGGAGGATCAGAGAGAGAGGGAGACACAGAATCGGAAGCAGGCTCCAGGCTCCGAGCTGTCAGCACAGAGCCTGATGCGGGGCTCGAACTCGTGAACCACGAGATCATGACCTGAGCCTAAGTCAGACACTTAACCGACGGAGCCACCCAGGCGCCCCCCCCTGCCCATTTTTAAATCAGATTGTTTGTATTTTGTGTTGAGTTGTAGTTCTTTTTTTTTTTTTTTTTTAAGTAGGTTCCACACGCAAGAGATCAAGAGTTGCATGCTCTAACATGCTCTAACAACTGAGCCAACCAGGTGCCCTAAGTTGTGTAAGTTCTTTATATATTTTGGATATTAACCCCTTATAGGATATATCATTTGCAAATATCTTCTCCCATTCATTAGGTTGCTTTCTCATTTTGTTGATGGTTTCTGTTGTTATGCAAAAGCTTTTAGTTTGATATGGTCCTGATTATTTACTTTTACTTTTGTTGCCTTTGCTTTGATGTCAAATCCCAAAACTCATCTCCAAGACTGATGTCAAGGAACTTACAACTTATTTTTTCTTCTAGGAGTGTCATGCTTTCAGGTCTTATGTTCAAGTCTTTAATTCATTGAGTTTATTTTTGCATATGATGGAAAACAATGGCCCAATTTCATTCTTTGGCATGTGTCTGTCCAGTTTTGCCAACATCATTATTTATTGAAGAGAACGTCCTTTCTCCATTGTATAGTCTTGACTCCTTTGTCATAAATTAATTGCCCATATATGTGTGGCTTTATTTCTTGGCTCTCTATTCTGTTTCACTGATCTGTGTGTATATTTTTATGTCAATATCATACTATTTTGGTTACTATGAGTTTGTAGTAGTTGAAATCAGGGAGTGTGGTGCCTCCAGTTTTGTTCTTCTTTCTTAAGACTGCATTAGCTATTCAGAGTCTTTCTTGATTCCATACAAATTTTAGGGTTGTTTGTTCTATTTCTGTGAAAAGTGCCGTTGGAATTTTGATAGGGATTGCTCTGAACTGTATATTGCTTTGGGTAGTGTGGACATTGTAACAATATTAATTCTTTCAATCCATGAGCATGGAATATCTTCCCATTTATTTATGTCTTCTTCAGTTTTCTTTCATTAACGTCTTATAGTTTTCAAGGTAAAGGTCTTTCACCTCCTTGGTTAAATTTATTTCCAGGTATTTTATTCTTTCAGCTGAAACTGTAAATGGGACTGTTTTCTAAATGTCTCTTTCTGAGAATTCATTGTTAGTGGATAGAAATGCAACGGATTTTTGTATCGATTTTGTGTTGATTTTGTATTGATTTTTTATCCTGCAGCTTTACTCAACTCATTTATTAGCTCTAACAGGGTTTTTTTGGTGTGGTCTTTAGGGTTATCTACATATAATATCACACCATTTGCAAATAGTGACAGTTTTATGTCTTCCTTTTCAATTTGGAAGTCTTTTCTTTCTTTTCCTCTTTTTTTAACTTTTAAAAAATGTTTATTTTTGAGAGAGAGAGAGAGAGACAGCACAGCAGGGGAGGGGCAGAGAGAGGGGGAGACACAGAATCCAAAGCAGGCTCTGAGTGTCAGCACAGAGCCCTACAGGGGCTTGAACCCACAAACTGTGAGATCGTGACCTGAGCCGAAGTCAGACGCTTAATGACTGAGCTACCCAGGCACCCCTTTTATTTCTTTTCCTTGCCTAATTGCTCCAGCTAGGATTTCCAATACTATGTTGAATAAAAGTGCAATAGTGGGCATCCTTGTCTTGTTTCCTGTCTTAGAGGAAAAGCTTTCAGTTTTCACTACTGAATATGATGTTAGCTGTGGGCTTGTCACATATGGCCTTTATTACATTGAAATAGAGTCCCCCCCACCTTTTTTTTTTTTTTGACAGAGTGAGAGAGCAAACAGGGGAGAGGGGCAGAGGGAGAGATAGAGACTGAAGCAGGCTCCACACTCAGCATGGAGCCTGACACAGGGGTTGATCCCACGACTATGAGATCATGACCTTAGGTGAAATGAAGAGTCGGACGCTGAACCAACTCATAGAATCGAGCCACCCAGGCGCCCTTGGTACATTCCCTTTACACCCACTTTGTTGAGAGTTTTTATTTTCCAGTTTTTTTGTGGTAGGAGCTTAGATTATTGATTTGCGACTTTTCCTTTTTCCTGACGTAAGCATTTAATGCTGTCAATTTCCCTCTTGGCACCGCTTTGGCTGTGTCTCACATATTTTAATATGTTGCAATTTCATTTCCACTCAATTCAGTGTATTTATTTCCCTTGAGAGTTTCTTTTCGGCCCATGGATTGTTTTAATTCTCTTATTTAGTTACCAAGTGTTTGTCCCAAGTGTCTTTTATCTGTTCTTGATTTGTAGTTTTATACCAGTGTGGTCAGAGAATACATTCTGTTTGATTTCAATTCTTTTCTTTTTTTATTAAAAAAATTTTTTAATCTTTATTTTTTTTTTTATAATTTTTTTTTCAACGTTTATTTATTTTTTGGGGGACAGAGAGAGACAGAGCGTGAACGGGGGAGGGGCAGAGAGAGAGGGAGACACAGAATCGGAAACAGGCTCCAGGCTCGGAGCCATCAGCCCAGAGCCCGACGTGGGGCTCGAACTCACGGACCGCGAGATCGTGACCTGGCTGAAGTCGGAGGCTTAGCTGACTGCGCCACCCAGGCGCCCCTAATCTTTATTTATTTTTGAGAGAGAGACAGAGAGACAGAGTGCTAGCGGGAAAGGAACAGAGAGAGAGGGAGGCACAGAATCTGAAACAGGCTCCAGACTCTGAGCTGTTAGCACAGAGCCTGACATGGGGCTTGAACTCACAAACTGCAAGTTCATGACCTGAGCTGAAGTCAGAAGTTCAACCAGCTGAGCCACCCAGGTGCCCCTCAATTCTTTTCAATTTGAGGTTTGTTTTATGGCCCATAATATATAGTGTACTTTGGTATGTGTTCCTTGAGCACTTGAAGAGTGTGTACTTTGCTATTCTTAGGTGGAATGTTCTCCGAACATTAGTTAGATCCTATTGGTCAATGCCGTTGTTGCGTTCTTCCATTTCTTTGCCGATTGTCTGTAGCAGTCGTTCTGCTGCAGTGGTAGGGTCCGCTCCCTACGGAGAGGGGAAAAAGAAAAACCTCAAGGCAACCTGGCTATACGCATACGTGACACCATCCCTCACGCCCTTGTAACATGAGACCACTTAATCAGACTGCACGTTTGTGTGTTACCATGTATGGGAGACAAAAACATTAAAAAAAAAACTATATAAAAAAACCATGCCACATGGTGTTCGGGGCTCAGTTCTTCTGGTATGAACCCAACTGAGTGGTGCCGGCAGGAACAAAGTTCCTGGAAAAAAAAAAAAAAAGTCTTGCTGTCATAACTCTCTGGGCAAGAATCCTGCTACACTATCAGTTATTGAAAGAGGGGATTTGAGGTATAACTGTAGATACGTCTATTCCTCCTTTCACTTCTTTCAATTTTTGCTTCACATATTTTGCAGCTCTGTTGTCGGGTACATACACATTTAGGATTGCTACGTCTTCTTGGTGGATTGACCCCTTTATCTCTTTCTAATGTCTCTGCGTGTCCCTGGTAATTTTCTTTGCTCCAAAGTCCACTTTATCTGATATTAATTTAGCCACTCCTGCTTTCTTTTGATTAATATTTGCATGCTATGTCTTTCTTCCGCCTTCACTTTTAACCTACCTATATTGTTATATTTCTTTTTTTTAATTTTTTTTAACGTTTATTTATTTTTGAGACAGAGACAGAGCATGAACGGGGGAGGGTCAGAGAGAGAGGGAGGCACAGAATCTGAAACAGGCTCCAGACTCTGAGCTGTTAGCACAGAGCCTGACATGGGGCTTGAACTCACAAACTGCAAGTTCATGACCTGAGCCGAAGTCGGACGTTCAACCGACTGAGCCACCCAGGCGCCCCCCCTATATTGTTATATTTGAAGGGAGCTTCCTGTAGATAGACAGCATATAGTTGGGTCATTAAAAAAAGATCGGTTCTGCCAATCATTGTCTTTTAACTGGTATACTTAATCCATTTAATTAACAAGACAGGGATGCCTTATTGCTTTTAGATAGAAGTGAAAATCTTGGCTTCCTGTAATAAAAGAAGGGCTACAGGAAGCTCTTTAAACAGAAAGGAAATAAAAGAAGGAAGCTTGGAAATCTGTGGCCAATAGTAGAAGCAAAACAAAAACAAAAACAAAACCCCCAAAACAGCATTGTACTAGGCTTGGGCCAGATCGTCACGTGAGGACAGAGATTGGGATATATGCATTCTTGAGTTACTGCATAGCAATACGTACCCAGCTATTAAGGCCGTCTGGGAGGGGCGCCTGGGTGGCTCAGTCAGTTAAGCGTCTGACTTCAGTTCAGGTAATGATCTCACGGTTTGTGGGTTCGAGCCCCGTGTCCGGCTCTGTGCTGACAGGTCAGCTTTGGATCCTGGGGCCTGCTTCGGATTCTGTGTCTCCCTCTCTCTCCGAATAATCTCTCAAAAGATTAGTCACTCGCGCTCTGTGTTTCTCTCTATAAAAAAAAATAAACATTAAAAAAAAAAAAAGACTGTCTGGGAGATCCCCCCCCCCCCCCCCCCCGGCCACAACAGAGCACATAGGGAGGATGGCAGTGTGTAAGACACTGTCTGGGAATAATGGCTATTATGACTTGGCCTTAAGGTAGTACTTACTACTTGAAGTCTAATCTTCTTTATTTTTTTATTTTATTTTGAGGGAGAGAGTAAGCAGGATTGGGGCAGAGAGGGGGGCTGTGGAGAGAGAATCCCAAGCAGGCTGCACACTGTCAGCACAGAGCCGGATGCGGGGCTTAAACCCATAAGCCGTGTGATCATGACCCAAGCTGAAATCAGGAGTCAGATTTTTAACTGACTGAGCCACCCAGGTGCCCCATGAAGTCACATCTTCTTAACTTAGCATCCCAGGGTCTTCTGTGATGTTTTAGATTGAGTTTCCCTGGAAATAGGCCTTGAGATAAGAATTTTAGTGCACATAATACATTTTGGCGGTGATGCCAGGAGGCACCAGTAGGAAATAGGGAAGTGAGACAGGGAAGGGAAGGCAGCCAACAAGAGTGTGCTATCAGGCAAGTTACCACCGTAGGCAGCTGAGCTCAATCCTGTAGGGACCTCTGGGAAATGGTGGTCAAACACACATCTCAGAGTTATCTCAACTCAAGGAGCAAGAGAGCAAGGGTATTTATACACCACCTCCAGTCAGTCATTGGCTGATGGTCAGGGGGAGGGGCTAGGGGACTGGTGCACTTTCCACCTGCTGTGTGTGAGGGCAGAACAGCCACCGGAGAGGGCCCTCCAAGAGACGCAGATATTGGCAGCCTGGGGTACATGGTAAGGCCTGAGGGCATGAGTGGGACACTGACAACATCTGTTTCCCTGGACCGGGCCGCAGCCTACTTTTCCAGCTTTTCACCTGCCACTCACCCAACCGAACACACTGGGACACTCTGCTTTCCTGAATCGTAACGAGACAAGCCCTCGCTCGCTTCAGGCCTTCACGTGGTCATTTCCTTCCATCATTTCCTCCTCTGGAACATTCCTTCTTCATTCCCAGTCTCTCCCTGACAAAATTCTGTTCACCAAACTAGACCCAAATAACAAAATGCCAAATGCCTCTTCCATTTGATGAGAATGTTAAGGTCATATTTTCCACGGGATCTCAGTGATTTCCTCCATGCTCCCAAACGGCAGAGGCCCCTTCTTGCCTCTGAAGGACTCCAGCATATTTCGTTCCCCAACTATGGTAGTACTTGTTTATAGCTGTAAGATAGTTGATAGTCTTAGCTCTCTACCTGCATGCAGGCTCCCAGAAGTCAAGGGGTAAGTCTAAATATGTTTGCACAAATGAAGGAATCCGCAAACATTTGTGGACTATGCCACCAAAGGCAAAATTTTACCAGACACCCTTTGCCCAGGCTCAACTCTGAGTCAGAGCCGTGTATATAGAAGAGACATACAAGCTAACAAGACCAAACCCACGTTGATGGGTCTATCTTCAAGACCGACCTTTAACTGTAGTTCCATGAGTCTACCAGCAGATGACAACAGTCTCCCACCATTTTTTAAAGACTACCTCTCCCCGACAGCTTGGCCGATTTACAAATTCATTCTACCAGTCTTTACTGAGGATCCGCCTGAGATCCAAGGTCATGTGCAAGCACCAGGAGGAGGGCAGGAGAAAGATGAGAAAAGGAAGACTTAGTTCAGTCTTCGGAGGGTACAGTTTAGGGGTTGGAGGTGCTGGAAGGGAGGAGGGGAGGAATGAAGCACACACAAAGCAATCAAGACCCCAGGAAGATAAGGGTTATGTGTGAGTTTGACTGGAGACACCATCTATTTGGGCCTCAGTTTCTTCATTCCTAAAACAAAGAACTGGGAATAGATGTTCAGGGTTCCTTATAACTCCTGAATCCTGTCAATGCATGAAAGCATGCTCATGAGCAATCCAAAAGAGAGACCAGTGTGTGCAGATAAGGCTTCATGAGGGAGGTTGGAGGTGGGTCCAGAAAGACTGCCAGGGTTTCGTAAGGCTGTTGTAGTAATAAACACCTTTGTCCGGAATGCACCTGGTTCTTCTTCTCATTGATTCTTTTCTTCTTTCCATCCACTGGACAACCATGCATGTCCACCTACTCTGTATAAAAGTGGCAAGGGCTTTGCCTAATCCCTAGGAGTTCACGGTCAAATGGAAAGCTGGCATGCCAACAATAATTGTAGTGCAGCTTGTACAGTCTGATGGAATAACAATTGTCGTATTTCTCAACCCTGTGAGGTCAGTAAGACAGAATGGTTCCCATTTTCAAGGAAACAGAAGTAGAGACGTGAAGCGGTGGGTCTGAGATCACGCTTCCATGAGCGATGGAACGCAGGCTATACCCAGTCTCTTCACCCACACCCTGTGGGTCTGTCCACTCCCTCATGCTGCCTATAACAACATGACCCCCCAGGGAAGCTACAAAATTGAAAGTCTTGGACCTCAGACCAAAACAGCAGAAAAATGCTTTACTAATTAGGACACAAACAAATCTCTTGGTGCCTCGTGGGCAATCCTGAGCTACTTAGCTAGCATACGCTCCCAAAGTGACTTCCAGAAGATGGTGTGCTTGCTCTGTCCCTTGGTTAATGGCTCCCAGGGGCCTCTCAGACTGGTCCCAGGCTGACGGAATCTCAGGAGACACTTGCCCCTCCCCACGGACTCACTGACATCAGTGTGTGATCATTCTGTCGTTCCATCTGGGCAAAAAAGGAGCATCCCCCTGTAGGTCCCCAGAGATGCATGTGGCTGATGTCTCCAAGGAGACTTCTAGAAGGGCCTCTCAGGGCCTCTTAACCTCTGGACTTCAAGTACTAAAATCTCAAGTTTTAGTTCTGGTTTGAATTCAGGCACTCCAACTTTGGAGGCCTTGGTTTCTTTAATTCATAAAAATTCCCCTCACGTTCACATACTTTTAAACGATAAAGTGTTCCCGTAGCCCCTTGATTTTTTTTTTTCATTCACTACAACTCCCTTAGGAATTTTCCCCCCTCCAGTTTAGAGATTTTAAAAAATCTAAGGTTCCAGGGGCACCTGGGTGGCTCAGTTGGTTAAGTGTCTGGCTTTGGCTCAGGTCATGATCTCATGGTCCATGGGTTCAAGCCCCGTGTTGGACTCTGTGCTGACAGCTCAGAGCTTGGAGCCTGCTTTGGATATTGTGTCTCCCTCCCTCTTCCCCTCCCCTGCTCTCTCTCTCTCTCTCTCTCTCTCTCTCTCAAAAATAAATAAACATTAAAAAATTTTTTTAAATCTAAGGCTCTAAAAAATTTAAACTTGTTGAAGTCAGTAATACTTGGCTTATTTATTCGTAAACATTTGTTACAAACATTGGGTGGTCAGATGCTATCTGAGAATACAAAGGCCAACAACCATGGTCTGTAACCTCATGGCATTCATGTGCTAGCAAGAAGTATAGACCCAGGAATACAGTATCATGATGCAAGGTAGTAAGTGCTACAGTGCGATGTTAGGAAAGGTAACAGCAGTGATGAGGTGACATCTATATGCCAGGCCCCACATAACAAGCTTTTGTCACAACCTCCTTTGAGACGAGTCAGGATAAGTTAAGTTATGCCGCAGGACAAATCAGCCCAAATCTCAATTTATGTCCAGTCATCATACCACATGTCCAGCACAGGTGGGCAGGAAGCCTTGGTCATGGAGACACTCAGGGATCCAGGCCAATAGGGATTCCAAGTCAACCATGCCTTCCGGATTGCAGACCCAGGATAAACAGAACTCTGAACCAGCAGCAGAGTGCTGTGACCCACAGGGACACCTGTCGATCCCGCTCACAACCCATTGTACCACAAAGGGGACTGGAAGTTCAGTCTTCCTTACACCCAGAAAGAAAAGAAAGAATATATTGGTGGGGACTAAAGTCAAGTAGAGAAAGAAATGCATCATCTAATAGAATAACATTCTGCTTTATCAGATCCTGATTCTATTTTACAACTCTGTAGGTGGAGATAACTGGTAGACATATGGATCCTGCTCCATTCAATAAGGGTTCAATTGAGCACACCCCCTTTCCTTATGGAAGACCCAATTGGTCTCTATTTGCACATTCATTTAAATATTTCTGATCTATAAAGGTGTCTGCTTTTCAAATTCTTTCTTGGGGAGCACCTGGGTGGCTTGGTTGGTTAAGCATCTGACTTTGGTTCGAGTCCCATGTTGGGCTCTATGCTGACAGCTCAGAGCCTGGAGCCTGGTTAAGATTCTGTGTCTCCCTCTCTCTCTCTGCCCCTCCCTTGCTCATGCTCTGTCTCTCTCTCTCAAAAATAAATAAACATCAAAAATTAAAAAAAACTTTTTTTTAAATTCTCTTTTGAACCAGATAGAACATCTGTCTTGTTCCCTCATTCTGAGTAAAACAAAGTCTTTAATGTGTTCATTTTTCTACCTGTATGAGAACGATGATTTTACCTTTTACTTTCTTTTTTTTTAAGTTTATTTTTATTTATTTTGAGAGACAGAGAAAGAGAGAGTGAGCAGGGGAGGAGCATAGAAGGAAAGAGAGAATCCCAAGCAGGCTCAGCGCTGTCAGCACAAATCCCAACACGGGGCTCGATCCCATGAACCGTGAGATCATGACCTGAGCCGACACCAAGAGCTGAACACTCAACTGACTGAGCCACCCAGGCACCCCTTGCCTTTTCCTGAAAAGCATCTTTCAATGATGCATTTTAGAGATGAGGAAAGAGAAACAGAGAGGTTAAGAAACTCACCCGAAGTCATCCAGCTAACAAGTGGCAGAGGTGGGAATTCTGATTCTTTCTGCCCGGCCTCAGAGCCCATGCTCCCTTTCCCCACCCAGTCCGTAAATGCTGGGATGTGGTGGTGGGTAGAGTTCATTCACTTTCAGGGTCCAAGCAGGCTGGGTGTTTCAGCCAGGTCTCAGAACATGAGTGGTGCTTCTGTGCACAGAGATGAGCATGTGCAGAAACACAGAAAGCCAGGAAGGGCAGGGTGTCCCCCAGAGAACACACAGCATGGCAGGGGCAAGGTAGGAGGGGCTTAACGGTGGGCAGGAACTGTGAAGACGCAAATGGCTGCGCCATGGCATCAGGAGTCCACCGTGTGAGCAACAGGAGCTCTTTGTGGGTGTTAAGCAAGAAAGTCAATGATCAGGTCTGAGTTTTAGGAAATCATGACTGTTATTCATGTGGAGAACAGGCTGGGGACACTATCTAAGGGAGGGCTACATCCATGTTCACAGCAACATTATTCACAACCCAAAGGTCCATCGACCAATGAATAACCAAACCGCGGGATACACATACAATGGAATGTTACTCGGCCTTGAGTAGGATGCATGGCGATACGTGCGGCAACATGGATGAACCCTGAGAACATTATCCCGGATGAAAGAAGCCAGATGCAGAAGACAAGTACTGTATGATTCCACTTACATGAGGGATCTAGAAAGAGGCAGATTCATGGAGACAGAAAGCAGAATAGAGGTTACCAGGGGCCAGCTGGGAGGTGGGAATGAAGAGTGATTACCTAACGGGTACAGTTTCTGTTGGGTTTGATGGATAAGTTCTAGAAATGGACAGTGGTGATTGCATAGCACTGTGAATGTACTTCCTGCCACTGAACTGTGTACTTAAAAATGGTTAAAATGGTAAAGTTTTAAATAATTTTTTAAAATATTTATTTGTGGGAGCCTCTGCAATCAGACGTTAGGAAAGACAACACAAAGAAATAAAAGGCATCCAAATCGGCCAGGACTTTCACTCTTGGCAGATGACATGATACTCTATGTGGAAAACCCAAAAGATTCCACCAAAAAAAACTTCTATAACTGATTCATGAATTCAGCAAAGTTGCAGGATATGAAATCAATGCACAGAAATCGGTTGCATTCCTATTCACCAGCAATGAAGCGACAGAAACAGAAATCAAGGAATCGATCCCATTTATAATTGCACCAAAAACCATAAAATATCTAGGAATAAACCTAACCAAAGAGGTGAAATATCTATACACTGAAAACTATAGAAAGCTTATGAAAGAAATTGAAGAAGACACAAAAAAATGGAAAAAGATTCCATGCTCCTGGATAGGAAGAACAAATATTGTTAAAATGTCGATACTACCCAAAGCAATCTACATATTCAATGCAATCCGTATCAAAATAACACTAACATTCTTCACAGAGCTAGAACAAATAATCCTAAAATTTGTATGGAACCAGAAAAGGCCCCAAATAGCCAAAGCAATCTTGAAAAAGAAAACCAAAGCTGGAGGCATCACAATCCCAGACTTCAAGCTATACTACAAAGCTGTAATCATCAAGACAGTAGGGTACTGGCACAAGAACAGACACTTAGATCAATGGAACAGAATAGAGAACCCAGAAATGGACCCACAAATGTATGGCCAACTAATCTTTGACAGAGCAGGAAAGAATATCCAATGGAAGAAAGACAGCCTCTTCAGCAAGTGGTGCTGGGAAAACTGGACAGCGACATGCAGAAGAATGAACATGGACCACTTTCTTACACCACACACAAAAATAAACTCAAAATGGATGAAAGACGTCAATGTAAGACAGGAAGCCATCAAAATGCTCAAGGAGAAAGCAGGCAAAAACCTCTATGATCTTGGCCGCAGCAACATCCTAGTCAACCTGTCTCTGGAGGCAAGGGAAACAAAAGCAAAAATGAACTATTGGGACCTCATCAAGATAAAAAGCTTCTGCACAGCGAAGGAAACAATCAGCAAAAGTAAAAGGCAACCAATGAAGTGGGAGAAGATATTTGCAAACGACATATCAGATAAAGGGTTAGTATCCAAAATCTATAAAGAACTGATCAAACTCAGCACCCCAAAACCAAATAATCCAGCAAAGAAATGGGCAAAAGACATGAGTAGACACTTCTGCAAAGAAGACATCCAGATGGCCAACCAACACATGAAAAAATGCTCAACATCACTCATCATCAGGGAAATAAATATCAAAACCACAATGAGATACCACCTGACACCTGTCAGAATGGCTAAAATTAACAACTCAGGCAACGACACATGTTGGCGAGGATGCGGAGAAAGAGTAACCCTTCTGTACTGCTGGTGGGAATGCAAACTGGTGCAGCCACTCTGGAAAACAGTATGGAGGTTCCCCAAAAAGCTAAAAATAGAACTACCCTACGACCCAACAATTGCACTACTAGGCATTTATCCAAGGGATACAGGTGTGCTGTTTCAAAGGGACACATGCACCCCCATGTTTATAGCAGCACTATTGACTATAGAGCACTATTGACCATTCTCTAAAGAATGGATAAAGAATATACACACACACACACACACACACACACACACACACACACACACACAATGGAGTATTACTCGGCAATCAAAAAGAATGAGATCTTGCCATTTGCAACTACGTGGATGGAACTGGAGGGTATTATGCTAAGTGAAATTAGTCAGAGAAAGACAAAAATCATATGACTTCACTCATATGAGGACTTTAAGAGACAAAACAAATGAACATAAGGGAAGGGAAACAAAAATATAAAAACAGAGGGGACAAAACAGAAGAGACTCATAAATATGGAGAACAAACTGAGGGTTACTGGAGGGGTTGTGGGAGGGGGGATGAGCTAAATGGGTAAGGGGCACTAAGGAATCTACTCCTGAAATCATTGTTGCACTATATGCTAACTAATTTGGATGTAAATTTTTTAAAAAAATAAATAAATAATAAAATAATAAATAAATAAAATATTTGTGGGATGGGGCACCTGGGTGGCTCATTCGGTTGAGCGTCCGACTTTGGCCAGGTCATGATCTTGTGGTTCGTGAGTTTGAGCCCTGTGTCGAGCTCTGGGCTGACAGCTTGGAGCCTGGAGCCTGCTTCAGATTCTGTCTCCCTCTCTCTCTCTGCCTACCCCCTTGTGCGCGCTCTCTCTCTCTCTCTCTCTCTCTCTCTCTCTCTCATAAATAAATAAAAATTAAAAATAAATAAATACATAAAACATTCATTTGTTTTTGAGAAAGAGAGAGCACAAGCCCAGGAGGGGCAGGGAGAGAGGGAGACAAAGGATCTGAAGCAGGCTCCACACTGACAGCAGAGAGCCTGATGTGGGACTTGAACTCATGAAATGCGAGATCATGACCTGAGCCCAAGTTGGACGCTTAACTGACTGAGCCCCCCAGGCGCCCCTGAAGTGGTAAATTTTATGTTGTGTGTATTTTACCACAATAAAAACTAGTTAAAATTTTAAAAGGCAGACAGGCTGCTGCACAGTCCATGGGAGAGATACTGAGGACGTCAAGCAAGCAGGATGGGAGGGATGGGGGGGGGGGCTGGACTTAGGGCTCATTTCCACAGGCTGCTGTGCCCACCAGGGGCCTCTCCAGGGCTCGTGCTCTTGGACTCTATTTTCAAATTCTCTGCTTCTGTGACGCCACCCTCTATGAATAATCGAATACATATTTGAAACAGCGCCTGGGCCAATGTCTGATGCAGAGTGAATTCTTTTTTTTTTTTAATGTTTATTTATTCTGAGAGAGAGAGAGAGAGTACATGTGAGCAGGGGAGGGGCAGAGACAGAGGGAGAGAGAGAATCCGAAGCAGGCTCTGCACTGTCAGCACAGAGCCTGACTTGGGGGATCGATCTCACCAACTGTGAGGTCATGACCTGAGCCGAAATCAAGAGTCGGACACTTGACTGACTGAGCCACCCAGGTGCCCCTGCATAGTGAATTTTTTTTAATGTTTATTTACTTTTGAGAGAGAGAGAGAGAGAGAGAGCGAGCATGCGTGAGGGAGGGGCAGAGAGAGACAGAGACACAGAATCCAAAGCAGGTTCCAGGCTCTGAGCTCTCCGCACAGAGCCCAATGTGGGCTCGAACCCATGAACCATGAGATCATGACCTGAGCCGAAGTTGGACACTTAACCAACTGAACCACCCAGGCGCCCCTGCGTAGTAAATTCTTAACACCAATGTATCAGGTGAAGGAAGGTGGAGATAAAACCAGAACTCACAGCAGCAGCAGCAGCTCTTGGTGGACATAGAGAGGGGGTCACATCTGAGAATACCTGGTCAGCTTTTCCTAAACAAACATGCTTCTGCCCTTCGATGGATCCTCTCCAGCCCCACACCCAAATTCCAGTGTGCTCTGAGGTGGGACGGAAGCTGGGGGCAAGGGAACCCAGGCGAAATGGTTTCCTGGCAGGCAAGGAGCCCAGCCACCTAGATTATTTGGGGCTCAGCAGACACAGGACCCTGGAACAGAGCAGAAAGAAGCTGTGGTTGAGGAGACAAGAGCCAAGAATCAGCCAGAATGGGGATAGATCCTTAGAAACCAATCCCTCTTTTTCTGTTCTCTACCTCCCTGCTCTGTTTGTTAATGACCTTGTCTCCTCCATTATTAATGCACTGTTTCAGCCGAAGCTGTGACTCTGTGGGTCCATTAAGGCTCTCCCGGGGGAGCCAGGCTCCTACCGGGTGCATTAGAGCCGAGCGCATTAGAGCACAGGCAGAAAGGCACCAGGAGCTGACTGGGCTTGCCTGGGAGGAGCTAGGTTGCTGCCTCTTCCACTCCCCGCTTTCTCCTCCCAAGCGACCCCAGCGGATTCGAGGTGCTTGATTGACAGTGTGTCTGCACCAAGCAGTTTCCTGGGCCTCAGTGTCCCTTGTAAGCATTCTTCCCACATGCGAAGCAGTTTAATCATGCCGCGACCTTCCACACACGTGTTCGAAGTGAGTGACTGAGAGCAGGGACTCAGGCTACTTGGGTTTGGATCCTAGGGTCACCACTCATCAATTTGGAAGTCTGAGATAAATTCCCGAACACGATCCTCCATTAACCCATTTCCTTTCTAGCAAAATGGAGATCGTAGCGATACTGAGCTCACAGCGCTGCTCTGAGGACTGAACGAGATAACGCATAAAAAGCTGAGGGCACAGTGCCTGACATGTATAGTCAGCGAGTAACAAAGTCAACTGCTGCTTGTCTTGTTTTTATTATTAATGCAATGAGAAAGTTGGACAAGGCGCCAGTATGTTGTTCATTCATTAAATAAATATTAAGGATCACTTATACGCAAAGCTCTCTTCCAGATGCTGAGGATACAACAGTGAAAAAGAAAAATCTCCGTCCTCAGAGATCACGTTTCAGCGGGAGAGATAGAGGATAAGCAACAAACATAATAAATGAGTAAACTAGATAGTGTGTTAGAAGCTAAGAACTCTGAAAGAGCTAGAACAATGTAAGGGGGCCAGGGAGTGATTAGGGGTGGTCAGGAAAAGCCTCATTGAGCAGGTAACATCTGAACAGAGATCTGAAGGAGGTAAGGGGATGAGCCCTGCAGGTATCTGAAGGAAGAATGTTCTAGGTGACTGCAATAGTCAGTGCAAAGGGCCTGGCGTAGAAGTGTATCTGGTTTTGTTAGAGGATAGTGTAATGAATGAAGGATGAATGAGGTGAAAAGGAGTGGCAAGTGGCCTTGGAGTTAATGGGCAACACAGTGTGTAAGGCCTTGGGACTTACTGTCAGGACTTTGGCTCTTTTTTTTTTTTTAATTTTTTTTTCAACGTTTATTTATTTTTGGGACAGAGAGAGACAGAGCATGAACGGGGGAGGGGCAGAGAGAGAGGGAGACACAGAATCGGAAACAGGCTCCAGGCTCTGAGCCGTCAGCCCAGAGCCTGACACGGGGCTCGAACTCACGGACCGCAAGATCGTGACCTGGCTGAAGTTGGACGCTTAACTGACTGCGCCACCCAGGCGCCCCTCTTTTTTTTTTTTTTTTAATATTTATTTATTTTTGACAGAGAGAGAGAGAGTGTGGGCGGGGGAGGGACAGAGAGACAGGGAGACACAGAATCCAAAACAGGCTCCAGGCTCTGAGCTGTCAGCACAGAGCCTGACACGGGGCTCAAACTCACAAATCGCGAGATCACGACCTGAGCTGAAGTCGGATACTCAGCCGACTGAGCCACCCAGGCGCCCCTCTTCTTTTTTTTTTTTTAAATGTGTATTTATTTTGAGAGAGACATGGAGAAGACACATGAGTAGGGAAGGGATGAAGGGCAGAGAGAGGAAGACAGAGAATCCCAAGAAGGCTCTGCACTCTCAGCGCAGTCTGACATGGGGTTTGAACCCATGAACCACGAGATCGTGACCTGAGCCGAAATCAAGAGTCAGATGCTTAACCTACTGAGCCACCTGGGACTTTGGCTGTTACTGAGAGAGTAACAGGGGAGGGCTGAGTGGGGTTGGGAGGCCAACGAAAAGGCGGTAGACTTGCAGGATTGCAGACCCCAGTAAGCTGGAGTCGGGGTCCCAGAGAAGGAAGATGGAAGGACAGGAGGAGGTGGCCAGTGAGAAGCAAGCACAGAATTGGGTAATTGGTACCTATGAGGTCAAGGGTACGAGCTTGGGATATGGGCGGCTGAGACTAGGTGGAGAACAGGGAATGACACGGGGCTACACAGGGAAGCACCAGGGCTGGTCGGGAGGCAGAGGGGGTTCAGGAAACCCGAGCAAGAGCCTTTATTATGGTTTTTGTGGAAAGGAACAGGCGGGGCAGAGTAAACAGGCTTAGTTTGAACAATTCCAGCGGGCTCTGGGTCACGGTGGCCGCCTCTAGCTGTGTGGTACCCAGCCTTGGGGTGATCAGGGCAGGTGGGTAGCGGCCCAGGGTGCGAGAGCCCCATAGAGGGGATGGTTGGGGTGTAGATCTGGAGTGGCTGGTTTGTGTCTGAAAGGTACAGTTGCACGTGAGTTGTTTGCTACCTCTGGGGATTAGCTAACCCAGGGAGTGATCATCTCTCAGGGTCAGTGAGGTGGAAAAGCATCAGAATATAACAGTCCCACTTAATCCAATTGGGAAGGAATATAGATCATCTCTCAGGGTCAGTCCCAAGGTGGAAAAGCATCAGAATATAACAGTCCCACTTAATCCAATTGGGAAGGAAGGGACAACTACTGGGGAGAGGGGGGAGTAGATGGCATCAGCAGGGAGGAGGAGTGCCAGGCAGTGCAGCTGATGCCCTAAGGGGGGAAGCTGAAGCTCTGATTTGAAGGAAGGGGGTAGGAATGACAGTGTGGAAGCAACTCTGAGCAGCTGGGAAGACTCCTACCCTGTCTCCCACTGGTTGGGTGTGGGGGAAAGCGATCACCCCTCCCAGCCACCCTGAGTGGTGGGCCAGGGTTTACTGGGCCAGAAGGGGAAGGAAGATTGAGGAAACGGTTGAGGGTATGTGGAGTTTTGCTGATGAAGGATATGAGCTCCAGAGTGTACAGAAGAGTTTCTAGAATTGGGGAGAAGGTAGGACACAGGGACCAGATGGGCCTGGAAGGAGGTGGGTGGAGATAAGAGCATGGGAGGACAGCTGTGAGCTGGGAGCCTAGGCTGCTTTTCGGGGCTACTGGAGGTAAGAGGCCCAGTGATAGCAGTACTGGGGTAGTCAAGGCCGGTAGTAGGGGCGAGGCCAGGGTGGGGGTAGGTGGGTGGTGGGCTTACCCAGAGCACACAGGGCCCTCTGCTGACCCCTGGGTGGAGGGTAAGAGCCCTGGAGGTATGGCTTGGTTCCTCTGAGTGAGTCTCACTCTTGACTTCTGCCAAGGGAGGGTGGATTTACTCCTAGTGGGCTCTCTATGGGCCCCTCTTGATGAAGGCAGATTCAGGGGGGCCAGGTTTACTCCTAGAGGGCAGGACTCCCTCCTGGCTCCTGAGGGCACTGAGGAGCCCCAGGGAAGCGGAGATGGACTCTGAGATGATGGGCTCCCTCTTGACCCCTGCTGATGGGGTGTAAGAAGCCTGGAGACGGGAGGTCCTGCATTCCAGGATTTGGTTGGTACAACTTGATTCCAACTTCACGAGCAGGGCTCCCAGGTGCATTGGATCAGAGGTCCCCCAGGTGAGGGGGAGAGCACCCTAGCTGCCCTAGGGGATGCTGCCCTCTCCCAAAGGTCAAAGATGTATGTGCTCCTTAGCATCTAATAGCATGTGAAGCATTTTCAAAACCATTCTCAGTGGTTTGCAAATCCTTTTTTTTTTTTTTAAACGCTTGACCAACCTTTTACTGTGCTTAAAACAAATCACTTTACAAAGAGCCTTAACACTTTTTAAAACATAACTTTGGACACAATTATACAAATTAAAACAACTGCTATAAAAAAACCACTATGGCATGGTCCGATCTTCCAAAATGGACTTTAGGAATGTATAAACCAGCAGTAAGTACTGGGCAGAAACTTTTATTTCCAGGACATGTGTGGGTAAGTCAAATTTAAACATTCTGTTTGAAGAACAAAAAAAAAGAAAAGAAAAGAGAAAGAAAGGAAAACGTACCAATACACATCATTCAAAGAGCAGAAATTTCTAGAGAAAGCAAAATTTGCATGGCAGCAGTTATGACCTTTAACAGTATTTTTTTTTTTTAAGAGAGAGAGCACACAGGTGCACAAGTGCACCCAAACAGGGGGAGGGGCAGTGGGAGAGAGAGAGAGAGAGAGAGAGAGAGAGAGAGAGAGAGAGAATCTTAAGCAGGCTCCTTGCCCAGTGCAGAGCCTGATGCAAGGCTCCACGTCCCGATCATGAGATCATGATTTTAAGATCATGACCTGAGCCGATATCAAAAGCCGGTTGCTTCACCCACTGAGCCACCCAGGCACCGCAGCAGTATTTTCTTACCTTAGAAGATATATCCTGCCTACATCTTGCAGGAAAATTTCATTCAAGAAGGGTCATGCCTAATCTATCCTGTATCATTCAAGATGGCCAAATCTGAGGCTCACCAAGTCTTTCTAGAGGTGAGGAAACAGGGCCACACAAGTTTGGTGACATCATTTATGGCAATCAGGAGTTGTAGCATTTTTATTATCTAATTCCTGGGCTGAAATACTTACCCCTATACCATTCTTTCCTTTACTGCAGGACTTCATCTTCCTTACTAAAAACCCCACAAGGTCAAATATTCCCCTGTTATAACCAAAAAGTGTTCTGCAGTGTAAGCCACTTGCTCGTTTGTTTTCCTTGAGGCTAGATTATAAGCCAGCCAGGATTTTAGTATAAGGACCTTTTCCAGCCTTGAAGTGGCATGTTAAGTCAATCAACCCTAGGTTGCGTTCTTTTACGTTTTCTGTTAGGACTATTTCCCAAGCCAGGCTACTGGACAGACACCTGTACTGCATGCTTCTCAGGCTGTGAAGCCCTGAGTGTGGTACCTGTCCTAACACAAGTGAGTTCACAAGCTGACACTGAGCGAGGGCCGGCTGTGAAGGTGACGGGGTATTGAACAGGTCTGAAAACCAGCACGGGGATACCAGTCCTATTGGACTTGCTCAGGCTACGACATTCGCGTACAGAGGAACACGGACAGGAGAGGACAAGGCACCTGAGCGAGTCAACCCTATTTGGTACCTGGGTGGAACCAGAGGTGAAGAACCGAGATATAGACTGAGAAGGGAAAACAGCAATAAAAAAAAGTCAGGCTCAACCCAACGTTCAGATGAACCACAGTGCCTCGATTTGTTTTCCTGCAAAATAATTGACGTGGTGATCTGCTGCCATGCTTAATATGCCACATTACCTCTGGTGTCACTAGAAGGGCCTGCTGGTTCAGGAATTTTCGGTGGTAATTTTCAAGCTCTGCAGCCCCAGCTCTTAGAAGCACTTTGATTCTATTATGTCTGGTCCTTCTCGTGAACTTTTTCCACGTTCCCCTGCTTTTAGGGGATTCTTTCTCCTTGTTGTGTTTATCTGGTGCGGGTTAGGGACAACGAGGGCTCACGGGGGCACCGTCCCTTTTCCAGGCTCAGGGAGGCAGTGTTTTCCGCTGTGGAGGCCAGGGCGACTCTGCCCCTCCCCCACCCCCCGCGCAGCCCCCCCCCCCCCCGCCCCCTCCACATCTTTTTGTTGTTTGTTTTCTTTTAAACGAATTTTCAAAATGAAAATCTGACACGGAACCAACCACAATATAAAAAAAAAAAAAACAAGTAAAACTGAGTGTATTATAAATTCAAAAGTATAAGTGAAATTGTATAAAATCAGTGGATGATCTCATGTATGTTAAGATTCGGTAGATAACACATTTTGGTCTTTGATATTTAAAGGATTAAAAATATATCATTTAAAGGAAAGTCAGAGATGTTTCGAAAGTTCCCGGGGCTTCCAAGGGACTCTGGATTGAAAGTGGCTGTCTCTGGGAGAGGAGAGTCAGGGAGGGGAAGGGGGAGAATTAGGGAGGGGAGTGGGGAGAGTTAGGGAAGGGAGGGAGAGTCAGGGAGGTGGGTCTCTCCATGGAGGGGAGAGGAGAGAATCGGGGAGGGGAAAGTCAGGGTGGGGAAGGGTAGGGAGGGGAAGAGAAGAGAGAGAAGGGAAAGAGGGAGGAAAAAGAAGACAGAGGAGGAGACTGGGGTTTTTTGTTATTGGCCTCGGGGAGCTATTTGATATTTTAAAACTCTCTATATTACAACTTTTTTAAAAAAACGTTTATTTATTATTGAGAGAGACAGAGCATGAGCAGGGGAGGGGCAGAGAGAGGAGGAGACACAGAATCCAAAGCAGGCTCCAGCCTCCGAGCTGTCAGCACAGAGCCCGACGCGGGGCTCGACCTCACAAACTGCGAGATCATAACCTGAGCCGAAATCAGACATTTAACCGACTGAGCCACCCAGGCGCCCCTATATATTACAACTTGGATAAAAATTAAAATTTAAAGGGAAAAAAAGGAAAAGAAATAACTACAGCATTGTTTCCTTGACTCCAAGAGTTTACTGAGGTAGGTATTAGTTAACAGCTGAGGAAGTTGAGGGTCAAAGAGGTTAAGTGATTACTAGGCAGTGAGCAAGCGGGCCTGGCACTGGGCCGCAGGTCAGCTCATTGCAAAGTCTGTGCTTCCCTGGTTGCACAGCCTCATTGTCCCGGGAAGAAATGGCCGGCTGCCTGGTGTGCTGGGCTCTGGGAAGTTTCCAGACCCACCATCTCGTCCCTTGTCAGCTATTGATGCCTGAAACTCCTTTACAAGAGGGCAGAATCTTCCAGCTCACGGTCTCAGGAAAGCAAGTAGTTCTCGTTTGACACTCACTGGTCACTTCTGTTGTGAGTCCCTCTTTCTTGTGGTAAGAATCTGAGTTCCCTCAGGCACAAGTAGTCTGCACCTGTGTCTCTTCCCGACAGCACCCCCTCCCACTGGGAAAGCTTAAATGTGGCTGCAGGACCTACTTCCCAGATGGCTTGTTCACTGTTGGCAGGAGTCCTTAGTTCCTCCCCCTGTGCACTGTCCCTAGGCTGCTTGAGCGTCCTCATGGCATGGCAGCTAACATGTCACAGACTGTCCCTTCTGCTTTATTCTATTTACCCACATTCAAGGAGAGGAGAATTAGGCTCCACCCTTTGAAGGCGGCGTATTAAAGGTTTTGTGAACACGTCTTAAAATCACTGGATGTGTCCTTTGGGTCTCTAGGATCTTAGTGCTGCCCTGGGCCCCACCTAGGAAAAGGAAAATGGAGATTCCCTTGCCCTAGATTCTCTGAATCTCTCCATTCCCAGGGCACAGCCCAGGGAGCCAGGATCAAGAATCCATGTGCAGGAACGTGATGGGTGTCTAAGCACTCTCCTGACTGTCCCCAAACCCCTGGTCAGAGAACTTTCTCTGGTCTGGGGATGGAATAGCCTGACCCTTCCTCTCTTCTTCCCAACCTATTGTTTCCCCCATAATTGTGTCTTTCCAGGCTTTTGAAGCTCAAACCCTAGGCTCTTGTTAGCCCAAAGCATTTCTTTCTGTTTTTCTGAGGCATCTCCTTCCCTGAGGCAGAAAATGCCACAGACAAAGGGGCAAAGGGGAAAGAGAATGGATGAGGGGATAAAGGGGAAGGGGAACCTCGGTGACTTCGCTCAAAACGCTATCCTGCTACACCCTTATTCACAGATGTCTCCCTTTGGGGAACCTTGCTTCCCGTTTCGCTCTGGGCAATCTCACATCCCCTTTGGGTGACCCCATCAGCTCCTGCCACCCAGTGCCTAGCTTCGTCCTCTCCAGGAAGTGACACCCCTGTCCCAGTTCAGAATCTTACCACCAAACGGGGAGCCTCCCCCCCCCCCCGGAAGAATTCCTGCCCCCAAAGCATCCCTGTCTGGGTGCAACCTGAGATTCTCCCATCCTGGTTTCTCACAAATGCCGTGGACTCCGTGGGCCTCACCCAGCCGCCTGCAGCCCTGCAGCGCCCCCTATCTCCTCCATGTATCTGCTCCTCCTCCAGTCTCCTCAAACCCTTTACCTTCATTTTCTGCCCGCGTGTGTTCTGGAGCCTTGCGGTAGGTCCCAGTGACTACATCCTGGCTCATATTTAAGTTACGTCTCTACTCACTGCAATTGAGCATCTGTGCAGCAAAGAACCAACCCTACCCACAAGAGGTCTGACCTTTGCCTGCCCTTCCTGAGCGCTGATCTAGAAGCCCTTGTCTTCCTGGGAGACTTGGCCACACTGGACACTCCAACAACGTGACCTATCATGAGGGCTCTGGGCCACGCAGTGTCAGCTTTACCTTTGGATGGACTGGAGGCTAAAGGTCAGCAACACGGCAACCACCATGTCTATGGGATGGAGCCCCAATAAAACTCTGCACACAAGGCTTTGGTGGGGGGCTCCTCTGGTGGGCAAAACCCTGAATATGTTGTCACACATCATCGTTGGGAAAAGTTTGCCTTGTCCATGGGAAGCTCTGAGTGTGGAGCCTTCCTGAACTCTCCCCTGGGTGGATTCTAATCTGTATCCTGTTGCCATAATAAACTGTAACCATAAGCATAGCAGCTCTCAGTGAATCCCGGGAATCCTTCTTGGGGACTCCTGAATGTTGCAGCATCTACACATTTACTCACACTCCTGTCTTCAAGGCATGGGTTTCTACTTTCTGGGTCTTCATCCTTCCCTGACCTCTTTGTGGCTTTTGACACCGCCCCCCCTTTTTTTAAGATTTTATTTTTAACTAATCTCTATACCCAATGTGGGTCTTGAATTTACAACTGCAAGATCAAGAGTCGCATGTTCAGGGCACCTGGGTAGCTCAGTTGGTTGAGTGCCCAACTTTGGCTTAGGTCGTGATCTCCTGGTTCAGGAGTTCAAGCCCCACATCAGGCTCACTGCTGTCAGCCTATCAGCACAGATCCTCTGTCCCCCTCTCTCTGCCCCTCCCGTTTGCATTTTCCCAATAAATAAATACATATTTTTTAAAAAGAAAAAAAAAGAGTCGCATACTCTACTGACTGAGCCAGCCAGGCATCCTGGCCTTTGACAGTTTATCAACCCCCTTCCTTCCTGCGATGCTCTCCTGCCAGGGCTCTGATGACCTTGAAATCCACCAGCTTCCCTTCCACTTCTCAGGCTCCACTTTATTCCTCAGTCTGCTTTCGCCGCTGGTCCTTGACCATTTCTTGGGGCTGCTTCTTGTCATTTATCTGAGTGTCAGCTAAACACGGTGGAACTGAAGCGCGGACTCACATCCCAGTCATTGCAAATCCCTGATTTCATCTCCTACCTTGTCCTCTTGCTCCTTAGGCATCCTGACCTGTGTGAATAACTAATAGCCAGATAAAGCTTAAAAATGTGTACTTGGTGGGGCGCCTCACTGGCTCAGTTGGTTAAGTGTCTGACTCTTGATTTTGGCTCAGATCATGATCTTACAGTTCACGGGTTCGAGCCCCGCATCAGGCTCTGGGCTGACAGTGCGGAACCTGCTTAGGATTCTCTCTCTCTTTCTCTCTCTGCCCCTCCCCAACTTGTTCTCTCTCTCTCTCTCTCTCTCTCTCTCTCTCAAGGTAGGTAAATAAACTAAAAAAATATAAACTAAAGATAGGTAAATAAACTAAAAAAATACTTGGGGGGGCACCTGGGTGGCTCACTGGTTGGGCATCTGACTTTGGCTTAGGTCTCATGGTTCGTGGGTTTGAGCCCCGTGTCAGGCTCACAGCTTGGAACCTGGAGCCTGCTTCGGATTCTGTGTCTCCCTCTCTCTCTGCCCCTCCCCCATTTGCTCTCTCTCTTAAAAATAAATAAACATTAACAAAAATTTTAAAGTATATGTACTTGGTGTGTTCTAGATATATATCCTCTGTTGGGTAAGTGTTTTGCAAATATTTTGTCCCACCATGTGGCTTGCCCAAATTTCTCTCTGGAGCACTTTCTCTTCTCTCATCCAGGCACATAGTTTCCCTGTCATCTCTAAGAGGGTGACCCTCAACTTACATCTACAACTCCAACTATATCTACAGACCCAGCCCTTCTGATGCTCTAATAGCCCAGTGGACATCTCTGTATGGCATTTGAACCTCAGCATGTCCACACATCTGTGGACTCGTTATCTTTCCTCAGAATATTCCTCATTTTGGTCAATGGCATTATCTTGCTAGTGAAGGGTGAGATCGTCTTTCCCGGCAGACACTTGACCCTGGTCCATCACAGGGATCCATCCCCCACTCTGGTTTACAGGCTGCCTGTCTGTCTTTGGCTTGGTTCCTGTCTCCCCGGCTACTGATTTGACACAGCCCTGGGCTCCAGTTTCAAGTCCTGCCTTAGCTCCTGACTCAACCAGGATAGGCACCCAATTCTGGCTTACTTGCCCTAGGCAGGTGCGGGGCACCCCGGACCACTCCTGGCAGCGCCCTGCTGCCTCCTATGGTTTACTACCCTTCTCTCCAATGGATGGTGATTCCCCCCACACCACACACACAGACACACACTTAATGCTTTGGATACTGGCATGAACATTCCAACATCTGACAAAGCCTTTAGATAGTAAAGTGTAGGTCACCCCTACCTGACTAAAGGGAGCTCATAACTGCCCACCAGCTAGTAATTAGCTGAGAATCTGTTGTAATCAACATAAAAGCACATCTTGGGATGTGTTCTTGCTGTTTCTGTGTTTATCAACTATTGTGTTTAAGTTTTCTTAATTTTATTTTTTATTTGTTTAAAAAATTTTTTATGTGTATTTATTTTTGAGAGAAAGAGACAGAGCATGAGCAGGGGAGGGGCAGAGAGAGAGGGAGACATAGAATCCAAAGCAGGCTCCAGGCTCTGAGCTGTCAACACAGAGCCCAACACGGGGCTCAAACCCATGAACCACAAGATCATGACCTGAGCCGAAGTTGGATGCTTAACTGACTGAGCCACCCAGGAGCCCTTATTTTTTAAATTAAAATATATATAAAAGCAATCATCTCTCCTTATGTATATAAAATCCTATCTCTACTCCATAACATGATTAGTCGCCTGGATTGTACCCTGTCACAGCCTTTTCTGTGTTCACTTACATACAAAAGCATAAACGCGGTTCTATGAAAATTTTGTTTACTAGTTTTTGCTGAACTAGAATCATTCTGTATGCGTTACTTTGCAGACTGTTTCTTTGCCACTTGACAATTCATCGCTGCAATGCAGTAAATACAGATCTAACTCTATCTTTGTTTTCTTATGTATCTATGCACACACATAGAGATATAATTTTGCATAAATGGGATCCTTTTCTTGTTTAATCCTCCAAATACTGGAGAAACCCTCATACCTCTATTCTAGTACTTGCCTCCTTGTGTAGAATATGCTTAAAAAAAAAAAAAAAACATGTATATCCATGGTCACATAGTAAACTTATAAACTTCTTGGTACTGTGCCTGCTCCAGAGTAGGAGATTAACACATTTGCTGGATGAATGAACACTTGTTTTATTACTCTTCCTGCTTTACAGTTGGGAATATTAAGCAACTTGCCCAAGAAGCCACAACTCAAGTGCAGTGGAACAGAGGCTCAGGCTTAGATCCCTGTCAATCCCCTAGTGATCCCCTACGCTGTGCTCTTGTGCCTGAGTCATCATAATCTTTGTGAACTTAAAACCCAAACCATGTCAAACTTTAAAAATGTATACCTGGCAAATTCTAGATACAGTCCTTTGTCGAGAGAATGTTTTGGAAATATCTTTTCCATTCTGTGCCTTCCCTTTCATTTTTATAGCAGTCTTTTGAAGAACAAAAGTTTTAAATTTGGATGAAGTTCTATTTTTTTCCCCTATTATACTTCATGCTTTTAAGAAACTTTTGCCAAACCTAAGATCACTAAGATTTTTCTCTGATTTTCTTTTCTAAGTTTTATAGTCTTAGTTTTTACACTTAGGTCTATGATCCATCTTGGGTTGATTTATGTATATGGTGTGAGGAAAGAACTGAGGTTTCTTTTTAAATATTATTTTGGGGATGTCTGGATATCTGAGTCGGTTAAGTGTCCATTTCTTGATTTTGACTCAGGTTATGATCACAGGGTCTTGAGATCGAGCTCTGTGGGAGGCTCCATGCTGAGCTTGGAGCCTGCTTAGGATTCTCTCTCTCCCTCTTCCTCCTTCCTTCCCCACTCTTAAAAAAAAAATGTGTGTGTGTGTGTGTGTGTGTGTGTGTATAATTTTATTTTCACATTTTGTTTTATTTTATTTGGCATATGGTTATCCAATTCTTTAAGTAATGTTTGTTAAAAAGATTATCTTTCTTGGGGCGCCTGGGTGGCGCAGTCGGTTAAGCGTCCGACTTCAGCCAGGTCACGATCTCACGGTCCGTGAGTTCGAGCCCCGTGTCGGGCTCTGGGCTGATGGCTCAGAGCCTGGAGCCTGTTTCCGATTCTGTGTCTCCCTCTCTCTCTGCCCCTCCCCCGTTCATGCTCTGTCTCTCTCTGTCCCAAAAATAAATAAACGTTGAAAAAAAAAAAAAAGAATTAAAAAAAAAAAGATTATCTTTCTTCCACTGAACTGCCTTGCGCCTTTGTGGAAAATCAACTGACCATGTGTGCATGGACCTATGTCTGGACTCTCTAATCTGTTCTATTGATTGACATGTCTGCCTTTTCACCAATACAACACTGTTTTGATTACTGTAGGCTTATAATAGGTCTTGATCATGTAACGTAAATCCTTGACATGTGTTCTTTTTCTTTCAGAGTTGTTTTAGATATTCTAGGTCCTTTACCTTTCTATAAAAATGTTTAGAGTCATTGTTAACAGTTTTTACAAAAAGCTTGCTGGAAATTTGATCAGAACTGCGTTGAATCTACAGATTCAATCCACAGAAGAACTGGCATCTTAACGAAATCGAAGTTTAGGTCCATGGACATGGTATATCACTTCATTACCCAAGTCTTTGCTTTTTCTCAGCAGTGTTTTATAGTTTCCAGTGTATGTGTCTTTCACATCTTTGGTCAAATTTATCCTTAAGTAATCTCTATGCCCCCCATGGGGCTCCAACTCACAACCCCGAGATCAAGAGTCACATGCTCCACCAACTGAGCCAACCAGGTGCCCCTAAGTACTTCCTATTTTCGATACCACTGTATCCGGTACCATTTTTAAATTTCAATTTCTGATTGTTAATTGCCGATGTACAGAAAAAACAACTGAATTTTGTATATTGGCTCTGATTCTTGCAGCCTTGCTAAACTTACCTATTCACTCAACAAGAAGACAGCCTCCCAAATTTAAGGAGAAACATGATATTTGCATAGCCTCAAAGTATCTCCCCCAAATGTGGATCAATTACAAAGGGAAAAATAGTAACTTTACAGTGGAGAAGCATGGTAGATAACACCTTAACCAAGTGATTGAGATGGACATAGTCAGTAATAAGACATCTCAGGGGCGCCTGGGTGACTCAGTTGGCTAAGCATCCAACTTTGGCTCAGGTCATCTCATGGTTCATGGGTTTGAGCCCTGTGTTGGGCTTTGTGCTGACAGCTCAGAGCCTGCTTCAGATGCTGCGTCTCCCTCTCTCTCTGCCCCTCCCCGGCTCACACTCTGTGTCTCTCTCTTTCAAAAATAAATAAACATTAAAAATTTTTTTAAAAAGGTAAGACATATCAACAGTATGTACCCCTGATAGAATGTGCTGAGAAGGGCACATCACCTCTTAGGGGTATTTTTTTTAAACACTTTAAAAAATGTTTTTATTTATTTTTGAGAGAAAGAGAGCATGAGCAAGGGAGGGGCAGAGAAAGAAGGGGACAGAGGATCCGAAGCAGGCTCCATACTGTCAACACAGAGCCAGATGGTGGGGCTCCAGCTCATGAACCATGAGATCATGACCTGAGCCAAAGTCGGACACGTAACCGACTGAGCCACCCAAGACACCCCGGCCTCTGGGGTATTTTTACCAGAAATTCATAACGTCAATCAAATCATGAGAAAATGTCAGGTAAGCCCAGATTGAGGGGGAGCCTACACAATATCAGGTCAGTACTATTCAAAAATGTTAGATTCATAAAGCACAAGAAAAGACTGAGGAGTTGTCACAGGCTGGAGGAGGCTAAGGAAACATAAAAATTAAAGACAATAGAAAATCCTAGATGGATCCTAGAGCAGAATAAGGACATTAGTAGTGGTGAAATCCAAATAAAGTCTGTAATTTAATTAGTAGTATTGTAGCAATGCTAATTTCTTATTTTTATTAATTGTACCATGGTTATGTAAGACATTAGCATCAAGCTGTGTAGGACGCTAGGTGGAGGGTATGTGGACACTCCCTATATTCCCTTGCAATTTTTTTCTAAATCTATTCTTATTTCAATAAAACGTGTTTTTTTTTTTTTAATGGGCAAAAGATTTAAACAATCACCTTACCAGGAAGAATATACAGATGTCAAATAAGTGTCTGAAGAGACACTTAACTTCATTAGTTATTAGGGAAATGCAAATTTAAACACCAGTGAGATACTACCATATGCATGGCTAATTTTAAAAACACTGACCATATCAAGTGTTGACAAGGATGTGAGGCAACCAGAACCCTTGCACACTGATGGTGGGAATGTAAAGTGTTACAAGCATTTTGGAAAATGATGAGGCAGTTTCTTAAAAAGTTAAACATACATCTACCATACAACCCAGACATAACAATCCGAAGTATTTACCCAGGAGAAATGAAAGCAAATGTTCATACAAAGACTTGTACATGACTGCTCATAGCAGCTTTTTTTTTTTTCATTTTTTTGGTAATAGTCAAAAACTAGAAAGGATCCAAATTTCCATCAGTAGATTACTGGATAAACAAATTATGGACTATTTGTACACTGGAATAATACTCAGCAATAAAAAGGAGCAAACTATTGATACATGTAATAACATATATGTTTCAAAATAACTATTCTTAGTGACAAAAAGAGAAAGAATACATCTTGTATGATTCCATTTAATTAAAATTCTAGAAAATGCAGTTGATTTTTAGTGGCAGAAAGCAGATCAGCAATTGCTTAGACACAGGATTTTGGGAGGAGGTAGGGATGAATTACAAAGGGACCTGAGGAAATCTTTGGGCTTGATAGATACGTTCCCTGTCTTGATTGTGGTGATGGTTTCATGTATCAAAACTCATTAAATTGTAGGTCTTAAATATATACAATTAAAAACATTTTTAATAGTTTTTATTTATTTTTTTATTTTTTTAACGTTTATTTTTATTTGAGAGTCAGAGAGAGAGACAGAGCAAAGTGTGAGCAGGGGAGGGGCAGAGAGAGAAAGAAAGGGAGACACAGAATCTGAAGCAGGCTCCAGGCTCTAAGCTGTCAGCACAGAGCCCCATGCAGGGCTTAAATTCATGAACTGTGAGATCATGACCTGAGCTGACGTCAGACACTTAAGTGACTGATCCACCCAGTCGCCCCTAAATATATGCAATTTAATGTATCTAATTAGGTCTTTTTTAATAAAAATTTTAAAAGTTTATTTATTTTGAGAGAGAGAGAGAGAGAGAGAGAGCACAAGCAGGGGAAGGGCAGAGAGACAATCCCAAGCAGGCTTCATGCTGTCAGCGCAAAGCCTGACACGGGGCTCCAACTCACGAAACATAAGCTCATGACCTGAGCCGAAATCAAGAGTCAGACGCTCAACCCACTGAGCCACTCAGGCACCCCATATGTTAATCATATCTTATTAAAATTATTAAAACGTGTATTTGGGCTCCAGGAACTGGTAGGAATAATGTGGCCAGCTATTATATCCTCATACCAGATACTCAATCAGATCCAAACTAGGTGTGGGGAGGGACCAATTTCACCTGTTATGGAGAGACAGGTAATAAGACACTTATCCCCCTGTGGCTTTCCCAGAGATTAGGTTTCCATGTCCAGAAACCAGGAATCTGGATAAGTGGTCCCCCTTTATCCACAGAGGATAGTTCCAAGGTACCCAGTGGATGCCTAAAACCACCAGTAGTTATGAACCCTATAGATACTATGTTTTTCCTATACCTACATGTCTATGATAAAGTTTAGTTTATAAATTAGGCCTAGTAACAGATTAACAACAGTCAAACTAGCCCTAGAATTTCTTTTTCCTTCTTTAGTTTCACAGATACATACAGGATGCGTTCTTAATGTAGATCTTCGCAATTTCAGCATACAATTTTTATCTTTCCTTAGAAGAGAACTTCCACCTTCACAGCTACTCTTTGGCATATCCAATTACCAGCATCACTGCTCTTGTGCTCTGGGGCCATTATTAAGTAAAATAAGGGTTATTTGAACACAACCACTGTGACAGTGACTAATAGGCGGGTACCGAATACGGCATGGATCCGCTGGACAAAACGATGAATCACATCCTGGACAAGACGGAGCGGGACACGCGAGATTCCATCACTACTCAGAATGGTGCGCAATTTCAATCTTACAAAGTGTTTATTTCTGGAATTTTCCATTTAATATTTCGGATCGTGGGAACTGAGACCACGGAAAGTGAAAATGCGGATCAGGGGAAGACTGCCATACAAATGGCTCTTATATTCATATATTCAGCTGGTAAGAGCTGAAGGAAGCCAGCAGGGTCCTGCAGTTTACATCCTGGGGGAGGGCTTCCCTCAATTCTTGGCAAAGAGAAATCCTTATTTTTAACTCACTCTAAGTTCCAGACGAAGGTTAACTCGCCTGAGTCTTTCTCCACAGGGTGCCTCCAAACCACAAATTCCTGATTCCTACTCTGGTTTATCCTAATAAGAAGTAGGTTGAGCCCTTAATCCCCGTTTAAAGGGCCCTTGTTTATCGAAGCAGTAAACTCTGGGCAAAGGGTCATAAATCACTCTAGCTGGATCCAGAGTGTGAGGCGGGTGCGGGCTAAGAATGGGCACGCAGAGGTTACATTAACTCTCAATCTTGTCTGTTTTCCTGGTAGCCATACTCCTGGGAGCCCCTGTGCTGGGCCAGATCCAGCCTTGAATCTTCTCCACTCTGCTCCGTATATAGAAGGAGGGGCGGAGGCAGTAGCGATGCATCCTCCCTGCCCCCTACCCCTCTTCTCTGCTAGGCTTGGCCAGTGGAAGGCGCCAGTAGTAAATTAGAGATAGGAGAGCTAGAGACTAGTGTCTCCCAATGATTGTTTTTTTTTTTACGTGAGGCCACAGCTCTGGTCAGATGCCTCCCTTCCCAAGACTGGAGCCCCCAGTTGGTTGGGGTACAGCTCCCTTGCCCATGTCCCTTTGGGTCTAAGGCTGATAACAGCTTCCCACTGTTCTAATCCCTGGGTTCTTCATCCTCCCTGGTTGATCCTCAGCTTCTAGCTCACACCTTTGTATGTGTTCCTTCTTCAATTCAATTAGCCCTTCCAGTGTGTAATCCCTTCCCCACTGCAGCTCTGACCCAGACGTCTTCACAGCCCCCAAACACGGCCCTCATCTACTGTCTTTACATCCCCAGAGCCCACGGTTTGCTGATACACCTCCCTCAGGTCCTCCCACCTTGGCCTTGGCTCCCCTTCTGTTTCTCTGATTCTTTCTCCCCAGGTTCCTGTGTTTCCACCCATCACCGGCCCTTTGGCCTGTGCTGACATTGCTCTGCCCAGAATTGAAGACATCGGCCTCTTCTTCAGCCAGCGCCCACACTGTGCATTTGATATCCTCTGCCTTCCCAGACACAAAGCCTTGAAAACTAGGCGACAGCTCACTTCTGCCTCAGAGAAACCCAAAGGGAGCCACTACCCCCCAAAAGGTGAAACCAGTGTGTTATGCAAATATAGCCTCAAGGCAATTACCCCTGCATCTCATGGCCACCCTGAAATCCCTCCTTATAGGGGGATTCTGGCCCCACCACTGCCTCCTCCCTCTCCCCACTCCAGGCATCCAGGCATATCCTTAAAACATCCCACAGGACATTCCTCATTCCTTTGTAGGCCCTCAATGTTTCTCACCTACTGCTGGAGTCTCCCTGTTGGTTCCCTCCCTTCCTCCTCGCCCCCATAATCTGGTCCACACAGTAGCAGTCCCCCGAAAGCACAGGTCTGAGCAAAAGCCTTCCCTAGTGCCTGTAAAGGCCCACCCCCTCATTCACTTCTCTATTGAATGTGTGAATTATTATCAAAAGCTCTTAGTTAAAAAAAAATTAATACTTTTCGTCCCCTCCAGTTTTAAAACATTTGTCTTTAAAACATCAACATTAGCATTTAACGGGAAACTTCTTTCTTCAGCAACTCCGCTAAAGATCACGCTTCCCTCTGCCTCTCGGCACCCTGGCTGACACCGAACAGGATGGGAGGGGTGGCCCCGAGCCGCATATAAACACAAACAGAAGCAGGGGTTTCTACCAACAAGTTTGTTCTGGCCGGCTCCAGACCCGGAGAGGTTTGGATAGGTGTCCCACTGTCCCACCCAGCGCCCTCGGGTCGGCGATCGGCGATCGTTACAAAGGGGATGGGCAGGGCTGCAGGGCAGGGTCAGGACGCGGGAGGAAGCAGAGGGAGCAGGGTGGGGGCCGCCACTCCGGCCGCCAGGTCTGGCCAACGTTGGCCCTTCCAGCGGGGACCTGGCCTGGGGCAGCGCTTCCCCGGGCTGCGGCCGCCGAGCCCGTCCATCCCGCGCTCTCCCGTCCCGCCCGAGCGGCGTAAACAAGGCTATTCCCAGGCGGCCTGGATTCCCTGCGGGAGGCCCGGCGCTCCAGCCCGCGTGACCCCCGCCCACCACGCCGGGAACCTGGCAGCGCCCGCGGCCGAGGAGAGCGCGGCTCGCGGGGAACAGGCGGGGAAAGCGGCGCGCCGGGCGTCGGGGGAGGGGCGGGCGAGGGCAGGTCAGGGCAGCCCCGGCCCGGGCCCCGCCCCCCGCCCCGCCCCCTCCGGGGGCGGCTGGAACCGGTGACGGACAGGCGTCCGGGCCGGTCACGGCGCGCCTCGCGGTCCGGAGAGCCCCAGAGGGGCGGGGCGCGCGGTGGGGCTCCAGAGGGGGCGGGGGCGGGCGGGGAAGCCTCTGGGTGGGGCGGGGCCGCGGGAGAGTAGCAGCGCTCCCAGCCAATAGGAGGCGGAAGCCGTCCCGTTAGCGCCGGATCCCAGCGGGTAGGGCGGGGCGGGCGGCGCCGTGGGGATCCCGGGGCGGCCGAGGGCCCCTGACTCGGCTCCGCGCGGCGACATGGACCGGATGGCTAGCTCCATGAAGCAGGTGCCCAACCCGCTGCCCAAGGTGCTGAGCCGGCGCGGGGTGGGCGCGGGGATCGAGGCGGCCGAACGGGAGAGCTTCGAGCGGACTCAGGTGAGGAGCGGGGGACCCCGGGGCATGCGTGGCTTGGGCATCCCGAGAGACGCAGTGCCCGGGAGGGGCTTTGAAGGGGGCAGAGGTCTTCAGGCCCAGGGAGGACGGGGCAAGGGGGCCGCGAGAGGGAGCATCTGGGTGCTCAGGTCGAGGCGATCCTGGGGAGGTCGGGGACCCGGAGGCATCCCAGCTGGCCTGGGGAGAAGGGCAGGGCGGCTCCGAGGAGCTGGCACGACCCGTGGGGCAGGGCAGGGGTCACAGGGACGGTGAGAGCCGAAGGAACGGAAGAAGGACCGAATGGAAGGGGTGCCCTCTCAGCAGGGGAAGCGCATTGGGGGGCCACTCAAGTGTGGCGGCGGAGAGCGGAGCGCTGGACTGGGATGAGAAGCGGGGAGCCCTTTCCTCCCCTCTCCATCGCTTCTGGGTTGCACTGACATCCCCCCCCACCCAGCACCCCCTTCCTAGTGCCTCTTGCTTGGCTCACGCCACCCCCAGCTGTCGGCCTCCGAGGGCCAGGCTGCAGGGGTCTGAGCGGCGAGAAGGAATGTAGGAAATGCGACGTGTGGCCGAGCTTGGAAAATGGGGGCTGGAAGAGAGGGCCGGCCAGGGGCCAGGGGCCAGGGGCCGGCCTTTGGCCGGACAGCCCGCTGCTGGTCAGGATGAGCTGCCCAGTGATGCCCAGAGCCCTGACTTGGGATTTTGGTTTCATCCCCCAAGATGTGCCTGACAGCTAATAGGCAGACTGCCCTATTTGTCCAGCCTGAGCAGGGCTGGGGGCCAAAATTCCCCAGTGTCATCAACAAAAAGCCACAATCCATTTCTACCTCGGAGTTTGAATGCCTGGTGTATTGATTTGACTGAATAAAGCGGACATGTTTCTGGTGTTCATCAACTCGTTTGTATGCAAAATCCATTTCAAAGGGCACAGCACTTCTTTTAATCCCCGTGCCAAAGTTGTATGGGCAGATTTGTGCTTCACTCTCGCGCTCAGGGTAGAACCTTTGAAGATCCAGCTGGGCCTCCACAGCCAGAGGCTGGTTCCCCTGCTGTGTTCTGCCTCACCCCCACTGCCAAACACAGTACAATGTGAAGGAAGGCCTTTGGGGTTTTAGATAGAAAGATTGTGAGGACCTGACTGTGTATTCTGTGTATGGAAGCTTGCAAAGAAGAAAGCTTTTCACCCCCTGGGAACTTCATCTTCTCTTTCCAGTTGCCTCTGGCCCTTTGCACGTGTGTCTGGGTGGCGTAAAGTAGGGAGTGTCCCCTTCCTGGGTCATCCTACCCCAGGCGTGATGGGAGAGATGGCAGTTCCCTGCTGCCTCCCAGGGACCAGCTGGGTTTGGGTTTCTGGCTCTGTGGACTGGCCCCCTTGGAAGGAAAGAATCTTTCCGTCTGCTTGTCCACTGTGTGTGTTCCTGCCTCAACGAGCTGCCTGATCCTGAGGCTTCTTGCTCCAGGAAGCAGTGTGAATCGTCGTCTTTTTTTTTTTAATGGGAAAGGAAAAGAAATAGGTGTTCTTTTATGATAACCCATTCCGTCTGGAGTCTCAAATCAGTAAAAACTGGAGCACTAGAGGAAGACACGTAAAACTTTGACCCATTATAGTGATGGAAATTAGATTTGCAAAAGCTTCCTTCTGCCCAGGACTGGCATGTCCCCTCGCCATCCAGGGACCACCCAACAAAGGAGACTCTAGGTAAATGTTTGCAGGTTTTTTATATGTGGAACCCTTGCGATTGGCCACACCTGACCGAGTGCCTTGTTTTGGGGGTGGGGGGGGGGAGAGTGAGGAGGTAGGCTGGGGCAGGAAAAGAGAGTTTCTCTGTTATTGAAACCGTAAGGGGGGGAGGGGGTAATGAAAGCAAAGAAAAGAGAACAGTCCTAAAACTTGGCATTAATCAATCTGCAAAAGCTCATTTTGTTTAATGACTTCAACTGTATCCAATGTATTATGAGATATAAAAATGAGCTAGAAAATACTTTTAATGAGTTGAGAGACCAGGAGAATCAGCCAAGGTGTAGTGATAATTGTAGCTAATTATCGTGTTTGCCACCGTTCTAAGTACTTTGCTGTATTGCCTTCTTTAAGCTCAACAAGGACCCATGAGGTGGGCATCAGCCCCATTTTCCATGAGGAAATTGAGGCACAGAGAGGTTAAGTCACCTGCCCAAGGTCACACGGCTGGAAGTGGTCCCAGCCTTTAACCACTGCGCTGTGTTGCCTCTGAGGCAACAGTGGCACCCAGTGCCTCTGGGTAGAACGGTGGCATTGGAGTGTAAGAGGTTTGAGTTTCATAGCCAGGCACTTGGATAGGCTATAGGACCTCGGGCAGACCTTTCTAAGTTTCCCTTACTATAAAATAAAGATGATACTTACCTTACAGGTGTATTGTGGGGGTTAAATTAAATAAGAGGCGTGAAGGCATTTTTGTAAACTTTGGGACACAATTTCAGTGATTCTTGCTGTAATCTGGGGAGACCGAAGGAAGCACAAATGTTAAGTAATGGTGCAGGCTGTGATTAACTCTTCAGAAGGGGGGCAGAAGTGTTCCTAGGTAATGTGATAATTACCGAGAGCACATGCGGAAAGTACAGGCTGGCGTGGGTGTGGAGAGGGGTTGGGAGCCCTCACCAGGACCTAACCGCCATTCAGCATGAGATAGTGCTTGCTGGGTGGAGAGGAGGGGAGGTGGGCATTCTAGAAATGGGGAATGGCAAAGGACACGTCTGGAGATGAGCGCAGATGAGGCTAACTGGCTGAAAAGCAGAATTGGCCACTCCCGCCTCTCAACCCGTAGCACCTGTTACCCTGTCCTGTCACTATCTCTGTTGCCCTCGGTCAACTAGGAGCTTCATGAGGACAAGACTGTGTCTTTTTTTTTTTTAAGTTTATTTATTTATTTTGAGAGAGCACGCAAGCTGGGGAGGGGTACAGGGAGAGGGAGAGAGAAAGAATCCCAAGCAGGCTATGTGCCGACCGAGCCCAACTCGGGGCTCGATCTCGTGAACCGTGAGATCATCACCTGAGCTGAAATCAAGAGTTGGACACTTAACCAACTGAGCCACCCAGGCGCCCCATGATTGTGTCTTGCTCTCACCTGTGTCCTCAGATGCCTGTGTTAGTGCTGAGCCAGCTGTAGGTGAGGGTAGAAAATGACTGGTTAACGTCAGCAGGGAAGCCCTCGCCTGGGTTAAACTCAGCTGTGGGCATCAGGTGGCATCTTTAATTACTTGATGCTTTTTCCTAACAGCCCCTGAGTGCCCTCCTGGTCCTTTGTCTCCTACACCCTCAGTCAGGAGCCCTGCCCCATGCCCGTGAGAGGACTGTGAATTCTCTGCCTTCCTTCTGGTTAGGCCAGCATCCCTGCCAGAGTGGGGACCCCAGACCCACCTGCCGCAGCCCCCATCTCCAACCTGATCCCTGCTGTGTCCCCCCCCACCCAGCCCATCACAAGCACCCTTCAGGCTCTAGGGGAGTGAAAAGTGGCTCTTGCCCTCAAAAAACTTGCTGGGGTAAAGATACCTTGCCTGGAACACTTTACAGTTTATACAGCACGTTTTAGCCATCGTTGGGGGCTCTACTGTGGTTGGGTATTAAACACCCTCATCTTACGGGTGAGAGCTTGGTAACTTGCCCAGGGCCACCCGCTGGTGACCGAAAAGCAAGATTCAGATCCAGGACTCCAGGTCCCAGGCCCCTTCTACCACGCTGTCCTCATGTTGGCCAAGGAGGGCAATTCTGGAATGAACCAGGAGGGCTGGCACCCATAGACAAAATTCCCTGTCTGTATTTGCTTAGCTGGAAAATGGTTTTCTCCATGGTTTATGTTTTCACCATCCATTTAGTGAGCAGAGAGCGTGGAGGGGACACAGAGATGGGTAAGATAAAGAGACCAGCCTGGGGGAGCTCATGAGTCAGCAGAGAGGCGGACCAGCTACTGTGGGGCTCTTCTACACAGAGGACTTAGAGCACCAGCATCACCTACTGAATGAGAGCTTGCATTTCAGCCAGAGCCCTGGGTAGCCCTGGGCACCCTGAAATTTGAGCACCTCTGCTCTATGGTTGGTGATTGCTAAGGTCAGAGGAGGCGTTGGGGCTCTGGAAACACAGAGCCTTTGGTCACAATCTCTTCCGGTGGAGCCCGCCACAGAGTAACAGGATCCCAACCAACCGTGAGCTGGAAAGAGCCAGGAAACTCGGGTTCTCGAGAGGAAGAGACAGAAACAAATATTTACTGAGGGCCTGGTGGGCACTAGAAACATGCTGAGTGATTTATAGCCGTTATTCTATTTAATAGCTCAGGCTCAGAGAGGCCAAGTGACTTGTCCAAGGTCACGCAGCGAGTAAACCGAGAAGCCAGGGTTCTGAAATCTGATGACCAAAACGTCGGGGGGTGTTTCTACCATTTTGCTCATGATCTTCAGCTCTGGCTTTGATGCACCTGCTCAAAAATTTTGGGGTTTGAGCAGAGGGATCAGGGCTTCTTTTTTTTTAAATTTTTTTTAATGACTATTTTTAAGAGAGACAGCGTGAGCAGGGGAAGGGGCAGAGAGAGAGGGAGACACAGAATCCGAAGCAGACGCCAATCTCCCAGCTGTCAGCACAGAGCCCAACATGGGGCTCGAACCCACGAACTGTGAGATCATGACCTGAGCCAAAGTCAGACGCTTAACCCACTGAACCACCCAGGCGCCCCGAGGGATCAGGGCTTCTTGACTCTGGCTGCACAGGAATGGTTTCTAACATAAAAGGTGCTGTCCCCCTCCTGTCCCCTGCTTGCTCTCTTAGTTGGTATTGGAAAGGTAGAGAGGATGCTAAGAGCTTTCTTTGAACTTGTGGTTCTGTACTTTGGTTTCCTCCCATTGGTGATAATGAGAATAGCCAACATTTATAGCATTTGCTGTGTGCACATGGTAAGGGCCTTTACGAGCCACACCTGCTCCCAGTTCTTGGAAGGAATTTACAAATTATGATCCCTATTTTACAGATGAAGAAATCAAGGCTTAGACATGTCAGTAACCAGCCCAAGGTTCTGAAGTCAGGGTCAGAGTCGGGACCCAAACTCAGGAAAACCAGCCCCGGCTTGTGCTTGATTGTCACCCTGGAGTCACAGCCTAGCCCCCTCAGCTCTCTTTCTCCCCCTGACAGTTGGGTCCCCAAAGTGCTAACCTCACCCCACTTCTCTTTCACCTTCTGTCCACTTCCTCTGTGCTCAGCTCCTCTGATAGTTTCTTTTCTTACTTCCTGTGACGCCACCTCCTGAGTTCTTGGCCTGCGTGACCACTTCCCATTGGACATTTGTCCCTACATAAACCACACGTGCTCCAGACTCAACTTTGGGCCTCCCCGGCCTCTGAATGCCAGTGTCTGGTCCTCGCTGGTGCCCTTCAGCTCCTTGGCATCCACTGTGAGTCCTCCCTTTCCTGTTTCCTCACAGCCACACTGTGTTCTGTGATGTTTCTCTTGTCCACTGCTCTGCTCTGCACTGTTCCTGCCCTTAGTACCTCTTGCCAGTGTTGGTGTAATCCCCTCCTTTCTGCTTCCCAAATAGCCTGGGGCCAGACGGGTTGTCTCTAAAGCCCAACACTGGCTTCTGTAACCCCCTTTTTTCAAGAACCTTTGCTGGGTCCCAAGAAGCCCTGCATGACGGGGCACCTAAGGGTCCCCGGTGCCTCTCTCTTCCGGGCCTTAACACTGCATCCCTCCACTAGACCGCCACTGCAGTCTCCTCCAGCCAGATCAGGTATTCCAGCAAGCAGGGGCCCGTAGCTACCGTCTGTCAGTCCCATTCACCCAGGTCACACCGTGGCTTCTCTCCCAGACTGTAAGCTCTTGGGGGCAGGGTCTGGCTCTCTGTGCTGAGCGAGCCCTTGCAGGAGGCAGGCGCTGGGCCTGTTTGCCAAATGTGTGGATGTAAAACAGTTGGAGGATCTACTGGGAGCCTGGGTGCTACAGGCAGGCCTCTGCTTGCAGAGTACTTTCCCTTTGCACATTTTGGAGACTCTCCCTCTGTCTCCTTTGATTTCTCCAATGATTAACTCTTACTAAGTGACTGCCCTGTGTGCCAGGCTGGTGCGCCCAGGGTATCCATTTAGGAGAGAGCCTGCAGAGTCTAGAGATGGGATTAGGGTTCACGGTCGATGATTTGGATTTCCGTTAAGTTCTGAACACTTTATACACATTCCCAGAACACGGGCTTGGACTTCCCAAGGTTTCTTTCTGCTTCGGGTGGGGCCATTCTGAGCTAGAAGGTATCACGGGGAAGGGAGAGAAACTGGCCTAGTGTGTCCCAGGCACCTGGACACGGCTGATGGCAGTGGCCTGCGTACTGCTGCTGGAGTAAGGGATGTGCACACGAGTGTGGAGTAATGTGAGAGTGCTCCCGGGGGAGTGAGCAAATCTGGCTCTGCTACTGAATTTCTCCGCCCAAACTGGGGAGGCCGGGCAAGATTTCCAGCTCTCAACCGTTTGGGCTAATAAAATTCCTGGAAGCGGGTTTCCACCCTGAGGAATAGGGACCCGCGCTTGGTCGGAGCTCTAGGCTGCTCCCTTGAAAAGCGTCCGCGTCCCCCCTGTATGTAGACTGGGGCGCATGAAAGGATGGGGCTGAACCTTGCTTAGAATGGGATGAGGAGCACCCACGTGGCCGGAGAGCCGAGTCCCCGCCCCACTTGGGCACTGGAAGGGCTCCTTGCCCGGCATGTCAGCAAGGCACCGAGGAGGACTGTTCTACACCCCCTGTCCACCGGCCCACTCACTCCACCACCTTGGGACAAAGTACGGAGCAGACCCGGGTGGGGGGTGGCGGGGCGGTGGGCCAGCGGCCAGTGCTTCCCCCGCATCCAGAGGGTTGATGGCCTGAAGAGGTGCCCACCTAGGAAAGGGAGCTTGTCAGCCCCACCTCCTGGCAGGGTGGGGGCTGCTTCCTGTTTTCCTGCCCGGGCAGGCGGGGAGGAGCCCTGTTCCTGGCTCGTGGGCAGTCCGGTCTGACACAGTGCGGGCAGAGGGACGGGGATTGAAGGTGTCCTCTGGCTGAGACGGTGGAAGGGAGAATGGGGATTTTCTTGGATCTGAAAGGTTGCTGCCGCCGCCTCTGTTAGCGCTACAAGACAGCTCTCGGGAAGCTGGTTGGGGCCGTTCAGGAAGCCCGTGTGGCCGATTGCTTCTGATTTTAACTGATAGGCAGTTTATAAAGCACATTTGCACATAACCTCCCTTCAGCCACAGAACAGCCGTGTGACAAATAGTGGGCCGTTCTCAAGTGTGGTCACTGAGGCTCAGAGAGCTCAAGTGACTTGCCCGAGAGCACTCAGGAAATGGGCTCGCAGACACTTGAACCTGGTGGGTCTTATCTCAAATTGTGTTCTTTCTAGATCTCCCTTTAAAGCTGAAGCCTGGTCTGGGGCTGGTAACTTAGAAAAATGACAGATTTTTTTTTTTTCTCTAAGTCTTTTCCAATTGATTTATTTGGACTTTTGAAATTCCTCCCAGATTTTTGCAACACACATAACTATCAGAGGGCCTGTTTCCAGAATGTGTAAAAAAAAAAAAAAAAAAATCTGAAAAGAGATCAAAGGACCACCTAAATGAAAAATAGTCAGGAAGAACTTCACAAAAGAGAATGAACAAATGGCCGATAAACATATGAAAACGTGCAACCTCATTAGTAATCAAGGAAATGCAAATTAAAATTGCAATGAGGGGCACCTGGGTGGTTCAGTCGGTTAAGCATCCATCCTACTTCGGCTCAGGTCATGATCTCACAGTTCATGAGTTCGAGCCCTGCGTCCGGCTCTGTGCTGACAGCTCAGAACTCGGAGCCTGCTTCGGATTCTGTGTCTCCCTCTCTCTCTGCCCCTTCCCCACTTGCACTCTGTCTCTCTCCGTCTCTCAAAAATAAATAAATGTTAAAAAAAAATTTTTTTTTAATTGCAATGAGATACCACTATGTACCCATCAACATGGCTGAAATAAAAATGGGGAAAAAAAGAAACACTGACGGTGCCGAGCATTGGCAAGGGTGCAGAGCAATGGAAATGCTCGTGCATTGCTGACGGGGCTGCATGTTCGTGCAACCGCGTTGGGTAGCAGCCTGGTGTTATCCTAAAATTAAGGATGTACAGACTCAAGAGGCCAGCACTTTTCCTGTTAGCTGTATACCCAACAGCAGTGCACACACGTGCCCCAAAAGATCTCTGGAAGCATATTCATAACCACCTTTTGCACCAGCTCCAGACTGGAAATAATCCAAAAGTCCTTAACAGTCAATGGATCACTGACTGAATCGTGATGTGGTCTCTCCTCGGGATACTGCACAACACGGAGAATGAAGAAGCTGGAGTTACGTTCAACAACGTGGATGAATCTTACACACAGAATGGTGAATGGCAAAAAAAAAAAAAAAAAAAAAGGCAGAGCCAAAAGGACACCTTCTGTATGCTTCCATTTGGATCAAGTTCACAAAACAGGCAACGCTAAACTGGTATTAAGTCTGCTGCTTCGACGGTGAAGCAGTAAAGAAATAAGGGGAAATAGGGGGACGGACGATCACCATAAAAGGCCAGATAAATATTGTCCTTGGATGCAAGGGAGGTTAGTGATTGGGAAGATGTACAAGGAGAGTGGCTGAGGTCCTGCCATCAATCTGTTGATTGGTCTGTGTAGTAGTTTATGATAATTTATTAAGCTGTGCATTTTATTTTGTGCACTTTTTCTCTATGTTATATTTCAAAATACAGAAGGTTAAAAAAAAAACCTCCTTCCAGGGAGTAAGAGACAGTGTCGTGAGGAGGCCAAGAACTTACCACTTACGTGCCCACCCACCGTTTGAGGTCTCCCCCAAATGTAGCTTCCCCTGTGAAAACCCTTCTTTTTTTTTTTTAATTTTTAATGTTTATTTATTAGAGACAGAGACAGAGACAGATCATGGGCATGGGAGGGGCAGAGAGAGAGGGAGACGCAGAATCTGAAGCAGGCTCCAGGCTCTGAGCTGTCGGCACAGAGCCCGACACAGGGCTCGAACCCACCAGCTGTGATATCATGACCTGAGCTGAAGTCGGACGCTTAACCGACCGAGCCACCCAGGCACCCCAAACCCTTCTTTTTTTTTTTTAATGTTTATTTATTTATTTTGAGAGAGAGAGAGCATGAGCAGGGGAGGGACAGAGAGAGAACCCAAAGCAGCCTGTGCTGTTAGTGCAGAGCCCAACACAGGGCTCGATCCCACAAACCACAAGATCATGACCTGAGCCAAAAATAGTAGGAGTCAGGTGCTTAACCGACTCAACCACCCAGGCGCCCCTCCCCTGTGAAAAGCCTTCTGATGCAGCTTTTGATTGAAGACACACAAATATCCAAGCATCATGTTCCAAGCCCCGCTGTAACAGGTAGTTGTGAAGTTGAGACTTATCACTAGACCACACTGAGCGTGTTGCCCTCGGCTTCCATTCATTTGTGTCTTATGTCTGCAGCGGCAGACGGGCCCTTAGGTCCTCCCTCGTCTTTCAGTGAGTCACTCTATGTCTCGCAGAGGGAATTACACACTGGCTAAGGCCCGGGAGGTCCGTGAAGTACAAAATAAATCAGGTGATGAAAAGTTCTCAAGGGAGAGAATGAGAGAAGAAAGTGTGGTCTAGGCTCAAAAGAAGCATATTTGAATAAAAGCAAAGATCTGGGCGGGGGGGCACCTGGGTGGCTCAGTTGCCTAAGCGTCTGACTTCGGTTCAGGTCATGATCTCATGGTTCGTGAGTTCAAGCCGCGCATTGAGCTCTCTGCTGTCAGAGTGGAGCCCACTTCAGATTTTCTGTCCCTCCCGCCCCACGGCCTCTCTGCCCCTCTCCAGCTTGTTCTCTCTCAAAATAAATAAACAAACTTAAAAAAATAACAGTAAAATTAGTTAAAAAAAAAAAAAGATCTGGATGGCGGACTTGTGGAAGACATGACCCCACGCTTGGCTTGTGCTCCACAGATGTAGATCAAGTCTTGCTTGACAGGCAATGTCAAATGTGAGAACCTGGGAGCTTGGCGGATGTTCTTGAGGGAACATGGCCGAAACGCTGACCTTCTAACAGTGGTTCTGTGAGGTCCCTGTCCTGCTGCATGGTCCCTGGGGCCAACCCACAATGACAGTTCTTAGTTTAGACAGTTGTTGGTGTGTGTGTGTGTGTGTGTGTGTGTGTGTATGTGTGTGTGTGTGATTACGTCTTACTGCCTGTCATGTGGCCCTTCTGCCATATTGATCTGGAAACTAATGCTTTCTCTGGTTTTTCTTGGGTACGTCTTGACCGATGCTATATTCTTCCCTCCCATTTTCCATGATCCTTCAGAAAGAGATTGACAGGCATGAGCTGTGTGGTTTTGCCTCTGAGCAAGATACAGGGCAACTTCCCTTGAAGTAACAGGTCAGCCCAGGACTCTACCTCTCCGGGCCTGGCACCTGGTAGGCTTGCCAAGACTCTGTGTTGAGAACCTTATTCATCTTTGAAGCCTCAGGCTCCTGACACAGCATCTGGCCCCGAGTGACTCTTGATAAGGGTCCATAGAATGAAGGATGAAATATTTTGAATGAAGCCCTGATGAGTATCAGCCATTTTTGGTCCCAGTTCTGAACTGTGAACCCCAAGAAGTACACCCTGACTCTGGGTTCACGGGAGCACTACTTGAGCCAGCAAGAGCCGGGGCCCCTGAAGAGACCAGCTGTCTGACGTAACTCTGGGTGGTTCTCAGGGACTTCCTCTTGAACGTCAGCTCCCTGACTCATGCTTGGAAGTGACTTGAGGTGCCCTGTTTTCTTGAGATTCTTATTGCAGGAAGGGACCTCCCTGTACAGCCTTAAGCCCATTACTGCTGATAAAAAACAAAACTACCCCAACACACCTAGACCCGAACTTTGTCTCCTGCCACAAACTGGCTTACGGTCCTTTGTTCTCAGTTCTAGAGAATCGCAGTTTATAAACCATCCCTGACCCTTGAAGCTGAAATTCTCGCGGCCATTTTGACCTCCCCGCATTCTGCGCCCCTGCGGCTAGGCATGGAGTCCAGTTGTGTCTTCTTGACTCCTCGATTGTTGTCCATATTGTTCCTGCTTTGCCACCCGCTGCTTCTGCCTTAGCTCAGGCCTTTTTCTGGTGCCTGGGCTACATCTTGCACAGCCCAGCTGGCCTTCCTGCCATCCAGCGTCGCCCCGCGTGAGATCTGCCCTCCCTTTGGCTGTCTTAACGAGTTCTGTTTTAAAAGGCATACCTGCTTGTATCACTCCATGTTTTAATTTTTTTTTAATATTTATTTATTTTGGGGAGAGCATAAGCCGGGGAGGGGCAGAGCGAGGGGGACAGAGGATCCAAAATGGGCTCTGCGCTGACAGGCTGACAGCAGCAAGTCCAGCGTGGGGCTCAAACTCACGAACCGCGAGATCATGCCCTGAGCCAAAGTCGAACACTCAACTGACTAAGCCACCCAGCGCCCCTATAACTCCATGTTTTAAAAGCCTCTTTGTCACTCTAAGCTGAAACTCAAGCATATGGGCATTGCACAGAGCCAAACTTTGCGCCCCACACCCCCTCCCCCCCAGCCCTACTCTGTCCCAGCAGCCCACTGCTTCACGCCTCCGTGAGTCTCCAGGTGGCACACCATTCTTTTTGGCCTAGAATGCCACTCCCACTTTTTCCACTTGGCTAAATTCCTCATTCTTGAAGTCCCACGTCCGATGGCCCCCTCTCTGGGAAGTTCCTCCACCACTCTTCTGGGCACATCTACTTGATGGTATTTCTGCGTGTTTCTGTGTCAACGCGTTGATCTGGATGACTGTCCATGACGGACTGTGAGTTTCCCTGTAGCTTAGCCTTCTTTGTAGCCCCCACCCCAAGCATGATGCTCAGGGCCCTGCAGGCCCTCAACAAATGTTTGCTGAGTGAACTCATAATGTGTATTGAGGACCTGACTGTATTTGATTGTTGCTCTAACCGAAAATGGAATAGGGCCCAGATCCCATTCCAAGGCAGGTGCCCCATGCTGGGGTGAATGTACGTGGTCTCTGTCACATTGGACTGAAGCTGTAGGTTTGGCTACGGTGGTAGGGAGAGGAGAGGCTGTTTTAGGAGCGGAGGATTCAGTGGGAGGGACGCTTTCCAGAAAGAGGCTTGTGCATGCAAGAGTCGGTGTGCTGGGAGCCATTATTCCCGAAGTGTGTCCCACAGGTGGGATGACAGGATGTGGTAGGCAACATAATATACGCCCCCCTCCCACCACATTCACATGGCGAAAAGGGCCTTTGCAGATGTAATTAAGGACCTTAAGATAGGGAGAGTAATCTGAACTTTTCCCAGTAAGGAACGCAGCTGCACCAGCACCTTGAATTTAGCCCAGTGAAACCGAGTTAGCCTTCTGACCCGCAGGACCGAGAGCTGATAAACGGGCGTTGTTTTAAGCTTCTAAATTGGTGGTAATTTGTTACTTTGGCGATAAGAAGCCGATACGGGATGATAACAGGTAACTCACGCTCTGGGACAACAAACCTCATGCAGCCCTTGCCGCGCTGCACAGACAGGCCACCCTTTTTAAACCCGGAGGGACACTTGTTATTTCATCTGTGCTTATTGTGGCCATAGATAAAACATTGCGTTTCCACACTTGGTGCCTATTCACAGAAATCTTATCCTGGGAAAACAATTCAGCAGCCGTTCAAACATTCTTTCCTGCTGCGCCGTGGGCTCCTTTGGTGCAATTCCAAGTGTGAGGGTCACAGATATAATTTACTTAACCTTACTTTTTTCTTTTTCTTGATCAAGCCCTGTGCTGTCTATTAAAAAAGGCGGGTGAGAAATCCCTTTGTTTTCTCTACGATCACGATGGCGTCTTTGCTCGAAAGAGAGCTGACTTGTGGTCAGGAATCAGAGGTGGTGATAAATGCACAGCTTCCCTCGGGGTGGCCCTGCAGTGTGCTGGTCCTTCTTCAGGGTCACCAGGGTGGTCTGGAGTGTGCCTGGGTAGTCCTGGCAGCCAGGAGCTCCCTTAGCACTGAATTAAGAATTGGGAACCCTCAGGGCACCTGGCTGGCTCAGTCGGCAGAGCATGAACGTTTGATCTCTGGGTTGTGAGTTCGAGCCCCATGTCGGGTGTAGAGATTGCTTAAAAATAAAATCTTTAAGGGGCGCCTGGGTGGCGCAGTCGGTTAAGCGGCCGACTTCAGCCAGGTCACGATCTCGCGGTCCGTGAGTTCGAGCCCCGCGTCGGGCTCTGGGCTGATGGCTCAGAGCCTGGAGCCTGTTTCCGACTCTGTGTCTCCCTCTCTCTCTGCCCCTCCCCCGTTCATGCTCTGTCTCTCTCTGTCCCAAAAATAAATAAACGTTGAAAAAAAAAATTTAAAAATAAAAAAATAAAATCTTTAAAAAGGGGGGGGCGCCTGGGTGGCTCAGTTGGTTAAATGTCCGACTCTTGATTTCAGCTCAGGTCATGATCTCATAGTTTGTGAGTTCGAGCTCTGTGTGGGGCATCTGTGCTGATAGTGCGGAGCCTGCTTGGGATTCTCTCTCCCTCCCTCTGTCTCTGCCCACATTCACTTTCTGTCTCTCTCTTTCTCAAAATAAATCAACTTAAAAAAAGAAAAGAAGCAGGAAGTCTTGCTTCTCCTGGCTGTGGTTCCCCCTGCTCCATCGTGGTCCCTACCTCCTACATACAGGTCTTCAGTCACAGTCGTGAAATGAGGGGGATTGGCTGAGATCACCCCGAAGGTTGAGAGACTTGGTGATTCTGTGAAAGCACAGTTATTGACTAAAGCAGCAGCCCTGTGAGAGTTGACTGTCTTTTGACAACACCTGGCCCTTGTTATTCCAGTTTTGCTGTCCCGTTTCTCAGCTTCGAACACGGAATTCTGTTTGGCTTTCCTTCTCTGTGAGACCTTCCTCTGTAGCCCTGGCTGCACTTAACTTCTATGGGTAACTTCTTCTGCATTGGTCAGAGAGGGTCTTGTGCCTCCCCGCCCACCAAGAACTGGCCTTCCAAAGTCACTCACACAGGAAAATTACCTAGTGAGAAGTCTTTTGCAGTTGGTCACTTCTGCCAAGCATGATCTTCTGTAGGACCACCAGGTACATCTGCAGAGTCTGAGCACTGCAAAACTCCGGGAGCAACTTCTGATCTTGGGCTTCCCGGGGTTAGTCCGTTAGGCCAAGGTGGTAGCACCTGACAAAAATGATTTTCCAGAAAAACTCTTTGACGCTGACTCAAAGACCACGCAGGGTGTCCAAAAGCGTGCCATTTTGTCTTCTGCCAGCCTGCTTCACGCATTGACCTTCCCTCCCTGGTGCCTCCCATTTTCTGAGGTGTGGCCTCTGATCCAGTCCAGTTTCCCAGAGGAAAGTGAGGATTAGAAAAGAAACTTCAACTTGCCTAGGGTCCATTCTGCAAATCCTTGCCCGGATTTGAGGCAGACCCAGCCTTGTGTCTGGGTCCAGGTTGTGCCCCAAGACTCTGTAAAGGTTAGGAACATGGGCTTTAGGTCCGGCGGGTCACCTGCCATGGGTTCCAGGCAGGCTGCTTTACAGAGACGCTGGTGGGCATAGCTTGATCTGACTCAGTTAAGCAGAGAGCCATGGGAATAGCATCTACGGTAATGAAAATACCTACCTCATAGGCGGTTGAAAGCATTAAATGACATAATGCAAAGAAAACGCTCAGTGCATTGCCATCCATATAGCGAGCACTCAGATGTATCAGCTCGTGGGGTGCTTGGGTGGCTCAATCAGTTAAGCGTCTGACTTCGGCTCAGGTCATGACCTCGTGGTTCGTGAGTTCGAGCCCCTCATCAGGCTCTGTGCTGACTGTGCAGAGGCTGCTTGGAATTCTGTCTCCCTCTCTCTCTCTCTGTCCCTCCCCTGCTTATGCTTTCTCTCTCTCTCTCAAAATAAACAAATAAACTTAAAAAAAAAAAAGAAGAAGTATCAGCTGATATTATGATTCTCTTACTAGTACTTAAGCACATCTAAATTTGGGGGACTAGTGTACTACTGGGCACGGGGTAGGCTCATGGCTATGAGATAAGTAAATGAATGGATCTTGGCTTCCTTGTTGGTCTGCTGCCCGAGGACGCCTGAGTTGAGGGTCACCTAGATGAGGAAATCCCACATTTTCAAGGGTGGGCACAGAACCACAGGAAGAGTTACCAGGAGATCTCAGGAGGCAATTGCCTGGACCATGACCCCCCCCACACTGGCCCGCCTTTGCACTGGACCTGGGGAGGGATGGCGTGCTTGGAGGAATCTGTCTTTCTGGTCCTAAGTCCCAGGGCTGGCTCAAATGTCGGCTAAGATGACAGAGGGCATGCAGAAGGAATTATCTAGTCTGGAAAGACAAAGGCCGAAGTGAAGGCACAGACAGGAGGGCAGAACACTGGGGTCTGGGTCGCGGCTCTGCCTGTGACCAGTTGTGTGATTTTATTTCCGTTGAAGGTCTGCATGTACACAGTTTCAAGGGTCAGATAGCAACTCAGACTTGTCACCACAATCCAGGAATGTCCTGGTCCAGCACTTTGCTCCTCCCCAACTATTTCCTGCTTCCCAGAAGCACACCATTTTTAATTCTTGAAACTGCTTTCGTTATAGCCGTTATTGTGAACCTCATTATAGCCATTATTGTGAACCTGCCATTCTGGAAGATAAAGATCTAGCTTTCATCTGCATATATGCTCCCCCCATCCCCAGGACACTTTTCCTCCTCTGTGCCGCTAGAGTTGTAACTCTCTATTCAGAGTCAACTTTATCACGACCCTGGAAATGCCAGGAGCAGCTGAGTATACGTGGTATCTTTTCCTTTCCTGCCTAAGTTTTTGTTATTCCCAGACTAATGAATTGTTTTCATTTGCTTGCTTGGGGTTCTGTGTGCTTACCACTGATTCATCCACAGCTCTGCCTTAATATGCAAATCTCCACTTACTCATTATGGTGGGGGTTGCCTCGGTTTCCCCATCCTAGGTCAAGTGAGAAGGCGAATGAGCAGGAGGTTGGAGGGAAGTCAGCAATCGCGAAGGTGACGTCAACCAGCGATGATTGTTGCTGTCTGGAACTTTCTTCCCAAACCTCTAACTGGAAAGTAATTATAGGGCAAGTGAAGGGGTGCCTCCCTGTGCACAATGGGGATTAAGGCCCACCTAACTCGAGAGGCAAAGTCAGCCAAACCGTATAGGGCCGTAAGGAGTCTGGATCAACTCACGGATGACTTAGCCGTGACCTTTTAGGAAGGAAAGTCTGAGCAATTAAGGGTATCCTTATGTCATAGGGAAAGACCTGGACCTCACAGACCCCTTTGAAGGCCTCGTTGGAAGCAGAACTTAGGGCTGATTGGACAAGACTGATCTGATGACGCTAATGATATTTTTATGGAAAGAAAAAGTTTCCTCTAATGCCTTAGAAAAACAGTAACTGTCATAGCGATGATGGTGACTGGTGACGGTGTGGTCATCTCCTTCACACCCTGCTCAGGGGACGGCTCAGAGCCTGGGGTTTCTTTCTATTTATTCTCCGTGCCATTGAACGTATTCAGAGTGTCTTTTCTCATGGGAAATGGGAAATAAAACCCATTGGTAGGAGAGAGTCTTAAATGCCTGGGGTAGATTCCCAGCTACTATTCTGCCTTAGGCCTCAGAGTGAGGGGCAGGCTGGGTAATGAGTGGCCCTGAGACCCTCCCAGCCTCTGCCTCCTCATTTGCAAATGACTTTATGTAATAGTACAGGCCCACAATTCCTTGTCTGCAGTTCTGAGATCCCGAAGGTCTGGAAGACTACTGGTTTATTTCAGAGTGTGGTACCCGACCTGTATTTGTCTGGGCCTGTTTGTAGACTTTGTCATGTGCCCGTCTTAGAATGGAAGGTCCTACGATAGGCTGCAAAGATGACCGTGTTTGATCAGAGGGTGTTGCCCAAACCCTGAAGTTCTAACTCCCCAGACACACATGACCCCAGAAGTTTGGGATAAGGCATCAGGCCCCTGCAGCACCAACTCCACTGTGTTGTGGCAAGGTTTTGAGCAAGATACTTTAGGGATGAAACGTGAAGCCTTATGCCCGGCAAATAGTAGGCGCTCAATAAATGTTAGCTGTTAGGAGTCATCGGTTTTAGAATCCTATCTGTAAGACTAGGAATAATTAGGTTAACCATTCAAGTCCAATTTCTTCCGATCAGTCAATGTCATATGAACGAGTTTAAATTGGAAAGAAGTGAAATGGCAGCTTGGCGTGTCCTAGAAAGAACTGGGTGCAAATCCTGTCTCTGCTGCTTATCACCCCAGTGACCTCGGGCAAATGCCTTAATTTCTTTGCCTCAGTATTCCCATCTGTGTAACGGGGATAATAATACCTGTCTCATGGGGCTGCCTTGAGTATCCAGAGAAACCCAAGAAACGGGTGTGTGAAAATGAATGGCTCCTGACAGATACGCTGAACTGGGCACATCACCCGAGTGGTTTTCTTGCCAAAAGTGCGTAGCCCCAATCTTATCATGAGAAACATCAGACAAAGCCAGTGAGGGATGTTCTACAAAATAACAGACTAGCGGTTCTTCAAAAAAGTCAAGGTCTTGGGACGCCTGGGTGGCTCAGTTGATTAAGCGACCGACTTCAGCTCAGGTCACGATCTCGTGGTTCATGGGTTCAAGCCCCACGTCAGGCTCGGTGCTGACAGCTCGGAGCCCGGAGCCTGCTTCGGATTTTGTGTCTCCCTCTCTCTGCCCCTCCCCCAGTCGTTTTCTCTCTCTCTCTCTCTCTCTCTCTCTCTAATATACACATTAAACAACAAAATGTCAAGGTCTTAAAAGACCAGGAAAGACTAAGGAGCTGCCACAGACCGGAGACGAGACAGTAAGAAGTGGGATCCAGATTGGATCCTGGAACAGAAGGAGGACAATAGTGGGAACACAGGAAGCAATCCAAATGAATTCTGTAGTACATAGTTGGTAGTATTGCACCCAGGTGAGCTTCTTAGCTTTGATGATTTTCCTACGCTTATGTAACATGTTAGTTAGTGTAAGGGGAAGCTGAGCAAAGATGTACAGGAACTCTGAACTATTTTTGCAATTCTTCCTAAAGTCTAAAATTATCTCAAACTAAAATGTTAAAAAAAAAAAAAAAAAAAAGGAATGGCATGTTGCTTGGCCGAGCTTAGTCAGGGCTAAGTAAACGTGCGTTCCCTGGCTCCCTTGGGTCATCCGGGGGACATTGGAGACGCACATACGCAGGGGGGCCGATCACGCAGGGGGGCCTATCGGTGGTTTGTGAGGAGGGAAAGTGTGACTAATCCAGGCTGCATCGGGGGAGGGAGAGGTCCTGTGCCTGAGCCGCGAGGAGCTTCCCTGACCGTCCCAGGTCTTCCGGCAGAATCGGAGTGGGACCCGCGTGTGCGGTCTGGGGGACGCGCTCCGTCAGCCTCCACCTGTTGCTGCAAAGAATGGTCAAGCCCTTGGCAGTCAGACAATCTCAGTTTCAGCTCCAGCTCTGTTACTTGTTATCTCTTTGGACTTTGGGGAACTTACTCATCTGTGGTCGGAGATAACGTACTGGCATCTGGGCTCAATGAGTGGGTTCAAGGAGAGGGTCCAGAGCAGTAGCCAGTGCTGAGGGTTGTTTCCTTTCCCAGATGGCACCAGCAGAAGTGCCCCCCCACCCTCTGGGTTCCCCACAGCACTCACTTTGTGCTCCCCCGAGAGCCCTTTCTAGGGATGGCCTCCTAGGGTCCTTGGCTTGTGCATCCTGTTTGCCACGTGACCTAGCGCTCCTGTAGGCCCCTGGGCTTTCAAGTAGGAAGATGTGCAAATGTACTGAGTGGGTGAATGAACAAGTGAGCGAATGAATGAGTGAATGAGGGAGTGAATGAATGAGTGAGTGATGAATGAGTGAATGAATGAATGAGCGAATAAATGAATGAGTGAGTAAGTGAAGGAATGAGTAAAAGAGTGAAGGGGCGAATGAGTACATGAATGAGTGAATGAGTGAGTGATGAATGAGGGAGAGAATGAATGAATGAGTGAGTGAACGAATGAGGGAATGAATGAATAAGTGAATGAGTGAGTGAATAAACGGATGAGTGAGTGAGTGAAGGAGGGAGTAAAGGAGTGAACGAGTGAGTACTTGAATGAGTGAGTGAATGAATGAGTGAGTGAACAAACGAATGAATGAAGGAGTAGTGATGCCCCTCCTGCCTCTCTGAAGGAGGGCTGTGTACTGTATATGATCACTGGCTCACATAGTTGCCCTGGGGCAGGCCATTCTCGAGGATGCCTTTCGAAGTGTTCAGACCAAGCACACCGTTTTATTATGATTTTTCTCCCCCTATCTTGGGTGCCAGTCACCTACCCAGAAGAAGCAATTACCTCCTTTTCTTAAACCGAACCTCTCAAGCCTTGAAGCTGTGTGTTAGTAGTTCGGAATTCTCCAGGCCTCTCTCCTTGCTGCTGAGAACTTTTTGCCACAGGAAGTCAGTCTCATTTTAAGGGCCAAATAGTCACTAAATATAGCCTCCCAGCACAGATATTTAAAGAGCTGCGTTGATGATGTTATGTCTGAACAGAGACGAAGGGGAAGAAAAAAAAATTTTTTTTTTTTTTTTTTTTTTTCTGGAAAGAAGCATGAAGTTACACCAGCATTTCTGTGGGTCTGCAAGGAACAGACTGACGGTTTGGTGTCAATGTCTTAGTTATGGGATCGCCGGCTTGGGCCTCGGAGGTTAGGTTTCTGGTGCCAGGCATTTTTTGATAATTCCTCCTTATCTCTATTTAAAAATGACTCCTGCCCTGGAGAGTGACCTCCGACGAGTGTGTCCTCCCCACCAAGCCCAAGAGAGCTGCCCTCCCCCAGCTCCGGGACCAGACTGGGGTGGAGTGGGACCCACCCCACATTATCCTCTCCCAAGTGCTGGCAGCAGGTGACAAAGGCATGAGTGGATGGCGTCCAGAGATCTTTACTGAAAAGTGAGCAGTGGGTGCAGAAGCCAGGAAACAGTTCATGCCTCAGAGAGAGGCCTGAAATTCCACTCATGCTGGCCACCATGATGTGGGGGAGGGGGGTGGCTTTCATGGGGGCTGATGGCTTCCCACTGACTCTCCTCTGGCTTTCACCTTGAGCTCATTGCATGGTCAGGGTAATATCAAGAGAGTATAAAACCTTGGGGATGATGTTTTTATTTCTCAAATATTCCTTCTAGAATATAAATAAGACTATTTTAGGGCTTCTTCAGAACTTTCTTTGGGGCTGAATTTATGATCTCTTTGGGAGAGAAACTTCATAGCTGTTTTCTGTAAGAAACTGCAGTGAACTATCTTTGTCTGAAGATGTCTACATATATCACTCTTTCACCCCACCCCCAACCCTGTCATAACCAAGATTTTATTGGTACTGGTTTGTTGATTGGTACTCAGACATCATGAGTTAATGCTGGTATTAAAAAATCTACGCAATGTAATTGCAATACTTTGCTAAAGAGTTACTTAATCAGTGTTCCAGCTTAAACTTTGGAGACATTTTATCCACAAGTAGAGGTCACCAGAGCTCGGAATCTTCAAATATTTGTAACTCTCAAGCCTTTTATTGGGACTGTCCTGATAACACGGAATGTGATATCTTACACATTATATCCACGGCCCATTAACAGGTTTGGGGAAATTCTGGACCTTCCTTCCCTAGCCCAGATAGTGTGCAATTCTGATAAGGAGACAAAAGAACACACAGAAGACACAGAGACGACAATAGTAGGAGAAAAACACAAATATGGAGAGTGGGTCATTTAAAATGACTCTGTCACTTGGGTGATGTGTATTTTAGAGGATTTTTTTTATAATGCCCTTCAAAGTGGATGGAATGTTAAGTTTACATCAGACAAAGCCTTTCTTAGTCCAACATTCCACTATTTTCTGCTTTTTCTAAAATTAACTAGCACATTTTATCTCTTAAAAAGTCATTGTACTGGGGCATCTGGGTAGCTCAGTCGGTTAAGTGTCCAACTTTGGCTCAGGCCATGATCTCACAGTTTGTGGGTTCGAGCCCTGCATTGGGCTCTGCGCTGACATCTCAGGACCTGGAGTCTGCTTCAGATTCTGTGTTTCTCTCTCTCTGTCTCTCTCTCTCTGCCCCTCCCCCACTTGTGCGCTCGCTCTCTCTCTCTCTCTCTCTCTCCAAAATAAATAAACATTAAAAAGTAAATAAATAAGGGGTGCTGGGTGGCTCAGTCGGTTAAGTGTCAGACTTCAGCTCAAGTCATAATCTCATGGTGCGTGAATTCTAGCCCCACGTCGGGCTCTGTGCTGCAGCTCAGAACCCGGAGCCTGTTTCAGATTCTGTGTCTCCCTCTTCTCTCTGCCCTCCCTCACTCATGCTCTGTGTGTGTGTCTCTCTCTCAACAGTAAAAATTAAAAAAAAATGAAACAAAAAAAAAGTCATTGTACTTATTTAAAGATGTATTAAAACATGCCCACTCACGCTCTGTGTCTTTCTCTAACAATAAATGCCTTTTAAAAAGTTAAAAGTAAACAAATAAATAAAAAGTCATTGTACTTATTTAAAGATGTATTAAAACATGGGATGTTGTGGGAGTCCATGCTTCTTTAAAAATATGTTTCTGGGGGCACCTGGGTGGCTTGGTTCGTTAAGCCTCTGACTCTTGATTTCGGCTCAGGTCATGATTTCAGGGTCGTGAGATAGAGCCCCATGTCAGTCTCCACACTGGGCTTGGAGCCTGCTTAAGATTCTCTCTCTCCCTCTCCCTCTCTCTGCCCCTAGGCCCCCACTCATGCTTTTTATCCCCCCCCCCCAAATAACAATAAATAAAATAAAAATATGTTTCAGTTTATTACAGAAAACTTGCATTCCCAAATGTTGATAAAGCTGCCTCTTAGAACTGTAGGAGAGAGAGTATGTAAGAACCACCACTGAGATTGGTCTAAGACCGCTTTGTCTCCCACAGCATTTGGGCCTGAAATACCTTCATTTTTAGATTCTGGTTCTGCTGTTAAATCTTCTTTAGTCTCTGTTTGATGATCCTCCTCTGCCCATTTGCTTTTGTTTCATTTCGCCCCTTTTGTTGAGACTTTTTTGGTCAGAAGATTTATCCTTTCCTATTGTCTTTGGGGGCCCAAGCTTCCATTTTTTTCAAGGCCAGATTAGATTACTATATGCTGGTATTCTTGGGGGTTTCTCTTTAGTGCCCACTGAGCAGAATTGACACTTTCCTTCTTGTCATCTTGGCTGCAAGTAGTAACTATGGACGCCGTGGGACAGGGTGGCAGTGCTAGGTGCCTATGGTACCATGGTAAGAACCTTCCAAAAGCCAGCAACCTGGACACTCACCCTCCTGCCACTGAACTTCTGGGATACAAGGTGGAGGTAGAAGAGCAGAAGGAACAGGATTAGGATACTGCTTCCTTCTCACCACACTGTTGGCTCTTTTTCTTCCTTGCTTTTAAGCTCTTCTGTTGTCTTGAGGCACTTAATTCATCTAATTGTCAATCCCTTATGGATAATCTACCTTTCTCTCTGATAGTTTTTCTTTTCTCTTCTTTTACTGTGGTGTACCATGGGCACTGGGTGTTTTACTTTATTTGGGGAACTTGTTTTGGCTTTTACTCTAATTTTGGAAAATTCTCAGCCTTTGTCTGATTATTGCCTTTGATTTCTTTATTCTCTCTTTTGCAATTTCTGTTAAGTGTATTGTGGAACTTCTCATTTTATTTATTCCATTTTATTTAATGTCTTTCATAATTTCCTGTCCAGTTTTCTTTCTGCATTTTCTAAGTGATTTCCTCAGATTCATCTTCCTATTCATGAATTCTCTCTTTGGTTGTGTCTAATCTACTCTTTGACTTCTAGAATATCTTATTTGGTTCTTTTTAAAACTCACTTGCTCCTTTTCTGTAATGTCTTGTTTTTGTTCTGTGGTTTCTATTCCTTCCTTTATCTTATTGAACATTTTATTTTATTTATTTGTTTTTAAGATTTTATTTTTAAGCAGTCTCCACACCTAGCATGAGGCTTGAACTCACAACTCTGAGATCAAGAGTCACACACTCCACCGACTGAGCCAGCCAGGTGCCCTTGTTGAACATTTTAAAGTCCCTTTTGGGGAACCAGTATTTATAGTTCCAAGGTACTTTATTCTCTGTTGAATCTGCTTTTTGTACAGCATTTGATTTTCCCTGTATCTTTTGTCATTTTTGTCTGTGAGATCAGATTATATTCTGTGGGGTCCTGCATGTGCCTTGTATTATGGAAGTGTCCCTTGGGAAAGTTGTATGGTTGTCTCTTCTAGGCCCTACAGGGCTCATTGGTTCCAAGTCCAGTTTTACATGATTTTCTGGGGGCAGGGCTTCCACACTACATGAATAGTAAGGGAAAGGGAACTTGCAACCCAGGTCAGAGACTCTGGCTTCTTCTCTCTAGGCTCCCCACCAAGAGTCTATGCCTTACAGCTTTGTCCAGGAATTCAGTTCCAGATCCCTGATGCACACACAGTCAGGGATCTCAACTTTGGTCTCTTATAACATATACCTGGTTTGTTTATTCCATAGCATGTGTATTCAGATCTCATCTGCAGTAGCCTTCTGGTACCTGCATCTACACGTTCATGTTCATCTACATGTTAATAAAATTTTTAAGGGGCCTCCTGGGTGACTCAGTCAGTTGAGCGTCCGACTTCAGCTCAGGTCATGATCTCACGGTTTGTGGGTTTGAGCCCCATATTGGGCTCTGTGCTGACAGCTCAGAGCCTGGAGCCTGCTTCAGATTCTGTGTCTCCCTCTCTCTCTCGGCCCCTCCGCCACTCACGCTGTCTCTTTCTATGTCTCAAAAATAAACATTAAAAACTTGTTTTAATATTTTTAAGGTTTTTTTCCCCAGCATTTCTACATATTACGTGAGAAAGATCTTATGTATGACAGCTGCTGTCTTTCCCCAAGCGTTAGTCCCCTACTATTAATCTTCCACAAAGCAGCCAGAGAGATCTTTAAGAAAACCCTCCCCCCCCCAAAAAAAAAAACAACACATAAGTCTGATTCTTTCACTGCCTGCTTAAAACCTTCTAGTGGCTTCCTGATTGCTTAAAATAAAACCCGCCTTCATGAAGTGAGCTATGACATCCTCTCTGTGCTGTCCCTCACATCCTCACTGGCCTCGTGCCCCCTGGTCTTCAGCCTCGTGGTATTTCTGCCCGCCTTGCTCCTGTCTTGGAAGCTCTGCGTCTGCTTCGTATATTCTCTGCCCAACTGCGGCCTCTTTTTTCTTTCTTTTTAATTTTTTTAATGTTTTTCTTTATTTTTGGGAGAGCAAGAATACAAGCGGGGGAGGGGCAGAGAGTGAGGGAGACACAGAATCCGAAGCAGGTTCCAGGCTCTGAGCTGCCGGCACAGAGCCTGATGCGGGGTTCAGACTCCCACGAGGTCATGACCTCAGCTGAAGTCAGATGCTCAACCGAGTGAGCCACCCAGGTGCCCCCAAATTGCTGCCTCTTTAAAGGGGCTTCTTCTGATACTCCCCCCAAAACACTAAGTTACACCCCAACTCTCTGTTGTATTACTCCTTTGTGTTTTCTTCATGGCACCTATCACTGAGTAGAATCGTCTTGTCATTTTTGGCGAGGGGATTACATCATTATCCACCCACCCACCCCCCCAAAGCTGGAGTGAGCTCCATGAGCACTAGAAGAATCTGTCTTATTTGGGGCACCTGGGTGGCTCAGTCGGTTAGGTGCCTGCCTCTTGATTTTGGCTCAGGTCATGATCTCACGGTTCGTGGGATTGAGCCCTGTGTCGGGCTCTGCCCTGACAGCGTAGAGACTGCTTGGGATTCTCTCTCCCTGCCCCTTCCCAGCTTGTTCTCGTTCTCTCTCTCTCTCAAAAATAAATAAACATTAAAAAAAATTTTTTTTAAATATGTCTTATTTACTGTTGACTCTTGGCCTCCTGCCCAGTGCAGTGGGATAGAAATTAACCTGAGGCTTCTCCTCGGTAGATGAGATCACTCAAACCCCTGCCGCCTCTCTCCAGAATTCCTACCGGGAATGTCAGGAAAGAACCCACCCGAGGCAGAGTCAAAGATCCGTGTTCGATTCTGGCCGCAAGGCATATTCCCCTTGGATCTTGGGCAAGTCACGTCCTTTCCCCCAGTCTCCATTTCCTCACCTCTAAAAGAAGGACAGCCGTGCGTGGTCGAGATGTTGTGAGAATGTGACGTGGATGTTCTCATCGTCTCGGGAGAGGGAGCATCGATCCTTTTCATTTAGGAGTAAAGGCATTCACCTCTCAGCAAGTGGCTGCGTGGGTGCCCCCTTCCAGGACCGAGGAGCCCTAGGAGACTTTCCTCACTGTGTCCCGTGCATCTTCTTGTTGGCTTTCTTCACATGTTGGCTCTGGTCTCTGCTGTGGCTGTTTTTCGGGTGACTGGATGGTAAGCTCCGTGAAGGCCCACCATCAAACCTATTTTTGAGGGTTCACTCTGTGTCAGGTGTAAAAACCAGATCCGGCCCTCATGGAAGTGTCTGCCACGTCCCTTGAGGGCAGGCATCCCGTTGTCCGGTTTGGCTCGTTCTCCAAAAGTCCTGTCGGGGGTTCCGAGGAAGTAAGTTAGTTGACACGCCTACCTGCCCCAAAAGCATACATCCTTCAGCACAGAAGGTTTCCTAAGTGCCTGCAGTGCTAGGAGTCTGGAATGAATCAGACTTGCTTGCCGAGTTCAAGTTCCTCCTAGACCGAAGGAAGAATGTGGGCTGAACGGTCACTCCAGTCCGCTAACCGCAGAAGCAGAAGATGCCAAAGTGGGTGGGAAAGAGCCCAGGAAGTCAGGATGACCAGTCTCAAGTCGCTTATGAAAGAACTCAGGGCCACACCGTGGCTGGCACTGATTCTAAAGCTGACGGCCCTGGAGAAGAGGAGAGAAGTTCTGGGCAGACTGGACAAGCCAGGAAGGCTTCCAGGGGCAGGAGGGCTTCAGAGGACAAAGAGGTGGGGCTGAGGAGAAAAGAAGGGAAAAGCGTATGGACAGGGAATGCAGCATGCAGACTGGCGTCCTAGAGGCTGGATTCTCTTCTGGCCTTGTTTTGTTTGGCTCACGCGGTGTTTTTTAAAAACTGTAACTTAATGTTTTCACATGGGGGGCACTCCTGCCCCATGATCCCCAACATTCTGAATTTCCATCCCCGACCTGCCCAAACACGTTCACGGAGCCAACCCAGGATCCCTGCACGAGCCACTGAAAACCCAGGAGAATCCGTGGAAAAGAGAATGAACGGTCAAGTTCAGCATCAGGAATAAAAGTGCTGGGAGCAAAATGTATAAAAATCAATAGTACATTTTCCTCCACAACAGCAGCCAGCTGGAAAGTATCTTAGAACACAGATCCTATGTGAGTAGCAAAGCAGCAAGATCATCCCCTGCCTTTATAAAAATCTGAAATCTCCAGGCATTCACTCGAATCACCTTTATTGAGTGTCTGCCCTGCATTTTATGTGAAATTCAAAATTTAAAAACGTATGTGAATTTTGAATAGGTAAAATGAAAAAAATTTTTAATTAAAAAAGATTTTTTAATAGATTGTATTTATTGAAGACAGTGTTTCCTTTTTTTTTTTAATGTTTATTTATTTTTGAGAGAGAGAGAGAGAGAAGGAACGCATGGGCAAGGGAAGGGTCAGAGAGAGAGGGAAACACAGAATCCGTAGCAGGCTCCAGGCTCTGGGCTGTCAGCACAGAGTCTGATGTGGGACTTGAACCCGTGAACTATGAGATCATGACCTGAGCTGAATTTGGACGCCCAACCGACTGAACCACCCAGGTTCCCCCAAAAAGAATTTTTTTAAGTAAGAAAAAAAAAAAAAGGGAAAGGCTCCCTCCCACCCTTGTCCCCTGCTGCCTTGTTCCCGTTCAACTCCAAGAGAGAACCACTCATTTACTAATTTCTTGTTGAGTCTCTCCACATTATTTTATTTTCACGTACAAGGAAACATGAATATCCTGAAATATGACCCTCTTGCCCACTTTTTCTACAAGTGATAGCTCAGAATCTTTCTTTTTCCCTTAAGGGACTGTCTTGGCAGTCTTCTTATACCAGCATAGAAAAGGCATCCTCTGACGCCTGGGTGGCTCATTCGGTGGTCCGACTCTTGATTTTGGCTCAGGTCATGATCCCAGGATCATGGGATGAAGCAGGCTGTGTGCTGCTCATGGAGCCTGCTTGAGATTCTCTTTCTCCTTCTCCCTCTGCCCCTCCCCTGCTCACATGCTCTCTATCTCAAAAAAAAAAAAAAAAAAAGTCATCCGCATTCCTTTTTACAGCTGGATAGTAAAAATACTGATTTCAGATAAAACCACGGGCTCCAGAGTAAAATTGCCTGGGTCAGAAACCTGCTGCGATTTTGACCTAATGATCTCTGTGCGCCTCAGCTTTCCATGTGCAAGTGGAAATAATGGGTCCCTGTTCATACCGCTGCAAGAATTTAGTGAGATAATGCTTATGAAAGTGCTTAGAACAGTTGCCTGGCGTCTTGGTGAGCTTTCTCAGCTGCTTTTCTCATTCTTATTATAACAGCACTAGCAACGAAAGCAGGGTAACGGGATAAGGAGTGGCGTGGGGGGTATTTTAGATAGAGGGGCCCTGCTGAAAATCACAAAGTTTACTGAGAGATGTAAAGCAGGCGAATTAATGGAGAGATGCTTTGTTTCTGGGTGGGAAGTATGGATTTGTAGAAATGTCAGCTCTGCCTGGTGTAATTCATGTTTCTCCTGTTTGCAACTGACACCCCAGTAAGAGGATTTATTTGGGGACTTAGGTTTTTCTCAAACTTATCTGGAAGAATAAATGAGAGTAGCTTTAAAACATCAGCAAAGATGGTGATAAGGAGAAACTTGCCCTGCTAAATATCGGAACGCGTTTTAATGATTAAAACTGATGTAATTAATGGCTTAAGAATAAACGGGAGGTGCCTGCGTGGCTCAGTAAGTTGAGCGTCCAACTCCTGGTTTCGGGTCGGGTCATGATCTCACAGTTGTGAGATCGAGCCCTGAGTCAGACTCCGTGCTGGGCATGGAACCTGCTTGGGATTCTCTCTCTCCCTTTCTCTTGGTCCCTTCCCCACTTACACTCTTTCTCTCTCAAAATAAATAAACACTAAAAAAAAAAAAAAAAAAAAAAAAAGGATCAACAGAATAGATCACTCAGAAACATACCTTTATGTACACATGAATTAATTGTATGACAGAGGGGACTTCACACGTCAATACGGATGGAAAGATCTTTTGATAAATGAGGCGTGGTTAGGCATTTGGTTAGCTCTTCATGGGGAGAAGAGGGTATTTTAGATTCTCCCCTCAGGCTCCATGCCTAGATAAATTCTAGTGGATTAAAACGTTAAATTTGAGAGGGAGGGGGAATACAATCATTACAAAAAAAAAAGACCCTTAAAAGGAAAAAAACCCTTGAAGAACATAGATGGAAGCTTTTGGGAAAGAAGAGGACCTCTGAGTTTGGGTTTTTTTTGTGTGTGTGTGTGAAGTTTATTTATTTATTTTGAGACACAGAGAGAGAAAGAGAGAGAGCAAGCAGGGTCGGGGCAGAGAGAGAGAGGGAGAGAGCGAGAATCCCAAATCCCAAGCAGGCACTGAACTGCTAACAGGAAGCTTGAGGAGGGGCTCTCAACCGTGAGAGCATGACCTGAGCCGAAACCAAGAGTCTACTGTGAGCGCACAGCCCGCTGCGGATCCTCTGTCCTCCTCTCTGTCTCTGCTCCTTCCCCACTCGTGCTCTCTCCCTCTCTCTCAAAAATAAATAAAACATTAAAATAAATAAAAAAATAAGGATCCCAGTCATATTGGATTAAGGTCCCAACCTACTCCAATGGAGCCTCATCTCAACTAATATCTGCAAGTAAGGTCACATACCGGGGGTTAGGGCTTCAACACATGTTTCAGAGGGAGTATAATTCAACCCTGAACAGGCTTCATACGTCAGAGCCCAACAAAGGATTTCACCTAAAGTAGCAGATTGGCTACATACCTCCATCCCCCAAGATTGGTTACAATTATAGTAAGGAAACATGATAAAGACCTCCAGCGACAAAGAATGGGAGTGGGACCATTATCAAATGACACGTTTCAACACTTTGGAAGGAATTTGGAATTCCTCCCAACATTTTGGAAGGAATTAAGGAGACAGTAACAGGAGAGCAGATATGCTCTGCTGGGCCGGACCAGCTTGAGTTTGGAGGTGTCATGGTGGAGGTGGCAGAACTGAAGTCAGGTGGAGACGGTATCAGTCTGTAAGAACTGGTCCTCCCACCCCCTGCTGCATTCCAGTGGACAGGAATTTGTCCTGTGGCTGTGGACCAGATTGGAGAAACAGACCTGGATGAGATCCTAAGTCACAGACCCTTTGTGGCGGAGGGTGGGGATTCCGTGGTGCTAAAAACAAGGGGTTTAGTTCTGGAACTTGCACTCCATCCAGATGGGCCACCAATATCCACCTCCCCGGCTGGTGATCAGGAGATGTTTTCTGAGGGCACCTGGGTGGCTCAGTCAGTTGACTATCTGACTGTGGCTCCCGTCATGATCTCACGGTTCATGAGTTCGAGCATCGCGTCAGGCTCTGTGCTGACAGCTCAGAGCCTGGAGCCTGCTTGGGATTCTGCGTCTCCTAGTCTCTGCCCCTCCCCCACTCACACTCTGTCTCTCTCTCAAAAATCAATAAACATTGAAAAATAATTTTTAAAAAAGGAAGATGTTTTCTGGAGGAACCCAAGACTTCAGAACAAAGCCCTTCACAACCAGATCTCTGGGAGGCACCGGTGTGGGGCTCACTCCCTGCCCACTCTTCCGAAAATGAAATGTGCTGGCTGACGAGCTCCACCATTGGAACTTCCACACGGAAGCTAATGTAAACAGCTAACCAGGGATCAGCTGACATGTAAGGAAAGGCAAGGCTGCGTGAACAAAAGAACTAAAATAAACAATCAGGAAGAAGTTATCTGTAGGAAAACAAAGACTATGCAGGTTCAGAAGAAAACTTCAGAAACTTCCAGATAGTATTCACATAGAGTTCAAGAGGTCAGTGAACTCAGAATTTCATTAGAAAGGTAGAGAGGATAAAGTCAAGGAAATCTTGTACAAAGTAGCAAAAAAGGACTAGGAGTTGAAAAGTACACACAGTGGATAAGACACAATGGAGCATCAGTCTAAAAGGTTCCAAGTGAAAAACAGAGTTCCAGAAGGGCAACTGGGTGGCTCAGTCGGTTAAGCGTCCAACTCTTGATTTCGGCTCAGGTCGTGATCTCACAATTTGTGGGATCGAGCCCTGAGTCGGGCTCTGAGTTGGTGGTGCGGAGCCTGCTTGGGATTCCCTCTCTCCTCTCTCTCTACCCCTCCCTCTGCCCCCACATGCACGCACTTTCTCTCTCAAGAGTAAATAAACTAAAAAAAAAAAAAGAAGAAGAAGAAGAAGAAGAAGAAGAAGAAAAGAAAATAGAGTTCCAGAAAGAGAAATAGAGGCAACAGAAGTGAGGAAGCCTGGAAGAAGTTGTACGAGGAGCGTATCTGCAGACCACGAGTAACCAGCCCAACAAATGATAAAAGTCACACTAAGGTGGGTTAATCAGGGGATTCTGCAGTTGTCCAGAGAGGAGCACCAGGCACCAGGCACAGGAATGGGAACTGGAGGACATCAAACTTTACAAGAGCGACTCTGGACGCTAGGTGTTGTATGCCCGCGGCATCCTGGAGGAAAATGATTTTCCGCGTCGTATTTCATACCCAAGTATGAAAGCAGAACACAGATCTTTCCGGAGAACCAAGGATGCAAGAAAAAGGCATCTCCGTGATTCCTTTTTCTGGGAGGCACGCTTCAGCGGGACGAGAGGCAGAAGACAGCACGAGGTGCAGGAGAGTGGATCCTGTGCGAGGGAGCAGCAGAGGGTACCAAGGGCCGCCTCCCCGAAACACGGCGCCCCACAGAATTATCTCCTGCAGCAGAGTATTTGGGAGAAGTTCAGAACATGTCTGTAGAAACTTATGCAAATAAAATAGCAAGGGAATTTTTAACTTAAGGAAAGTTAAAAAAAAAAATTGGACAAGAATGGAAATGTAGTCATTCCCCACCTATCTCTGTGCAGAACGACATTTATACAGTCATAATTTTGAAACACTGATTACTTAACGGAAATATTTGTATGACCATTGAGAAAATGAAGAAGTTGAGATAGTTGGATATCTAAGGGAATTTTGTCTTATCTATCATAATAGGAAGTCATTAGGAAACATTTTAAATTAATAAATTAGGTCGTGTACATATAATAATTGGAAATAGCAAGTGTATTACTACCTACTAGAGGCGGAAAGAGGTGAAAAACAAGGCTACCTTTGGGAAGTAGACTTGGAAGGGTGGAGGGGGGAATAAGGAACTTCTGGTTGTTTATTAGAAGCTGTCCTTACCACTTGATTTTTTTTTGAATTTTCGCTTCAGAAGAAATTAACCATTAACTATTTTAAAGTATAAATTTCCGTGGCATTAAGTACAGTCACAGGGTTGTGCAACCACTATCTGTATCTAGTTCCAAGATATTTTCATGCTCCCCCACAAAGGAAACCCATTAAGTAGCTACATTCTTGTCTCCTTGCCCCCACCCCCGGCTCCTGGCAACTACCACTCTGCTTTCTGTCTCTAGGAATTCATCTGTTTTGGAAGTTCTGTACGATCCTACAATATGCAACCTTTGTGTTGGCTTCTTTTGCTCAGCGTCATGTTTTCGACATAAGTCTATGATGTAGCATGTTATCAGTGCTTCCTCGTTCCTTTTTATGGCTGAATAATGTTCCACTGGGTGAATAACACCACTTTTGTTTACCCGTTCATTGACCAAAGGACATTTGGGTTATTTCTACGTTTTGGCTGTTGTGAATAGTGATGCTATGAACATTTGTGTTCAGGTATTTGTTTGAATACATATTTTCAGTTATTTGGGTAGATACCTAGGAGTACAATTTTTGGGTCATATGGTAATTATGTTTAACCTTTTGAGGAATTTCCAAACTATTTTCCACTGTGGCTGCACCATTTTCTGTTCCCACCGGCAACGTACAAGAGTTCTAATTCCTCCACAACCTTACCAGCACCTGTTATTTCTCCCTCCCTTCCTTCCTTCCTTCCTTCCTTCCTTCCTCCCTTCCTCCTTCCCTCCCTCCCTCCCTTCCTCCCTCCCTCCCTCTCTTTTTCTCTCTCTTTCTTTCTTATCAAGTATACCCAGACTAGTGGATGTGAAATAGTACCTCATTGTGGTTTTGGTTGTCATTTCCCTAATGAGTAACAATGTTCAGTATCTTTTCACCTGCTTATTAGCAATTTGTAGATTTTCTCTAGAGAAATGTTTATTCATGTCCTTTACTTATTTTTTTAATTGGATTGTTTTTCTTTTTGTTGCTGAGTTGTAGGAGTTCTTTATATACTCAGGATTCTAGACTCTGATCAGACACATGATTTGTGAACATTCTCTCCCATTCTATGGGTTGGCTTTCACTTTCTTGATGGTGTTATCACTTGATTTTTGAAAATATACTCATGTATGGTTTTGATGGTCTTTATTAAAAATTTAAATTAGTAAAAGGATAAAAATCATAGCTATTATCAAAAAGGAAATGTTTTTTTTTTATTTTTTAATTCTTTTTTTTTAAACATTTATTCATTTTTGAGAGATGAGACAGAGACAGACAGAGTGTGAGTGGGGGAGGGGCAGAGAGAGAGAGAGAGAGAGAGAGAGAGAGAGAGAGACAGAATCCGAAGCAGGCTCCAGGCTCTAAGCTGTCAGCACAGAGCCCAACGTGGGGCCTGAACTCACGGATGGTGAGATCATGACCTGAGTTGAAGTCGGACACTCAACCGACTGAGCCACCCAGGCACCCCAGAAATATGTTTTTTAAAGGGGTAGAGTAAATATTTTTGTATATAAACAATTTACACGAACCTCTAAGACTCCCCAACAGATAACTGAACAGGAATAAATGACCCGCAAAGGAAGAAAACAGTTCATAAACACAAGAAAAACTATTAAGTAAGGAATACAAAATAACCAAATAAGATACTCACATTTTTTTTTCTAGTGACAACACTGAGTAATATTAGGATGTACAAGATAGACACTCCTCTGATAAAGAAAGTACAAATCGGCCTGACCTTTTGGAAAGCAGTTTGGTGCAACATGTCAAGAATCTTATTTGTTACTCTTTGACCTAGTAACTCAACTTCTAAGAATCTGTCCTAGGAAAAGAATTTGAAATATATAAAATACTGTTATAAACAAAGATGTTTATCACGGTGTTGTTTAATAGTGAAAAACTATAAACAACTTATGCGTTCAGTAGGAGGTAGGTGAGTAATTTCTGGTACACCCAGTGCTTTGAAAAATGCCTACATGGTGGGCATAAAATAAGTAGTTGTTGAATGAATATATTCACAGGAAGGAATGTTATACAGTCATGTAAAATTATATTTATATATTTTTAACAAGTGAAACTCTTAAACTTCAAGGGGAACATGACATTTAAAAGTTTATCAGGATTATGGTCTAACCACCTGTTTTTTGTTTTTGTTTTTTTAGATTTTTATTTTTTTGTTAAAAATAAAGATTCAGGCGAGCCTGGGTGGCTCAGTCGGGTAAGCGTCCAACTCTTGATTTCAGCTCAGGTCATGATCTTACAGTTGGTGGGTTTGAGCCTCGCATTGGGCTCCGCACTGTCAGCACAGATTCTTGGGACTCTGCTGGGATTTTGCTTGGGATTCTCTGTCTCCCTCTCTCTCTTGGCCCCTACCCTGATTGCATGTGCACATGCTCTCTCTCTAAAAATAAACAAACAATAATAATAATAAAATAAAGGTCAAACAAAAGCATATTAATATAAAATGGAAATAAAAGGAAATAAAAATGTTACCTCTGGGTGATGGAATATTAATAATCAAAAATATACCATTCACTTAACTCCTGCACAGCTATCCAGCCTATCTCAGCTTAGATAGTTTCCCCAGGACCTCATCACCTGGGCAGCAGGAATGATCAGAAGGTGAAGGCTATGCCTCCTCCTGTGCCCTCCTTTCCCCCATTGGATTATTTCATTAAAGACTTCAGCCTTCATTAGAGCTGGGGCATCCGAGTCTTGGCTGGGTATGCTGGGAAATGCAAAATGTACGAAATTTATTCTCAGCCCCTCTCTAGCACCTGTTCTGCACCAGGGACCAAGGACACAAAGTTCAAGGAGCCCCTCACCCCAGGGACTTCACATTTAAGATCAAATAAAACCTAGGGACGCCTGGGTGTCTCTGTCAGTTGAGCTTCTGACTTCCGCTCAGGTCGTGATCTCACGGTTTGTGGGTTCGAGGCCCACGTTGGGCTCCACACTGTCATTGCACAGCCTGCTTGGGATTCTTGCTCTCTCCTCTCTCTGATCCTCCCCGACCCATGCTTTTTCTCTGTCTCAGGATAAATAAACTAAAAAAAAAAAAAAAAAAAATCAAATAAAACCTAAAACCCATCAGGACCCCAAACCATCTTCTGTACACGCGTTGCAAAGGATGATGTAATTTTCAGGTTTCCTGATGGCGCTGTCGGGGCAAGTGTCTCAACCCGCTCAGTTGACGTGTCTCTACCAGGCCTAGGATACCTGAGTGCTCATTCTCTTGCCAGCTCTCACTCTGTTCTTGTGGTTTGTAGCGTGGGCTCCTCGTGGAAACACAGACACAGACATTGAACATACTCCAAGGAGACTGACTGCCCCCAAGTGCCAGGGCACAGCTAAAACTTTTATTTATGTTACACATTCATACATGTATGTATATACATTCATTGATATATATATGTATATATACATGTATAAATAATTTTCTGTGAGTTGATACTGCCTTTATACAAAATAAAATTGGGGCGCCTAGGTGGCTCAGTCGGTTAAGCTTCCGACTTCAGCTCAGGTCATGATCTTGCAGTTTGTGAGTTCAAGCCCCATGTTGGGCTCTGTACTGACAGCTCAGAGCCTGGAGCCTGCTTCGGCTTCTGTGTCTCCCTCTCTCTCTGCCCCTCCCCTGCTTGCATTGTTTCTCTCTTTCTCTCTCTCTCAAAAATAAATAAACATTGAAAAAAAATTTTTTTAATTTCTTTTTTAGTGTGTATTTATTTCTGAGACAGAGAGAGACAGAGCGTGAGTGGGAGAGGGGCAGGGAGAGAGGGAGACACAGAATCCGAAGCGGGCTCCAGGCTCCGAGCTGTCAGCACAGAGCCCGACACGGGGCTCGAACTCACAGACCACGAGATCGTGACCTGAGCCAAAGCCGGACGCTCAACCGACTGAGCCACCCAGGCACCCCTGAAAATTTTTCAAAAAAGCAATAAAAATAAAATTAAAACTAAAAAAGTAGATTTCTGCTTTGCGTTTCCCTTTAGGCATTCGCTCTGCTTGTTTGCTTTATTGTCTTGCTGTCTGGGTCGCCTGTGTGCTGTCCAGGAGGCTCTGCAGAGGAGGACAGGGATCTGGGCATGGCCATAGTGTGGAGCTGAGCCAGAGGGCCTCAGAGAAAATGAAGGGGCCTTGAAGAGAGCCCCTGGTCACCTGGAGGCACTTTGTGACTCAAGCTGGGGACACCAGGTGCCGTGGGGCTACTCTCTGCTCCTGGCTCCTGAGGAGGCTCTAGTGATTTGAAGATTGCAATTAGAAGCCAGGGCGGGGAGGCCCGTGATGAGCCACCTCCCACCCGCTGCTGTGGTACAGCTGTCCCCGGGAGAGGACCAAAGGCTGCCCATGGAGGGAGGGAGGCAGGCAGCTGCTGGCGGCAGGCACGGGGCCAGGCCTGGGAGCACCAGGCGGAGGAATCGCGCGGAGGGCCTGACAGGTGGAGCTTTGTGTCCCGGGTGTCCTCATCCGGAGGGGTGGCCGAGCAGATCTCCCCTATAACCCAGCTCCCTCTCATCCGGCCGCACTTGGCTGCCTTCCAGGGACTCGCTCCTGCAGGATCTGTGCTGAGAGCCCCTCCGCCGCCTGCTCCCGCAGATGCAGCACCATGCGGACCCCGCATTCCCCGAGGGCCCCTCAGCCTTGACCACTCACGGTGAGGCTGAGGGCCTTTGGTTTCTGTGGTTGTGGGGGGGCGGGGGTAGTCTCGCTTTCTGATCACAGAAAGTTCCACCAGCTCCTGCCCTGCCTAAGGGAAGGAAGCACTGGCAGATCTGCAGACAGCACCTGCCCGGCTTGTGGCACACAGTGGGGTGCCAGCAGTGTGGACAGGCACGGTGGTGCGTCCAGGGTGCAGGAAAGACCCCAGCTCTGCTCCTTCGTGGAGGAGAGAGAGTCAACAGCCAGAGTGAGTGTACTAGCCAAGGTGTGAAAGGATGCTCTAGGGGCTCTGGGAAGGAAGGAAAGGACTCTTTCTAGGTGGGGAAGATAAGCTTACAGAGGAGGTAACGCATGAGCTATGCCTTGGAGTTTTACAGCAGAAGAGGGCAGAAGGGAAACAAATTCACTGAAGGAAACATCACAGGGAAAGCCCCGGAGGAGTGAAAGAAAGTAGAGTTTTGGGAGCAGCCGGTGTTGGAGGATCTGGGGTGAGAAGGGTGTAAGGCGCAGGGGAAATGCAGCTGGGAAGGACAGCGGGGCCCAGACCGTGGCCCTACCGGATGCAAGCCTGGACCCTCTCTGCACTGCCTCACTCCAGGCCTCAGTACCTTCCAGGGCCTTCGTAAATCTCAAGTGAGTAATGAAGGCTGATGTTTGTCTCTTGGAGCTCATTTAAATCCTTCAGCCTCACTGCCGAGGTCCCTGAATTAGAGTGCCCCATCCCAGCCACCATGCCCTTGCCTGACCAGCAGAGCAGGAATGGATTAGCAGCAAAATCCCTCTAGGGCAGCAGGCTGGGACACATTTAGCAAGGAGGAGGTGGGGGCACGGTCAGAATAGTTTGCTGCTGTCTGTAAGTTTCGTAGCAGGCGTGTTTTGAGTGTATGTGTGTGCCTATAGCCACGTGTATCTATCAGTGCTTCCTTAAGCCTTCCAAGGGCAGAGGCCTGCGTAAAGCTCTTACCTCCTGGGAAATAGGAATTTCAGTTCCCTCTGGGCGACAGGGTTTTGGTTTTTTTTTTAATGATTATTTATTTTTCAGAGAGAGAGAGAGAGAGAAAGAGAGAACAAGCGGGGGAGGGGCAGAGAGAGAAGGGGACAGAGAATCCAAAGCAGGCTGCAGGCTCTGAGCTGTCAGCACAGAGCCAGACACGGGGCTCAAACTCATGAACTGAGAAGATCATGACCTGAGCTAAAGTCAGACGCTCAACCTGCTGAGCCACCCACGTGCCCCTACAGTTCTTTTTTTTCTTTTTTTGTCTGTAAGATGAGGATCTTGGCCTAGAGAGCCTTCAAACCTTTTAAATTTACTAATTTGACAGGCATTTGTTAGTCGTTCTTCATGAGAGCAGACATTGTGCCAACCCAAGTGGTACATTTGGTGGGTGGACAAGACAGGACCGGGCGTCCCCTTCATGCATCTGGTGGTGGTAGACAGATGTTTAACACGTGATGACAGGTATGATGTGGCATAGAGAAGAGCAGGTGCTATGGGGTGAATAATAGAACCACCCTAATCTGGGGATGGCAAGCAGAGAGGTTCAAGTCAACATCTGAATTAGCTGGGAAGGAAGATCAGACAGAGGGTGCAAAAGCCAGAAGGTGGAGAAACGCTTTCATTCCAGGAAGGGTGTGGAGTGTCTACAGGGTGGATAAGGAAGAGATAAAGGGCTTCAGGTAGGGCTGAAGAGACAGGGCAGACACACAAGGCCCTGAGAGTGTTCTGTTTTATCCAAAGGACAGTGGAGAACCTTCAAAGGGTTTGAGGCAGAGGAATCTCATGATTGCATCTGCGCACAGTTGCAACCCCACAAGTCTTTGAATGAGGGCAGCAGAACAGGTGAAAGGGAGGCCTCATTGGGAAGAATGAGATGGGGGAGGAAGGAGACAGGATGAGGAAAGTGGATGGAGGCCTCCACAGGGATGGAAAAAAGTGGACGGGGGGCACTTAAAAGACCAAGTTGCCAGCGCTTGGTCATTGGTGAGATATGAGAGGAAGCATAGTCAAGGATTAATCTTAGGATTCTGGCTCTGGCCATGATGACACCATGATGGTGTTATCAGATTGCGGGGGTGGTCAGGGATGGATTTGGGATATGTTGAATCTGAGGTCACTGTGGACATTGCTAAGCAGATCCAGAGGTCAGAGAGATGGAAATTCTCTTAGCTTCTGGGTGGTAATTAGAGGCATGGGGGTGGGGGAAACCACCGAAGAAGAGAGTGCAGAGGGCCAAGAGGTTATGTCTGTCTTGAGGACCCCAACATTTAACACCCAGGTCAAGAAGAAGCCAGCCAGGGAAAGAAAAATGGAGAGAGAAAGGAGGGAAACCAGGCAAGTTTGGTGCCACGGAGGCCAAGGGCAGATTGTTTCACGGAGGTCAGAGTGCCGAGCCATGGAAAGCACTACGACCAGCTGTAGTTAGGGGGGAGCTGGAAAAAAAAAAATGTGTTCTTTGGATTTTACAAATGGAGCTTTATTGTTGATCTAGCAAGAGGTAGAGGAATTCGTGTGAGATGAAGACAGTCAATGAAAGACAGGTCTTTCAAGACTTTTGACTTAGAAAGGGAGGAGTGGGCTAGAGTTGGAGGGGTGTGTCCGGTTGACGAGGGATATTTTTTTTTTTTTAATTTTTTTTTTCAACGTTTTTTATTTATTTTTGGGACAGAGAGAGACAGAGCATGAACGGGGGAGGGGCAGAGAGAGAGGGAGACACAGAATTGGAAACAGGCTCCAGGCTCCGAGCCATCAGCCCAGAGCCCGACGCGGGGCTCGAACTCACGGACCGCGAGATCGTGACCTGGCTGAAGTCGGACGCTTAACCGACTGCGCCACCCAGGCGCCCCGACGAGGGATATTTTTTTAAGTTGGGGAACTTTGTCTAAAAGCAGATGGAAATAAACTGAATGGTTGAACGTACAGGACACAGTGGGTGTAGCAGCTGGGTTCAACCAGAGAAGCAGAACCACTTGGGTTATAAGGGATGTATTATAAAGATTTGACCTTGTGTAGTTGTGGGGACCCATTACCCTGTCTATGTGAAGTTGTTGTCTCTGTATCTGGCGCTAGGCTTGGAAGTCCACGGGGCGGGGGGAAGGGGGCAGTTGGGAAGGGTAGAGGGATGTGAAGTCGGTGGGGAAGAAGAAAAAGCAGGAACCTTAGAGGTTGACCTGGAACCCACCAGGAGGGACCAGAACTGTGCTGACTTCTCACTGACTCCATTCTTCCGACTGTGATAATAAAGATGTCACGCAAAGTAGGGCTGTTCTTTGTCACAGAGCTAAGTATGCCACTGGCCCAGGAGTTGGAAAAGCTAGAGCTAAGGGAGCTGCGGGCCTGCCTGCTGCTCCATGCCAACCAGTTGACCCAGCAGACAAGTGGCCGTGTGCATCTCTGCAATCGTGCCTGGTGCTTACACCAGCTTCCTGAGCACAGAGGAGCATGGCCGCTCCTTCATGGTTGCCTTCCAAATCTTGGGCAAAGTACCCCGTGATAATCTGGAACTACACCAGGATGGGAATTCTGGAAAGCACCTGACAGAGTACAGACCCATCTTAGAGGACTACTTCATCTTTTAAAGATGTTTGTCTGTTTGTTTGTTTGTTTAGAGATAGAGAGAGAGCACACACAAGCAGGGGAGGGGCAGAGAAAGAGAGGGAGAGAGACAATCCCAAGCAGGCTCCGTGCTGTCAGCACAGAGCCTGGCGCAGGGCTCGATCCCATGACTGCGAGATCATGACCTGAGCTGAAATCAAGAGTTGGATGCTTAACTGACTGAGGTCCCCAGGCGCCCTTCCCGTGCTCCATTTTTAAGTCAGTGTTTATTAGCAGATCCAGGCACCGCTTTAGAAGCTGGGAATGGAATGTAAGTCGGAGTTCATCCTCACAGAACGTAGGTTCCAACAGGGAAATCAAGCAGTAGCAAATACATACATGATATCGTGCCAGATTGTGATAAGTACTACTGAAAAAAAAAAAAAAAAGAAAGATAAGAAAAGAAACATCTAGTGTTGGTGGTAGGGGTTGGATGAGAAGGAGGTTTTTTTTATTAGAGAGCGTGATTGGAAAACTTCTTTGATGAAGTAACTTTTAATCACAGATCATAATGAAGTGATGAAGCCAGCCAAGCAGAAATCATGGGAAAGAGCTTTTCGGGCAGAGAAAAACATTATGTGCAAAGGCCCTGAGGCAGGAACAGTTTTGTTCAAGAAACTGCAAGAATGCCAGGGTAGCTGGAGCACAGGGGTGGGAGGGGAAGTTGGAGAGCTAGGCAGGAGCCAGACCATGTTGAATAGTCATCATCTAACCTAGCTGGTGGTTCCCTTGAAGATGTCACTGGGAAGGCTTGTCCTTTTTTGACCTTACTTAAACCGACCCCAGTGCTTAAAAGCCTCTCCCCAGGGACATTTGCTAAATATTTTAACATCACAGCTGCATGAGGCAATGGATTACAGTTGGTGTGAACAATAGACTAACATAAGGCTTAAAAGGAAAGGCTGAAGAGTAGGATGTCAACTGGGGGCTTTTTAGAGCTCTGATGTTCCTGTAGTCCGTGTACATGTGTTGGCTGTGTGCATGTTCAGGGAAGACTTGAGAAGGCACTAATCTCTCACCTCGGACTGACCTCGAAGCTGTTTGCAAGCAGGATGTGAAAGTCAGGGCTGAGGTGTATACACTGCCTGGCTGGGTGTTGAAGGCATGCCCCAACACACAAACAGAACCCCTCAGCAAAGAGGGGGAGATTGATTGCTTCCAGGAGTTTAAGGAAATCTCTGTCTAATCATTAGCTGACCGCTAAGTTAACTGAGCAATGAAAGACTCCAGCAGTCACTCATGACCTAGAATACAGACTTTGCAGAATTAGTTCAGGAAAGTCACCAAGCAGTCACCGCATTAAGCAGCAACAGTGACAAACCCTATGAAGGGGCAGAATCTCATTTCCAGGGCTGCCACATTATATTCTTTGGAATGTCCGGTTTTTGACAAAAATTTTGAAACATACAAAGAAACCATAAGAAAATACCATGGGAGGGGGAAGCAATTGACAGAAACTGTCCCGGAAGAAGCCCAGAAGCCGGAATTACTTGACAAATACTTTAGATCCGCTATTTTAAATATGTACAAAGGACTAAAGGAAGTCATATCTAAATGACAGTATGGAAATGGAGTCTCACACAAAGGCAATCAATGGGGAAAGAAATTATAAAAAGATACCAAAAAGAAAGTCATAAAATTGAAAAGTGTAACTCAAACCGAAGGAAAAAAAATCACTAGGAGGACGCAATAACTTATTTGTGCAGGCTGAAGAAGGAATCGGTGAGCTGGAAGGTAGATCACCTGAGATATTTGAAGAAATAATGACCCCAAACATGCCATATTGGATGAAAAAACATTCACCTCCACATACAAGAAACTCAACAAACTCCAAGTAGGGTAAATTCAAAGTGCCTCATCTGGACGCATCATAACCACAGCGTCCAAAGCCAAAGACGAGGAGAGAAAGCAAGAAAAGTGATTCATCATGTACGGGGGATCCTCAATATGATAAACAGCTGGTTTCCCATTAAAAAACCAAAAACCAAAAACCAGGGAGGCCAGAAGGTGGTGGGAAGACGACCAAGAATTCTATGTTTGGTAAAAGTGTCCTTTGAAAATGAAAGAAAAATTAAGATACTCCTCAGCCTGATAAAGGGCATCTACAAAAAACCCACAGCTAACATTATACGTAATAGTGAGAGATTGAAAGTTTTCTTCCCTAAGATCAGGAACAAAATAAGGATGTCTGTTCTTCCTACTTCTATTCAGGATTGCCCTGGAGGTTCTCATGAGGGCAGTTAGGCAAGAAATAGAAATAAAAGGCATCCAGATTGGCCAAGAAGAAGTGACACTATCTCTGTTGGTTGAAGACATGATTACATATGTATATCTATATCTGTATATCTAAAAATCCACCACCAACAACTATTAAACTAATAAATGAGCCAAAATGGTTGCAAGATACAAGATCACTACTTCAAAAATCAGTTGTAGTTCTAGCTACTAGCTATGAAAAGTCCCAAAGTAAAATTAAGAGTGTAATTCCATTTATAGTAGAATCAAAAACAATAAAATACTTAGGAATAGATGTAAGCAAAGATGTGCAAGACTTGTACACTGAGAACTATAAAACATTGTTGAAAGAAATTACAGAAGACCCAAGTAAAGGAGAGACATCATATGCCCACGGGTCAGAAGACCCAAATAATATTGTTAACAAGGCTATACTCCCCTAATTGATCTACAGATTCAGTACAGTCCTTACGAAAATTTCAACTGCCCTTTTGCAGAAATAGACAAGCCTAGACTAAAATTTATATGAAAATTCTAAGGACCCCAAATAGCTAAAACAAATTTGAAAAAGAACAAAGTGGGTGGAGTCAAACTTCCCAATTCCAAAACTTACTACAAAGCTATAGTAATCAAGATAGTGTGGTCCTGACATAAGGACAGACATACAGGTCAGTGTCACAGAATTGGGCTTCCAGGAAGAAATCCATATATCAACGGTCGGTTTATTTTGACTAGGGTGCCAAAACCACTCAGTGGGGAAAGAAGAGTCTATTCAACAGATGGCACCAGGACAACTGGATATCCATATACAAAAGATGAGGTTGGACCACTACCTCACACTGTATATAAAAATGAACTCCCAGAGGATCAAAGACGTAAATGTCAGCGCTAGCCCTATAAAACAGGAGGAAACATAGTTGTTGTTTTTTTTTTAAAGCCACCATGCCCTTGGCATTCCCGTCAAGGAAACTGGAACTTGTACTTTGCTGATGGGAATGTAAAATGCTAAATTCTATGATATTGAATTATATCTCTACTTAAAAAGCGGGGGGGGGGGGGGTTATTATAGGGAAGGAACATAAGTGCCCAAGAGTGGGAACTGGAAGATTACTGCAGTCTAGTGAGAAGTTGATGATGCTCTAAGGTCCCAAGAGGATGATGCCTTTAAAAGGTGGGAAGGCCCAGGACAGGACTCATTTGGAGAGGCTGGCCTCAGGAGGAAGAGGGACACCTCCCAACATTCAGGCAACAGAGAAGAAGGAAGGTGTGCACAAGGGTGGCAATTTTAGAAAATTGGGTCTGTCTTTGGATTTGGGCCAGAAAAGATTATGCGTGACTGTGGGCAGAAGATGCCTGAAAGCATCCAATAGCTGTGGGCGAGCAGGGAACTTGGCCTTGGCTTCCGGGAAGATCATGGAATCCCGTAACAGGGTATGTGGGGTTGCTTGCCAGGGAAGCGGTCCTCTTGAGTTGTACCCAACCCTGAGTTTTGAATTGGAATATGGGGAAATCTGAGATATTCATCGCATTACTATGGCTCAGTAATACCAGCTACAGATGGATTTTCACACAATGACTGTTTTATGAAATCAAAGTGACTGATTAGTCAAGAGCTGGATTGTATTTTACAATTACCATTTAATTTTGAACTGGGTGTGTGCCAATGCATTGATCAAAAAAAGAGAGTAAAAGGTAGAATTAATAATTATATTAAAATACCATGCTTTACTTGATTGACAGATTTTTTTTCCCCCGCAGGGTCTCACTTGGTGTCTGCGGCAACCGTGTGAAGCAAGTTTTATTATTTTCACACTCATTTTATACAAGGCAGTGGAGGCTTAGGGAGTTACTTCTCTAAGCAGCCCGAACCCGGGCCTTCTTAATCTCGCGTTCTTTCCACTATGACTCCGTGAATCAAGCAGGCTACTTTTTTGTTTATTCAGATGCTCAGGGTATATTGCCAAGGTGTCCTTTTCCAGAAAGTCTATTTTTATAGAATGTCTTTAATACTTGCCCATTCCAGTGATTATTTTGAATGACATTTTTTTCTGTTAATAATACTAATGTTAATTATAGAAAATCTAGAAAAACATTTTTTTTTAAATCCCCACTCAGATAACTCCTGCAGACATTTAGTATTTCTTTCCAGGGTCTGCCTATAAATAATACTGCCTATAAATACACACACACACACACACACACACACACGCAGTTAACCCTTGAACAACACAGATTCCAAATGAGCAGATTTACTTATATGTGTGGCTTTTTTATGGTCCAGTACTGTAAATGCATTTTTCTCTTCCTTAAGAGTTTCCTTAAATTTTTTTATTAGCTTATTGATTGATTGATTGATTGATTGATTGATTTAGAGACAGAGAGAGAGAGCAGGGGAAGGGCAGAGAGAGAGGGAGAGAGAGAGTATCCCAAGCAGGCTCCACAATCAGTGCACGGAGCCCAACTTGGGGCTCAAACCCACCAACCATGAGATCATGACCTGCGCTGAAATCAAGTCGGACACTTAACCCATTCAGCCACCCAGGCGCCCCTCTTCCTTATGAGGTTCTTGATAACACTTTCTTTCCTCTAGCTTACTTTATTGTAAGACAACAGTATCTAATACACATAACATACAAAATATGTGATAATTGACGGGTTTTGTCATTTGGTAAGGCTTCTGGTCAACAGTAGGCCATCAGCAGTTAAGTTTTTTGGGGAATCAAAAGGTATATGTGGATTTCCAATGCACGGGGGAGTTGATGCCCTTAACCCCCTCATTGTTCAGGGGTCAATTGGACTTATGTTTGTTGTTTTCTTTTACAGAATTGGGCTCATACTGTAAACAGTTTTGTGCCCTGCGTTTTCACTTAGTATGATGTTGTGGTGAAGGTTAGTTAGGCCCTGGAGCCAGAATGCAACACCCTGTTAGCTATGTGCCCTTGTGAAGGCTGCTTGACCTTTTTGTACCTTAGTACAAAATATGGTCCATCCTGCACACTCTCCTCTGAGCCCAGGTGATCTCTGATCTTGCGGTCAGGAACTTCTCCATGTTAGAAATATATCTGCTGTGTCTCCCATTGGCCAGGGGGTCCCTGCCTTCAGTCCCCTTCCCTGTGACTTTCTGCAACATCTACTCCAACCAGTGAACTCCCCAGAGGCAGCCCCCTGACAGCATGGTCTTCCCAAGACCGTCTGTGGCTATGCAAGCTTATCATCTAGGTGAACTTCCTGCGCTATGTCACTTAATATATTTTTCCTGGATGTTGTTTGTATGGGCACATATGGTCCCACTTTTTTGTTTTGTTTTGTTTTGTTTTGTTTCCAAACTGCCATGTGGGGGAAGGCTTTTTAAAGAATGCCATAAAAGCTGTAAAGGAAAAGCTCGTCGATTTGGCTACATAAAAGTCAAAAGGGTTGGGGGGCCTGGGTGGCTCAGTCAGTTGAGCGTCCGACTTCGGCTCAGGTCATGATCTTGCAGTTCGTGGGTTCGAGTCTCGCGTCAGACTCTGTGCTGACAGCTCAGAGCCTGGAGCCTGCTTCAGATTCTCCCTCTCTCTCTGTCTCTGTCTCTCTCTCTCTCTCTGCCCCTCCCCTTCTCGTGCTCTGTCTCTCTCCCTCTCTCTCTCAAAAAGAAACATTAAAATGAAAGTTTAAAAGTTAAAAGGATTCATTCAAGAAAAGATGCCATAAACAAAGTTAAAAGACAAAAGGGCGTGCGTGTTCAGCAAGGCCTTGTACGTTGCTCTGTGATCCTCTTGTGGCCTCACACCTTTCTCAGCAGCGACTGCATTGGGAACCCCCCCGCCTCCGCCCCCCCGCCCCGTAAGATAGCGGATCACTTCCTGCGGTTCCAGGTACCCTCAGTCAACCAGTCAGAAGACAGATGATCCTCCTTCTGACGTAGCATCAGAAGGTCGCAGTGCCTGAGCCATTCACCTCATTTCATCCCGTTGCGTAAGCATCTTATCATCTGGCATCATTACACAAAGAAGGGTGAGGGGTGCCTGGATGGCTCAGTTGGTTAAGCGTCTGACTCTGGATTTCAGCTCAGGTCGTGATCTTACTATGGCCGTGGGATTGAGTGCCACGTCGTGCTCTGCACTGAGCGTGGAGCTTGCTGGGGATTCTCTCTCTCTGCCCCTCCCCTTGCTTTCTCTCTTTCTCTCTCTCTCTCTCTCTCTCTCTCTCCCTCCCCCCTCAAATAAATAAACATTAAAAAAAAAAACCAAGAAGGGTGAGTTCAATACAGTCAGATATTTTGGGAGAAAGAGAGACCACACCCACGTAACTTTTCTTGCAGTATATTGTTACCATTGTTCAATTTTATTATTGGTTATTATTACTGTGCCTAATTTATAAATTAAACTTGATCAAAGGTGTGTGTATATAGGAAAAGACACTGTATATGGGATTTGGTACTCTCCACGGTTCCAGGCATCCACACATCCACCGGGGATCTTGGAATGTATAAGGTCTTGGAGTGTGGATGAGGGAAAACCACTGTATTTCAAACCTTCCTGCTCCCCAGAGCTCTACCGTCATCCCTCCTTCCTTGCTTGCCTTCTACTTCACCTAGAACGCCAAAGTCATGAGGGGCAACTGCTGTCCCCCCCACCCCCAGGCCTCTGAATGTATTTGAACCCGAGCCCACCTGCCCCACCTCCTGCAGTTAAAATGGAACGTATCTCTCCTCCTGTCTGAAGCTGACACCACCTCTGTGCCTGGATCCCACCCCATCTTGCCTTAGTGGGACAGTTGCCCCGTTAACTACTGAGTCAGAAAACTACAAGCCAACCTGCCCGACCACTGCTCCACTCCCGCCCTGTCGAGTACTGTGTCCTGCTGCCTTTCACCCCCTCAGCCTGTCCCACCTGTGTTCTCTCCCCTCTTTCCTTCCCACGCTGCTCAGCGTCAGGCCCCAGCATTCCGTGCCTGGGCCACCGCAGCACCCTCCCCACTAGTGAGTGCTTTCACCCTGGCCATTCTGGATGCTGTCCTCCGCACGGCGGTCAGTGGTGTGCCTAAAACTGGGACCTGCTCGTGTCACCTGACTGACACCCTGCACCGACCACCTGCCCCCTCCGTCAGGCAGTCTCGGCTACTATAGTTTGGGGGTAAGAGCAGCGTGTGAGGAATCTTCTGGTTGGTTAGGGATGGTCTGATCATACGGGGCCCTCTCCTCCATCAACCTCATGGCCCGTCTCTCCAGATTCACCTGCCAGCTTTCCTGCATTTGACTTTGTGTCCTTGTGACATCAAGCTGCCTCATACCTACCCCCGCTTCTTCCAGAAATATGCTCATCACCCTGCTTCACCACAGTGGCCACTTCCAAAAGTCTTTCAGAACTCGGCTCAGGCATCATTGCCCCCGTGCTGACTGGTAAGTGATACCCCCCTCCTCTGGGCAATCCTAGCATCCTGCACAACCTAAGCGGTTTGTTGAGCAGTGTGGTGGTCTGGCTGTGCCCCCTCCCCGGGAAGCTAGTTGGAAGTTACTTGACTGTGTAGAAGGTAGAACACATATCACCCCTTGGGGCCCAGCTTTGGGTCACAGCAGCCAATTCTGGGGCAACGGGAAATGTCCCCCTTCCTTCCTTCCTTCCTTCATAGCGCTTGCCATGATGCTGAAACTATATTAAAAGGGTCTATGACTTACCTCCCGTCTACACCATAAGCCTCTTGAGAGCAGACGCTGTGTCTTGTTCTTCCCATGGCGTGCCACATACCTGGTGCGGCTGAAAAGGAACTTGGCAAACCAATGGACCGAGCTGAGTGTTTTCTTGGTCATTGCTCCGGAACAGATGGGCATCTAGACAATTTATGAAATGTCGTTAGGGTAAGTGTAAGTTCCTGTAGTTACATCCAAGAAGCAGCAGGCCTGCAGGTGTTCGGTGGGCGGCCGTGGCTCTGCAGCAATTCATGTGGAAAAGGGGGAGGGTTTTCACTGCGGAAGCCTCAGTGTGAGTGGCCAGTGTGGCGAGGCTGCTGGGGTTGTGGTCCACCATGCCTGTGTCCCGTAACCTTGCCCATTCTCACTCGTGTCTTCAGTAATTTGCCCTCCCGTCCTCTTGGCCTGTAGACATGCCTTTGTGTCCCCCAGCCTTAAAACCCTCTTCCTCAGGGTGGCCCCCCCGTTCTTTCCTTTTACACTCTTCAAAGCAGAGTTGGAACTCACCGCCTCCCCGTCCTCACCATCCTCCCCTCACCATCCAAAAACTCCCCTCCCACCTTTGCCTCTGGGACACCGCTCTGTCTCAGTTCTTCCTTCCTCTCCGGGGATAACTTCGCTCCATTGAAAAGATGGAGACCCTCCAACACAAGCATCTTCTGCATTTCTAATTTCCTCCACCATGACATTGACGTTGTCGGATGGGCTCCTTCCTCTCCTCGCTTCCCAGTCCCCTGATGGTGGCTCGCCTCCCCCCCTGTTCCTTTGAGCCCACCCAACCTCAGAGACCTAACCCAACCATCAATCTCTCTTCTGCTACGAGCCTGTGCAAGTCTTCCCTGTCCTAAAACACCCCGCTGCCTTCTGGAGATTTTTCCGTCCCCTTAGGAACTTCCTGTGGCTTTGCCACCAGCCTCTTCCAAAGAGAGGGCCTCCTCCCTGCCTCCCCCGTGTCCCCTGGCACCTGTCGCTCAGCCTGACTTTGGCCTGACTTACCCTGCCACAGCTGCTCCCCACATGGCACCAGAGGCCTAGCCACAGCCTTTCGTGCCTTCCCTGCCTCTCCCCTGCAGGGAGCTGCAGGATTCAGCCAGTTCCTCCCCCTTGTAAGGGGGTCCAGAGTCCCCATCTTCCCCTCCCGAATTCTGCACTTTCTTGGGTCTCTGCAGTGACTGTTCCACCCATTCTAGAAGGAGGCTCTCCCCATGCTCTGCCTTGGTCTTCTCTCTTCTTTACACTTTCCCCATTGCCTCCAGTGAACAACGAGGCTGGGAGAGGCTGCTGACACTTTCAGGATGGGGGAGCTCTTTGTGTTGGCTTTTGTTGTTGTTGCTTTGGCACATGGCATGAGGGATTCCTCGGGCTATGACAAAAAGGGTTTTAGAAGGAGATCAACAAACCACGTGTTGGTGTTGGTATTTTCTGGACTTGCCACAAATATTCTCTGTCTTCATGGTCTTGTGCTTATCATCTCGACCTATTGTGTCCTCTCCTTGCTCTCAACCTCTGTAATGCTTCTCTTACCCATCAAATAGGGCGCTACGGTCATTTTACCACATACTGTAGCTTAGACACTTCACCGGTCCACTCAGGCTGTCTCGAGATCAGGACTCGGCTTATTTCACATCCCCGGGAGCAGGGAACAGAGATTCTGGCTTACAGTGGGTACCAGTAAGAGCTTCCTCAGTAGCGTCAGCCAATGGGAAGAGCATGAGTTCTCGATGGTTCTGATGCTGGCTTTGCCCTCGATCCTTGCTGGTTGAGCGACCTTGGGCACATGGCTTGCCTTTTTAAAAAATAGTTTTGCATTGATTTTATTTTTTTATTTTTTTAATCTGTTTTTGTTTATTAAGTTTTTAACTTTAATTCCAGTGTGGTTAACATCCTGTGTTTTGTTGGTTTCAGGGTGTACAATATAGTGGTTTAACAATCCTGTCTATTGTTCAGTGCACAGCCTGAGAAGTGTGCTCTCGAGTCCCCTCTTCACCTGTTTCACCCATTCCCCACCCACGTCCCTTTTGGCAGCCGTCAGTTTGTTCTCTGTAGTTAAGAGTCTGTTTCTTGGTTTCTCTCACCCTCTCTCTCACCTTTTTTCTTTTGCTCATTTGTTTTGTTTCTTAAATTCCACACGAGTGAAATCATGCTTGTATTTGTCTTTCTCTGACAGACTTATTTCACTCAGCATTATACTCTCCAGCTCCGTCCATGTCATTGCAAATGGAAAGATTTCCTTCCCTTTTATGGCTGAATAATATTCCATTATTTATATATATATATAAATATAAATATATTTATATATTTATTTATATAAATATAAATATAAATATATATAAATATATAAATATAAATAATATATATTACTTATATAAATATATAATATTTATATATAATTATTATATATAATATATAAATATATAATATTTATTTATATAAATATATAATTATATAAATATATAATATTTATATATATAAATATATAAATATAAATATATATATAAATATATATATATAAAATATCACATCTTTATCCGTTCATCCACCGATGGGCACTTGGGCTGCTTCCATTGGTTGGCTATTGTAAATGATGCTGCCATAAACATAGGGGTGCCTGTATCCCTTTGAATTAGTGCTTCTGTATTTCCCCAGGTAGATACCCAGTGGGACAATTGCTAGATCATAGGGTAGTTCTATTTTTAAGTTTTTGAGGAACCTCCATGCCATCTTCCACAATGGCTGCACCAGTTTGCATTCTCACCAACAGTGCACGAGGGTCCCTTTTTCTCCACATCCTCGCCAACACCTGTTGTTTCTTGTATTTTTTTTATTTTAGCCATTGTGACAGGTGTGAGGTGATGTGTCGCTGTGGTTTTGATTTGTATTCCCTTGATGATAAGTGATGTTGAGCATCTTTTCATGTATCTGTTGGCCAACTGGATGTCTTCTTTGGAGAAACGTCTGTTCATGTCTTCTGCCCATTTTTTTAGTTGGATGATTTGGTTTTTGGGTGTTGACATTGCTTACATTAATTTTTTTTTTTTTTTTTTTACTATTGATGTATAGTTGACATACAATGTCACATTAGTTTCAGGTATACAACATAGTGGTTGGACAGTTTTATACACCCGTGCTCACCACGAGTGTAGTCACCATACATTATGACAGTGTTATTGACTATGTTCTCTATGCTGTACTATTTATCTCCATGACTTATTTATTTTTATAATTGGAAGTTCGCACCTCTTAATCTCCTTTGCTTATCTCTCCCATCCCCCAACCCACCTCCCCTCTGGCAACCACCAGTTTCTTCTCTTTATTTAAAGTCTGATTTTGCTCATTTGTTTTCTTTTTTAGACTCCACATACAAGTGAAATCATATGGCATTCGTCTTTCTCTGTTTGACTTATTTCACTTAGCATTATACCTTCTAGGTCCATCCATGTTGTCACAAATGGCAAGATTTCATTCTTTCTTCGTGTGGCTGAGTAGCATTGCCTATCTTTCTTTTTTTTATATATATAAAATTTTTTTAAACGTTTATTCATTTTTTGATAGAGACAGAGCGTGAGTGGGGGAGGGGCAGAGAGAGAGAGGGAGACACAGAATCGGAAGCAGGCTCCAGGCTCTGAGCTGTCAGCACAGAGCCCGACGCGGGGCTCGAACTCACAGACCGCGAGATCATGACCTGAGCCGAAGTCGGACACCCAACCGACTGCGCCACCCAGGTGCCCCAACATTGCCTACCTTTCTAATTACAGTGATTGTGGGGATGAAATGTGATAGTGGGTGCTCAGAAGATGCGGATCCCCTTCCCTTCTCAGATGGGAAGGGGCTGGAAGAAGTGGAGGGGGGTGGGCACCAGTGGGTGGGGACACTAGGACACCCAGTGAGACCAAAGCCAAACATTTTTTGCAGACCTGAGGATTTGGGGGGAAGCCATTTGCAAGACTGCTGTAGTTTGTCCTAACACAGTATCCTCCGTGAGTGATTTACGGTTTCAACCCTGGGATTGGCCAGAAGTAGGAGGACACAGAATGACCTAAAGCGGCACGTGAGGACACGTTGATGATGCGTGATGTGCCTCTGCCTGTAGACAAGTAGCCAGTCATTGGAATATTACTGCACTTGGTATGACCCCTTTGACCTTCACACTGTCCTGCCTTAGCTTACTTTCCTGTTCTTTTTTATAGGGTTTTTCCCTGCCTCCTTCCCTCCCTTGACCCCCTTCTACATGCACGAATAACACCAATACTCCAACCCTGCTATCCTCTTTCTGACTTCCTTCCCCTCAGAGTTAGCTGCAGGGGTAGGGCATTCTAGGCCCTCATCCCAAGTCTGGCAGCTCTTCAGATGGATTCACACAAAGTCGTCCTGGAGCCCGGCAGGTGTTATTCCACAGCAGAATCCTTTGAAAATGAAGCCAGCCAGCAAATCCATTTGGAGTGATCCGAGGGGGTGGGGTTTTCTTTCTCTTTTTCTTTGAGATTTTTCTATAAGCATGTTTCTTTCTTTTTTTTTTTTAAGTTTATTTATTTAATTTGAGAGAGAGAGGGGAGGGGAGGGGCAGAGAGAGGGGGAAAGAGAATGCCAAGCAGACTCTGAAGTCTCAGAACGGATTCCCACATGGGGCTCAATCTCATGAACCATGATATCATGACCTGAGCCAAAACCAAGAATCAGGTGCTTAACTGACTAAGCCACCCAGGAGCCCCCTTCTGCAAGGCTTTTTAGATCAATGCCATTCTTTTTAACAACAGTATAGTATTTTTTTTTTTTACATATTCTTTTTCTTTAAATTTTTTTTAATGTTTATTTATTTTTGAGAGACAGAGTGTGAGTTGGGCAGGGGCAGAGAGAGAGGGAGACACAGAATCCAAAGCAGGCTCCAGGCTCTGAGCCATCAGCACAGAGCCTGATGCGGGGCGTGAACCCACAAACTGTGAGATTGTGACCTGAGCCGAGGTCAGACGTTTAACCGACTGAGCCACCCACGCGCCCCAGCATAGTATTTTTTATAATTAAAATACCCTAGTTTGTTTCCTCTTTCTGCTGTGGTGGGAACATTTGCGTTGTTTTCGCTTTCTCCTTAGGAACAATGCTCTGGCAAATGCCCTTGAAAATGGCTCATGGGAGCATTTCTCTGGGATAGATGTCCAGTAGTTAGAGGATATGTGTATTTATGGGTACTCAAAATTATATTAGATCCTGCCAGACCGTCCAGTTCAAAGACCATACCGCCACAGGAAAAATGTTTTCCTCTTTGGTGCCATCATTCTATATCTCGCCCGAGAAGAGCTTCTCATTGCCTAAGTTAGAACAGCTTTTTCTGTATTTTTTTTCTAAGTTTGTAGTTTCTTTTTTTTCACTTTTGGTTCTCCAACCCCCTCCCCCACCCGGTTGAGAACTCTTTCCATTGTGCTGAGACCCCCTGCATTATCTGCTTTGTTTTCCAAACTCCTGTTCTATTTCACTGATCTGTGGGTCTACTCCTGTGCTACTGCTATTGTGTTTTGCATGTGTGTGTGTGTGTGTGTGTGTGTGTGTGTGTGTGTGTGTGCATTTAAAAAAATTGTGGTAAAGTAGATATAAATAAAATGTGCCATCTTAACCATTTTTAGGCATGCAGTCTGGGGGCATTGATTACACCTATAATGTCCAAGAATCACCGCTGTTTCCAAAATTTTTCATCAGCCCAAACAAACTGTGCACCCATTACACAATGGTTCCTTCCCGCCCTCTAACCCCACCCCCTGGTAACATCTAGTCTACTTCTGTCTTTGTGAATTTGCATATTCTAGAAATTTCATGTAAGTGGGACCATACAACAGCTGTCCTTTTGTGCCTGGCTTTTTTCACTTAGCATAATGTTTTCAAGATTCATCCATGCTGAATCACGTATAAGAATTTCATTTCTTTTTGTAGCTGAGTTATATTCCATTTTTTTGCATATCCATTCATCTGTCGACAGACACCTGGGCTGGTTCCATCTTTCGGCTGTCATGAATGATGCTGCTGTGAACATTGGCTCACAAGTACCTGTTTGAGTCCCTGTCTTCTGTTCTCTTGGCCACAAAACTAGGGGTGGAGCTCTGGGTCATACAATAATTATGCTTAACTCTTTGAGGAGCCACTAAACTCTTCTCCACAGGGCCCCAGAAGAGATATTACATCTCTTTCACTGCTGCCTGAGACTGCTCCAGACGATACTAGATTTTGCTCTTACCCCAATTTTGCATTCCCTTCCCCACATCCTCCCCCTCCCCTGGAGCCGAGCACAGAAGCTGGCTCGTGGTGGTAGCAGGTGAAGGGTGGTCTGGCAGGGTGGGCGGATGGACAGATGAACTGCAGACCACTGGGTGATCGAGTTTCTCCCTGTGTAACGGGACAGCAAGAGGGAGGATGATGCCGTGGAAAGAGCCTGCGGCTGTATTTGGTGAATGACTCTGAAAAGAGACGTTTCTGTTTCTTAGATGAGCCCTTAGTTTCTCTGGGTCCCATTTAGCTCATCTGTGAAGGGCGAGTGCATGCCTACCCCACGGGATGTTGACACATAAGATACGGGCACAAAAGCCCTTGGGTAGAGCCAGAGGCAGCCGCCTGCATGAGAGATTGTAGTTCCCCATGCGCCCCACCACTCAGAATAGTGCCAGGCACGTGGGTTAAGTGATTTCCTGCACGCGGTCATTCATACGTTCAGCTGCTGGTACCTGAGTGCCTGCTCTGTGCCAGGCGCTGTTCTGGATGCTGGGATTCGGCTGCAAACAAGAGACAAAAAAGCCATGGCCTCATCAGTCATTGTGGTCCAAGAGTGCATCCCAGGAGTCCTCACTCCCTATTCCTTTTTTTTTTTTTAATGTTTATTTATTTATTTATTTTGAGAGAGAGAGAGAGTGTGAGTGTTGGTGGAGGGGGGGGGGGTGTACAGAGAGAGAGAGAGAGAGAGAGAGAGAGAGAGAATCCCAAGCAGGCTGCACACTGGCAGCGCAGAGCCCGATGCGGGGCTCTATCTCACATACCGGGAGATCATGACCTGAGCCAAAATTGAGAGTTGGACATTTAACTGACTGAGTCACCCAGGTGCCCCTAACTCCTCATCCTTTTTGGCCCCAACTCGAGACTTTTTAAAAATACAGCAAGAGGGGCATCTGGGTGGCTCAGTCGGTTAAGCGTCCGACTTCGGCTCAGGTCATGATCTCATGGTTGGTGGGTTCAAGCCCTGTGTCGGGCTCCATACTGACAGCTCAGAGCCTGGAGCCTACTTCAGATTCTGTGTCTCCCTCTCACTCTGCTCCTACCCCATTCATGCTCTGTTTCTCTCTGTCTCAAAAATAAATAAACATAAATTTAAAAAAAAATTTAAATGCAGCAAGAAATGCAGGGGGAGAGCTTGTATCTTAAAGCAGCATCTTCAGCTTTGAGGAGGAAAATGGATTTTAAAATGAAGAACAAAGAATGGGCCAGGTAATTGCCAAGTTGAACAGCTTGAAACTCCATGAGGGGAGCTGTTTTGGGGTTTCTGTGTGAAGGGAGGAAAGAGAAGATTCCAGATATATTGCCCCCTTCTCTGTCGCCCCCACCCCCAGGAGAAATGAGAGGGCCATGGGTCCCATGCCTTTCCTTGCAGAAGCTTGGGGCAGGGGAGACCGTCACCAGGCTCGCTGCAACACCAGATCTAACTGAGAATCGTGTCGGGTGACACCTTGGCCCCACCTGGCCTCCACAGGGAAAGAGAGGTCTGCTTATCCGGTGTGGTCACTGTGCCCTGCCCCCCAGGAGCCTCCGTGGTGGCCCAGGAGCTCATGGCCACTGAGCACACTTCCCATGCACTGGATATCAATCTTCCCATTTAATCCTGTCCACAACCCTAGGTCGTCTCCAAAAGACAGGCACAGTGAGGGTGAGGTCCTTATCTAGACCATACGGCTATATGTGGTCAAGCCAGAATCCTTGCTCTTCCCAGGATGCCGGTTGAGCCAGATCCTAGGGGCCGGGCGAGGGGAGGAACAGCGAGGTTGGCAGGATGAGAACTGGCAGGAGACTCTATAAAATAAAACCTGTTATACCCATAAGGACAAAATTAGCAATACAGGGAACTTTTTGGAGCCCAGAAAATTTCATGGGCATTCATAGTTTACTCTAGGTACTTGTCTCATGTTATTTTTCATTTGATCCTTAATAACTTCTTGTGAGAGGGGTGTTTTGTTTTGTTTTTTATTTATTTTTTGAGAGAGAGAGCATGAGCCGGGGAGGGGCAGAGAGAGGGGGACAGAGGATCCGAAGCGGGCTCTGTGCTGACAGGCTGAAACTCACAAACCGTGAGGTCATGAACTGAGCTGAAGTTGGACATTCAATCGACTGAGCCACCCACGTGCTCTGAGAGGGGTGTTTTTATGCCCATTTTATGGAGCGAGAAACTGAAGCGCACAGAGTAAGATGCCTCAGGTTGTACGACGAGTGTGTATGTGAGCCTTGCTGTGTGTAGGGTATGGGTCTGATGGTTGTGGGCCAGTGGGGTTCTCAGAACAGAGGCGACCCCAGCCCAGGGGAGGGGCAGGAATCCCCAGCTTAATGAGGTCACAGGGTTATTTTTTCCTAAACTTTTATTATTCAAATCATGGATTCTAACAAATGCAAATGACATGTTTTTTTATTTAACATGTATATTATTTAATAAGCTCTGCCTCCATACTGATCCCATTTATTTAAAATGTTTAATGTTTACTTATTTTTTGAGAGAGAGAGCACGAGTGGGGGAGGGACAGAAAGAGAGGGGGACACAGACTCTGAAGCAGGTTCCAGGCTCTGAGCTGTCAGCACAGAGTCCAATGCAGGACTCAAAGTCACAAGCTGTGACATTATGATCTGAGCTGCAGTTGGATGCTTAACTGACTGAGCCCCATTTATTTATTTATTTTTATTTTTTTTAACATTTTTATTTATTATTTTTTGAGAGAGCACAAGCAGGGGAGGGGCAGAGAGAGAGGGAGACACAGAATCCGAAGCGGGCTCCAGGCTCTGAGCTGTCAGCACAGAGCCCGACGCGAGGCTTGAAGCCACCAACCACAAGATCATGACTTGAACTAAAGTTGGATACACAACTGGCTGAGCCACCAGGTGCCCCATAATGTTGCCATTTATTAAAAGGATGATGGCCACCTCTAGTGATGTTGGTATATTTAGCAGTGGCAGAATTTTCCCCATGCATATGCTTCAAGAGCCTCCCTGGAAGTTTGGAAGAGTTCCTGGCCCTGAGCTGGGCTTGGAAGGAGCCCAGGTTCCTGCCCTCAAAGGGTCAACCGGCCCAAGTAATCCCACCAGAGCTAGAGATGTTCAAGAAATACTGTGGGGAGCCTGACCCTTCATAGGTGAGGGTGTGTGTGTGTGTGTGTGTGTGTGTGTGTGTGTGTCTGTCTGTCTGTCTGTCTGCTAGGGGGAGAGAAAGAGAATGGACAGAGGTGGCCCTGTAGCAAGAGGAGCTGGCTCATGCAAAGGCCCTGTGGCAGGAGTAATGTGGGATGAGGCTGGAGTGGGTGGCAGGCCCTTGGGATCACCCCCTTGAAAGCTGTGTATAGGGAGCTGGGTTTTTAAGAAGGGGGTGACCTGCCTGTGTTTATGAATGATCTCTCAGGTGGCAGGTGGGGAGTCTGGAGGTAAGGAAGCCACTGCCTCCAGCATCTCCCCACCTAAGACTGAGATACTATGACAGAAGTGGACCCTGGTCCTAGAGTCCCTGCTGAGGCCTGCTGGGTGCTCAGCCTAGGAAGACTTCAGAGGAGAAGCAGCCTTGAGGGAGGCAAACAGGCAGGACAGAGTGGGCCTCACATCACCGTGACCCTGGGGGCCAGGGCAGTGAGGGCTGTGGAAATTCTAGCTCCTATCCTGGTCCCTTCCCCACCCCCCACAAGGGTCCTTTATCCCTTCCCGCAGGAAGATGTCCCCAGCCTCCTACACCCCTTCCCCCACTGCCCTTGGTGTTCCCTGGACACCTGCACCATCTTCTTATGCAGGTAGCCCCCACATTGTCTTGAAATGACATGAAGGGTGGGCCCCTGGCTTTATGTGTCTCAGTCATTATAGCACTTAACCTGGTGTCATGCATACAGCAGGCACTTAATAAATGTTTACTGGATGGAACTAGAAGGGAGCAGCCAGTAAGGGTTGCGTTCACATAAAGGGGGTGTCAAGGGCAGAAGGAGCAGCCAGGGAGGCAGGGGGTGTTGGGGAAGGGGCAGGTGAAAGGTGGCCCATGCAAAGAAAGGTGACAGCTGACAAAGAGAGGCAGATTCCAGAGGGGTCTGGATCTGATTTGGTGAGCAACCAGAGAAAGAGACCATTATAGATACAGATATGTTGATATATTGATATCACTATATGTGTGTATGTATATATATTGAGAGCGAGGGAGGGAGAGAAAGGAGGTATTTATTTAGAAGGAATTGGCTCATGCTGCCACCTGCCAGCTGGAGACCCCAGGAAAGGTAGTGGTGTAATTCGGTCTGAGTCTGAAGGCCCGAGAACGAGGAAGCCCATGACGGAAATCCTAGTCCAAGGGTAGGAGACCAATGTCCCAGCTCAACCATCAGGCAGAAAAAAAGAACAGAATTCTCCCTTTCTCCACCTTTTTGTTCTCTTTGGGCCCTCGACATTGGACAAGGACCACACCGTGGAGGGCCTTCTTTATTTACTCCGCCCATCAAATGCTAATCTTGTCCACAGATGCCCCTAGAAGTCGGTTAGTCAAATCTCTGGGCTCCCTGTGACCCAGTGAAGGTGAGACACGGACAAGCCGTCACACCAGGATGGGCAATTCCAGAGTCAGTCCTAGTGCTGAGCACCTGCTGGGAGCCACCCTGTGGGCTTCTTTTTACATCGGTCCCTAAGCTCCCCAACAGTGGTTATTGCCCTGTCTGCAAGAGGAGAAACTAAGTCACGGCATCCACATCTAAACAGAGGCAAAACTCTTGGACACCCTTCCTCGGCAGGCATCGGGCTGCCAACACAAGTTTGCCTCTTTCCCACCTGAGGCCTTCGGTGATTTTCATCTCCATGCTGTGTCCTACCCCAGCGTAATTCTATTTTTGATGATCATTATTACCAACAGTGATAATTAACACATGTGCAGCTCTTTCATAGAAATGATAGCTGTTAGGTAACATGAGGTATACCAGGGAATCTTCTCTGTGACGTGCATTGACTAGCCTCATTTTGTGGAAGGGGGAACTGAGGCAAAGAGAGGTTGCGTGACCTACACAAGACCACACCTGACCGGGGTTCCGAGCCCAGGGTCTCATTTGACTTTCCCAGTGACCTGCCCCAGGCTGAATAGCAAGAAAAAGATGGAGGTGGGGACTTGAACTTGGGGGTTTTGACTGAAAAGCTTCTCCTCTGTAGCCTCTGCACTCTGCCTTCCAAATTCTGGGGTATTTTTGCTGTGTGTGTGGGAGGGGTGTCCTTGAAGACCCTCCCACTCTCCCTCCTTCTCCTGTGAGCCCAGCTCTTACAGGTGCCCCCAGCCTCACCTCCTGTGTAAGGAGCTGCCTCTTGCTAAATAGTTTTTGTACAGAGCCCATGTCCTGGCTTTTACAAAGAAATGTGTGTGATGAATAAGCATCCAAAAATAACTCAGGATCAATTTTTGGGGGGGTGTATGTGGAGGGCTGTGTTTTCCTTTCTCTTCCCTCCTCTCCCTCCCTCTGCCCCCAAGGCCCATAAATTGCTGCTGGTTGACAGCTGAGCCAGGCTGGCTTCCTGTAAGGCTGTAATAACATGGAATTAGCCTGGCTGCCGCCCCCCTCCAGCATGGAAATGCCAGTGCTTGGTCACTACAGACATCTCTGGGTTGCTACCTCCCGCCCTGATCTACACCCCGGGGATAGGTCTTTGCTTATTCGATGACTGGGCAGAGACAGGTTCCTGGACTTGTCCTCCTGGGAAGGGGCAACTGAGAGAGGCTGACAGCTTCTGGGCTGGGCCACTTGAGGGTGCCCAAAATTGCCGCCTCCAGGGAGGAGCCGGGCAGGCAGGGGCAGAGCTCTCTGGGAGCCCCGGGCTCCCTGAGTAGAGGTTTCCAGGCCGTCTGCTGACTCAGGGACTTGGCTGAGTGGCTTCCCTCTGTCTCAGTGCCTTCAGTGGGCCCCCTCAGCCCCGCTGGCCACCCACAGACTGCCTGGAGAGGCTTTAGAAATCTAGCAGATCTTTGCTGCCCAGAACCCACCAGCTAAACACGGCATCCTAAGACCAGGCCGCTGTTCTTCCCCAGGAGAATCTATCTCGAAGAATGGGTATCGATGTCAGTGCCAGGGCAGGGCTGGGGGGAGATGTGCCGGGGCTTTTGCACGCTGCTCGGCTCTGCCTGGAATCCCTCTTTCCTCCTGTGATGTGAAATGTGCAGAGAGGGCCCACGGACACCCGTGTCTAACAGGGGCTGGGGCGTGGCAGCGCAAAGAGGGAAAAGAAATCCGCAAAGCGTTCTCGCATATGCTGAGCCTTTGGCCAAGGAGTGGAAAATTCCAGGTGGAGCTCGGAAATCCCCAGTGTAGACTGGTAAGGGAAGTGCAGCACTTCCTTGTCTCCTGTCCCCTGTGGCTTGAGCCAGGACAGGCCGGGGCAGGGGTGGTGGGGGGAGGGTGCTGCTGAGCCGAGCACTGGCTACTGTTGTGTACTTGTTCCCAGTCTTGACTGCACCCCAGCATCTCCTGAGGGGAGCTTTAAAATGCTGATGCCCAGGCTGTCCCCACGCCAGTGACATCAGCATCCCTGGGGCGGGGGCCAGGCCTCTCGGGTGGTTGAGATGTGGGTGTGTCTCCGGGCTGGAGGGCCGAAGCTGGCTCTTCGTCCACACTCTGCCTTGCTGCTTCTGATCTCTCGAATTCAGAGGTGGGCACGGTGGGCACGGCCGAGCTTCCTACAAAACAGGGGCTTGGTGAGTACTGTGAAGGGCTGCTGTGCTGTGGATGAGGATAGAGAATGATTTAGGCCACATTTCAATGGCCAGAAGCATTCAGAAAGTGCTTTTCATGATGGCATTAAGAAATGGCCCTTATAGGGGCACCTGGGTGGCTCAGTCGGTTGAGTGTCTGACTTCGGCTCAGGTCATGATCTCACAGTTCATGGGTTCCAGCCCCTTGTGGGACTCTGTGTGGAGCCTGCTTGCGATTCTCTCTCTCCTTCTTTCTGCCCCCCAACCCCGCTCATGCACACATGCAGTCTCTCTCTCTCAAAATAAATAAAGTTTAAAAAATAAAATTAAGTAAAAAATTAAAATTAAGACAGAACTTCCCCTTGGCCCATCCTCTTTAAGCCCCACTGCCTTCCCCTGGGCTTGCCCTGAGCTGGGTTCTTGACCTTGAGACCCAGCAAGCCTCCCAAATGGCCCTGCTGGCTCCCTTGACTCACACACAGGTGACTCCCAAATCTGTGTGTCTGGGCCCTCGTGGCCCACACTGCATTATGTCCGTTGCCAACCACACGGCCAACCAGCAGCATAGACTTAAGGTACTGACAACCAGGGGTGTCGCCTGCCTCCCTGGAAAACAGGGCCCTTGTCCTGATTCCTCCTGGTTCTTCTTAATGGCACCCCTTCCTCCCAGTGCCCAGGGTCGGATCTTCCTCTGCCCCTCCTCCGTCCCTACAGCAGGTCTGTCTCCTGTTCCCTTCCGGAAACCATGGCCGAAATCCTGGCTCCTGTCTTCCCGGCTCCCTGCCACAGCCCCTGACCACCTGGCCCCACTCCGGATGGGCATCGGAGAATCTGCACGGACTGCAGCAGCCATCCCCCTGCCCAGCCTCTGCCACTTGACTCTCCTGCACCCACACCAGGTGCCCCAGCTGGCCTCAGCCTGAGCTCCACAAGCAAGGAGGCGCTCAGTCCTGCTTTACTTCCTGAGTCCGTCCTTGGCTCTAACTACTTGGCGGCCGTCTGCCTTTCTGTTGCCCACATGTGAGCCTGGGTTCTAGCTGGGACTCCCTCTCCCTCCCCGTGTATCTGCCTGGGGACACGGCTCTGTTTCACATGGATCTAGAACACAGTTGGCTTGTTGCCCTGCCACCCCTGGTCACCCTGCCCTGCCGCCCTGTCCCCCTGCGCATGCTGTGCCTGATCGTCCCCAGCCTCCAGTCTCCCTTCAGGGCTTCGTCCCCACACTGCTCTCCTGGGACCCCACCGGAGCGCAGTGGCCCATGGAAGTACGTGGGGCAGTCCCTGTGCCCCGGGCAGCGGGGGCCCGGTAGCAGCCTGGCATTGCCTGGCCCATCTCGTTCACCTGAATTCCTGAGCCCTCTGGGCACCCTGCTGGTTTGGTCCCTTTGAAACTGCTGTCTGCCCATTCCTTCGCCCTTTACGTGTATCCCTTCCTCCGGAGAGAAGCACATTTCTGGGATGGCTCAGGTGCTGCAGCGGCCAAAGCTCTAAAGGGAGCCACTGGTAGGCAGGACTGGAAGCAGAATTCTAGATTTTGAGGTCCGTGGATGATAAAACTGGGACTAAGCCACACGGGTTCATGCACACTCGGTGTCAGAGTGGGAGAGGTGCCCCAGGCCTCTGGTTCTTTCTTCTAGGAGAACCCCGGCCCTTTCCCTGCCCAGGAGGGTACATTTCCAGGCACCTTCTGTAGTAGGCTGCATTCCCAGGCTCCTGAGTGTGTCTCTGGGTCCCAGAGGGGGCCTGATGATTGCAGAGCACTTGACCTCCCCTAGCACTAAGTGGCAATTCAGGCCTCATCTCATTACTCATTTATGCTGCAGGTCCCCTGGGGTAGCTCTGACATCCCCGGCTGCTACCCAGAGAGTGCCCTGGGGGAGACACGTCCCAGCTGATGGAGAGGCTCCTGTAGCCTTACTCCTGGATGGCTGATGGACTGTCCATGAACAGCGATCCACGTTTTTGCCACGGCGAGTTTGTCCTGGGAAGGTGGGCCATGGACGTGGAGGGTGGGGGGAGTGGAGAGTCTGCACTACAAGAGCTGTGGAGTCACATCTGTGTGACCTTGGGTGTCACCGACGTCTCCGTAGCTCACCGTCTGTGTTGGGGGCAGGGAACAGACAGGACAACACAGGCAGAGCATCTTGTCCGGTGCCTGGCAGGTGCGTTCCTTGCTCCTTCGAGCACTGTGACAGGCAGAGCACTGCACAGACGCTTATTAAGTTTAGTGCAGGCTCAACAACACGCATCACGATCATACTTCAGCAACTAAGTCTTTATTTATTTAAAGTTTTTTTTTATTTTGAGATAGAGAGAGACACACACAGAGTGGTGGGGGGCAGAGAGAGAGAGAGAGAGAGAGAGAGAGAGAGAATCCCAAGCAGGCTCCACACTGTCAGCACGGAGCCTGATGTGGGGCTCAAACTCACGAACCCTGAGAACATGACCCAAGCGGAAACCAAGTGTCAGATGCTTAACTCACTGAGCCACCCAGTGCCCCCCCCTAAGTCTTCACTGAGTGGCTGCTCAGAGCCCTTGTAAGGATTTGGTGGTACTGTGCCTACTCCACGCTCCTAATGGGGATTTTGGAGATTACCAGCCCTGCTGGGGCTGCCTTGTGAACGTCAACACACAGGTGGCTGGTCTAGATGAGAAGGAGAGCTGGTGGCCTGTCAACAGCGGCTCCTGCAGACCCAGCACTTACTTGGCTGTGACGTGAGCCCAGGACTCTGATGAGTTAAGCCGCTAATATGACCTGGTTCTTTGAGACCACAAAGGATGAGGCTTCTGGGAGCAGTAGTCAGAAAGCAGAGATCCAGAGCTCGGTGGAAACATCCATCTGGGTGGGAAACCTACGTGCCACCAACTGCCCCTGCCAGCCTGGGGCTTCCCCATTTTATAGCTACACATTTTACTGTTACCATGTCACCAGTATCTGGATACTGCTGAGGGGTTCCTGGAAAACGCATTTTACACACTGAAAGCAAATAGCTAGGATTCTGTGTACGCTAAGAGGTATGTGCTCCAGGAGGTCAAGATAGAGACAGACTTACCAGTGGTTCCACCTGAAGGGTTTTGGCAAGAAAATGTTGAAATGGAAGCTGGAGCCTGTTTGTAACCTTCAGCAGCACCATGGGAGGTGGGGATTCGAGTCTCTGCATAGCCGTTCGTTCTCCTTTCCAGCACTTTCTTAACCCTGGTGACCCCATCTGCATTCTCTCCTTGTCTTTGACTTCACCTCATCCCCCTGTGTGGCTCTGGGATTTTCCTGGCCATGCCTTCAAATCCCGTTCATTGCTCTCAGCTCCCTGCCTGAGTTGCCATCATGTTCCGTCCACCTGGTGTCTTACAGTCAATATTTATTTTAACTTCGGTTTCAGAATTTGGGACATCTGGGACAATGCCAGGTGTCTCTAATATATAGGCCTGTTCTGTGTGTTCATGACCAAAACCTACGTGAGTCATTTCTTTTTTTTTAAGTTTATTTATTTATTTTGAGAGAGAACGAGCATGAGCAGAGGAGAGGCAGAGGGAGGATCCCAAGCAGGCTCCACACTGCCAGCGCAGAGCCCAACACGGGGCCCGAACCCACAAACCATGAGATCATATGACAAACCGTGAGACAAAATCAAGAGTCGGATGCTTAACCCACTGAGCCTCCCAGGTGCCCTGGAGCCTACACTTCCTTCTTTAATACTCACTGTTATTATGCAAGTAATAATATTTCAGTTCATCCTCCTTATAAAATACTAAAACACTGAGGCAAAGCTAAGAACCTTTGGACCTCCCCTCCCCCCATCTCAGTGCCTTCCTCAGGTATCAGTGGCACACCCTTTCTTCTGCAACACCTCACCTGCAGAATAGGTGTTGTCGTAATACCTGCTCTATCCGCCTTACCTGATGGTTTAAGGGTCCAACGAGAGAGAAGGGACAGAAGGGCATTTCGTGAACCTCACAGCCCTCTGCGTATGCTTGTCGTTAGTGGTAGCACAGTGACATACGTTATCTAAGGCCCTTTTTTAAGGGAAGATTGTTTGGTCGAAACTTCATTACTGGGAATTAAGGGACTCTCGCACTTCTCACGTACTCTCTAAGGTCCAGCCCAGAGCCTGGCAGCCCAGACCATCTGTGTGGGACGGATTTGTAGGGCTAGGCTGCAGAACCGCGGTTCTCCAGTAGGTGTCACCCTCCACCAGGACTCATGGGCCTCCTGGGTCCATTCCATACTTTTTCGCTGTCAAAGGTGAAACAAGGATGTGGGTATGGAATTCTGGCGGCGGGGCAGGATGTAAGGCCAGTAAGGCCCAGCCTGTGCCTGAAGAAGCCCACAGGTGAGCAGGGAGAGCCCAGGGCACGGACCATCCCATCCCAGGGTGATCCAGGCTGTACACACACAGGGGCTGTCTGTTGTGGGAACCTACTCCAGTGACCAGCTATGTGTGGATGGGTCTGGGATGGCTTCACAGAGGTGACATCTGAGATGGGTCCTGAAGGGTGAGAAAGAATCTTCCAAGTGGAAGAAGTAGGAAGGGCATTCCAGGAGCATCCTGAGCACATGTGAGCGGTTTGATGGGCCAGGACCTCCTTGATGGGGTGGAGGGGGGAGGGGGGCTGGGGGAATACAGTAGAATGGAGATGGGGCCAGATCAGTAGGGACCTTGACTGTCAAATGAACTATGGAAAGGTTTGGGGATTTTTGTTTTCCCATTTGGGGTGGGCCAGTGAGGAGCTGCAGTTACATGTGTGGAGATGAATCTGATGGGAAGAGACTGGAGGCAGGGAGGCCAGTTCGGAGGCTGTTGTTCAAAGTCTCAGCCAGCGGAGGAGCAGTCCGTATTGGAAGAGAAGACATCGACTGGAAGCTATTTGCAAGAAAGAACTGCATGGATGTGGAATCTTGATTACATGGGGTGGGAGTAGGCTGTTGTTAATGGATGAATAAGGCTGACTTCGAAGTTTCTAGCTCCAGCAACTAAGCAGAGGTGGAACCGTTAGATGAGACAGAAAACACAGAAGAAGCAGGCTGTGAAAAGATGGGGGGAAACAAGACTATATCTTTAGACTCCTTGAGTGTGAGATGCCTGGGAGTCTGGGCCCCTCCCCCTCCCCCCATAGGTGGAAATGCCCAGTAGGCCACTGGATGCAGTGGCCTGGAGCTGGTGGAGAAAGGACAGAGTAGCAGCCGAGGGCCTCGGCATTCTTACATCCGAACCCCGTTTCTCTTCCTGTCCAATTTACTAAAAAAGAGGCTCCCGCAGCCTGAGCCGGTGGCCCATAGCCTCGTGGGCTTCCTCATGGCACAACCACTGCAGAAGGGGGGGGGAGTCCCCAGGTAGGCCCCTGCTTCTCCCCCTCTTCTCCAAGTCTGAACCCATCTGCCCAAGAGCAGTGGTAGGGAGAAGGGCAGGCACCCAAAGGTGTTCATGTGCTGAGTGGGCCTGGCAGGGTGATGGGTTAGTGACAGCAGAAAAGCTCAGCCTCTTTAAAGACGCTGTTTGCGTGTGTGTGAGCGTGTGTGTGTGCGTGTGCATTTATGCATATACATGCTTGCATGTGGGGACTTGCTTATTTGCCACCCCTCCCACCCCCCACCCCCACCCCCAGGCCTGCTCCTGGCCAGCCTCCTCTGCTGTCACGTGAGCAGCTCCCCAGCGAGGAAGTCTATAGGGAGGGCAGCCCGCAGGCAGCCATGGTATCAGTCCCCACTGACCCTCGGGCAGCCTACTGGTTTCCCGTGTTTGCTGGAACAAAGGATCATAAACTTGGTGGCTAAAACAACAGAAACTTATTTTCTCCCAGTCCTGGAGGCCAGAAGTCTAATACCAGTGTTTTTTGGCCAAAATCAAGGTGTTGACAGGGGCCATACTCCTTCTAGAGACTCTAGGAGGAGACCTGTGCCTTGCCTGTTCAAGCTTCTGGAGGCCACCAGCATTTCTTAGCTTGTGGCCGCATCATCCTGACCTCTGCTATGCTACCTTGCCTTTTCTGTGCGTCAGATCTCCCTGTTAGAAGGGACACATGTGATTGCTCTAGGATCTACCCAGATAATTCCAGGACTATCGCCCCATCTCAGAATCCTAGACTTAATCATATGTGATATCTTTGCCACAGATGGTTGTATTTATAGGTTCCAGGGATTAGGACCTTTTCTCTTTGGGGGCCACCATTCAGCCCACTACAGGCAAAGTTTGGGAAAGTTCTTTCATTTGACCCTTACTGCCTGTGTGCAAAGTAGGCGTCACTATCCCCAGTTTCATGAGAAAATGGGCTTTGCCAGCTAGGATGCCAGGAACTATTAGGAGACTTTGATCTGTTGAGTTCATAGTATTTTTTTTTAAACATATGAAAGCTTTTTTTTTTTTTTTTTTTAAGAAAGAAGATGTTGGCACATTTCATCAGGCCGCAAATTAACCCCAAACTCACCTGCAGCCCAAACTCAGGGTTCGACAGAGAGACCCTGGCCCAGAGAACCGTTACCTGAAGCTAAGGGCCCCTTAACTGAGCTCCAAAGCCAGGAAATGAAAATACTCACCGCAGTGAAAGCCCCATCCGTTCCTCTCCTTCTATTTTTACATCTTTTATATCATGCTGTTCTCACATCCCCCTAAGGAGGCAGGCTAAGAAACAGTCCCTATTTCACAGATTGAGAACTCAGATTTAAAGGGGAGGGGGCCCTCCTAGTCAGGCCAGCAGGCCCTGGGGCCAGGATGGGGCACTTACTAGTGCTGCCTTCCTGGCCCCTTGGTATGGGGCCAGAGGGTCAGGGTTGTGCATGGGTCCTGCCACCTGTTCATTGGAAAGGGTTTAGAAGCTGGGGCTCAGGGTAGCCTGGGAAGCTCTTTTTGGCTTGGGCTGCACTGTCCTAATTGGGGGTTCTCCTGCCCCCATTCCTTGCCAGATGCGTGACCTGGAGGAAATCACTCCCCTGCTGCGAGTCTCAGTTTCCTCACCTGGGTAAAGCAGGGTTGGTGTAAGTGGACTCCGGTTCCTGCTGACTCGGTTTGTGCCCCAAACCTCTCGGCTCATCGGAGGATTTGAAGCAGCTTGTGTTGAAACCATAGGATTTTCCTGGAGACTGTGGCCCAAAAGAGCATTTGCCAGGGGCCCTTTGCTGCCACCAGCTGTGTCTCCTGCAGAGAGGAGTGTCTGCCTCCCGTTTCGCGAAGGGCAGGCGAGGCATTAAGGAGTGGAACGTTCCGCGATTCTGGCTTGAGAGAAAGCTCTGCGCTCAGGGCAGACAGCATTGAGAAGCCAGTTTCCCTCACCCCCGGAAGGGCTGGCTCGGGCTCCCTTGAGCCGGGCCGCAGAACCTTCCGGGGATACCTGTTCCACTTCCTTCCATTCGCCCGTCTGTTTGCAGACCCCAGACTCATCAGGGCGTCCCCTCCGGATTAGCCGCAGGAGGCAAACTGGCTCTGAATTCCGCCTTTGTGCGGGGAAGCCAAGTGGGGAGGGGCCGAGCGGACCCCCTGCCCCCACTGGAATGTCGGCTCGCTGCGCCCCCATCTCGCTCCTTTTCAGCCGCCTCCCCCGCTCACTTCCTGAGTCCCACCGATCCCACCACCAAAACGCGCACCCGCGCGCGCGCGCGCGCGCACATACACACACCCAAACACGCTCACACTCAAACACACTTCCTGGCGGGCCTGGCTGTCTCGCTCCCCGCTCGGCGATCCCCGCAGCCAGGGCTCCGGGAGAAGCGACCTTTTGTTATTCAAATCACACCCTCGCCGCGCGCCCGGGCCGCAGGCTCCGGTCCCGGGGATCCGTCCTTTGCCCGCACCGCCGTCCCCCCCCCCCCACCCCGATCCTCGCGCGCCCCCGCGCCCCCCACCGCGGCGCCACCAGCTGATCGAGGGACTCCCCGGCCCCCAGGGGGCTCGGCCGTGCAGTCTGCCCGCCGAGCCGTGCCTCCCCCGCCCCCGGTGCGCGCTGCGGCTCCGCGCTCGGCCCCCTCCCCCTCCCCCTCCCCGCCTCCCCTCCCCCTTCCCTTCCTTTCTCCGGTCCAGCCTCGGTCCTGCCGCCGCCGCCGCCGCCTTCCCCGGTCCGCGGGGGCCCTGCCGGCCGCCCTCCCCGCAGCATGGCACCATCCGGGCGGAATTAGCCGGGAGCAGCATTTGGGGGAAGCGGGATCTCAAGGGGTGGGGGGTGCCCTGCAGCCTCGGTCATGGATGTGAGCAAGATGGTAAGTGAAGAGCAGGAGCTCTGCCCTGGAGCCTCCCCCGGTCCCCGTCCCCGAACCCCCCTCCCTTCCTCTCTCCCTTCCAGTCGGCTTGATCCATTGAAAGTTTCTGGATTGTTGATCTTGCTTGTCGGCCCCAACTCCAGGAGTGCTGGAGGAGGGATCCCGGCCAGGATTGTGGGGGCGGCTGGCCAACAGGGATGGGGGCTCCCGGTTTCCCGCCGTGCTGCCACCAGGGCTGCCCGGGAGAGCTCACTAGATCCCAAAGAAGGCTGTTGAGTTCTCCTCCCGAACTGGGAAACCAGCCTGGTACTGGGAGGGCCAGGCTGCAGGAGGGGGGCTTGTCCTATCCTCTCTAGAGCCCCCTGCTTGCACACCTATTTGAGATTTATGGGAAGATTTTTGGACTGTGCCAGGGGGCCGGGTGGGGGCACAGGTGGCTGGCCTGAAAGGGCAGTGGGGAGGAGCTAGGGCTTAAGCCATTTTAGAAAGTGAGGGGTAGGAATGGAATCCTTGGCATAGATGGGAGATGTTTTGATTTACCACTTGTAGACCCCAGCGGCTTTGGCCTGAGGACCAGCAAACACCTTTGCCTCTTAAGCATCTGGCCCTGGAGCAGCTGATTCCTCCCCCAGGCAGTTCTGTGCCGCCCCCCCCCCCCTCCTCCCAGGAGCACAGTAGGAGCTGAGTACATTGTGGTTCATTGACTGATTGGGGAACAGCCCTCGGGGGGTAACAGGATGTGACTTGGGGCACTTGGGGCAGGTTTTCCCAGAGGTCCCAGATGGCTCCCACTCTGAATGGAGATTTAAGGGTGCCCTTGAGACTGCTACCACTCTGACCCTGGCTTTAGACCAGAGTCCCCCCCACCCCCCGGCTCCCCCAGTCTGATAACATTTGAGAGCCTGTGTGTCAGGCTGGAGAGGTACCCAGTGATGGTCTGTGCTGGGATGGGGTGTGTCTTTGTGTCTGGGGAGAAAGAGGTCTGGGTCTGCCTATTCCTTAGGGAAGAGAAGGTACTGGAATTTCAGTTCATCTTGTACAGAATTAGGCTAGTTTCCCCCAGAGAGTGCATTTTGAAGTTACCATCTCTATGGAGAAAGCAGGTGAGCTCCTGGGCCTGCCAGCCTTTGGCATTCCGTCTTGGGATGGGAAGCAGAGGATAGGTGATAGTTGTCTCTTCCACCGCTGGAAACCAGTCTCATACTGAGCAGTGCCCTGGACCTGGGGGCTGGATGCGGGGTCTCGCTGGCTCCCAGGTTCATACGAGGACACATACCCATCCATGGTTGGGCGGGGCCAAAAGGCTGGACCACCATTCCCCATGCGTGTACTATGAAAGCTTACTTTCTTTGGGCAACTATTAGAATGACCCTTCCAAAAACATCCTGTATGCAGCTGTGAGTGTGGGGAGGTGGTAAATTGAGTAGCAGCCACGCTCTTTTCTAGAGATGTCTCAGCAAGACCAGAGTCACCTGTCCTGCACATGGACCTGAGGCTCTAGACCAACGTCCACCAAACCACATCACTCCCAAGCTTCCTTCTGGCCCTGAGCTAAGCTTCCTTCCAAAGCCTGGACTGTGAGGACCAGCTTACCGAATTCAAAGACCTGCGTCTTTAGAGATTTGGGTCCCTTCTAACACTACCAACTCTCTTCATCTGTCTGCTCATGGACTCAACAGCGTTTATTTAAAACCTGTGATTCCTATAGCGAGTGCTGTGTGAGGTGCACAGAAATGTCACCTGTGGCCTCCCTCCCTGCTCCTCCAGGGCATCTGGATGGAGGTCTCTAGAGAGATGCAGGGCCAACGAAACACCTACCTATCAAGGCTCCCAACCAGAAGGCCACAGCTCTAAGGGGTCTGAAGAGTAATCGGGGGTGGGGGTGGGGCCAGAGTTCAGATGGAAAACAAGGCCCTAGGCTGGCTGTCAAGGCTGGGTGGAGTTGGCTGTGCTGAGAGCAGTGAGGGGCATTGCCTGTTGGGAGAGTCACAGGAAGAGGAATGGCCAAGACCATCGGGTGAGACTGGGGACGTTTTGGTTCGGGCACATTTAGATCAGGAAATGTTGAGATTGTTGGTTGGAGCCAGATCACAATGGCCTTGAATGCCAGCCAAGGTGTTCCGACCTTGGCCTGTAGGCACCGGGTGGAGAATGGGGGGCACAGGAGAGGCACATGTATTACCTCTCTCTTCTTCTAGCTTGGGGTCCGAACAAAAGTGATATTAGGTTCTCATTAATCATTGAGCAGTCAAAAGCCCAGTCCAGAAACAATGGTCCCCCGCTCTTTGTAAAGAGCACAGACCCAGGACTGTGCCGCAAGAAGAACCTGACCCACCCCAGGGAATTGGCACCTGCTTCCCATTCCTGCCAAAGGCCAAAGTCGCTTTCCTGTTCTGACCATTTAAAGTCCTCTATCTGGTTTGAAGTCCTCACTCTGGGGGGCCATTGGCTCCAGGATCGACCTCAAACCCAGCAGTTAAGCCACGTCCTTGGCAGAGCCTGACATCAGCCTAGAAGGTTTCTCTTGCTTCCCACCGAATGAGAATAAGCAGATTGTAGTCCACCTGATTCCATTTATTTAAGTATTCTCTACACCCAACGTGGGGCTCAAACTCAGGACCCCAAGATCAAGAGTCACATGCTCCCCCAGCTGAGCTGGCCAGGTGCGCCCCCCCCCCCCCCTCCCCGACTTTATTCTCTTGATTGGCATGAAGAGTTGCCTGAAGGCTGTATTTCAGTTGACTGCTCTCGGGAGCAACTCTTCCAGATCTATTCTCTTTCTGAATGAAGGTACAAATGACTGTGACAGTGGACCTACCAGCTGTTGCAAGCGATGAATTTTTGATGACCTCAGATTTCTGCCCAAGGGAGGGCCTGTTTAACCTGGCACTCGGGTGAAGGGCTGTTGGGGGATTGATGATGGAGTCTGTGCCTTTACTGAACGCAGAGAACGCAGTGCTGAAATTTGGGGATCAGAGCCAATGTCGTCAATCCTTACAAAAGAACGCATGGTTTATGTGATGACTTAGATGTGCTTAGTGGTTTACAGTTTACGAAGCGTTTTTACACCTGTTCATGCTTAGCACACTCTGTGAGGAAGGCAGGGTGGAATTAGCCACATTCTACAGATAAGAAAACCGGAGTTCGGGAAATGAAGTCTGGATCCCATACAAGTGGCGGAACCAGGTCTCATACCCGGTTCTCGTGATCACCAAAACGTACACTATGGTGACAGAGTAAATAAAGGGCAAGGGAGAAGATTCAGTGACCAGATTCTAGAATGGACACAAGCCAATCTAGAAGGACAAGCTGGAGTGGTGGCCTTTGGCTTCTGGGTCCCATAGAGGGGCAGGGGACGTTAGTGCCCATCTATATGCAGACTACACGCCTGTCAGTTACCTACCTACTGCTGTTTTCAAAATTCAGGTTTCTTCCTGCATCTCTGCTGCCCCCCTGAGATCCCCCAACTTACACAGCAGGAAAATGGGAGGGGTAGAGAAAAGGTGTTTCATGTGTTCAGAGTCAGTGATAACGATGGTGCCGCGGGAAAAGAGCTTGTGCTGGACGTGTTGTCGCTGCTGGTGTGCGGGTGTATTTGCTGAGTTGAGGAGGGGCGTGGGAAGAGGAAACGCCGAGTCGGGGAGATCCCTGTGTAGAATGATGCTGAGAACTGTCTTCACAGCCCGGAGAGGCTAATGGCTACATGACGTGTTCTCCTGCCTAGGGTCTGAGCTAAGTAGTCAGTTAAGGCTGGGCACGGATGACCGGCTTGGTGAGCCTAGAGCAGCGTTTTCAGCTCTGGGTTACAAAATCAGCGTAGTGGGCTGCAACCAGCATTTGGAAAGAGTGAAGTAGATTAGAAAGCATCCAGGCATGTTACGTGGAAGGGGGTAAGCGTTCGCTCTCGAAACTGGCTTTGGTGGTAGGCACACGTGTGCACAAGTAACGACTGGCTTTGTAAAATGTACGTGTATTTTTGCTATGGTCAGAGTCAGAAAAGGTTTTGAAGCCTCTGACCTAGAGAATGTCCAGAGAGTGAGGAGGATGTCAGCCTCCTAAGATGAGTGGTTCAGCCCATGGGAGAGAAAACCCCAGAAGCGCTGATGGTTATCTTTGACTCACTGTGGGCTGTTGAGACAAAGAGGTAGTTGATGCACTCCACATGGCTCTGGAAGGTGGGATTCGTTTGAAGAGGGGCTAGATCTTGGCTGGCCAGCACTTCCCACAACAGAGCCATTCTTCGGCGGAATCAACTCCATGAATCGGGGGAGAGCCTGTCTGTCCACTGGAGCTGCTCGGGGACCCTGGAGGAGCCTGGCCTCCCGAGTCCTTGCCAACCTTGGAGACTCTGGCACAGCTTGGCATTCAGGTTTTGGGAGCCTCAGAGACCTGTGGGTGGATGGCTGAGGTCTAGTGTGGCTGGTCTCACCATAACACTGGGGAGCAGTTCTAGGGAAGCAAATCCACATAGCCTAGCTTTGTGCATCCCTCACCATCGTTCCTGAAATTTCAGCAGAGCATCCTAGCAGTCTTCTCCAAACAGTTCTTGTAAGAAAGTCGGGGATGGTGGGTGACAGTGGCCTCAGCCAAGTGCCAGCAAGGAAAGAAATCTGTTATTTGCCTCCTTCAAAAATGCTTAGAAAAAAAAAAAGTTTTTGACATATCATCTGATTGTCATGTCTTTTTTTTTTTTAATTTCTTTTTTAATGTTTATTTATTTTTGAGACAGAGAGAGACAGAGCATGAACGGGGGAGGGCCAGAGAGAGAGGGAGACACAGAACGTGAAGCAGGCTCCAGGCTCTGAGCTGTCAGCACAGAGCCTGACGCGGGGCTCGAACTCAAGGACCGGGAGATCATGACCTGAGCCGAAGTCGGACGCTTAACCGACTGAGCCACCCAGGCGCCCCGATTGTCATGTCTTATTGTCACTGATCACTAAGATTGTTATGGGCCAGGATGAGGTTCAGTTCAACCCACGTACATGTTGGATACTCACTTTATGTGTGGACCCCTGGATGTAGACGTTAAGATGTTTGAGCCAGAGCTGAGGGCGGCCGGGTTGTAGAGAGACAGAGACTCCCTTGAAACGCATTGAGTGGAATGACACGTAGACGCTTGTCAGTGACAAAAAGAACACTCTCACTTGGATTATTTACTGCCTTAAAACAGCCTTGAGAAGCAGAATTCATTGTCCTCGGAGGTATCACCCGATCTCCCTGGCAGGCAGGGGCTAAGCTCAGAAGCAAATGGAGAGTTTTGTTTTGTCTTTTTTTAATGTTTATTTATTCTTGAGAGAGAAAGAGAGAGTGTGCGCACATGCATGCAAGTTGGGGAGGGGCAGAGAGAGAGGGAGACACAGAATCTGTGGCAGTCTCCAGGCTCTGAGCTGTCAGCACAGAGCCTGACACAGGGCTTGAACCTACGAGGAGTGAGATTGTGACCTGAGCTGAAGTCAGACGCTTAGCTGACTGAGCCACCCAGTTGTCCCTATAGGGTTTTTTTTTAATGTTTACTTATTTTTGAGAGAGAGAGAGAGAGAGAGAGAGAGAGAGAACGAGCACACAAGTGGGGGAGGGCAGAGAGAGGGAGACACAGAATCTGAAGCAGGCTCCAGGCTCCGAGTTGTCAGCACAGAGCCTGACACGGGGCTCGAACCCGCAAACAGTGAGATCATGACCTGAGCCGAAGTTGGACGCTTAACCGACTGAGCCACCCAGGTGCCCCGCAAACGTAGGTTTTAGGATGACAGTTCAGCCCACTGTGCTCTGTCACCCAGCCCATCGCTGCCATCTCCCCCCACCTCCCCCACAGCTGGGTGATTTTCTCAAAGAACACGTCCCGGGGCTGTGGAAACAGCTCTACCTTTGTCTCCTTTCTTGCTGGAGAGGTCCCAGTCCAAAGCCAGACAGGCACGTGGTCTGGCAGCTGCCCCTGAGCCAAAGGATTCCAACAGCCAGACAAAACGCACGCTGCCCCGGGGCCCCAAAGAAATTAAGTATAGTTCTGTTAAGAAAAAAAAAAAAATCCCGTGTCACCTTTAGATTCCCTGAAGTCCTAATGACTCTTTGATCTGGAGGGGATTTCTCTGGGCCAGTAGGATGGGGTTAGAGGGGTAGGAAGCAGCTGGGAGGCAGCTGGGGTCCAAGTCCCCTGCCTGTGGAGGATCAGGGAGCATCTTCTGTGCCCTGAGACCGCACAAGAGGCTGACCATGGGCCTTTGGAGTCACCTAGGCCAGAGGCTAAAATCCTGACACCACATTTGCCTCTCTAGGACCGTGGACCAGTTAGTTGACCTGTCTGTGCATCACCTCCTTGTCTCTTGGATGGATTGGTGTCTGTCTGCCTACCTAAGAGGTATTGACATGGCCTGTTTAAAGTTCTTGGCACATGGGAGGGCACAGTAAGCCGTGCTGTAATTATTAATTTTTTTTTTGTTTATTCAATTAGGCAGCCAGTAAAATCTTAAGACTTTAGATGAAGGGTGGAACATTCCTTCTTTCAGAATGACCCCTCTGCTAGTAGGGCCATCAGCCATGTTGTAATTACAGTACCTTTGGTCAAACTCACAGAGTGCATTTGAGGAACGCACTAGCATGGGAAAGTGGGGGGATAAGTGACCTGGCACTAGAGGAGGGGTCTCCCCGAGAAAGGTGGAGAAGGAGGGATAAGGAGACCCCCGGGGGAAAGCCAAAGGAGGGCATTCCAGGCAAAGAGAGCCGTGTGCGTAAAAGCACAAGGTCCAGAGAACACGAGGCGTGTTCGGGAACTATCTGCGGTTATACTAGAACAGTAGGCGGCGGTCCCTGTCTCAGGGGCCCGGCCAAGTTCCCAGGATGCGGGATCCAAATCCTCTTATACGTCAGTGCTTCCTGGAAGAGGAGGTGTTTCATCAGCTGTGTTAGGAAGAAGGGGAGCAGCCGTTTCATTGATGGAAACACATGGCGTGCCGTAGGTGGTAAATGAATGGGTGGTGACGTGATGAAGGCCAGTGGCAGCATGCTGAGTAGGTTTGCTAGGAGCAGGGCCAGAGGGATGAGCGGTGCCAGGTGTGAGGCCCACGTCGAAACAACCAGCATCCCGCGGCCGAAACCAGCGAGAGGCTGTCCCGCTTGGCGGTCATGTCGGGACGCGCGCTTCTGGCCAGCAGGCCTGCACCTCCCTCTGGTCCCAGGCCTGGAGGTGGCCCTCGCTGGGACCAGGATAAGCACGGGAGCCGCAAATGTAGTCGTTTTTTTGTTTTGTTTTGTTTTCCAATAAGCGTTTCGTTAACTGTTCTGACTTCTCTTTGGAGCACTCAGTTCGGCCTCGTTTTCTGGGACCTAAAGTCGTTTTTTCTCCTGCTGGATTTGTCTCAGGCTAGATTCTTTGGAAAGCAGTCTTACCGAGTGACTGCGTCCCGTGTCAAGTTCCATGTCAGCGGTCTCGGTGCTGGACAGTGTCAACCGGGGTCCTGGCCATCGTCCTTTTTGTCCTATGCAGATGTCAAGATTGTTGCCCGAGTCGGCACACACCGAGGCCCTGTGCCAGGCACTGAGGATATAAAAGAGAATGGGATAGTTTGAAGGCCCCTCTCTTCAAGGAGGTGGAGACAATTATTACAATAGAGTACAATAAGTGTGATGTCACAGATTTAAGGAAAGCGCATAGAAACTCAAGGGTAAGGATAATTAATTCTGCCAGGTGGTACAGGTGGGTGGGGGAGGGTAACATCTCAGGTAGGCATTCATTCATTCATTTATTCAGAAAAATATTTAGAGAGTACCCCCCACATGCCAGGTGCTATTCTAAGCACTTGGGACGCTTGACCGAACCAGAGATCCTTGCCTGTGCAGCTGACCTCCTGTGTGTGCATCAGGGATGGGGTGTAGACAGTAGCGGTAAATGTAAACAAAGGAAATTGTGTAGGATGTTGGAAGGTGGTGAATGGCCCAGGAAAAGGGGATAGAGAATGCAGACGGGGATGTAGTTGCCCCAGGGTTATAACGTTAAAGGTCAGGTGCATTACAGAGGTGGGCCAGTCATGCCCAGCAGGGGTTTTCCTTGGCTCTTGGTGGACCCTGGGAGCCCTAGTCACGGTCTGCTGTGGCTCACCGTCCAGCTGAAACTTTGCAGCCAAGGATAGCCATTGGCCTGTTGCTCTGAGTTGCCTGAATCTGACCTTAGGGCACTTGCACCGCACCCCAGCCGCCCTCCCTGCAGTCTGTTCAGCTTGGCCTCCAGGACGGAGGCCGTACTGGACGGAGAGCCCTGGAGGCTCATCGATTCCTTCCAAATTTCGTTAAGTGTCAGAGAAAGACACTACCTCTAATTTCTAACAAACCTCCATGAACAGAGCTGAATGTCAAGTGAGCAGGTCTCTGGCCATGGTGCTGTGGGTGGATTTGGTGACATCGTCAGTTTTGGAGGCCCCCTTGGCTGTACCCAAGTGACATCAGCTAGAACGAGGGTAGGATTGACACATCACCTGGGTACCTACGGCTGGACTCCTCCCTTTGAATCCTGGGCCCTTTTTACGGCAGTTTTTGTCTAGCGTTGGCTTCTCACCTCCTGAGGGGACACGACCGTGAGCGCATTGGCCTCTGATGCTGTGGTTCAGTGAGGCTGTGGCTTCTGTGCTTTGGGTGCGTTTTAATGTCACAGAGCTGTCTATGGTCTTCAGCAGCCGCAGCGAGGAGACACGTAATCTACTGAAGTGTTTAACTTGCACTATTTTTTTTTTTTTTCAGAAAATAGGTAAAGGTGTAAAGAAATAAAGATCGAGTACAGTTCCACCATCCAAAACTTCTGCTAGCGATTTGGTATAGATCCTTAGACTTTTTCTGTGTGTGTGTGTGTGTGTGTGTGTGTGTGCGCGCGCGTGCGCACGTATACACAGGCTGGGTTGCGCCATATAAAAGTGCTGCTTGTCTAAGTCAAAAATGGCCAAGGGGCGCCTGGGTGGCTCAGTCGGTTGAGCGACCGACTTCGGCTCAGGTGGTGATCTCATGGTCCCTGAGTTTGAGCCCTGCGTCGGGCTCTGTGCTGACAGCTCAGAGCCTGGAGCCTGCTTCGGATTCTGTCTCCCTCCCTCTCTGTTCCTAACCCACTCACATTCTGTCTCTGTCTCTGTCTCTCTCAAAAAGAAATTAAATAAACATCTTAAAAAGTGGCCAATTTTCACTTGATTCAACCAAATAGAAGCGTATATACAACAGGTACACATGTATTTAAACCAAACGGGACCATCCAACAACATAGGTTTGTCTAAGCTTATTTAGCTTCCGCTATGTCTCGGGTCTAGAAACAGTATATCAGAATGGTCAAGGGCATGGGTCCTTAGGGCTCAAATTCTGTCTCCAGCAGTTACTCACCTGGGCAGGTTCCTGAGGCTTCCCGAGCCGGGGTTGGCCCCCTAGTCTGGTGGGGATGATCACAGTGCTGTCTACCTGGGGTGTGGTGAGGGCATGCTCTGTGTGCCGTTATTTCTATGTTTCCAGAGAAGTAGAGATGATGTATTACTTCCCTGTAGTCAGTACACTATTACCAGACATTTAACTATGTCCTATGTCCATTTCCCACCATGAAGGTGACGTTCTTGTACACACATCGAAGAGTGACGCTTTTTCACTGCTTTAACACTTGAAATACTTGGGGTTTAAGGTTTTAGGTTTTTATTATCGAGAAATGTATTGGATATATAACATTGTGTAACTTTAAGGTATACAATGTGTTGATTTCTTCCATTTCCATATTACAATATGATTGCCATTGGATTGATAAAGGTTTTTGGCGTTTAAGAATTCTTTTTATTAATGTGTTTCTAGCTGAGTGGTAGGCCCAGGGGATGCTCGCTTGGACTGTTGTATATAATTCTGCAAATGGGGGTCCCTGGACCCGGCTTCCTCTTCGTTTGCTTTTTTTCTTTATTTTAATTTTAATTTTTTAATTTTATTTGAGAGAGAGAATATGAGCAGGGAGAGGGGCAAAGAGAGAGAATCCTAAGCAGGCTCCACGCTCAGTGCAGAGCCCGATGCAGGACCCAGGCCCACAGCCCTGGGATCAGGACCTGAGCTGAAATCAAGAGTTGGATGCTCAACCAACTGAACCACCCAGACGCCCCTTCATTTGCTCTTCAGTGCTCCAGCAACACATCCCCACACTGGGCACCGGCCCCCACTTCTGTGCCTTGATGCCTGCTTCTCCACACCAACGTCCCTGCAGGCCCCTCCTCCAGGCTGGGTAGGCGGCTGGCTCTTCCTCCAAGGGAGGACGCCCACACCGGCCCTGCAGCCTTGGTCAGATGCCCCCCCCCCCCCCACTCTGCACTCACCAGTATCTCCTCTCTAACCGGCTGTGCACACAGAGCACTTACATCTGACTCATGCATGAGTTAACTTAGTACAGCACTTGACGCATAGGTGCTTGATATATGTTTGGTGGGTGAATTTCGTGAGTGTATAAAGTCATCGCTGACTAAACTCATGGGGGCCAGATCCCGAAAGCCTTTTCCCCGCCTGCAGTGGTGAGCCCCTGGACACCTGGGCATGGTTGGAGCCGTGCTTGAGAAAGAGGGGTCTGGCCATTTGTACCTACCAGGAGCTGAGGGCCCTTTGGGTGACCCCCCTCCTGAACCTCGAGGCTCTTACCCCCTCCTTCCCTGAGGAAGGGCTCCTCTTCACTCCTCGGGAAACAGAAGTGAGAGTTCTTGGGTCCTCTGCTTTCGGAGGAAGTCATATCAGAGCGCCAGTGATGGTGATGAAATCCACCCCCGGAATTAGCAACCACCGCCCCCCCGCCCCCTCCACTTTAGCAAACTGCTCGGCAGCTCTTCCCCAGCTTGTTTTGACTCCCTGGGTTCTGGGCCAGAACATCCATCGGGGCTCCTGCCTGCCAGCCAGGACATTCCTTGGCCTCCCCGGGGTGACCAGATCCTGCACTGCCCCTCCACTCCCTCCTCTTCGGCTCTGCCCAGAGATCAGTGATGCCTGTACTTTGATTGTGTGTTAATAAGGACTTCAGTGGGCCGCCTGGGTGGCTCAGTCGGTTCAGCGTCTGACTGTTGATTTTGGCTCAGGTCGTCATCTCATGGTGTGTGGGATGGAACCCTGCATCAGGCTCTGCGCCGCTGACAATGCGGAGCCTGCTTGGGATTCTCTCTCTCTCTCTCTCTCTCTCTCTCTCTCTTTTTCTCTGCCCCTGCCCCTTGCACTCTCTCTTTCTCAAAATAAAGAAATAAACTTACAAAAAAAAAAAATCATAAGGACTTCAGTTCTGGAGGCTAGGGCTTGACAGACCTGTGTGTTCTCTCAGTGGAAGTGAGTCTGACTTGTCCTTCCCAGGCCTGGAAGGATAGAGCCGGGATCCGTGAGGTCACAGCTGGAGCAAGGTCTTGGCTGAAATCCTGGCTGTGCTGCTGGCCAGCCAGGCATCCCACAACTAGCTGGGCAAGTCGCTTCACTGTTCCAAGACTCCGTTTCCTCATCTCATCAGCGGAGTTGACAGCCCGGCTGCGACCATAGGGTTAAATGACATCATGTGTGCAAATGAGCCTGGGATCTATTACAGGCCAGGAGAGGTTAATGGCATTAGGGAATCAGAGCTGGAACTACAATAAGGTAGAGACCATTCAGTCCGAGTTTCAGATAAGGGAGTTTCAGATAAGGGAATTCGAGATCCACAGGTTGTGGTGGGTGGGGCTTGGGGTGGGGGAGTGGAAGGAAACGGAGAGAAGAATTGAGAGGGGATCTGGACATTCTGCCTTATGCTTCCTGTGTCTCACCCCCCGCCCCGCCCCGCCCCGCTCCCCACCAGCACACACATCTGCCAAAGGAAGCCCCAATTTCATGTCTCTTTCCTGAAAGGCCTCATCGAAGAAGAAGAGCACAGAAGTGACCGAGTGTGTCAGCATTGATTCCGTGGAGGTGCAAGCAGTTCCAAAGCTGGAAGGCAGGGGGAAGGAGGGCGCGAGTTAGTGTGAGAAACAAGGCGGGGATGGGGGAGAATTGGCCCCGGGGAAGAGGAGGCAGAGAGGACTGGCTTCGTTTCTTTCTTCAAGCTTCTGTGGAATGGGCCTTCAGTGCCCCGAGACCTGGCAGCCCCCCACTTTCCTAGACAACATTTCTGCCTTCTCCCCCGCCCTCCCTCTCAGCCCCTGACCTTGCTTCCTGTTTCAACAGTGAGGGCTAGATGCAATCCCCAGAAAGCCGGCACGAGCCCCCGCCAGCCATCTGCCGACACCTGTTTCCATACGCTGTGACCTGGGCCCGTGCCTGACAGAGTGGCCAGCGCCTCCTGTGCACGAGGCCCCTTCCCCTGCCCCCTTCCCGTGACGCTCCAGTCCTTCCCCTCACACCTATACAAACGTGTTGTGATTTCTCCCATTTAAAACAAGGAAACCTATGGGGCTCCTGGGTGGCGCAGTCGGTTAAGCGTCGGACTTTGGCTCGGCTCTCAGTCCCAGGTTCCTGGGTTCGAGCCCGACGTGGGGCTCTGCGTTGACAGCTCAGAGCCTGGAACCTGCTTCAGATTCTGTGTCTCCCTCTCCCTCTCTCTCTCTCTGCCTCTCCCCTGCTTGTGTTCTCTCTCAAAAATAAATAAATAAATAAACATTAAAAAATAAATAAAACCAGGACACCTGGACCCCGCCTCCATCTGTCTCAGCCCCCTGGCTGGAAGGAGCCCCTTCTTCCTCTCTCTGAGTCCCCCCTGCAGGCTCTGCCCCCTTCCACTCTCCCCGAAAGCCCTTTTAAAGATCACTACGATGTCCCTCCTGGTGGTCAGTTTTCAGCTCTCCTTTGCTTGGTCTGTTGGCAGCTTTCACAGCTGCTCACCCCCCCGTTGAAAATACATCTCAGGGGCACCTGGGTGGCTCAGTCCGTTGAGCGTCAGACTTTGGCTCAGGTCGTGATCTCACGCTTCGTGAGTTTGAGCCCCGCATCTGGCTCTGGGCTGACAGCTCAGAGCCTGTGCCTGCTTCGGATTCTGTGTCTCCTTCTCTCTCTGCTCATCCCCTACTCATGCTCTGTCTCTCACTCTGTCTGTCTCTCTCTCTCAAAAATAAATAAATAAATATCAAAAAGAAAAGAAAAGACATCTCTTCATGTGCCTTTCAGGGTGCCATGCTTCCGGTTTTCCTTCTTCTTCATGGGCTGTTTCTTTTCTGTTTCCACCCCTCGCTCCTTCCTACCTCTTTGTTGAATATTGGGTGTCCTCAGGCTGTCCCCAGATGTCTCATCTGCACTCACTCCTTGGTGATCTTACCCAGCCTTAAATCCTGTCTATATGTGGATGGCCACCAAATCAATTGATCTAGCTCAAACCCCTTCTGATTTCCAGGTTTGCGCCCCACCCTGCTGCCCCAGATCAGATAGAGTTCCATTTGGTATCTGGTGGGCATCTCATTGTAACATGCCCCCAAACCACGGTCCTGTCTGCCCCCAAACCCACTCTTCCTTTGGTTCTCTATCGTGTGGATGGCAACTCAGCCCTGCACAGTGTTCTGGCACGTTGTCAGATGCCACTCTTGACTCCTTCCTTCCTCACACCCCACGTCCAAGTCATCAGCAAACCCCGTCGGCTCTACCTTCAAAATATATCCAAAATTCCTGAAGTCAAGACTACACTGTATGTTAACTAACTTGAATTTAAATTCATATGTGTGTGTGTATGTATATATATATACGTATATATGTGCATATATATATGTATATATGTGCATATATATATATGTATACACACACACACACACACACACACACACACACACAAACACATATGTATGTATATCCAAATCCATCTCAGCATTTGCACCACGACCAGCCTGGTCTGGGCCCTCATCCTCTCTGGCCTGAACTGATTCATCCGCGATGCATCTGCTCTCCCCGATTCCCTGCTTGTCAGCACAGCAGCCCGAGAGCGGGGTCCTCGAGAACAGGAGTCTGATGACATCACCCTTTGCTCCAAACCTCCCAGGGGCTCCTCTCTCGCTGAGACAAAGACCGTTCCTTGCCAGGGCCCATGTGACCCCTTGTGATTCGGCCTCTCCAACCTCCAGGCTGCAGCCATACTAAACCTCCCACCTGGCCTCCCTCAGGCCTCCTTCCTCATCACCCTCTGTCACCTAATACAGCCTTCCCTGGTGACCCTGGGTGAGGTCGTAACACCAGCCTAGTATGCCCCAGCCCCGTTCTCGGCACCTGCCACCTCTCAGACACGATATAGATCGTATTTATTTGTTCACTGTCACGCTGCCTTCCACCCGAATATAAGATCCACGGGGCAGAGACGGGTTGTCTTGGGTGCATGACCACTGTGCCCGGCACATTGTAGGCCTTCAGGAAGTACGTGCCGAACGAATGAGTGAGTGTGTAAAGGATTTGAAGCAGTTGCTCCTTGCATTTAGGGAAGGCCAGAAGAGCTTCAGATGGTCTCTAAGGATCTGCTAACCACAATCAGGTGAAACAGAGGGAGAGGTGCTGGAGAGCTGGGCTGGGCATCTTCTAGAAGAAAGTAGATGACGATCTGTGAGGGGCCAGGTCTATTGCTGGCCAGACTACAAGGGAGGAGAGCTCTTTTCCTGAGCCTTATGTAACAGATGTGGTTTTGTGTAAATCACACTTCTGTAAATGGAATCCTATTTTAAATGTACTAGCAGAGGCTGCTATTTAAAGGAATGTGATGCCAAATTCTTTTGTGAAATGAATCATCTCCTAATGTGTCCTTAGTGTCAATTCATATCCCCCCCCCCCCCCACCAAGAAATGTGTATTGACTTAAACCAAAGTCTGCCTGTCTGAGGTAAGGAAACCTCCACGTCCCGTTTTTCCTCTGTCCTGGCCATTCCCTTTCTCTTTGTCCTCATTCTTCCCCTGCTTCATTCCTGCCTTTCCTTTGGCTGAGTTGTTGTTGTTGTTGTTGTTTCCTCCTTAGACTCTGACATAGAATGTTCTTCTGTAGCATGACCAGAAGTAAAGGGTACGAGGGGCGCCTGGGTGGCTCAGTCGGTCGAGCGTCCGACTTCGGCCCAGATCATGATCTCACAGTTCGTGAGTTCGAGCCCCGCATCGGGCTCTGTGCTGACAGCTCCGAGCCTGGAGCCTGCTTTGGATTCTGTGTCTCCCTCTCTCTCTGCCCCTGCCTCGCTCACATTCTGTCTCTCTCTCTCTCTCTCTCTCTCTCTCTCTCTCAAAAATAGAAATAAACATTAAGAGTACAAGGGGCGCCTGGGTGGCTCAGTCCCTTGAGCGTCCAACCCTTGATTTCAACTCAGGTCATGATCCCAGGGTCCTGGGATTGAGCCCCATGTGGGGCTCTGTGCCGAGCACGGAGCCTGCCTGAGATTCTCTCTCTCCCTCTGCCCCTCTCTCCAGCTCGTGCTCTCTCTCTCTCTCTCTCTCAAAGAAAGAAAGGAAAGAAGGAAGGAAGAGAAAGAAAGAAAGAAAGAAAGAAAGAAAGAAAGGGAGGGAGGAAGGAAGGAAGGGAGGGAGGGAGGAAGGAAAAGAAAAAGAAAGAAAGAAAGAGGGAAGAAGGAATGAAGGAAGGAAGGGAGGGAGGAAGGAAGTAAGGAAGGGAGGGAGGAAGGAAGAGAAAGAAAGAAAGAAAGAAAGAAAGAAAGAAAGAAAGAAAGAAAGAAAGGGAGGGAAGAAGGAAGGGAGGGAGGGAGGAAGGAAAAGGAAGAAGAAAGAAAGAAAGAAAGAAAGAAAGAAAGAAAGAAAGAAAGAAAGAAAGAAAGAAAGTAAGTTAGTTGAACAGTGGTCCCCTTCCAGACCAAATGAATCCAGTCTGGGGTGGAGCGGAGGAGTCTGTTGGGGTGATAGTCTCAGGTGATACTTGTGCACAGCCGAGTTTGGGAACCACTGACCAAAGAAGCAATCGTGTGCTATTTGCCGTTCTCACATCCAAGCTCACCCCCTGCAGGACTGGTGAGGCTGGATTAGCATCCACTTTGGGGTTTTGCCGAGGGTGGCCAGTGTGAATCTGGCTGTAGACTGTTCTAGGACTGGCTGGAGGTCAGGGCTCAGGAATATCCCCTCTCAGTGCATCACCCATCCTGCTAATATTGTAGACGAGAGCAAGGTCCTGTGGCCACACTGCCTGGTAGAGTTCTGTCCTAGTTCTCTCCAGAGTTTTGCAACAAACTTGGGCTTCCCAGACCCGCCACCCAATCTCTGTTTCCCTTCCAACCTGAATGTGTCTCTCTGAGAAAACACAACTGTGTGTTAAGGGTTTGGTGGAAAGTGTGGGAGCATCTAAGACCAGAAACTGCCTCCTAAAAATAGTGGAAGGTTGACTCATTTATTTAGAGGTTATTTGGCCTAGGGTCAGGTTTCCACTCTGGATTTTCTGAGAAATTTTTCCTTTTGGTTCTGATCAGACCAAGAGATCATAACATCTGCTAGTAGGCCTTGTTGGACCTTTTACAAGACAAGAGAAATCTGCCTCTAAGATAATGAATGTGGGTGGCTCAGTCGGTTGAGCAGCCAACTCTTGATTTCAACTCAGGTCACAATCTCATGGTTCGTGAGTTCAAGCCCCATGTCGGGCTCTGTGCTGACAGTGTGGAGCCTACTTGGGATTCTCTGTCTTCCTCTCTCTCTTTCCCTCCCCTGCTCATGTTCTCTCTCTCAAAATAAATTAATACAATTAAAAAATATTTTTTTTTAAGTTCTCATCACAAGGGAAAATTTTTTTTAAAAGATAATGAATGTGTTGAGGGCAGAGCAGAGGCTTAGCAAACAAGTCGGCTTTGGCTAAGAGATCAGTTATAACTATCTGACTACATCTAACTAGGACATAGAATGCGTACCTGACGGAGAAGGGCCGGTGCTGGGGCTGCTGTGTGGCTTGACCTCTCCAAGCCCACTTGTTAATAAAGTGCGGCCCGCCTCCCTCCTCGGGTGTTCTCAGCATCAATAAGACAGTGGATTTGAAAGCTCTTGGAAGCTGAAAAGGACTAAGCAAAAATTGGAAATGCTTATTGCCATTATCATTCAAGCCCACCTGGTATTTACACACTGGAGTGAGCCAAGCAGGTAAATTGGGAATGTTTAAAGTTACAGAATTAGTCGATGGACTCAGATAAGAACGCTATCTCCTCAGAGCCACCCCTGTACATAAAGTGGGGTTGTCTTTATGTACAAATTGTGTTCATGGGGGTGCCTGGGTGGCTCAGTCGTTTGAGTGTCTGACTTCGGTTCAGGTCATGATCTTACGGTTCATGAGTTCGAGCCCCACATCAGGCTCTCTGCTGCCTGTCAGCGCAGAACAAAACCGTGTTCACGAGCCCAAAACAAAACCGCGTTCATGAAGATCGGATCATAGTCGCGTGAAGACCACCCTCTGAAGCGAGACATAAAAGCTGAAGAATTGAGCGGGGAGGGCACCCTGAGCCGAAACGGAGAGTTTGGACCCCAGAAGGTCAGGAGTCACCCTAGAGTCCTCAGCTGGGAGGAACACACGAGGAGTTACTCCTGAGGCTTTATTATTTGGGTCCATTTGTGGTGGAGACTAGAGGTGGGGGGCCATATAGCGAAATGGGCATTAGGTAGGGGGGGCGTGTGGTAGAAATGGAACCAAAAATAGCGATCTGCAGGAGAAGTGGCAGGCTTTGGCACATCTGGGTACAGCAAGTGCTTCCTGGCTCATTCATGTGACAGACGGAACAGGGCTCTGGAAGGACACAGAGCGGGGAATGAATGGGTGGCTCCTATGCCCAGGGACCCCCTGTCAGCCCGGCACCACCTCCCCCTTGGGTCTTGAGATAGTGGGAGAAACGTTGCTCTGTGTTACTAAAAGAGAAGAGACAAAACCGACCTCACAGAAAGCTGAGGTGGGGGGTGCAGGGGAGGGGAAGAGAGGAAGCTGGCAATGCCGGTGGTTTGGGGAGAGACACAGCACAGGGTTTCCGCTCTTACAGAGCAGCTGTCTCTCTGGGAGGCAAGGGGTGTCGCAAAAGGCCACTCCAGCCCGGCCGGTGAAGAGCGAACCATCAGGACATGTCTGATGAGGCTGCCCGAGTCTTGACCGTGTGGGCAGACTTGCCTGGAAAGTGACTGTGACACGTTCTCCGGTGCAAAATTCCTGGTGAACAGGGGCATTGCGATTTCATTTGCTCAGAAGGCAGAACCGATGCTTCCTCTGTGGCAAGAGAGGCAGAACTGTAGCAGAGGGGTGCTGGTCCAAAGCCTCGGCCACCTGCAGGTGGGCAGAGGGGAGAGGGGCCATGAGACCCACTGTCTCAGTACCTAACCCTCTCGTCCTGTCTCCCAGGGCCTTCTGAAGGTCTAGGTGGGCCCCACGCCCAGGGTTGTTAAGGAAGGAGACACTGGTGTATGGAGAAAAGGGGGAGCCTCGTGAGAAACCAGGCTGCTCAAGTCCATGGGCAGTGTGGGCATGGGATTGTAGGTCGGTGGATGCAAGTACAGGTAATATGGCAGCTTTTGCCCAAGGATATGACAGGATGACCTGGCAGAAGGGGACTCTTGGGCAGCAGCAATTATAAATGAAGGCAGTAAGACTAGAACCACAGAGGTGACAGAAAACTGAATGTGTTGCCTTCTCCAGGTCGGGAGGGACGAGGTAGGGTCCCCTGCCTTTCTGTCATCAGTTACCCCCGTGCTGAATGATCTGATTTGGAGAAGTTCTGGGGAACTCTGGGGACACGGGGCTGTAGGGAGTCCCAGGGTGACGGTAGAGGAACCAAGAGCGGGAGGGGACAGGATGACCTGGGAAGGTCTCCCAGAGGCTTGCAAGTGTGGGGAGGGGCCTCCCAGGAGGGACGCTGGGCTCTCACTTTGTCCCTTTCTTCGTGCCTTGGAATTTGGGGAGCTTTGGGACCAGTAATGAGGGGCAGGCAGATCGGAGAGGTGTCTTGTGTAGAAAGGGAGAGTACTCTTCACAGGATTCATGAGCATCCTGGATCGGTTTCAGAGAAGGACGGAGGGGCACAGGCATCCCTTGGAGAGACTGCAGGTTCGGTTCCAGACCACCGCAGCAACGCGAACATCGCAAGAAAGCAGGGTCAGATGAAATTTTTGTTGCCCACTGCCTATAAAGGTTACATCTACCTTGTGCTGTAGCCTCTTAAGTATGCATTCGTGTCCTGTCAAAAGAACAAAATGCATATCTGCCTTAATTAAAAATGCTTTTGTTAAACAAAAAAATGCTAACCATCATCTAAGCTCTCAGCTAGTCGTCATCGCTGATCACAGATCACCACGACACATAATAATAACGAAAAAGTTTGCGGTATTGCAGGAATCACCAAAAGGTGACCAGAGACACGAAGTGAGCAAATGGTACTAGCAGAGTGGTGCCGATAGACTTCCTTGATGTAGGGTCTCCACAAACCATCCGTCTGTAAAAAAAAAAAAAAATGCAGCATCTGTGAAGCAGTAAAGCAAAATGCAATAAATCGAGGCATGCCTGTATTTGTCTCTGGCAAAAGAGATGGGTTTTTTTTGCAGCCTCTCTGCCCTCATTCTGGGGAGATCCTATGCCTGTGTGTTCTCCTCATCCTCATGCATGACCCTGTCTGGAGAAGGAGAGCCAGCCTTGCAGCCACCATTCCAACGGGAACACGCTGGGAGGGCTTGGAGGGAGGGACGCTGGTGAGGGACAGGTACTGAGAGCCCCACCCCTGAACCCCAGGCCCTGGGAAGGAGGGCCGTTCATTTTGTCTTGGCTGCTTCCCACTCTGCCTCCCATCCTCTCCTCCCCATACAGACTTTCACCTCCATCACAGAGCTGCTGCAGTTCTTGCCCTGGTCACCAGTGATGTCATATGCAGTGGCGAATTCTCGGTCCTCACCCACCTGCCGCTGCAGCACTCTTTGACACACTGTCTTCACCAACAGGGGTTATCCCCCCACCCCTCGATTCTCCTCCTGCCTCACTTGGCTGTTACTTCTGTCTTCTTCCCCGGTTTTCTCATTCCTCCCAGAATTCCATCCCCAGCTCCTCTGGAACCTCGTAGGCTCACAAGGCATAGGGACCCTGGAAGACCGTCTTGTGTAAACACTCCTCCGGCAGCCCGGGCCAAGCATCCGTGCCCACCTTCCAAAGTCTCCTTGTCCACCTCCCACTAAACTTGCTTTCTTTATCTTTAAGGCCAGGTCTATTGAAATATAATGTAGAGGGGCGCCTGGGTGGCTCAGTCGGTTGAGCGGCCGACTTCGGCTCAGGTCACGATCTCGCGGTCCGCGAGTTCGAGCCCCGCGTCGGGCTCTGTGCTGACGTCGGGCTCTGTGCTGACGGCTCGGAGCCTGGAGCCTGCTTCCGATTCTGTGTCTCCCTCTCTCTCTCTGCCCCTCCCCCCTTCATGCTCTGTCTCTCCCTGTCTCAAAAATAAATAAAGGTTAAAAAAAAATTTTTTTTAAAAAGAAATATAATGTAGATGTCATAAAAGTCACCATTGTTGGCATAGAGTTTTGTGAGTTTTGACAGGAACATGCAGTTAGGTAAACTCCACGCAGTCGAGACTGAGGATAGGATCACCTCCCTCAAATCATGCCCCTTTGTAACCACCCCTTCCTCTCCCTCCAGTCCCTGGCAACCAGTGACCTGTTTTTGGTTGTTTTTTTTTTTTTTTATTCCTATAATTCTAACTTTTCCAGAATGTCCTATAAATGGAATCATGCAGTTTGTGGCCTTTTGAGTCTGGCTTCTGTCACTTGACATTCATACTTTGAAGATTCACCCATGTTGTTGGCATGAATCAATAGTTTGTTCCCTTTTATTGCTTCCTGTGGTGGGGCTGTACTGCAGCTTGTGTATTCATCCCCAAGTTCAAGGACGTCGTAACTGTTTCCAGTTTGGAGGATGACGGACACAAAACACAGCTTCTCTTAATGCTCACTGCCGGGTTGTGTCAGATCCCCGAGGACCTCCACTTCCCAAGTGCTGGGAATTGAGATATTTAAAGACCTCTGTACCCTTTCTTGCCCATCCCTACTTTGCACCACCCCTTGCCCTGATATCTGTTCTTATCTGACCTTGGGTGGTTCCCCATACTCATTGGGTTCCTTTGCATGCACCCACATTATCCATGTTCCTCTTGGATGGGGCGCCCAAAGCTGCATGCCCTATTTGGTGCCCGGCAGGATGTCTGGCACATGGTGGGATGAATCAGTACTCCCAAATGCGGTTGAAAGCCATAAAACCAAGGACCGGCTCTTGTTCTCGGTCATCTAATTCTGTTGATATAGCCCAAAATGAACTTCGCTTCTTGAATTTCATGTTATTATAGTGGCCACGTCATACTGTTAAACTCAGCTAACCTACCGGGAACTCACTGGGCACTTACTGTCTGACCATGTGCAGTTGAATTCTGGGCCCAGGCGTATTCCTGTGTTCCACTGGTTATCACCTATAGTCATACCCTTCCACTGTCATCCAAACACGTGTGCGCTTGCTCTAGACATTACTGAGCTCTGGCGCTATGCCTTCTGTATACCCTCAGTAGTAAACACAGTGGAGGGCACAAGTCCAGGGTGGCGGCACACCCTACCCCAAGGTGACGGTAGCCAGTTATCAACACCTGCAAGCAGAGACAGCTGCCCTCATGGATCTTCCCTCATAACCCAGGGACTGGCAAGCTTTTCCAGAAAAGGGCCAGGTAGTAAACTTTTGGCTTTGTGGCCAGATGCTGTTGCTTCCTCCTCCCTCTCCCTTCCTCCTCTTCCCTTAAAAATGTCAAAACCAACCTTCACTCACAGGCCACACACAAGCAGGCTGCAGATTCAGCTGGAGGTTAGTGGTTTGCAACACTGATATCCTGTAGTTTCTTGTCCTTGTGTATGAGATGTTGTAAGAAACTTTGTTAAATGCCTTGATCCTCGAAATTCAGACACACGGTGCGTCTGCTTGATTTTTCTGAAATGTTGCCTTAGAGTCTACAAGGCACATCACCTTGGCTTGCTCCAGTTCACTCAGCACCGGCGACCCTTCGACACCCTCCTAACTCACCTTGGGTTTTCCCTTTCAATGCTCTGTCTGCCTTTTTCAGTTCAAAGATCCTTCTGGACGGAAAAGACAGAGGCAAAATAGGAGTTTATCATCCACAGTGCACCACTGGCGGAGAGCAGTGTGCCCATTCCGTCTTGTTCTTTTTGCGTTTTGTATGATAAGATAGCCTTTTTGGGTTTCCTCCACATTTTCTGGAAGCTTCATCTCATTTTCGGCTTTCACTTTCTGATACCACTCATCCGTCTGTGCCACTCGTAGACGTTGGCATAAGCAGCTTGCGTAAGTAGCTTGCACACCCAAACTGGTTACTTTTTTTCATAAAGCATTGCTGAAATTGCACAGAGAAGAGGGAAGGAAAGAACAGGAAGAGGAAGGAGGATGGTCCTTATCTCCCTACAAACAGTTAACTCTTGGATGGCAAGGTCCACTCTCTTCCATCTTGTGTTGTCCAGGAGCGCCTCGCTCCGTGCCCCACACCCAGGCACCTGGTCCAGTTGCATAGAATGCCCATCCCAGTCTGCAGAAGGCCCACTTGGGCTTGCATAGCTCAGTCCTACAGCCTAGAGGCAGCCCTGCACTACATCTGATAGGTATTCAGTCAAAATCACAATTCCTTGGTGTTTTCTACTTAAAAAAAAAAAAATCTTCCACAAAACACCAAATTCACCATCTTAGCCAATTTAAGGCGCATAATTGAGTAGCGTGGTGCAGCCACTGCCACTAGGTTCAGAACGTTTTCGGCATCCCAAGAGGAAACCCCATCCCCATGAGCCACTGCCCATCCCCCCACTCCTACCCGAACCTGGCAACCAGCAACCTGCCCCCTGTCCCTGTGGATTCACCCCTTCTGGGCGTTTCCTATGAATGGAATCCTATAGCCCATGACATCGTGTCTGGCTTCTTGACTTAGCATGATGTTTCTGAGGTTCATCCACACTCCTTTTTGTGTGTGGATGTGTGTTTTGATTGTGGCAAAACACATGTAACATAAAAATGTCCCATCTTAACCACTTTTAACGGTCCAGTTCAGTGGCATTGAGTGCATTCACACTTCTGCACCTGTCATCACCATCCATTTCCAGAACCTTTTCATCTTCCCAAACTGAGATCGGTCTCCACTGAACACTAACTCCCCATTCCCCCTTCCTCCCAGCCCCCGGCACCCACCATTCTGCCTCTGTCTCTTCTATTTTGACTACTCAAAGTAGCTCACGTACATGGAGTCCAACAGTATCCCTCCTTCTGTGTCTGGCTAACTTCACCGAGCATCATATACTCCAGGTTCATCCACACTGTAGTGTGTGGTAGGATTTCCATCTTTCTGAGGCTGAATAATATTCCATTGTGTGAACAGACCATGTCTTTACTTATCCATTGCTCTGTGGACGAACACTTGTGTTGCTCCCACCAGTGTTTTCCACTTCGGAGCACTGGTTTCCTGCTGCACGGTCTTGACCACCCTCCTCCCAACTCAGGTTTGTACCCCTCACCAATTGCAGGAGTCATTGACAGTTTTTAATCTTGTCAACTTGCTTACTCCGTCTTCCCTTCCAGACGATGAGACTGCAGAACAGTGCCTTTCTTTCTGCTAAGCCCTCTGAAATCTGTGTGACCCAGATGGCTTGGTTACTCCCCACCTATCCTGAACCTGGAGGATATGGTTGGGGGCTTCATAGAATGGGAGGAAGAGGGAGATGTGATTCTAATTTCAATACCCCCCAGGTTGTGATACAGAGAAGACACACAAAATACTAAAAAGAAAAAAAAAAATACTGTCATAGTCTGTCTGGGCTGCCATGATAAAATGCCATAGACTGAGTGGCTTAAATAACAGGAATTTATTTTTCACAGTTCTAGAGATTAGGTGCCTGCTGATTCCGATCCCTGGAGAGGGCTCTCCCTGTGACTTGTAGACGGCTGCCTTCTTGTTCTGTCCTCACATGGTGGAGAGAAAGAAAATGAGAGAAAGCAAAGATGCTCTGGTGTCTCTCTCTCCTTTTTTTAATGTTTTATTTGTTTTTGAGAGAGAGAGGGGAAGTTGGGAAGGGGCAGAGAGAAAGGAGGACAGAGGATCGAAGCAGGCTCTATGCTGACAGCCTCGAGCCCCACGTGGGGCTCAAATTCACAAACTGAGATCATGACCTGAGCCAAAGTCAGACACTCAGTGGACTGAGCCACCCAGGCACCCCCATAAGGGCACCGATTTCATCATGAGGAGCCCATTCTCACGAGTTCATATAACCCTAATCACCTCCCAAAAGCCCTCATCTCCAGATACCGTCACATTGGAGGTTACGACTTCAACTTACAAATTTGGGGGGTACACAATTCTGTTCATAACAAATAACCTTTTATAAAAACATGGAAATGAGTGGAAGTATTTAGCTGTGTAGAGCCTAGCTAAGTACTAGAAGATAATAAGAACAAGTAACTGGATATCATTAGTTAGAGCAGCTTCTATGTAACTATCAGCAAGAATTTTTTTTTTTTTTTTTTTTTTTTTTTTGAGAAAGAGCAGGTCGGGGAGTGAGGGAGGGGCAGAAGGTTGGCAGGGGAGAGAAAGAGATTGAGAATCTGAAGCAGGCTTCACGATCAGTGTGGAGCCAGACATGGGGCTCAATCCCACCACCCCACCACCCCAGGATCATGACCTGAGCCAAAACCAAGAGTCAGACGCTCAACCGACTGAGCCACCTGGGTGCTCCCCCCCCCCCACCAAGCAAGATTTTTGACTTAAGAACTGTGAGGAACTTGGAGGAAGGAGAAGATGGGGCATCCTAGACAGGAGAGGGGAGTGCACACGGTAGGGAGCACTGACAAGGAGGTCTGCTTGGAGAGATCTGAGCAGACAAGGCCTTCATCCATCAGTTCGTCTGGGTACCAGGCATAGTATGTGTGCTCACGGGGGAAACGGCCAGATAACATGGTCCCTGCCCTCACGGAGATCACTGGCAGGTGGGGAAAGACACCAAGCAAATGAACAAACAAGGGAATTTCAGCTTGCGATAAGAGCCTCTACAGGAAATAACCAGGGTGGTTAATCTTGGTAAAGAGATACTGCAGGACAAGGGGTGGGGAGATGCCGTAGATTAGATGGGCCGCCTAGGAGGTGACATTTGAACAGCCTGGAGAGGGAGGAAAAGCCAGCCTTGCAGATGGAAGAGCTTCCAGGCATAAGGAGCGTTAGCGACAGAAAGACTTAGAAACGCCGAAGGAACAAAAAGACAGCAGTGTGGTTGGACCAGGTGGGCTGCATGAAAGCACGGACTTCGTTCCGTGTGCACACGGTGACCAGCTCTGAGCGGGGGCGTGACCTCACACGCGTTCATACAGATCACTCTGGTTGCTGGGTGCAGAGCAGCTTGGGAAGGGCCGGTACGGTGGGGACCCTATCTCAGTGGCCCAGTGGGGACATCCTAGTGGTTTGGGCTGCGGAGGAGGCAGAGGAGTGGAGAGAAGCAGAGGGGCCAGGGGGTGGGAAGGGCCCAATGGTCGATGTCTGGATGGAAACTCAGAGGCAAAGGCTCATTAAGGAGGACTCGGAGGGACACGGGGAGAGAAATACACGGGTGGGCGTGCTGGCAGAAGTTGGGAGTGCAAAGCCACGGGCTTAGTTGAGATCATTAAGGAGGGAGGGCAAGTGGATAGAGATCTGGGGACGAGCCACCAAAGAAACCAGGGGACCAGGCGTCAGGGGTGGGAGGCGAGAGGCAGGCTGCTGACGGGGGCACAGTGTGGGGAGCCGAACTGGGTTGGAATCCTGGCCCCACCTGCTGTTGCCTGTGCTACTTTGGACAACTTGGCTCGGAAAATGTGGGCTCAGATTCCCCGCCTTCCAGGGCTGAAGGGGAGGATCAGAAGCAAATCTCCTGAGCGCAGCGCTCCGGGCCAGCTCTGCTGACAGCAATGATGACCGTGCTACTATTCTTTCTGATCCAGAGAAGATTTAAAAAGACTTGATGTGGGACACCATACATTCTTAGCGCGAAGGCACCCAGTGCGGAAGGCCACGTTTCATCTTCTGCACCTTGATTGTCCTTCCCCCGGGCTCTCATGACCTCACCTGGGTTCTGAACCCTGCCGCCCTGGCTCAGGCTCCGCATCCCGGCCATGAACTCAAGCTGTGCCCCCCCTCTCCCGTGACTGCTGCAGCGCCCTCCTGCGCTCCGTGCGTCCCCGGTGTCTTACCCTCTCCTCACCCATCACCAGCCTGGTCCTCCCCAGAGGACCCCTTTCTGCCCTGCGTCTCGGCATCGGCCACTTGGGAAGAAGGTTCTCCCAGCCCTGTGTTGGCTGAGCCCAGTTCGTGGAGGCCATCTCAGGGGTGCAGGCTGGTTGGGGGAAGGATGAGACCTGAGACCAACTTGCAGGTGTGAAAAGCGCCCTTCCTCTGGTCTGTTTCCCTCAGGCTCCAAACCACATGAGGGGAAGCACGCTGTAAGGTGTCACCAGCTCCCAGCCCGTCCCCAGGCCGCTGGTGGCCACCAGCTGTGCCTTTGCTCAGCCACCTGCACCCCACGTGCTCTTGGCATTTACTTTCTCTGCCTTCCTTCTGTCTCACTTTCTGCTTTCCCCTTCTGCTGCCCCGCCTGGTCTCACATTTCCGTCCGTGTGGCACCGGGCAGGGGCCCCTCCGGTCCCTCGCTTTGGGACCTGCCGCCCCGACCCTGCCACATCTTCTCTGCCCGGCCCCACCATGGAACCTTTGCGAGCCAGCCCAGCCTTGGTAGCCCAAGCATGGGGCCCCTGCCAGGAGCTGTGTGCATGGCCGGACAGTGCCCAGCTGGCCCCCAGCGGCTGAGCCCAGGCCCCGATTCCCGCAGTAACAAGGCCCCACGGTTTTCCATTGGGTGCAGCCTGGCCGAGGCTACCCTAAAGGAGCAGAGGAAGGGGCTGGAGAAGGAGAAGGAGGTGCTTGGGAGAATGCCCCCCTTCCCGCGGTGCCTGCTGATAATTGGCTCTCCGGAACCAGCTCGGGACCCAAGGGCCAGCTGGGCCAGGAAGCATTGCACAATGCTGCTCTTTCAGGGGGGACTCTGCGTGGTCGCAGGTCTTGTGTGACTCCAGGGAAAGCTGGAGTACAGCCTGTTCTCAGAGGACGTTCTCTAACCTAGACCGGAGGTGAGAAATCGAACCCCAACTTCTCACTCTCTGTCCTGGGAGGGTCCCCACAGGCATCACCTGGTTCCTGATGATTTCTTGCAGGGAGAGTCTGGGGAGGGGAGGGAAAGGGAAAAGATTTTCTCAAGGAACCATGAATCATTGCGTACCTGGTGCTTTTTAGAGGGGGAGCCTGGGAAGCAATCCACTCCTTAATCACTTGATGGTTTTAATAAGACTCTGCACCTGCCTTAGCAGCTGTGGGCCCTCGAGGGAAGAAGGCAGGTCCTTACCCTCGGGAGTTTAATCTCGGTGGGGAGGTGAGACAACATACCAAGTGTCAAACTCTAAGAAAAATTGGAATTCAAGAAGAAGGTTGGAAAGAAGAACTTAGTGGCCAGAGTGGCCTGGCTGGTCTAAAGGACGGTAAAGTTTGGTCTGCCCTGGGAAGACGGGCAGAATTTGGAATGTAGAAGGAAGCAGAGCATGTGTGGCATGAAATTTTACAGAACTACAGGAAAGTCGTCGTCGTAGCTGGGAACTTCTGTCCTGGAAACATCCTGGTGTCCGACGTTCCGAGGACCCCGGAGGACCCACAGCCTGCCATTATGAGCCCAGAATGCTGAGGCTCAGCTCTGCCAACGAGCCCAATAAATCTCTGGCTCAGAAACCGGGCGGCCTGCCTACTGCCGTGGGCCGGGCTCTCTGGGGCACTTGTATGTTAGGGAAGCATTGGTTGGGGAACTTGGGGCATGTGGTCCACAGTAATGGAAAACTCCAGTGAGCTGCAAGTGAAGGGGCCGGGGCAGCCTTCGCAGGGGCAGGCAGGGCTTGCAGAGGTCAGGGAGCTGTTGGTTTGGGCAGAAACTTCATTCCGCAGCCCAGCGCCAGGCTGGGCCCTTGGTCAGTGTCCTAGACTCGTACTGGGGGCTGCGACTATATGTGCACATGGAAATTGTTCCACGCTTTCCTTTTTTTTTTTTAAGTTTATTTATTTTTGAGAAAGAGGGAGAGAGAGAGTGCACACTTATGAGTGGGGGAAGGACAGAGAGAAGGCGACAGAGAATCTCAAGCAGGCTCCTCATTGTCAACGTACAGCCTGATGGGCTGCCCAGTCTCACCAGTCTGAGCTCGTGACCTGAGCCGAGATCAAGAGTCAGACACTCAACTGACTGAGCCACCCAGGTGCTGCTGAGTAGTGTTTTATGTGTGAGTTGATCCTGCATAGAGTTGGAACCGTCCCCTCCCTCATTCTGAACACTATACTCCTTTTCATACAGCCAGAGCTCAGATTTGCATTTTGACCAATCACATCATAGTGTCGCTTACAGTAAGTTAGCAGGCAAATAAAACACCTGATTTATTTCACAAGGGCTGATTTGAATCCTGCTTCCCCTGTGCCAGAGAGTGAGATCTAAATGTAGGAAATCTCTTTGGTACCTACTGGGTTGCATATTGGGAAATGTTACTGTGGAAAGCATTTGGATTCTGATCCTGTGTTCCTGATGTGGAGGGCCATGTCTGCTATGGGGATGGTGACTCAGGGGCTGAGCTAGAGCCACATTGCAGAGTCTGGTTCTCAGTGGAGTCTCAGAGTCTGGTTCTCACTCCACTCATTGGAGTGGCCTTGGGCAACCTACTTGGCCATGGTTTCCTCATCTGTGAAATGGGGGCGGTTAATACTAATACTCACCTACTTGGAGGCTATAGAATTAGGAGATTTTAATAAGATAATTAACACAAAATGTTTATTATTAGCACGGGGCCTGGGAGCAAACACTCATTAGCTTGTAACTCATTAGCTAGTAACTTGATGATTATAACCACTGCTGTTTCTGGTTCACGTCCTCCTTCTTTTAAAAATGACTGTTTCTCACCCCAAAGGTGCCCTCCTCTGCAGCATCTTCGATGCTCCCCCTGCTGTGTCCCCTGTACCTGGGAGCTCCTATTGGCCAGTCCTGTTTTTAGAGCCCACCTTCCACTGGGCTCTTGGCATTTTAATTTCTGTCATTTTGGCCGAGGCTTTACTCCCTCATTTCTCTGTTGTCACTAGCTTCCTCCTGCGTCTCCCTACCTCCAGGTTCCGTCCTCTTCTGCCTGTGGCCTTCACACCCCTGCCGCTTCCCCACCGCACCCAGCACCGCCTCCCTCTCTGGCTCCCCGTCCCCACCCTGCCTCCGTGCTGCCCTCCAGCCACGCAGCCTGCGCGCTCTCTGGTTGCCTGTCCTCTGTGACCCTGACCTAGACAGCCCCTCCACAGTCCAGAGCTGTCACGATGGCTCAGGGCTGGGATCCAGCTGACCAAGATTGGCACTGAATAGCATGACCTCAGGCAAGCTGCTTGGCCCTCCTGTGAAACAGTCATAGGTGCCCCTGAGTTCGAATGAGGCATAACTGAGAGAAGTAGGTAAATTGCAGGGATAATTACAGCACCTGGGACAGGTCACCACCTTCTTCCTCTAAGCGGTGTCCTCCTGGAGCAGTGTCATGATTTCCAGGGGCTTCTGCCTCCTGTCAATGTTTAGAGCACAGAACATGTGCGGTGTGCAGCCAACACACAAACACATACAGGATCTGTAGTTCCAGACTCATGGTATATTATTTTAAGGGAATTGTAAGGTGTTGGGTTTTCTTATTGTTGCAAGCAAGACTCATAGTGACCATGAGCTTGGGCAGTTGGTCAGTACGGTTTAAAAACGTATTTGTGGGGGCGCCTGGGTGGCTCAGTCGGTTAAGCGTCTGACTCTTGGTTTCGGCTCAGGTCACGATCTCACGGTTCATGGGTTCAGGCTCCGCATCGGGCTCCGCACTGGCAGTGCAGAGCCTGCTTGGGATTCTCTCTCTCCTACTCTCTCTGCCCTTCCTCTGCTTGTGCTTTTATTCTCAAAATAAATAAAATTTTTAAAAAAATTAAAACACTTAGAAGAAAACGTAGGAGTCTACCAGTATAATCCAGGGGCAGGAAAAACCTTAAGTACACGCAGAAGCGGTCAAAGTTGAGGTGAGCATACTTAACTATGTAAGGCAGTCGAGCCGCCTGGTTGGCTCAGTTGGTTGAGCATCTGACTTTGGCTCAGGTCATGAATTCGTGAGTTCTAGTTCGTGAGTTCTAGCCCCGCGTCAGGCTCTGTGCTGACAGCTCAGAGCCTGGAGTCTGCTTTGGATTATGTACCTCCCTCTCTCTCTGTTCCCCTCCCGCTTGTGCACACTCTTGCTCTCTCTCTCTCTCAAAAATAAATAAACATTAAAAAATTTAAAAAACAAACTATCTAAGGCAGTCGACAACCATGAGCACATGTAAGGAAATACTCAGAACTTACTAGCAGTCAGTGAAATACAAAATACAGTCACAGTGAAGCGTCACCATACCCATAAGACCAGCAAAAATGGTGATGGTGGGGATGCTTTTGTACATTGTCAGCGGGAATGTGAACCATTAAGGTCTTTTCGGAATGCAACATGGCAAGCTTATCTGGATCCTGATTAGAAGAAATGCAAGAAAGTTTTCCTGTCTTCACACAACAGGGAAATCTGAACACCTAACCATTTGATGATATTAAGGAATTATCCTTAAATTTCTTTTTTAATTTTTATTTATTTTTGAGAGAGAGAGACGGGGGGAGGAACAGAGAGAGGGAGACAGGATCCGAAGTGGGCTCCACACTGACAGCAAAGAGCCCACTGTGGGCTCGAACTCACAACCCTGCAAGACCACGACCTGAGCCAAAGTCGGACACTCAACCGACTGAGCCACCCAAGCGCCCCCATCCTTAAAAGTTTAGGTGTGATAATAGTATTATGGTTTAATTTTAAATTTTTTTTTAATTTTTTACATTTATTTATTCTTGAGACACAGAGAGAGACAGAGCACAAGCGGAGGAGGGGCAGAGGGAGAGAATGAGACACAGAGTCCGAAGCAGGCTCCAGACTCTGAGCTGTCAGCACAGAGCCCGCCGCAGGGCTCGAACTCACGAGCTGTGAGATCATGACCTGAGCCCAAGTCGGATGCTCAACCGACTGAGCCACCCAGGTGCCCCGGTTTAATTTTTAAATTGTTCTTTTTTTTTTTCTTTTTTCCGTAAGAGGTTCATCCTGAACTATTACTAGTGAAATGATATAATGCCTGGGATTTTACTTCAGATAATCCAGAAAGCAAGGGCGTCAGGGGCTGACAGGAGAAAGCAAGGGTCAGCATACTTAACAGGCACTGGCCGAATCCCCACCACTGCCTGGTTTTTGTGCATAAAGTTTTGTTTGGAACGCAGCCACACTCATTTGGTTATGTATTTGTTTAGTATCTCTGAGGCTCCTTTCGTGCTCCAACTTTTGCAAAATTGAGGACTTTCAGCAGAGAGCCATGTGGCCCACAAAGCCTAAAATACCCACTAACTGGCCCTTACAGAAAATGTTTGTGACCCCTGGTCCATAAGGAAGTGGATTTGGCTGCAAGTTCATAAAGGTTGACACTGGGGGCTGTGGGGGCCATGTTTGTCTATGTTGGGATCTTTCCATAATGGCAGATTAAAAAAAAAAAATCACAACACTTTGACCCAGTGTATCCCACTCCTGGAAGTCTACCCATTGGGAATGAAGGCATCAATATGTATAAGCATGCTTACTAAAATGGTTTACAGTGGTTAAAAAAGTTTTTTGATGGCCTGCCAGCACGGGAATGCTTGTATAAATCATGCCCACCCACACCATGAAATATTATACTGTCTCTTTAAAGAATGAGCTAGAATTTTACCATGCCGCTTGGAGAATTTTTCGTAAGATGTTTTCAAGTGAGAAAAGGAGGATGTTGAAAAGTCTTGTGCTTGGTGATCGCGTTTCTATAGAACAGTGGCAGAATTAACCCCTTCGGTAGGGAGGGGTGTGTGTGTGTGTGTGTGTGTGTGTGTGTGTGTGTGTGTGTGATGCATAACATGTTAACGTGGCTTAGGGTCAAATGCCAACTATGGAAAAGCACAGCAAAACAGAAAAAGGAGAAAAACTGTACTTAAGCAGCCTCCATGATAGGGTCCCATTTCGTCTTTCCGTAAGTTGTATCCATAGGTACACACGATTTGCTAAATTCCAAAGGGAGTTACGAGTTTTAACACAACTGAAAAGGAGTGGGTATTGTTAATGCCTTGTAAGTAAGGAAATAAAAGGGAATTTGGTTAGGGTTGGAAGATGCCCAGGAGTGGGAAAACAAGAAGTTCCAGTGACCCCGCCGCAGACCTGGGCTGGCTAGGGAGGCCTCCGTGGGAGGCTCTCCTGGTGAGAGAGGGGCGGCTGGGTGGCCTTTGGGCCGCAGCCGCTCCCTGAGCTCAGTGCCTCTTCCTCCTGCTCCCGGAGAAATAATGTTTCCCTGGGGGATGAAAAGCATCCCTTTGTGCAGGCTTTAATTGCCACGCTGTTGTATCGAGTGAATGAGTGGCAGGCGGGCACAGCAGCTGGGCACAGCCAATGCCAGGCAGCAAAGCCCGCTGCCTTAGGACAGCCTGGGCCAGCTGGCCTGGGAGCGTTGCCCACCTCTGCCCCCCACAGCCCCACCTCCTCCAACCCGGACCCTGGTCCCGGAGGGGTCCTCAGAGCACTGGGGAGGAGTCACTGGAGGGAGAGAAAGGGGTGGGGCGCCTGGGAGGGTCTCAGACACTCTAGAAGCTTATTCATCTCAGCCTCCTTTCCCCTCCCCCTCCCTCTTGTTTTTCAGACTGTCAGCATCAATAAGGCCATTAATACGCAGGAAGTGGCTGTAAAGGAAAAACACGCCAGAAATATCCTTTTGGATGTTGTTTGGAAGACTGACCCCAAGGAGGGTCAAGTTGTGGGGACTGAGGTCAGGGCGAGGCATCCTTACTCAGCTGCAGGAAGGGGAACCCCCACATTGGCCAGGCCTCCTGCAGGGTTTGAGAAGCTTGGTTGGCAGCAGCTGGCCTTCGAGACCACAGCTCATCATGAAGGGACCCAAGGGCCCCGCCCAGCCTAGGACTTGAACTCCTCAGAACTGCCAAGTCCCTTGACATTACTTTCCTTTGAGAGATTTTCTTGGACCACAGGAGTGATTTTTCACCTGTGTCCTCAAAGCACTTCAGGCCCTGCACTTGGCCCATAGGGCCACACTGACCACCCCCTTGGGAACATGATCGTCTCCCCTTCTCTGATCATGAAACCCAAGCAAAAGGTCTCGGCTGCAATGGTTGGCCTTACGAAAGCGCAGGGGCTCCACCAGGGAAATAAGATCCACCTGTGTGGGCCAGTTCACCCCAAAGGCAGCAGGGGTGAAGAAGACAAGGACCCCAAGGTGGCTTAGGGAGCTGGTGGCTTGGAGGTTCTCACCAATCGCACCTCCTGGTCCCCATCCCAAGTTTGGACCTGGGCCACTACCATCATGGGTCGTGTCTTCAGAGAGAAGCACAGGCAGCATCCTGGCTGATGGGTCCCTTGGGATCTGCCCTTGAGGTATAGACACCAAGAGCTGGAGGGCTGATCCTCAAAGGCCAAAGGAGAGGCTGCTGGTGTGTGCAGCTCGGGGCGAGTGGAGGCTGGGGTGAACAGCTCCTTCTTGCCTGGGCTCATCGTGGTGGCAGGGACACAGCCAGTCAGCTCAAAACCGCTCATCTTGAAGCCGTCCCACCTCAGCCCCTTAAGGGGGTGGAAGAAGCCCCGGACTGCCGGTGCGATGCCCCACACCTGTCAAGCCCCTGGGAAGTGTTGCTAAAAGCACGTGCTGCTCCTACTGGCGGAAACGCAGCTTGTGTTTGGCGGGAAGATACTTTGGTTGGATTTAGGGTTTAGCTGCAGGATGGGGGCTCTAGAACTTTGCCCAGGTACCCCAGAAGCCTGGCTCAACAGTGAGCCTAGTGAGACCTTGTAGACCTTACCCTTTTATCCCCACAAAGGCACAGTCCCCCCTCGCTCTACTGAGTCGAGAAAAGCCTTCATTATAAGTCGCCCAACTGCTGGCCCCGCCCTGCCAAAAATACTGATCAGTCCGAATGAGACAGGAAATAAAGAGAGAGATAGTTTTCAGAGACTAGTGTGCTCCAGATGGGGGACTGGCAGGGCCATATTACACCCTCTCGGGAAGGCTGCCTGGGGTGATGGAAGGGACACCAGGAGATTCTGGAATCCCTCCTCTACAGCCATCTGGCTTGCTCTGGAGCCTCGAGTGGGTCCAGCGGGGGGGCCTCCAAGAGACTTCGCCCCCTTGTCTGTCACATGAAAGACCTGGGCCAAAGAAGATTTGAAACGTCTAATGTTCCAGCTGTAACATTCTGTGAGTCTCTCTGCTTCACCTTTAAGAGGTGGATAAACATTGAAAGGGTAATTCCATAGGGTAGGGTTTTAAAGCCTAAAGATATCACACAACCTTTATTCTTTATTGATTTTTTTTAAAAGACTGTCAGCCACCCTCAATAACAATTGAATAAGCATTTGGAAGTCTGATGTCAGAAATGCTGTTCAGACAACCGTTTATCCTTAGGTGCCTAACTGCGCCCGCCCCCACCACGGCATCCGCTCCTAGAGGGCTGGCGACTGAGTCTTAACTTTTTTTTATAACCCTGAGTGCCTTTTATAGTGCCTGACACGCAATGGGTGCATTAAAATGCTTATGAAATCAAAGGACAGAAAGGTCTCCTTGCCTCTTTCAAAGTCAGGGTGGCTGGCTAGCTCTCTGCAGAGGGGTTGGGAGCTATCTACCGCTCCTCTTGGCTTCTGTCTAGCCCAAGGGGGCTGTACTTGAGGGGAGACTGTAGTCATTGCAGAAATCACTCTAAGACCAAAAGCTGACTTCAGCTTCTTAGACCCAGAAGTCTGTGTTCAAGCTCATCCCCTCTCGAAATGTAAATTTCAGTCTGGGGAAGGAACTTTATGATACCTTCCAGCTCAGAAGCAAAACAACATGTGTTCTGGATGAGTCATGTAGTTCCCTGACCCGAGGCAAGTTTTTCTGGCCTGCTTGGCACCTTGCTTCTTACCTAAGCTTTGATAAAGAAGCCTGTAGTTCTGGGGAAAGACCTGCACTTGGGGTTGATGGTGCCTAGGAATTGGGTGTGTGAGGCCTATTTAAACGAACAATTACGAAGGAAGTGTGGACATCCCCTACTGAGCCCAAAGGGGCTCACGAATTCCACATACAGAGAATTCAGAGTATTGGGAGATTAATGCATCCCTGGTTGAGGCCAGGCAGCTTTGCAGAAGTGGTGGGGTGTACGAGTCATTTTAGGTTTTGGGGGACAGGCTTCCAATGTGGTCAATGGTATTGTAACAGTGTCGTATGGTGATAGGTTGCTAGTGGCCTGTTGCAGCCTCCACCCCAGGGATTGGCTGCCCGAGGCAGGGCCCGTGCCTTTGTTTTCCATGACCCTCCCTCACCGTGCATCCTGGGCACCCACCATGAGAAAGGGGCACAGACCTTTTGGTCTGTTGTCAACCGGCTGCCCCTCTCTAGCAACGCTGTCCTCTGCTGGAAGTTCTGCCACGTGTTTCACAAACTCCTCCGAGATGGACACCCAAACGTGAGTTCCTGGGGCTGCAGGGGTGACCAGGGAGCCCGGGGCCCATGTGGGGAAAGTGGGATCGCCTGGGGCACAGGGGCCGCTGGCCACTCCTGCCCTGAGGGCCTTTTGGTTACTGGTGAGAGGAGGGCTTGTCTGTCTGGGCAGCCTCCCTGCCTGCCCCAGCCCCATCTTCTGCCATCCTCTGTCTCCTTGCCTTCTCATCTCTCATCGGCGGATCCCTTCCCTCTCCAGGTCCTGAAGGACTCTCTGAGATACAAAAATGAACTGAGTGACATGAGCAGGATGTGGGTGAGTTTGGAGATGCAGCCGGGGGCCACCTGCACCTTCTTACCCCTCCCCAGAGGCCATAGAACAAGGACTATGGACCGGAATGAATTTATCTCTTTCAACTTGCTTAGAATTTCTCTCATGAGCATCACAGAGGCGTCAAAGATGGCCCCCGAATAGTACCATGATATCCATAGTCTTACTCGGGGGCCCTGCTAGCCATAGGGAAGTTCTAGGGCCTGAGAGCTTCTCCTGCCAATGGAAGCTTACATCAGAATGTGCTCCAGGCACTGGGATCCCTCAGCAGTGACCGCCACAGTTCCTGTGTCTTTCCTTCTGATGGCTCCATGCAGGTCACAATACATTGAGAACCAGCATTCCCAATTCTTAATGCCAGGGCTTTTTCTTTCCTGTCTAGGGATTCTCAGTGCCTTAGGATGAAGGAGGAGGTAGGTGATGTTATCAGCATCAATTGAAAAAGAAGGTTTTTATACACACACCAGAATCCCTCTAGATTCTGTTGTCCAAGGAGTATGTGTGTAGATGGGGTGTAATCTGCATTTTGAAGCCTCTCCCGGGTTGATTCTGATATGTTTCATTGCCCCCACTGGTTGAGAACTCCAGCCCTTTCCTTCAAATTCTTACTGTATCTGTCTGCACTCACAGAATGTTATGTCATCCAGTCCACCCATTGCTGATAAGAATACAGGCCCAGAGAGGGAAGCAGCTCTTCTACATAACAGGCTAGGTAGTCTGAATAAAGCTGAGGGGGCACCTAGGTGACTCAGTTGACTCTTGATTTCAGATCAGGTCATGATCTCACAGTTTGTGAGTTCAAGCCCTTCATCAGGCTCTGCACTGACAATGTGGGGCCTGCTTGGGATTCTCCCTCTCCTTCTCTCTCTGCCCCTCTCCTACTTGTGCACGTGTGCGCGCTCTCTCACTCTCTCTCTCTCTCAAAATAAATAAATAAACTTAAAAAAAATAAAAGCTGAGAGTTGTCCCCAGATCTCCCAAGTGCATATTGGAGATCTTTCTATTATTATATCTCTAAACACAGGAAGCTTAGGTCTTTTTTTGTTAGAATTTGCCTGGTGTGTCTTTTTCCTTCCTTTTAAAACTTTTGACTTTTCTATATTCTAGGTCTTAGAAAAGTCCCTTATAAATAGCATTTAATTGGATTTATGTTGTTGCTTTTCTTCAAGATAGCAGTCTTTGTCTTTTAACTGTACATTTACTCCATTTACATTTATTGTAATGCATGATATTTTTAGATTTATATCTTCCATCTTAGTTTGTGCTATTTTCTACTTACGTTTCTCTTTCTCTTCATTTCTTCTTTGGATTGATTGGGTATTTTTTTTCTCATTCCATTTTTCCCTCATTACTAGTTAGGAGATTTTTTTTTAACTCTCCTTTTATTTTTTATTTTTTTGGTATGTTTTCCAATAATTACAAAATACACATTTAGCTTATCAAGAGCTAAAATTCCTGTCTTTATCTGTTTCCTATTAACACAAAAACCTTAGAATATTTTCCCTCCATGCCCTCCCTATAAGCTTGTAGGTTTTTGTTGTTGTGTATTTTAATTTTGGTTTGTTTTTCTTTTTAGACTCTATAAGATCTTTTGTTTTAATTGTTTTATTCAGTCCTCTTTGTTTCTTTAGATCTCAGTTAAATCTAACTTTAAATCTTTAAATATAACATCCAGGATTACTTTTTTTTCTGCCTGAATTATTTTCTTTAGAACTTCCTTTAGTGAGAATCTCATGGTGGCAGATAATTGGTTTCACTTGTTTGGGAATGTCTTTATTTCACCCTCCTACATGGAATCTACTTTGTCTGGGCTTAGGATTCTGGGGTGACAGTTTTCCTCTGCACATGGACAGTATTATTCAAGATACCCTTCCACTGACTTCTGACTTCCATCATTTTCAGGAAGTCGGCTGTCAGACTCATTGTCCCTTCTTTGAAGCAAATCTGCATTTCCTCTGGCCATTTTTAAGATATTACCATGTATAGGTGCAAATTTATTGTGGATTCCTTAGACTTCTTAAATCTCTAGGTTAGTATCTTTTATCAGTTATGAAAAATTCTCTTTGTCTCTTCAACTATTGTCTTTGTTCTGTCTTTTCCCCTGAGACTTTGGTTATATCCGTCTTTCTCATTCTATCCCCCCAGTATCTTTTTTTTTTTTTTTGAGTAAGCTCTACTCCCTGTGTGGGGCTTAAACTCATGACCCCAAGATCAAGAGTCACATGCTCTATCAACAGAGCCAGCCAGGCACCCACCACTACCACCACCACCAATGTCTTTAGACTTGTGTTTCATTGTTTTCTACCTGCTTATCTCTTTACTGTATTCTGGATAACTTCAGTAGATCTAGCTTTCATTCTATTTGTCCCCTTTTCAGCTGGGTCTCATCTGTTAAACGTTTTCATTATATAATTATAATTTTAGTCTAGCTTTCATTTCTTAGAGTTCTTTTTTTCCCTCCAAGTCTGCTTGTCATTTTTTATAATTTCTTGTGCCCTGCATGTATTTTGAAGCAGACTCTTGACTTATTTAAACAAATTAAAGAGTGATTTCATGTATCACTTCTTATACTTCCATTATCTAGAGACCTTTGAGATATGTTTCTGCTGTCCATTGTTTTTGATGAATGCTGTTCATGCTATGGGGTTTCTTTTTGTGCTTAGTTATTTTTTACTGTGAGGTGCTCATTTTCCTAGGAATCTTATTTGTGGGAACTCTTTGAAGTCTATAATGAAGGCAGGTTCCTCCAGAGAGAATGGGCATTTGCCTCCATTAAGATCACTCTAAGTTAAATCCTCAACTTAAGGTTTTGTGAATTCCAGGAGGATTCCCTTGAGCTCTGACTCCTTTGGGTCCACTTCCAAGGAGTTGTTTTTCCCTCCTTCTGATCACAACAGTGGTTCAAGGGCCTCAGGGAGGACTTTTTTGGTGCAGGAGTGCTGGGATCTGTGTTATGTCCAGTTCACCTTTAGTTCTCCTACACCAGGAAGGCAGTCTTTGGCTCTTCCCCCAGATTCTTCAACTTCAGCAGGGCTAAGTTCACACCTGGCCCCTGAGGCTCAGAAAACCAAGTTCAGTTCACCTGGTGAGGCAAAACCCCTGTCCCTGCCAACTCCATCACCCCAGTATTCCATATTTTCTCCTAGTAGCTGTAAGGACTTGGTCCCTGGTCTGAAGATTCCTTACCCTCTCATTAGTTCATTAATGCCTTCAAAGAGAAGTTTTAAATATTTTACCCAATATTTTAGTAATTTTCGATGGGAAAGTCAGCCCAATGTAATCTGACTCATTATCCAAACTGGCATTCCTTTAGGCCTGTCCTCCTATGTAGTTTTCTCTTCCATTTGACTGAGAGTTTCTAGGTATTAGAAACCTTTTCACTCTTTTTTTTTTTCCAATTAAGACCTTATTTTCTTTTAAAGCAAGTTTTATTAGGTTCACAGCAAAGTTGAGCAGAAAGTATGGCAATTTCCCATATACCCCCACCCCTAAATGTAGCCTCCTCTGTTATCAGCATCCCCTATCAGCGTGGTACATTTGTTACAAGTGATGAACCTTCACTGATACATCCTAATCGCCCAAAGTCCATAGTCTACATTATTGTTCACTTGTGGGGTTGTGGTGTTGTCTATTCTGTGGCTTCGGACAGATGTATCATGACACACATCCATCACTGTGGTATCGTACAGATGAGTTTCACTGACTTAAAAATCCTCTGTGCTCCACCCGTGCATCCCTGCCCACCTCCTGCAGCCCCTGGCAACCACTGGTCTTTTTACTGACTCCACAGTTTTGCCTTTTCCAGAGTGTCCTGTAGTTGGAATCCTTTGGTATGTAGCCTTTTCAGACTGGCTTCTTTCTCTTAGTAGCATGCAGTTAAGGTTCCTCCATGTCTTTTCATAGCTTGATAGCTCATTTCATTTTTAGTGCTCAGTAATACCCCATTGTCTGAGGGGACCACGGTTTATCCATTCACCAACTAAGGGGCGTCCTGGTTGCTTCCAAGTTTTGGCAGTTATAAGTAAAGCTGCTCTAAACATCCACGTGCAGATTTTGTCTGGACTAAGTCTTCATCTCCTTTGGGCAAAAACCAAGGAGCGCCATTGCTGTATTTTGTGGTAAGAGTATGTTTACTTTTATGAGAAACTGCCACACCATCTTCAAAAGTGGCTGTACCCTTCTGAATTCCCACCAGCCATGAATGAGAGCTCCCATTGTTCCCTATCTCCTCACTGGAACTTGGTGTTATCAGTGTTCTGGATTTCGGCCATTCTTGTAAGTGTGTACTCATATTTCAGTGTTGTTTTAATTTGCATTTCCTGGTGACACACAGCAGGGAACGTCTCTTCACATGTTTATTTGCGGTCTTCTTTGTGATGAGGTGTTGGTTAAGGTCTTTGGTGATTTTTTTAAGCAGGTTGTTTGTCTTTTTATTGTTGACTTTTTCTTTTAATTTTTTTAATGTTTATTTATTTTTGAGAGAGAGAGAGAGAGAGACAGAACACAAGCTGGGGAGGGGTAGAGAGAGCAGGAGACACAGAATCCAAAGCAGGCTCCAGGCTCTGAGCTGTCAACTAGAGAGCCCGAAGTGGGGCTCAAACTCACGAACTGTGAGATCATGACATGAGCTGAAGTTGGATGCTTAACCCACTGAGCCACCCAGGTGCCCCAATTTTTATTGTTGAGTTTTAAGAGAATGTTATATAATCTGGATAACAGTCCTTTATCCAGACTCTGTGGGTTCTCGTTCTGTTAACAGTGATTTTTGCAGACTTTTTTTAATTTTAATGAAGTCTAGCTTGTCAGATATTTCTTTCATGGGTCATGATGCTGGTGTTCTAGCTAAAAAGTCATTGCTGGGGCACCTGGGTGACTCAGTTGGTTAAGTGTCTGACTCTTGGTTTTGGCTCAGATCATGATCGAACGGTGTGTGACTTTGAGCCCCTCATCGGGCTCTGCACTGATGGTGTAGAACCTGCTTGGGATTCTCTCTTTCCCTCTCTCTCTGCCGCCCCGCCCCTGCCCCGGTCTGTCTCTCTCTCTCTCTCTCTCTCTCTCTCTCCCTCTCTCTCAAAATAAATAAACTTAAAAAAATAAAATAAAAAGTCTTTGCCATACCCAAGGTCATCTGTGTTACTTCCTAGGGTTTTTTATAGTTTTACATTTTACATTGACATCTATGATGCATTCATCTTTTGGTTTTTGATCCTGGTGCGTTTTCATATGAAATACAGTTGCCTTTGATGATGAGCATAGTTTCACTTTGTCTTTCTGCTACTTTCTAATTTTTCCATGATGAACAAGTATAATGTGCAACTCATAAAATATGGTTCTTCATAGAAATGAATACATTAGGAAATACTGTCATCTCTGGAATTGATATCTTTAACTTCCTCTGATGACCCAACTCCCTTTGGTGCCCTTTGAGGCATGTTTCAGTGGGGTTCCTCTACCTTAGAGGATATAGATGCACCCAGAAGAAAATGTAGAAGTCAGACCTCATGTGAGAACTACAACTATTCAGCTCAAGGGTCCTTTGTGCCAGGGCGCCTGGGTGGCTTAGTCGGTTAAGCTTCCAATTTTGGCTCAGGTCATGATCTCACAGTTCGTAAGTTAGGGCCCCACATTGGCTTCTCTGCCATCAGCACAGAGCCCGCTTTGCATCCCCTGTCTCCTTCTTTCTCTCCCCCTCCCCTTTTCTCTCTCTTTCTCCCTCTCTCTCTCTCAAAATAAAATAAAACGTTAAAAAAAGAGAGTTCTTTGTGCCACCATGTCCTTCCTCCTTTGGGCATAACTGGCAGTTCCAAGCATCACCCTGCTAATTCCAGCTTCTTCCCAGACACCCAGGACACGACCGCATGGGGAGCCTCCATGGGAATGCTTATTTGTCCCCAGCCGGGATCCATCCCATTCCAATCCCCCCTCCATGCGGAATGTTCTAGCCTCTCTTAGTCTGCTGGAGTCCATCTGGAGGAGGTGTTTCCTCTCCTGCAGTTAGAGAGAGAGAGACAGAAGGAAGGAAATGGCTTGTAGCCAGACTGTGATTACTAAGGGTGGGAGATTTTAAATTCTTAAATCTGAAGCCTTGTCTAGAATTCATGCAAAGGAAGTTCTCCTGTGTGTACACAAGATTATACCGTAAAAATGTTCATTGAAATAGAGCTTATAACAGAAAAACTTGCCTACAACTAAAACATACAACACTAGGGAGTTCGTTCGATAAATTACATTACACACGGATAATAATATCACTGAAAATAATGATACGGGAGAAAATGTGAGAAGATAGAGAAAAAGAAGTATATTAAGTTAAAAAATGGGTTCCATTTTTAAATTTTTTTTATTTAATTTTAGAGAAAGGGAGAGGGGCTGACACAGAGAGAGAGAGAGAGAGAGAGAGAGAGAGAGAGAATCCCAAGCAGGCTCCTTGCTCAGTGTGGAGTCTGACGCAGGACTAGGAGCCTGATGCAGGGCTTGGTCCCATGACCCTGGGATCATGACTTGAGCCGAAATCAAGAGTCTGGATGCTCAACCAACTGGGCCGCCAGGTGCCTCCCATTTTTAATTTTAAAATAAAGGTAGGACTCAGAGGATTTTTAGGGCAGTGAAACTATTGTGTATGATACTGTAATTGGCAGGTACAGGACATTATGCATTTGTCAAAACATAGAATGTATCACACCAAGAGTGAATCCTAATGCAAATTTCACTTTGGATGATAATGATGAGTCAGTATAGGTTCATCGGTTGGAACAAATGTCCTCTCTTGTGCGGATGTTAACAGTGGGGGAGGCTATGTATGTGTGGGAACAGGGGGTATATAGGAGAGCCCTGTACTTTCGGCCTAATTTTGCTGGGAACCTAAAACAGCTCTAAAAAAAACATAATGTCTATTTAGGGGCACCTGGCTGGGTCAGACAGTACAGCATATGACTCTTGATCTCGGGGTCATGAGTTCAAGCCATGTGTTGAGTGCAGAAATTACTTAAATACATAAAACTTTAAAAAAAATGTCTAGGGGCTCCTGGGTGGCTCAGTCAGTTATGCGTCTGACTTTGGCTCAGGTCATGACCTCCCAGTTTGTGGGTTCAAGCCCTGCGTCAGGCTCGGTGCTGACAGCTGGGAGCCTGGAGCCTGCTTTGGATTCTATGTCTCCCTCCCTATCTCTCTCTCTCTGCCTCTCTCTCTCTCTCTCTCTCTCTCTCTCTCTCTCTCTGCCTCTCCCCCCCCTCAAAAGTAAACATTAAAAAAAATTAAAAATAAAGAATATCCATTTTAAAATAGGTCTAGTTAAATTGAAAAAATTAGATCAAATAATACTTTGTGCCCCAGAATGTTAGCCATGATTGTATCTTCTGTCTAGATGAAGGCTGATGTGTGTGTATCTGTACTTGTCTGTGTTTTCCAAATTTTCCACAATGGCCATTTGTTGTTTTCCAGAATTGAGAAAAAAAAAAAAATCTATGTATTGTTTATAGAAGAAGTCCCGGCCATCAGTCTCTCACCCAGGTGTTGTTAGTGGTGACCCTTGCTTTCTTTTCTTTTCTGGAAAGGGCCACCTGAGTGAGGGCTATGGACGGCTGTGCAGCACCTACCTCAGACTGCTAAGAACAAAGATGGAATATCACACCAAAGTGAGTCTGCAGACAATTCTGCCATCACCCCCGGCTCCCGGCTCCCCCAGCTCCTCCCCTGCGGTCCCCTGGCACCTCCCTGAGCCTGTCAGGTCTTTACGGGAATAAGGCAGCCCAGGGCCCCTCAGGGAGTGTTTGTACCATATCCAGTGAGAGAAAGAGATTTCACAGGACAGCTGCAGTCAGGCCCCCGGGATGGGACACGGAACTGGGCGTTTGGCCCACGTCTCCTGCCCCTTCTGGAGAGGAACCCGGTGCCCTGGGTTGCCTTAGGAAGGTGTTTCAGAAAGCACCGCCTCGACTGTTTCTAAAAACGATCCCTCCATTTTATATAGTGAGTTTCCACACAGAACCTTCTTTCTGTCCACGTATGGCGTTAGACAGTATTTCTTATGCACCCGATGCAGGTAAAACCGTTGTGCTCGGTACCAAGTGGCACATAAGGATACATAGGAAGGGTCGGCCGGTCAGGAGTGCACCGATCAGTCAGAGGGAGGAGGCTTCTTACCTGCAGCACCCTGTAACAGTGCAAAGCGGTCACATGAGCCTATGGAAGGAGCCACAGATCCACATTAGTGTGAGGAACAGTCAGGTGCAGGGTGGCAGGGGCGGGGGGTGGCTGGGCAGCTAGGTGAGACCATCCCACTCAGAGTGGAAGATGGTCAGAGCCTGATCGGGACGGTGGTCCCTGGGACAGGCAAGAGCGGCGGGGACTGTCTGAAGACTGGCAGGAGGGGTGGGGGGCAACAGCTAGGGAGATGTGGGGCCTGTGGGAAGGACCTGGGCAATAGGAAGATGCACAGGAGCCCAGGGAGACAGAGTGAGGCCACAAGTGCTCTGGACTGAGGGTTTCAGGAGGACAGAGGACAGGAGCGCGTGTCTCCTTGTGTCCTATGTGCTGTCCAGCGTCTAGCCCAGAACAGGCGCTCAATCAGGACTGCTTGGACGAGTGACAGAATCGACCAGAACCTATATCGGATCAAATAGCACACAAGAAGGGCTGATCCTGAGTCAGGAAAGAGCTGGCCCCTCCTCTTTTGAAGCTGGAGAAACAGAAGGTCAGCTGGTACATTCAAAACAGGGAAGGGAGTGAGAAGAAGGATGCACAGGGAGTTCCAGTGATGTCAGGAGGAAGGCACGTGAGGAGGGTGATGGCATGGGCACCGGGTTTGAGAGCGGGACAGTTTGAGGTCAGGACAGTCATTGATGGATTAGGGAGCCCGTCAGGGCCAGGAGCAAGGACTGTGAAGGGGCTCCAAGGCTGGAGAACATGATTAAAGGGTGACTCCAGCTCTGAGTCCCTCTCCAGGGACATTGGCAGCTGGTCCTCAGCACAAAGATCCAGGTTCACCAGGTTTTGACGGCAGTGTGGTGGAAGGACAGGCAGCAAGAAAGGCAGGGGACAAAGGGACCAGGGGACCAGGTCTCTGTAATGTCCACCCCTAGCGAGGAAGTAAACATGGCCAGAAGGGGGCGCTCAAGGAACCAGCCAGCTCTGAGATGGAGGCACAGGAGTGATGAGCGTGGGGGCAGGAGGGGACAGCCAGGGCAGAGGGCCAGTGGATAGCCAGGAGGTGCCTGAGTGGAGGATCTCTGTCTCCCTGTGGAATTGAGACCCCCTTGATGGAGCAACCACCCATCTGTCTGTGCCCATCTACACCTTTCCCTTTGCCACACTGGGGAAGAGATAATGATACGGATATTTGACAAGATTGCTGATACGTAATAATTTTTCCTGACTTTGGGGGTACATGATGTAATGTTTTCCTACCTTCAAGTTTATTTTACTCATTATGTTTCCCTAAAGCTAATATCCCCTCCCGCCCCCCCAAACTCCCAAGGGCAGCTTCAGAAAGTGGTGGAAGGACAGAGGGAAGCATGGGTAGGATTCAGAATGTACTGGCGGTGCGCGGATGCAGCACTGTCTGTGCTTCGTGGATGGTTGAGGTCCGACCGCTGTCCCGCTGGCTCTCACTGCAGCACCAGAGAGCGTCTTTAGAAGAGGGTCCCAGCACCCAAATTGTTAGGACGGAGCCCTGTCCTGGCTCCCAGAGAGGGGTGGAGCCTTTACCTGTGATGATGGGCAGTGGATGTCCTTTGATGTGAGCTGGTCAAGGGGTCTGTGTGTACGTGAGGTTGCGTGCTCTGACAACCCCCAGGAAGGGTGTCGGTGTTACACGAACAGAATCAAGCCTGCTGCTCCCTGAACTCAGTGTAGACAGTTTGCCTGGTGTCGGCTTAGTTGAGGTGCTCTGTCCTGACTTCATTCCTCTGCCTGCCTTGCCAGAATCCCAGGTTCCCTGGCAACCTTCAGATGAGCGACCGGCAGCTGGACGAGGCTGGAGAGAGCGACGTTAACAACTTGTGAGTGGACGTCCTCGTGCAGTGGACCCAACGGGCAAGGAAGCTCTTGTCAATGTTGCCACTTCTGGCTGGGGTCACACAGGGCCTGACGGCAGGGACAGTGGCTGGGGTGGGGCGACTTAGTGCCGGTGCCCCATCCAGAACCCTTCCAGTCTGTCCAGGGTTCACTTCTCAGTGTCCCCTTCTGCTCTCCCACCCCAGCATGGTACCTGCCCTTTCCCTCTGCCACTGTCACTGTGGAATTCACCCTGTTTGATCTTCAGATGGCCTTAAGACCCGTGTAGGCAGGGCTAGGGATTGGAGCTAGTGTGTGGGTCTGTGTGTGTCTGTGCGTGTGTGCATATGCTCGTGTATGCATGCATGCAGGCAGGCAGGCATGCACATGTGCACCGGGGACAGAGACAGAAACACAGAGCGTGGGGAGGGAAGCCTTGGCCTTGGGCTATGGAGTATAAGCTCTCTTTCCTCTTGGGTCCAGTTTCCAGTTGACAGTGGAGATGTTTGACTACCTGGAGTGTGAACTTAACCTCTTCCAAACTGGTGAGTCTCTCGCTCCCGTCTGGCCTAGGCTCTTCTGAGAATTGCCTGATTCCAAACTTTGTTCCCGGCTTGGCCCAGCCTTCCTAGCCCCTCTCTCCCTACAAGTTGTACAGCACAGGCCAGGAAATGGGGATACCCACACGCTATCTCTGCTCTCTCCATCCCTAGTGCAAGGCAGGGCTGGAGCTCTTGGGTATTTTCAGAGTCAGTGATTTCATTTTGAGCAGAATGACCGTGCCCCCTACCCTGCCAGCTTCCCTCTAGAGGCCCAGGCCTCCAAGAGCCCAAAGACCAGTTTGGCCTCTTTGGTAACCTCTGGACTGTGGCCCCAGCACCGGTCGGTCCTTTGTCTGCTACTCAGCTGGGCCGGCACTCAGGACCGATTTCCGCTCAGGAAGAGGGGTTGCTGTGTGCTGTTTGGTCAGCAGCTGGGGTTGACCCGCTGGTCGAGTTGAGTTTTGGCCAAGTCCGTGTACGAAACCCCTTCCTACAAGCAAGGGGAGTTGGCCACACTTCCGGGCTCCCTTCGCCGAGAGTTCTGGTGCCTCCCGGCTGTCAGCCCCTCACACTTCCCTGACAAGAAATCAGGAAGGAAGCAATCCATTCCCTTTTCTCTGGTGTCCCCTCTTCCCCGCAGCACCCCCCCCCCGCCCCCAGCATGGCTCCCCTTCCTTCCCGGGGAACAGGAGAGCCCGTTTTCTAAGATTCACCATGCACCACGACAAGTGTTCGGCTCCGTGAAAGAGTGGATTCCAAACTGCAGGCATTCGTGCACAAGCTTGGCAACCTTCTCAGCGCTTGGACGTGTGGGGCCCACTCCTGGGGTTCTGATTTCCTCAGGAAAAAAAACAGACACCCTCTCACCCTGAATTACAACTTCTTCCGCATGTTCATCTGCACAGGAGCCCGCAAATGGCCTGTTAACCAGCCAGCGCTGTACTGGGTCGGCAAACGCCTTCCTGCCTTGGCCAGTCAGTTCAGGGCAGGTTATGGTGAGAACAGCACCACACACAGTTGGAAACCGCGGTTTGTAGGAGAAATAAGACGCTTGGCCTGCTAGCCGCCTTCTCATACAAAAGTCAGTAGTTGAAACACAAAACAGAGTCCCCGCCCTAACGCGTTCCCAGCCAGGTAGGAGAAATGGTGTGGATGCGTTTTTTTGAATGCATAGGCAATGTTTGCACAAAAGTACACAAACAACTGTATGCTGTCGTGGCTGCCTTTCGGTTACTAGTGGTGGGTGGGGAGGTCCTATGTGGATAATTTAGAATTTGTCGACATTCAGCCTCGGAATGTGCTTAAATCTGAATGCAGGTAGGAGTGATATTGCAGGGATTATCATCCTTGGGGGAGTCCTGTCCAGAGCCTGCCACTCAGGTGACCCGAGGCCTCTTCCAGGCCTCCTCAGACCCACCTGCCGCTGCTGTAGGGGTTATGGGAGAGCAAGTCAACTGTTTGAGCCTCTGTGGGGGTCGCTTCCGGCCCTGACAGACTTGAGTAGGAGAGAGCAGAGCTGTGATAACACCGAGCAGAACTTGAGGCTGGGAAAGCATGTATGTGATGCCAGCCGGTGCCCCACGCCAGGTGGCCAGCTCAGTCCCCCTTTTAGTCCCACATCCCATGATAACCTGGCTTTTTGTGTGTGTTGGTTGCTTGTATTATTACCACTGGACGCTGGGCCCCTCCTCAGAATCAGGAGCCGTGCCCCACTCATCTTTGAATTACGTCCCTTCTGTTCTAGCTCAGTGCCTAGGATACACAGCGGGAGCACAACAAAATTCAAGAATGCTTGCTTCAGATAAACAGCAGTGAGGAAAGGGCAAGGGAACAGAGTTGATAAAACGGTGCCAATATGCAGCCCAACGCAGTGGGATTATCCGGAGTGAATCAGCCACTTTGAGTTTTCTTTTTTTAATTTTTTAATTTTTTTTTAATGTTTATTTATTTTTGAGAGACAGAGACAGAGCATGAGTCAGGGAGGGGCAGAGAGAGGGAGACACAGACTCTGAAGCAGGCCCCAGGCTCTGAGCTGACAGCAGAGAGCCCGATGAGGGGCTCAATCCCACGAACCACGAGATCATGACCTGAGCTGAAGTCAGATGCTTAACCGACTGAGCCACCCAGGCGCCCCGCCACTTTGAGTTTTCTAGAGGGGAGCACAGATCTTGGCACAGATCCCTCCATGGCTAAATGTTGGTGGCTTTCTTGCTCCTGAGCAAGCACTGATTTGGAATCGAGAGCCCTCTATCTTTTCCATTCCCCATGCATCCTTAGTTTCCTAGGGCGTGCCATAAAAACCAAGAGGACTGGTATTGGAAGAAGTCCCTCCAGCTTCTGAGTCCTAGTCTGTGACCCTGCAGGGTTCCAACCGGTACCCTTAGAGAGGTGTCCCTGCTTTTCAGCTGTGGGAAACATGGGCCAGTAACAGTTAACGTTTATCTCCAATGCTTGCAGTGGCTCTCAGAGTGTGATCCCTGGACCAGCCGCAGGAACAACTCCTGAGAACTTGTTAAAAATGCAAAACCCGGGGCGCCTGGGTGGCGCAGTCGGTTAAGCGTCCGACTTCAGCCAGGTCACGATCTCGCGGTCCGTGAGTTCGAGCCCCGCGTCGGGCTCTGGGCTGATGGCTCGGAGCCTGGAGCCTGTTTCTGATTCTGTGTCTCCCTCTCTCTCTGCCCCTCCCCCATTCATGCTCCGTCTCTCTCTGTCCCAAAAATAAATAAACGTTGAAAAAAAAAAAAAAATTAAAAAAAAAAAAAAAAAAAAAACGCAAAACCCCCAGGTCCCACCCTAGACCTACTGAATCCGAATATCTGGGGGTGGGCCCAGCCCATCTGTGTTTTTCAGCCCCCCAGCCCCAGGTCTGCACTGTCCAATATGGTAACCACTAACCACGAGCGCCTGTTTAAATCGACTCTAATTAGGGGCGCCTGGGTGGCACAGTCGGTTAAGCGTCCGACTTCAGCTCAGGTCACAATCTCGTGGTCCGTGAGGTCGGGCTCTGGGCTGATGGCTCGGAGCCTGGAGCCTGCTTCCGATTCTGTGTCTCCCTCTCTCTCTGCCCCTGCCCCGTTCATGCTCTGTCTCTCTCTGTCTCAAAAATAAATAAAACGTTAAAAAAAAATTTTTTTTTTAAATCAACTCTAATTAAATACCAATCAAAAGTCAGGTGCTCCATTCCACTTTCCATATTTCAGGCCCTCGGTAGCCACATGTGGCTAACATATTGAACAGCTCCTACAGACACTTCCGTCGTCACAGAATTCTGTCGGACGGTGTTTCCAGGTGATTCTGCTATATGAGAACCACTCAGCTGGGAAACACAGTTTTCAACCCTGGCTGTGTATTAGAATTACCTGGGGGGCTTTTGAGACCTACCAATGCCCCAACCCTACCCCAGAACAATTAAGACGGAATGGGAGGTAGGGCGGTTGCAGGCAAACATTAGCAGACGTTAAATTTCCCCTAAGTGATTCTGATCAACCTGAAAGCCAACTCCTTCAATAGGTACAAGACCTTTTGGAGGTATGTGCGCTTTGAACCGTCTGCATTTTACAGAAAAGCATCTGGAGGCACAGCGAGGTTGAGGAACTTGTCCGTGGTCACACTGCTCTAGATGTTACTGGATGCCAAGGGGCATTCCTGGAAGGAGGCAGGAATTCCTGGAAACCTGGAAACCTGGCCACCTTGCAGTGACAGCTGCTTTTAATTTGTGTCAAAAAGAAAAACTGTCTTTTAATTAGAACTGTTGGGTTGTTTTTTCCTTTTTGTTTTTTGTTTTCAGCTGCCAGAATAAGCCAGTTAACGGGGATTAGCAGTCTGGGAAGCCAGAGTACAGCAGTTCTGGGCTTTCCCCCGGGGCAGTCCCACTCACTGATTTTTTCTCATTGCTGGCATATAGTGGAGTCTACACAGGCGGTGGGCAGCCACTGTGGGAGGGAATTCGGCCCTGGCCACTGCTGTGCACGGAGGGTCCATGGCCAGGGGTCCGGTTACTTGATTTAAGAACAGGGGGGTAGGGGGGCGTCTGGGTGGCTCAGTCGGTTGAGCATCCGACTCTTGATTTTGGCTCAGGTCATGATCTCACGGTTTGTGAGATCGAGCCCCGTGTCAGGCTCTGCGCCGAAAGCATGGACCCTGCTTGGGATTCTGTCTCCCTCCCTCTCTCTCTCTCTCTGCCCCTCCCCCCGCCTGCTCACACCATCCCTGTCTCTCAAAATAAACTTTAAAAAGAAGAACAAGGGGTAGGGGGCAGAGGGTAACATGGAGGGGTCTGTGGAGAGAGACACTAAGGGAATGACGTGCGGTCTGGAGCTCAGGAGAGTGGAGGGCAGTACTTCTGCTGGCCAGCCCCCCAAGGACCAACAGCAGCCTTCGATCCTGATGGTTCATCCTCGGCCCTCCCAGATTCTCCAGTTGTCCAGCCAGGGCTCCTGCGCATGTCCCCTTCTGGTGTCCCAAGACACTGTGGCAAGCCACCAGGAAGCCAAGGCTGAGTTACTCCCTCCTTTGTGCTCTGATCAGTGTTTGATTATTTTCCCCTGCCTTCGAGGGACTCACCCTCCGGTTCCTCCGTTTTCCTCTCCCACAGGAGTGTTGTAAGGGGTAACCGCACCAGATGACCCAGCGTGTGCACAGAGCAGGTCCTCGGTGTGTGTCTCCTGCCCCCTCCGAGAGGGTCACCGGCAGTTTCCTGCCCCTACCACCTGTCTCCCTTTCTATCTCCTAGTGTTCAATTCCCTGGACATGTCCCGCTCCGTGTCAGTGACGACAGCTGGGCAGTGCCGCCTGGCCCCGCTCATCCAGGTCATACTGGACTGCAGCCACCTGTATGATTACACTGTCAAGCTCCTCTTCAAGCTCCACTCCTGTGAGTACGCCCGGCCGGATCATCTCTGCGCGCTTGGGGCGGCAAAGGGGTCGCAGCCTGAGGCTCTCCCTGGAGAAATGCGGTCCCCTCAGCGCCCTTTCTCCTGCTGCTCTCAAAGGCCCTAGAGTTCCTGACCTTCTTTTTTAAATTTTTTTTTTAACGTGTATTTATTTTTGAGACAGAGGGAGGGGCAGAGAGAGAGGGAGACACAGAACCGGAAGCAGGCTCCAGGCTCTGAGCCATCAGCCCAGAGCCCGACGCGGGGCTCGAACTCACGGACCGTGAGATCATGACCTGAGCCGAAGTTGGACGCTTAACCGACTGAGCCACCCAGCCGCCCCCGAGTTCCTGACCTTCTTAAGAGTGGAGACGAGCAGGGCACAAGTTTCGGTGTGCCCACTCACCATAGGGTTTCCTAGGACGGTCCTTTCCCTCTACCTCTGGCTTTATCGCACCTCCGTCCGTATGTGTTGTGTATCCTGGGACCCACACAAATGATGCCAGACCCGGCCTAGACCCACAGGAGCAGGGGCACAGTGGTTTCCAGAGCGTTACGAGTGGCATTTTGTGGGGAAATAAAAAAAATATAAAACAGAGCTGCTCTAGTAACCGGAGGGCCAGCCCCTACCCAGCCAGACACCCCTGGGATGCTTTCGTAGATTGTATTTTGGAAACTACTAGTCTCGTGGATGTTCTCATGCTTTCACGTGTGCTTCTCACATAAAACGGCGTGTGTGGGTCCTGCCCCTGCAAGGTCTGCGTTGGTCAGTCTGGTGGGTTAGGGGTCTTCGTTACTAAACCGTATCCCAGATGAAACTGATGTGGGTGGTTTCTGGGCCACCCTCGGAGGTGTTCACCACGAAGGATACACACATGCAGAGTGTATGGATGACGGAGAAACAACAAGAGTCGAGGCCTGAGTGGATACTAGCAAGGTTTTATGGCCCTGGAAGAGGGGACAGGATGAATTTTAGAAGACAAGGACAAGGGATCACTCTAGAACTGTGGTCACTGACGAGATGCGGATCTGGTGATTTAGACGGGACGGGGAAAGCGACATTCAGTCTGGTTAGTCTGGGAACAGTGTGAGGAAGGGAGGTTGGAAATTCGACGTTCAAGCGTTAGGAAGGCGTCGAGGCAAGTGGACGCCCCTGGAGGGGCACAGGGTGGACTGAATGCCAAGAGAAGAGACGCAGTTGCCCCACAGAGTGTATACTTCTCTCAAAATGAATGTGTGATTTTAGAATAGTTTTAGATCTACAGAAAAGTTGTAAAGATAGTTCAGAAAGTGCCCCTATACCTTGAAGCCAGTTTCCTCTGTTGTTAAGATCTTACATGAGTATGGTACATTTGTCACACTTAGTGGACCAATATTGACACACGACTCTCAACTGAGGTCCAGATTTTATTCAGATTTCCCCAGTTTTTACCTAATGTGCCATCCAGGACGCCACATTACATTTAGTCTTTGTGTCCCCCTAGGCTCCTTCTTGGCCGTGACAGTGTCTCAGACTTGTGACCTTGACGGTTTAGGAGAGAATCGGTCAGACACTTGTAGAATGTTCCTCAATTTAAGTCTGTCCACTGTTTTTCTCACGACTGAGGCTAAGGGTTCTTGGGAGAGAGATCACGGAGGTACAGTGCCATCGTCATCCACCGTATATACTTGGCATTCTGAATTCTCATACATTTTGCATGTGCTCCCTATTTATAGCAAACATCACCTACCCAAAAATTACTAAAATGTAAATTTAAGGAATAAAGCAAGAACTGAAAAGATCGCTGAGCTGTGATCTGTAATTGAAGTACACAGAGTGACATAATCTGGGAGCAGAAAGGACCTCAGAGAGCCCGCTCTGTAGGGGCGGAGGCTGGCGCTTAGATGCTGCCACTCGTCCAGCATCGTGCAGTGGCAGGGCGGAACGAGCACCAGACTGAGATCCTGAGTGTTGTCCGCAATCTTTGCCTTCGCGCAGCCAACCTCTCAGGCAGGCTCTCTGGATCCCTTCCGTCCCGCAGCTTGGTCAGGTCAACCACGGTCGCTTCTGTGGTCAGGGACACAACTTCCAGTCCACTGTGCCCAGAATGGCTTGCACTCCGGGAGCAAACAGGAGGACAGATTTGAGGGACAAGCGCCCCCCACCCCGGGTTCCCTGCGGGTCCTTCTGGGCCCCTTGGTGTCCAATCCTGGGCCAGCTCTAGGCCAGGAATGCCCACCTCCCTCCTCCCCCCGCCCCCGCACCGGCAAGACTGGCCGCAAGCCCCAGGGTGGCTGGTCCCCTCCTTCCAGAGCCCCGCTGTGGCTCACCTGGTCCTCCTGTGGTCCTCTTCCCTCTCACTCTAGTCCAATATCTTCCAGGTCTCCCAGCTGACACCCTGCAAGGCCACCGGGACCGCTTCATGGAGCAGTTCTCGAAGTAAGTGGCTTATGGGAGAGAAATGAAGGTGAATCCAAAAACTGCTATAAAATCAATTAATCCTTGTAAGAGCACTTGCTTTATAACGATTGGGGATCGCCAGTATCTGAATAGCAAAGCAGTAAAGTGAGGGAAAGTAAGTAGGACAGCAGCAAACCTACCACTGGCTGGGGAAGCTATCTGTTCTCTGATAAAACCCATACACACATGTAGAAGAAGGCGATTCCGTACATCCATTCATCACCTGCTGTATGCCCAGGGCTTCACCCTCTGTTTCCTCTTCTTACATTCTCCTACCGCGTAGGGTCTTACACCATGTACATGAAAAGCAACGCCCAGATATGTGTCTCTAGCAGGGCCTTGACTCCGAATTCCAGTCTCACATACCCAATTGTCCGTCTGACATCCTACACCAAACTTACATCTCAAACTGAACTCTAGATTTTCCGCCCAAAGTGTTCTCCCCAGTCTTCTCTATCTCAGTAAATGCTGCCACATCCATTTGGGCCAGAGACCGGGAACTCCCCATTTTCCTCATCCCCATCCCCCACGTCCAGTCTACCAGTAGGTTCAGCTGATGCTCTGCAAATATATCTTGGTTCCAGTCATAGCTCCTATCTCTCTGGCTGCCATAGTTGTGTGCCAGGACCCTCCAATATGGCGGGCACGCTGAGTTTCCACTGGTGCCCCCTGCAATTCTGTCCTCCCTCAGCAGTTAGAACAACCGTGTGAAGACATCAGTCCCTTGCTCAGAACCTTCCGGTGGCTTCTGATTACACCGAGAATAAACTCCAAGCTCTTCTCCGTGGTCCCCAAGGCCCTGCTTGCCATCTCTCCAGGGCTTATGGGGTTTCAGCCACGCGGGGTCTTCTTGTTCCTGGAACCTACCCAGCACATTTCTCTGTCAGGGGCTTAGGGCTTGCCATTCCATCCCTGGGGATGTTCTCCCAGCCTGGCCAGCTCTGGATCATCTTCCATCACCTCCTCACAAAGGCATCTCTGGCATTAAATCTTTTAAGATTTTTATTTTATTTTATTTTATTTTATTTTATTTTATTTTATTTTATTTTATTTTTGAGAGAGAGAGAGTGCACGTGCACACAAGTTGGGGTGAGGGGCACAGGGGGAGAGAGAAAGAGAAAGAAAGAATCTGAAGCAGGTTCCACACCCAGCAGAGCCCAATGGTGGGGGGCTGGATCCCACGACCGTGAGATCATGACCTGAGCTGAAATCAAGAGTCTGACTCTTTTTTTTTTTTAATTTTTTTTTTAACATTTATTTATTTTTGAGACAGAGAGAGACAGAGCATGAATGGGGGAGGGGCAGAGAGAGAAGGAGACACAGAATCGGAAGCAGGCTCCAGGCTCTGAGCCATCAGCCCAGAGCCCGACGCGGGGCTCGAACTCACGGACCGCGAGATCGCGAGATCGTGACCTGAGCTGAAGTTGGACGCTCAACCGACTGAGCCACCCAGGCGCCCCAAGAGTCTGACTCTTAACCGACTGAGCCACCCAGCCCCCCCTTAAATCTTAAATCTCTTATTTAAGTTGGGTTTTCTTCACCTCCTGCTCCTCCAACCCCAACCCCGCCTCCCCATATTCGCCAGGCCAGTGCCTTGTTTCTTTCATGGTTCTTAGAACCAGCTTTATTTCTGCTTGACTACCCATTCTTACGTCCCTAGCTCCTGATACGTAGCAGCCAGTTACCCACAAATATTGGGATAAATTACTAAGCGAGGAAGCCAGGTGTCTTGTCTAGAAGAGGAAGAGATTATCCGACCGAGGGATAAATTATTCTGTGCATTTGGGCAAGATGATCACTGGTGAGGCGAGAAGTACAACTCAGCTTTCGTTACGTGTGCCCCCAGAAGAGGGGAAGGAAGCACGAGAGAGAGGGAGAGAGAACCCAGGCGCCGAGAAGGGCACTGGGGCTCGGCACGCTGTATTTGACCCTCTTGTTTTGCCTATTAATTTCTTCATCCCTGACAGTAGAGGAAAAATACCCACCAAATCCCAGGCTTCTCCTACTGGTTCCGAGCCACAGTCAGAGGACAAGTTCAGGGTTTTGCTCACCTCCCGGTTTCCTTATTCCATTTGAAAAGCCTCATATGTTTATTCTATAATAAGTGACTTATTAAATCCTAGGAGACAGGCCCTGGGGCTGATTTCCTGGAATGGTAAATTCCAGTAGCTTATGAAAGCAGTGCGGCCTATTACTGTTGGCTCCAGCCCAGAAAGAGGGGGATGTGTGGTCAGGTGATTTTATTTCCTTTAATGTTCTCCTAGCTTATAAAAACTTCTGCCGTGAGCAGCTGTCTCACTGTCTCCTCCGCACGGACCTGGCAGCTCCCAGAGGCCTCAGTGTCGACGACTTTGGGGAAAGCACCAATGACATCACAGGGGCAGTTGCAGCCTTGGGGTCAGAATGGCTGACGTGAGATCCCAGGGGTTTAGTTTATTGGGCTGAGCTGAAGGAGATTCTGAGAGAGGTTGCAGAGAGAGGGTGCTGAGACCCACGATGCTCTTTCCTCTCAGGAAATCTGTCTGGTGCCCTCTGCTTTCTGGGCCTTCCATGTTTCGATTGAAAACAGAGACCTGAAGACAAGAAAAAATATTTGGTTTCTTCACCCCCATATCCATCCAAGATTAGGACACAGTATAAATAGATTGCTTTCCTCCAATGAAGTCTTTCTTGATGAGTTAATGCCTCTGTGCATGTGGTACCCCTAGCTCAGCAGGGCCCAGGCTCTGCCCTCTAGAGGCTTCTAGTCTAACTGGGAGGTAACACACAGCTTTAAAGCAGGGTGAGTTAATTAAAAGGAGCTTTACCTTAGTTTTGGGGTTGTTTTTGGTTTTTTTTTACTTTTTTTTTAATGTTTATTTATTTTTGAGAGAGAGAGAGCACGAGCAGGGGAGGGGCAGAGGGAGAGAGACACAGAATCCAAAGCAGGGTCCAGGCTCTGAGCTTTCAGTCCAGAGCCCAACACGGGGCTCGAACCCATAAACCGTGAGATCATGACCTGAGCAGAAGTCGGACCCTTAACCAACTGAGCCACACAGGCACCCTGAGGAAATTTACCTTAGTAATTAAGTTCCCTTCCCTTTTCTTATGGTTAGGTGGTTTATCCTCAGAGAGAGTAAATTTATTGTCGTGTTATTCTAAGCCGAACATTCTTGGGAAGAGACATCAGCCAGACAACAGCGTAGATTCTGTGGTGATACAGATCTTGTTCTGGGATGATCCGCTCTTCCAGAGGATTCGGTCATTTGAATCCCTGTCTCCTGTGAGGACTGGCTACAAATGACCTTCCCCCTGCAGCATCATAATTGAAGCCCAGCGCCATGGAAGCCGTCTCCTTGACAGCCCACGCCTTTGGGCTGGGTGGGCAGCAGGAGACCTGGGTGGCTGCAGTGTCCCCAACCCGGGGCTGGGGAAGGCGCCCAGCACCCCTGAGGCCCTTCTCCACCCCCCAGGTTGAAAGATCTGTTCTACCGCTCAAGCAACCTCCAGTATTTCAAGCGGCTCATTCAGATCCCTCAGCTGCCGGAGGTAAGCGTGCCCGGCCCCCTGGCCGTGGGAGCTGCCGGGTCCAGGGTGCTCGTAGAGACCGGCAGGCCTGGTGGGTGACGCGGTTCGGGGGCGTGTCTTCCCTCTTCAGAACCCACCCAACTTCCTGCGAGCCTCTGCCCTGTCAGAACACATCAGCCCCGTGGTGGTCATCCCGGCCGAGGCCTCGTCCCCGGACAGCGAGCCAGTCTTGGAGAAGGATGACCTCGTTGACATGGATGCCTCACAGCAGGTGCGGAGCGCCTCACTAGAACCCGAGGGGGGCGGGGGTTGGAGCCCAGCAGGTGGCGTGCCCCAGGGGCGGCCCTTCCAGCTGCCCCATGCACACAGGGGAGAGGACGCGAGAGGCTCTGGCCAAGACCCTTTGACTGTAACCAAGATCGGCTGCCGTCTAACCCAAGTGCTAACCTAGACTGAGCCCCCTCCCCCCGCCCTGTGGTCCCCGGGAGGGACCACAAATGGATTTGAACCCAGTTAAGAAAGGGTCCTTTTTCACATGTCACTCACCTGACCCCTTCCCGGAAGTCTCTGGGTCTCTAACTTTGTCCTCCCTCCCTTTGGGTCACCACAGAACTTGTTCGACAACAAGTTTGATGACATCTTTGGCAGCTCGTTCAGCAGCGACCCCTTCAATTTCAACAGTCAGAACGGCGTGAACAAGGAGGAGAAGTGAGTGGGAGCTGGGCACAGCCCGCTGGTGCGGAAACTAGGTGGAGCCGGGAGCCGGCTTGCCACACCTGACCGGGGCGGGATGCTTCGTGACACGTGGGCCCCCTAGAGAAACGTCTTGACCCACAGCCCCGTGATCCCAGAGGGAAATCGAATGGGGCTGAGGTAACGGTGGGCCCATGAGTGTTAGGTTCAGGTCTGGGAACACTGAGGGTCTTAGCATATAATTTATGGGATCTCAAAGCACTTTCCCCACATTAACACCAGCTTTTAACTTCCTCCCCTGATCTCCCAGCTCGCATTTAAAAGGAAAGGGGTGGAGGCGCAGTGGAAGCAAACTTGTTCTCCTTCTGTTCCCAGGGATCACTTAATTGGTCAACTCTACAGAGACATCAGTGAGCTGAAGGCACAGCTAGAGAACTTGAAGACTGAGGTAGGACTCGGGCTCTGATCCGGTTCTGGGCTTCACCAGGACGGGACGTTTTCAAACTAACTTCGCTTTGTGGAGACACTTGTCAGACCTCATTTTGGGGGGGGGGGGGGGATCTCATGAGTAGAAATGCCCAGACCAGACGGACCTGGTCCTCTCGTGGTCTTGGTGGCACTGTGTTTCCACTCTTCCTACCTCAAGAATGGCATCTAGGCCAAGCCCAGCGTCCCCGTGGTGCTTGGAGAGGAAGACCTGTTCTCTTCCCATGGCGATCAGAAGGTTTGATTCGTAACTCTGGTGGCTGTTTGCAGAGGCCGGGGCAGTGAATAGGCCCGCCCCTCAGGCCCACGGCCGGTCGGAGGCTTCATTCACTGGGACAGGCACACATCGCCTCCTCCCTCAGGCCAGCTCGCCCACAACTGCTCCTAGGCCCCTAACAGGATCAGAGCTCCCCTGCTGTCACCCCGTGTTTGGCTGGGGGGCTTAGAATGAGCAAAACCCTCAATTCCCGTGAGGCCACGGGAGTGGGTTTGTTAGGCAAACTCGGGTGCTTTATTGGATCAGCGCTGGAAACCCTGGAGGACCCGCTTCTCCCGCCCAGCCCAGCCCAGCCCAGCCCAGCCCAGCCGACCCCAGCGGTGCAGCCATGGGGCTCATTGGCTGAGTTCATCCCACAGAGCCAGCGGGCGGTGCTGCAGCTGAAGGGCCGGGTCAGCGAGCTGGAGGCCGAGCTGGCAGAGCAGCGGCACCTGCGGCAGCAGGCGGTCGACGACAGCGAGTTCCTCCGCGCGGAACTGGATGAGCTCAAGAAGAAACGAGAAGACACGGAGAAGGCCCAGCGGAGCCTGACAGAGATAGAAAGTGAGTCTGTCGGGCTGGGGCTGAGGGTGGGGGCCGCAGGGTCAGGCCAGGCTCACAGGGAGGACGGGGCTGGGTGGCAGAGCCCCAGGTGATGCATCTGTCCAGAAGAGCTCCCAGGAAGGACCCTCGTGTTGCCAGTCTGAGGCGGGCAGGTTAGGGCCCAGCAGGTAGAGAGCCCCACGTGCCACACTGCTCGGAATGCCGGGACGGGAACCAGGAGGTGACGGTGGGGTGTCCAAAGGAGAGATAGCCTGAGAAAAACTTGCCATAAAAGCCAAAAACACTGATGAAGCAAGTACCGTGTGTGTGAATGCCCAGGAGGCTCGAATCAGTGCAGCCATCAGAATCAGGTAGATTTTTTTTTTTTTTTTGAGGTTTATTTTTGAGAAGGAGAGAGAGCGAGCGTGCATGCACAAGCAGGGGTGGGGCAGAGTGAGAGAGGGAGACACAGAACCGGAAGCAGGCTCTGAGCTGTTAGCCCAGAACCCGACGCAGGGTTCGAACCCACAAACCGCGAGATCGTGACCTGAGCCGGTGTCGGACGCTTAACCGACTGAGCCACCCAGGCGCCCCACGAGTCAGGTGGATTCTTTTTTAAAGACCACTTCCCAGAGGAGTTTATTTCAGTAGGACTTCCCAGGGAGCAGAAGGTGCATGCATTTGCGAAAAGAAAGGAGGATGTTCTAGGGACTCTGGCGTGTTGGAAGGAAGGCACGGGGTCCCCCAGCAGGGGTCCACTGCTCACCCTGGCCCCCTGACAAAACAGGGAGAGCCCAGGCCAATGAACAGCGGTACAGCAAGCTAAAGGAAAAGTACAGTGAGCTGGTGCAGAACCACGCCGACCTGCTACGGAAGGTAGGACCCTCCACCCGCCTCTTGCCCCGCGGCCTGGGCAGTCCCCACGCCACTCCCGCGCCTGCATCAATTCTGAGGGGCTCACCATCGTTTCTTGGAACCACAGCTCTTCAGGCTTCCTTGCCTCCCACGCCTTGAGCCCCACCTTTGATGCCAGCCCCGAAGGGTTTGTCCCCCATTCTTGTTATTCTTCTTTTAAATACTTAAGCGTTGAGTATCCGAAGATGACAGCTTCATTCTCTGGCTTCTCTCCAGGTAGAAAAGTGATTACTGTGTCCAATAGCCTGAATGCTGTCATTTGTTCTCGAAGGGAGATGTTGTCCCCGAGATGTTAACGCCTGAGATAAGCCCACTGTTCTTTTCTCATCCAGAACGCCGAGGTGACCAAGCAGGTGTCCGTGGCCAGACAAGCCCAGGCGGATTTGGAACGAGAGAAAAAAGAGCTGGAAGACTCTTTCCAGCGCATAAGTGACCAGGCCCAGCGGAAGGTGAGGGGGGAGAAGTCGGGGGGGGGGGGGGCAAGGGAGGGGTCTGCCCGAGTTGGAGGTGGGCCTGGGGCACTAGGCCAGTGGAAAGACTGCTCCGTGGACAGCAGAAGTGGGTTAGAGCCCTACAAGTGTACTACAAGAGACGTGAGGCAGGGACATGGTGTCCGATGCACAAGGGATTAGAGGCACGGAGCGACGAAGGGGGTCCAGCTGAGTAGGTATATCAGCAAAGGCTTGTCCAGGGTGAGTCCGGGAGGGTTGAGAGAAGTGAAAGCACCTGGGTGTCAGAGAGACTTGTGGCCAGGAGAACACCCATGAGTTGGGGGGTGGGTGGCCGTAAGAGATGTCAGATGGGGGTGCCTGGGTGGCTCAGTCAGTTAAGCGTCTGACTTCAGCTCAGGTCATGATCTCGCTGTCCATGGGTTCGAGCCCCGCGTCGGGCTCCGTGCAGACAGCACAGAATCTGGAGCCTGCTTTGGATTCTGTGTCTCCCTCTCTCTCTTCCCCTCCCCTACTCGCATTCTATCTCTCTGTCAAAAATAAGATAAACATTTTTAAAAATTTAAAAAGAGGGGTGCCTGGGTGGCTCAGTCAGTTGAGCGTCCGACTTCGGCTCAGGTCACGATCTCGCGGTTTGTGAGTTCGAGCCCCGCATCGGGCTCTGTGCTGACAGCTCAGAGCCTGGGGCCTGCTTCAGATTCTGTGTCTCTCTCTCTGCCCTTCCCCACTCACACCCTGTCTCTCTCTCCTTCAAAAATAAATAAACATTAAAAAAAATTTTTTTAATTATTTTAAAAAGGAAAAGGATAGTGCCTTTCACTTTTCTGTGACCCAGAGTAGGAAGTAAAATTTCACCAAGCCGTGCTCAGCCTTACCGTGTGGATGCGTGTGGTTATATTTTTTGCTTTGTTTATTTCCTTTTTTAAAATGTTAGCTGTAAATTCTCATGGGTTGCAACGGGCTCTTCAGAAAATACCACTCAGAAAAGACATTTTTAAAGAAGGGAATTGTTTCCAGATGGTAAGATGCAGCAACATATCAGGCGTTGGGGTGGCTGAATTAACAATCCGGTTCTGTATCAGTAATGCTTCTATTTAAATAATAAGAAAGAACACCTTCTATGTGTAAGAAAAAAAGAACCAGTTCTACTTTAATTAGTATCATAAGCCGAAGCGTGACATTTAGGAAATGTCCCTAAAACTCCCGTCTTTGATATTCCACTTAGCCAGAAGACTCGTCACTATACTCTGGGTTCCCACCTCCTCCCGCCCACTTTTGGGCGCATCCAATCTTGCCTCCAACAGAGCACACAAATCTCCCATTGATAGCTTGGGGCTTGCTTTTGAGATTTTGTTTTTTTTTTTTTTTTTTAATTTTTTTTTTTTTTTCAACGTTTATTTATTTTTGGGACAGAGAGAGACAGAGCATGAACAGGGGAGGGGCAGAGAGAGAGGGAGACACAGAATCGGAAACAGGCTCCAGGCTCCGAGCCATCAGCCCAGAGCCTGACGCGGGGCTCGAACTCACGGACCGCGAGATCGTGACCTGGCTGAAGTCGGACGCTTAACCGACTGCGCCACCCAGGGGCCCCATTTGAGATTTTGTTTTTAAGGAATCCCTACGCCCAACGTGGACCTCCAACTCACCACCCAGAGATTAAGAGTTGCATGCTCTATCTACCGAGCCAGCCAGGCACCCCAGTAGCTTGGGGATTTTTACAGGTGTTTATCCCTTGCAACCAGCACCTTGATCAGAGTGCCCCTGCGTTTCTTCTCTTTCAGACTCAAGAACAGACCGAAGTACTGGACAACTTGAAGCAAGAACTTGCCACCAGCAAACAGGAACTCCAGATTGTCCAAAACAGCCTGGAAACTTCTGCCCAGGCGAGCATCACCTCCCTTCTCTCCCTTATTCTTCCCCTCTGGCTTGGGCACTGCCGTCACCCGGCGGCCAGCTGCATCCAGCAGCTGGCCAAGCTGGTCCCAGCCGTGCTCTGTGTGTGATTGGGGAGGGTGAAGGTGGCGGCTTAGAGATACCACCTGCTGTTCCGTGTGGCCTGCTGGTGGGTCTGGACTCCTGGGAAGCGGACGGTTTGATTCTCCCTCTTCCCACGTGGCCGACATTGCAGGCAGAAGCCAAATGGGCGGCACAGCTCTCGGAGCTAGAGAAGGAGAGGAGTGGCTTGGTGCACGCTGTGGCCCTCCGGGAGGAGGAATTATCTGCTCTTCAGGAACAGCTGGAACTCGCCCAGCGGGAACTATCCAGCACACAGGCAAGTAACAGACGCCTGCTGGGTGCCCGGGTCCGAGCCGTGGGCCTCGGTGATGTATCCATGGAGGCGGGGAGCTGGGGACGGTCGGTGAAAACCGTCTGGGGCCTCTGGGCTGATCGTGAAGGCATTCTGTGGGCACGGCACTGCACACCAGCATGCTCTGCATCACCCCCAGAGCAGATGAGGGACAGCCAAGCTCCCTGTCTTCACAAGAGAAGCACTGTGCGTGGTACTCCCCCCAGGCGCGGAGAATGGGTTATAGGAGGTCCATCCCCATAGCTTCCTGTGTTGCACCCCTGCGCACGCCTGTGGACCAAGGGAAAGGGTCGTTCTCTGTGGCAGGCGAACTGGCTTGGGCCTCCTTAGCCACAACTTGAGTTAAGATGCCGGAATCCCAGCTGCATCAAGATGGCTGCTGTTCGAAGGCTCTTGACGGGGTCTGTGTCAGATTCTCACCTCCCTGGACCATTTCTAGGAATCAGTGTGCCAGCTCGCCAAGGACCAACGCAAAATGCTTCTGGTGGAGACCAGGAAGGCTGCGGAGCGGGTGATACAAGAGGCCCTGCGGCAGCTGGAGGAGCCCCCTCTGATCAGCTGTGCCGGATCTGCAGGTATGTCCCCCTGTCCTGGTTGCACATGTGAATCCTTAAAGCCCGTTGCCGTTGGGTGTTGACATTGAACCCCAGCGAACTGAGAGTGGGGGTCCTCGGCCTGCTGCCTGTCAGAGTCGCCTGGTGATGACCAGTCCCCACTCTAAGATCAGTTCAGCCGGAAGCCGTGTGGCCCAGGGCCTCAGTGGTAGTACTTTCTGAAGCCCCCAGTTGTGATAAGGACAGCTCTGTGCAGTGGGTCACGCTAACGAAACTCTCCCTGGGAGCAGAGCCCTGATGACGACTCTAAGCGTCAGGGGGTGGAGGAGCAGACGGCCCTGCGTCTCTGAACAGAAAAACGTGGTCTGAATGAAGAGGTGGTTGCTCAGGAGCTTCAAGCCCACACGGGGAGCACCATGATGTATGGCGGGGCAGAAACAATGAGAATACCCATGCAGTCGCAGGCTATGAACGGGGCCCGCTCTGCAAGGTCAAGAGTCCTAAGGGCATGCTGATTGGGCAGCAGTCGGAACTGGAGAAGCCCACCGGATGAGAGGAGGGCCAGGGGCGCCTGGGTGGCTCAGTCGGTTAAGCATCTGACTTCGGCTCAGGTCATGATCTCACGGTTTGTGAGTTCGAGCCCCACATCAGGTTCTCTGCTGTCAGCACAGAGCCCGCTTTGTATCCACCGCCCCCCCCCCTCAAAAATAAACATAAAAAAAAAAAAAAAAAGATGTAAAAAAGAGAGGAGGGCCTTCATGCACAGTAGGTAGCAGAGCATCCAGGCCCAGGACATTGGTGACGTCATGTGTAGTTGCTGGCGAAGTAACGAGAGGACCCACTGAGAACAAAGGCGGATGGAAGGGAACAGCTGATAGTTGATTTTCATTGTCGAATAGAAACGTCTCCATTCGGTGACGTGTACAGCCAGGACTGTCCTATCTTATTCGCCAGGGAAGCCATCTGTAATGGCTTCCATTACGGCAGCCCCGAATGAAGGAGCACACAGTGCCCCGCCAACCGGGGAAATGCCAGGAAATGGGGCAGCCATGGGCAGGTTCTGAGAAGAGACTTCATGAGCCGGGGGTTTGACAGAAGAGGACAGACTTGAGCCAGTGGAGGGGCAGAAACGTGGGCATTGTAAGCGCTTCACATACCTCGGCCCAGCGAATCCTCACGATGGCGCCGTGAGGTGGTGCCGTTACTCCGTCTTCAGATGAGGAAGCTGGCACGGACGGCCTGAGAGCATAGCCAGTGGTGGTGGGGCCCGGAGCCACACCGATGCAGTGTGACCTGAGCGCCCACATATTAACTCCTATGGGACACGGTCTCTGTGGACCAGGGCACAGAGGCACAGAGTGGGGACGGCTGTGTTGCGTGCACAGCATGAGCCTAGATTCGCCTCACGGAGCCAGGGGTCTGGGCTCGGGAGTGATGAGAGTCCAAGGGCCTTGAAAGACTTAACAGGAAGGCCTGGATTTGATTCGGCGGCAGTAATGAGAAGTGAGAGGCTGATTCTCGGCTGCTGCCGTGGTTGCCCTGGTTCTTGGCTCAGGGACCAGATGGGCTCAGAAGAACAGCTTTTGAAGCTGCATTAAGAGAGTCGTGTACCTGCAGAGTCAACCATCTCCGCCCCCACCCCCCATCTTAGGGCACCCCCCGCAGGGCTGAGGCCACTTGCTAGGCAGGCTCATCCACTGGGTGGCTTGACCTCACGGGGAGAAAGTGACTCCAACACCCGTGGCTCTGACTCTGCCCTGTCTCCCCTCTCACAGATCACCTTCTTTCCAAGGTCAAGTCTGTTTCCAGCTGCATTGAGCAACTGGAAAAAAGCTGGAGCCAGTATCTGGCCTGCCCGGAAGGTAAGAAGGGCGAAGGATGGGGTCTGTTGCTAGTGACGGCTGGGCAGAGTTCAGAAACGCTTGTCTGCGGAAATAACAACCAGGCCCTATGCTCCAAGAAAGGGGTGCATATAACTTGTCAAGCAGGGAAGGAGGTAGGGCGGTAACAGCTCGTGAACAGTGCTGAGAAACCTCCTTTACACTCCTGGCAGATATCAGTGAGCTTCTCCGCTCGGTAACCCTCCTGGCCCACCTGACCAGTGACACCATGGCTGATGTTAGCACCACCTGCCTTCGAGCCCCACCGGAGCCTGCTGACTGTGAGTACTGGGGCTGGGGGGGCCAGTCTTATAAGCAGGGGGAGCGGAGGACTCAAAAGTTTTGGTTGTCTTACGTCTCCAGCACTGACCGAGGCCTGCAAACAGTTTGGCAAGGAAACCCTCACGTATCTGGCTTTCCTGGGGGAAGAAGGAATGCTTGAGAATGACAGCACAGCCATGAAGAGCTGCCTCAGTAAGATCTCCGCCATTGGCGAGGTAGGACCAGTGTCTCAACCGGGGGGAGTTACGATGGTTCTTGGGTGAGTGCCGGTGATGGCCCAGGGAGTCAGTGATGTCCGAAGCCAGTTCTTTCTGGCTTCCCACTTGACTCCAGAAAGTGAGAGTTGGGGCACCTGGGTGGCTCAGTAGGTTAAGCGTCCGTCTTCAGCTCAGGTCATGACCTCACAGTTTGTGAGTTTGGGCTCCGTGTCAGACTCTGTGCTGACAGCTCGGAGCCTGGAGCCTGCTTCGGATTCTCTGTCTCCCTCTCTCTCTGCCTACTCCCCGACTTGTGCTCTGTCTCTCCAAAATAAACAATGAGGAAAGAAAGAAAGAAAGAAAGAAAGAAAGAAAGAAAGAAAGAAAGAAAGAAAGAAAGAGGGAGGGAGGGAGAAAGAGAGAGAGAGAGAGAGAGAGAGATGACACTGAAAAATCTGACCCTCTGCCCAATTTTCCAGTCATATTTCATTCATTGCCTATGAGTTGAGAACCTACTGTGTGTTCATCGCTATGCTAAACAATATCAAAAAAGAATAAGCATAGTTTCTCTGTTTTCAAGGATTTGTGTCTGGTTGGGCAGGTAACACCTAACATGGAGATAGCAGGATATTTATTGATTTAATAAAGATGTAGTGAGCATGTCATGTGTAGTGGGAATTGTGGTAGATGCAGTTGTACGGAGACAAGCCATCGTCTCTCTGGGAAAGAAAAATAAGGAAATCATCCATTTTGATACAGTGGGACAAGAGCAGTAACCAAGTCTGTTTTAAGAGTTCAGTACAAGGCCGCATTTACTTAATTCCAAAAATGTGTCATGATATCAATTCCAGGGAGGGAAGAGATCAGGGCCAGAGTTCAGATTTTCGTCATCCCTCAGCGGAACTCTTAAAACAGGCTTCTGGTTAGTTTTTCTGCCTCTGGTCTCTTTTTCCTCTGATCTCTTCCAAAAACAAAGATCGTTGGATGACAAAAATCAAATCACGTAAGGTGACATGCAAGGACCGTCACAGTCTGGCCCTTATTCATTTTTCTGGGTCCCTCTCCCCCTTTTCCGCCTTCACCTTACCGTGTTGGTGGCTAGTGCCACGGGGTACCTGCCTGCCTGTCTCTTGCCCCCATGAGTCTTCAAAGGTAGAGCCCGTAGCCTTTTTCCATTGTCCCTTGGTCCCTGGCATGATATCTGGCAGGTGGTTTACACCCAGTGAATGTTTAACTAATTGAATATGCACATGGAGAGAGCAAAGCAGTTACAAAGATCGGATGGAGAGGAAGGTTTGTACTGGGGAGAAGTGGGACGACGAGGTAGAGATCCGTGAAGGTCTGGATGACGGAAGACTGGATAACGGTGAATTGCTAACCCTTCTTTCAATAGAATGACATGATCCTGGTGGTATTTTAGTATTATTGAATTCCTGATGGCGGCCAAGAGCATTGCCACCGTCTGCCTTTTGCTGGAGACAGAGCATCTTCTCCCGTGCTGTGCAGAACTCAGTGTCAGTATACACACACACAAGCCTGTAGGACACCGTGAGGTGAGGAAATAAGAATCGAGTTAATTTAAAAAAGCAAAGTGTGAGAGCAAGATCCCGGGCAGGTTTTCTTTCTGGCAGTAAGACTGACCAAATATTTAGAAGCTCTTCCTGGCACAAGACATGGAAAAAGCTAAATAAAATTGGGGGGGCGGGGGGGATGTTAATTGAATCTGAACTGGCCGAAAACTAAGGAAATTCTCAGAATCAGAAACCAAGAGGACGCAGGAACTGGTGTTTGTCCATCTCTTGACCTAGAGCTTGGATTTTAATGGGCCACACATACAGAGGAGACTAAAAAACAAAACGTAAGCCCGAGTAAGGTAAAAGTTTGGAATGCAGAGACTTCCTCCCCAAAGCAGAACTCCAAAAGGTCACACCCCAAGTAAGTGGGGGGGGGAAAGCCTACTCTGTTGGAGAGATCTTGTCTCAACCTCAGTTGTAGGGGGAGAAGGAAACACGGCTGCCTAGGGAATTTCTAACTACAAGCCACCTTTCTATGGTTTCAGGGTCCAAATCTCCTACTACCTGTGTGACCTGAAAAAACCCAAAGAGAAAATCAAATATAGGGCGCCTGTTACACGTCGGTTACGTGTCTGACTTCATCTCAGGTCATGATCTCACAGTTTGTGAGTTTGAGGCTGGAGCCTGCTTTGGCTTCTGTGTCTCCCGCTCTCTCTGCCTCTCCCCGTTCATGCTCTGTCTCTCAAAAATAAATTAAAAAAAATTTTTTTTTAATTTTTTTAATTTAAAAAAAAAAGAAAGAAAACTAAATGTAAAGTAGTCAGGTTTTTAGGAGCCCAAGTACCTGGTGGAAGCAGATCCAAACGGTCTCTGAAGGAATATACTTTGAACCTAAATCCCAAAGAACTTTCACAGAGTCCCAATGCACATCAGTTCACCATGAGTGTGTTTGACGTGTTCCAGAACGTTTTCTTTTTTAAGTTTATTTAGTTTTGAGAGAGAGAGAGCATGAGCAGGAGAGGGGCAGAGAGAGAGGGAGAGAGAATCCCAAGCGGGCTCTGAGCTGACAGTGTGAGATTATGACCTGAGCCAGAGTCAGACACTTGACCGACTGAGGCGACTCCAAGTACTTTTTAAAAGGCATTAAAAGCATGGCAAAGGAATAAGACATTTTCAAAAGTCACCAGATATATTTGATAAACAACCATGGGACTTCTAGAAATGAAAAATATAATCATTGAAAGTCAGAACTCAGTATACAGATTCAACAGCAGGTTAAACAAAGCTAGAGAAAGAATTAGTGGGCTGGATGATAGAACTGAAGGAATTATATAGAATGTGGCACAGATTTTATAAACTAGAGTACAGAAGTTATAGGTAGAATGATTAGTCAGGGTTCCAGATGAAGACAATAGAAAGACTATGTCCTTTTCTCCCCCAAGTAACATTTTTAGTTCTAAGTGTTACAGACTTTTCTCCTACACTTTGCTTTTTCCAGCATTCTGTGTGTGAGGTTCATCCATACAGATACATTCATTTTCACTGCTCTGTAATATTCTGTCGTGTGACTATAGCTCAAATTATACATCTATTACATATCTGTTTACATTTATTTATCTATCTGTCACATAGCTAGATGTCTATGGCTGATGAACATTTGGGTTCTTTCCAGTTTGAGGCTGTCACAAATGTGCCATATGGTCACTTGTGTAAATATCTCCTGATGTAACAGTTTCTCTAGTGCATTTGCCTAGGGATAGAATGACTACATTACAGGGGCAGCTGGGTGGCTCAGTCGGCTAAGCATCTTGACTCTTGGTTTTGGCTCAGGTCACAATCTCACAGTTTCATTAGGTTGAGCCCCATGTCAGGCTCTGTGCCGACAGCAGAGAGCCTGCTTAGGATTCTCCCTCTTTCCTTCTCTCTTCCCCTCCCCCACTTGCTCTGTCTCTCTGTCTCTCTCTCTCTGTCCCTCTCTCTCTCTCTCTCAAAATAAATAAATAAACTTAAAAAAATAATAATTCCTACATTATAGAACAAATCTCACACACAATGCCGAACGAACAAGCAAAATACATACGGTAGGATTCCTTTTAAATAAAGACCAATATATGCATACTTAACATTATACTGTTTAAGGATACATTCTTATGGAGCTTTAAAAAAAAGACATGACAGGGATACGTGGGTATCTCAGTCAGTTGAGCATCCAGTTTCGGCTCAGGTCATGATCTCATGGTTTGTGAGTTTGAGCCCTGCATCGGGCTCTGAGCTGACAGCTGAGAGCCTGGAACCTGCTTCAGATTTCGTGTCTCCATCTCTCTGTCCCTCCCCGCTTGTACTCTGTCTCTCTCTCAAAAATAAATAAGCATTAATAATAATAAAAGGATATGATAAAGCATTCTCCTGAATTCTGTGTTTATCTTAAGGTAGGGAATAGGGAAGTCAGAAAATGGAATTAGAACAGGATACAAAGGAAATTTCAAAGATACTGATGTTTCTTAAGCTATTCCTTAGGTCGGGTGGTAGATACATGGGTCATTGTTCTTATTCTTTTTTTTTAATGTTTATTTATTTTTGAGAGAGACAGAGAGAGAGAGAGAGAGAGCATGAGTGGACGAGGGGCAGAGAGAGAGAGGGAGACCCAGAACCTGAAGCAGGCTTCAGGCTCTGAGCTGTCAGCACAGTGCCTGACACGGGGCTCGAACCCACGAACCACGAGATCATGACCTGAGCCAAAGTTGGACGCTTAACCACCTGAGCCATCCAGGCACCCCGTTTCTTATTCTTTAAACCATTCATATCTGTTTTATACTCTTGGAGGCATAACACATAATATTTTCAGAATTCACGGACTTTGCCATCAGACCTGAGTTCAGATCCCTGCTCTGCCATTCACTAGCAGTGTGAGTGTGGTCAAGACCTCTCTGAGCCTTGGCTTCCCATCCGTAGAACAGGACGAGTCACTGCCTCATGATTGCTGTAGACACAGAGTTAAATAAGAGGCAGAGTGTTGGTTGGAAGGCATCACCCACATTTGAAGAGGTTTTTGACATACCTCCCAAGCCTCAAATACAATCAACACCGTGCAGCTGTGGGGTCAGGGTCCAAGCAGCCGCAACTGAATGGCCTTGTGGGGTTAGGCAGGGTAACTTTCTGGAAGGTGGGGGGGTTTTCAGCGAAGGGAGGGTGTGGAGCGTGAGGGTTTACGCAGTAGCGAGTTCTAGATGAGGCCTGGCCAGGATGCCCCTCCATGGATTCTACAAGCGTGTTGCATAGTGGGACCTTCCTCCCCTACCTTCTGCCACCATGCGAGGACTATGGGTCTGTCGGGGAGGAATGGAGAGGAAGTCAAAGGGTCGTTTCAGCCTCTGTGCTGCCGTTCGCAGGAGCTCCTGCCCAGAGGCCTGGACATCAAGCAGGAGGAGCTGGGGGACCTGGTGGACAAGGAGATGGCTGCCACGTCAGCTGCCATTGAAACTGCCACGGCCAGGATAGAGGTATGGAAGCGTCTGCCCGTCTCCTAAAGCCAGGCCCTTGCAGCTTCCTCGGGTGTGACAGTGCCCATGGGACGCGTCTCAGTTGTCCATCCAGGCCACAGATGGCCCCTGTAAGACCAACCCCAACCCAAACTCCCCAGGCTCCCTGAGGCATAGAAAAGGAGAAGGTCCTCACCTCCTTCGGTGTGAGGCCATCCTGCGTTACGGTCCCAGCTGGACCGCTTGTTCGTCGTGTGACTTGTGACGGGTTGTTCCATTAGCCTCGCTCAGATTCCGTTTCTAGATGATGGCAGTGATAATAGTGCTTGCCTCAGAGGGGCGTTGGAAGAGTTAAATGAGATAATGCACATTTATCTTCGTGCCAGGTGCGCGCCAACAGTTCCGATTGTGTCGGGGGAAAGCTGAGTGGGCACCATTGGAAAGGTCACATATTGTTCCTTTGGTGGAAGGCTGCAGGCTGCCCACCTTGGTTTGCCCCTAGCCGCTGCCCCCTCTGGCAGGTGCAATATCTCAGAGTTCTGTGCACGTCGGCCTGGGTGCCAGAAAGTCAAGACGGACACTCAACGGACAGGAGAGCCAGCCTGCCGGGGCTGTTTCTCGCTGACTAGATCGGAGGTCTGGGCTCTTTTCCCAACCCACCAGGACGTGGATGGGCGTTTCTGGATTTGGGTTTCTCAGCTACCACGGGGTGTTGGACACAAGGTGCTTCGGGATGCCAGTGAGTGCTCCGTACCCATGATGTATTGAGATACCCTGCTTGTTTTCAACAGGAGATGCTCAGCAAATCCCGAGCTGGGGACACAGGAGTCAAATTGGAGGTGAACGAAAGGTCAGTCAACACAGTGTGGTGGTGCCTAGGTGATCAGGATCAGTCTCTCCTGCATTGGATTATATTAATTACAATAGGACATTAGCAGCCACAGGTATTGGCTGAGTCTGTATAATTGTCGATAATGGTATTCTTAATAATATTGCTGTTGCATTTTAGGGGAAAAGAAACCCCGAGAATCATCACATAACCGTCTGCGGTCAAGTCTCCTCACTCACGTACCTTTCCTCCAAGGCTTCACCGCACCCCAACCCCCCTCCTCCCGCCCCCACCCCCGCCACCGTATTCCCCACCCCCTTTCCCATCCCAAGTTTGCCTGTGTTTAGGCATGAAAAAGAAAAACGTCTGTTTCGTAGCTCTTGGTCTCTGTTCTGTGTCCCTGACCTTTTTTTTTTCCCCCTAGGATCCTTGGTTCCTGTACGAGCCTAATGCAAGCCATCCAGGTCCTGATTGTGGCCTCTAAGGACCTCCAGAGAGAGATAGTGGAGAGTGGCCGGGTAAGCGTGGCTGAGGGCCCCTGGATGGGGGGACCAGACATCATTCACAGACTCCCAGTTCACTGGGAGGCTCTGTCCACTCCATACACTCATCCACCTTCAGTCAAATCCACGACTGCTGCCACCTTGTCCCATGTGTCCATCTGAGGGCGTGGTTCCCTTTCCCCGGGCCAAGCACAGATGCCATGGGAATCTGGGGCGTGCCAGGTCCCCAGGGAGCAGTCAGCCCCAGCCTCCAGCTGCTGGCTCGTTAACCCAGGCGCCATCGCCAGATCCTGCTCTGGAAACCCCTCGTGCATTGCAAGCCTGGGCCCTTGGAGGAGGGGAGGGCTTTTGAAAAGTGGGCAAATGAGAAGAGCCAGCCTGGTGCTGACCTTTCATAGCGGGTGGGGCCGTGTCTGTTTCTGACGGTGGAATCCACTCCTCGAAGACAGACTCTATCCCAGTTTCTGGTCAGCATCATCGCTTGGCTTTCTCAGTCCTCTGCGGGCATTCCTACTGCCGTGTTTCCTTCTCACACCTGCGTGCAGTGCAGCTCAGGAGACAGAGGTCCAGGGAGGGATTCCTGAGCCCGAAAACTATCCTTTATTTTTTTAATGTTTATTTATTTACTTAGAGAGAGAGAGAGAGAGAGTGGGAGAGAGGGGCAGAAAGAGGATCCCAAGCAGGCTCCGCACTGTCAGCACAGAGCCCGATGCTGGGCTCGATCCCATGAACCGTGAGGTCACGACCTGAGCCGAAACCAAGATGCAGACACTTGACCGACTGCACCACCCAGGCGCCCCCTGAAAACTATCCTTTAAAGAACGAAGCCATATCTGCTTTGATGGTGGTGCTTCTTACCAGTCTGGGAGGGGATGGTTTCTGCCCCCTGAAAATAGAGACGGGGACTGAGTAAGGAGAGCTTGGAGATTCTAAGATTATCGTCTTAGAATTTGGAAATGGAAGACACTTCCAAAGCATGGAAGCATTTTAAAATTCCAAGCAGAAATTATTTGCTTAAATTATTCACTGTGTAGTCTCTTGGCAAATCATGGTAAGTGGTTGGACTCCAATCACGTTGTTCATCTATGCAGATGCCTATATACATATATATGTATATGTATATATACACTCTTCTATATACAATGTAGAAATGTTGTGATATAATAGAAATGCTAGGGGCTTTGGAGGCAGAAAAGCCTGGGATTTACTTCCACTTATTTCCTGCATCAACTTGAAAAGTATTATTGCCTTTCTGAATCTTAGTTTTGTCATCTGTAAAATGGAATGATAATGCTTACCTCTTGCGGTTACTATGAGGTCTGTATGGGGTTTTATATATATACACATACAGACAGATATATAGATATAGATATATATAGATATTTGTAGGTATCTAAGCACCGGCACCCAGTAGGCACTCAATAAAAGCTAGCCATTCTTATTTTTCATTTCCTTAGGGAACAGCATCACCTAAAGAGTTTTATGCCAAGAATTCTCGATGGACGGAAGGACTCATTTCAGCGTCCAAAGCTGTGGGCTGGGGAGCCACTGTCATGGTGTAAGTGTCTGTTGCTCCCAAGGCTCCTCAACCCCACCCCCATTCCAGTGACCCATCGCAGAGCATAGCCGAGGGAAAATATCTGCCCCTTAGAAACTGTTGATAGGGAAGACAACAGTATTAAACTTTTTTTTTTTTAGTGTTTATTTTTGAGAGAGAGAGAGAGAGAAAGGCAGAGTAGGGGGTGGGGGGGGCAGAGAGAGAAGGAGACACAGAATCCAAAACAGGCTCCAGGCTCTGAGATGTCAGTACAGAGCCCAGTGCGGGGCTCAAACTCATGAGCCATGAGATCAGGACCTGAGCCGAAGTCAGACGCTTAACCGACGGAGCCCCAACAGGACTAGAAGTTTAAAAAGAGACCTGGATCTCCTTGGCAGTGCAGGAGTGGGGCAGGCAGTCTGTGTTCTCTGAAAAAGCCGGGGTGATAGGCGAGGTCTAGAGGTGGGATTATAAGGGGTTGCAGCCGTCAGTGACATAATCTATCTTGTCCCTTCCTGACTCCCAGGGACGCAGCCGATCTGGTGGTACAAGGCAGAGGGAAATTCGAGGAACTGATGGTGTGTTCGCATGAAATTGCTGCTAGCACAGCCCAGCTTGTGGCTGCGTCTAAGGTAGGAGCCGCACACGACGCCCCGGGGCTCTGTAAGGGCCGGCTAGATTAGAGACACTCGGATGATGGAGCCTGCCCCAAGAACAGAGGAATTATCCAGGGTCCACGTAGGTTGGGTCCCACATTAAAATTCTGCCTCTCAAGGGTCCCAAACTACCCTCCTCTGAGAGCCTGCCATCTGTCATCAAGGAGCCCCTCTGCCCAGCTTGTCACATGGGCTTCTCTTCTTGGCTTTCATCACTTTTGTTAGTAGTGGCCTTTGAGGGTCCCAGCCATGCCGACCTCTGATCGACAGTCTCGGCATTCAAGGAGCTCTTAGATAAGGAATATGTCAGCACAGTGGGCTGGTTACCTGGCCCGGCTCTGAGGTTCCACTACCGATGTCTGCCTCTCCTTAAGAGTCTCTGCATTTGAACCACTGCCCCATCTAAACGTGATACAAAGCTTGTTACCAAAATCTGTCTGTGAGTTATATAGTACCCCGGGGAGTGTTCTTATCGTCCTTACTTACCATCACCCCAAATTAGTTTCCATAACTAGGAAAGCTAGAGTCTGAGGCCACCAAATATGCCGGGGAGGTGACCCCAGAGACAGCGATTTTTTTTTTTTTAATTTTTTTTTTTTTTCAACATTTATTTATTTGTGGGACAGAGAGAGACAGAGCATGAACGGGGGAGGGGCAGAGAGAGAGGGAGACACAGAATCGGAAACAGGCTCCAGGCTCTGAGCCATCAGCCCAGAGCCTGACGCGGGGCTCGAACTCACGGGCTGCGAGATCGTGACCTGGCTGAAGTCGGACGCTTAACCGACTGCGCCACCCAGGCGCCCCGAGACAGCGATTTTTAAAAAGTCGATTGGGGACCACAGCGGATACCATGTTTGTCAAGAACTGTCGGACCGACTATTTGATTCAGTCGTCGCCACGTTGTGTGAACCTCAATCCGCTTGGTCCTGGCAGGTGAAAGCTGATAAGGACAGCCCAAACCTGGCCCAGCTGCAGCAGGCCTCTCGGGGAGTAAACCAGGCCACCGCCACTGTTGTGGCTTCGACCATTTCTGGCAAATCACAGATCGAGGAGACAGGTAGCCTTCCAGAAGCAATGCTTTCCTTACCTATCTTGTTCAGCTATTTTTATGTTCTTTTTCATGACCCCGATGTCCCACAATTCTGTTTCCAAATTCTGTATTGTTCATCGTTCTCCACGCATACTTATATTCTCGTAAGATGGGACACCGCATAAGCATGCTATTTGTATCTCCATGGCAACAGACCTTAAGGTGGATTTTCCATTTAGTAATTTCTCTGGATTCAAAGACATGAGTCTCCAGGCCTGGCTGTCCCGGGGGGTGAGGGGAGGGGTGGGGAGGTTCCGAGCCTCGTTACCCTTCCACGGCACTTCTGTCCCGTCCATCCATCAGTGACTTTCAGGTGTCTGGTGGGAACTAGCAAACCAAGCCTTTTAGCAGAGCGCTGACATTGGCCGCCTCTCGGGCGAGAGTCAGCCATGGGCATTCTCTGACAAGACCTTCTCCCTTATCCTTGCAGACAACATGGACTTCTCTAGCATGACACTGACCCAGATCAAACGCCAGGAGATGGATTCCCAGGTACGATCCCCGCTTCTGAGTGCACTGTTCTGTTGCCGGTGACGTCACCCCCAAATCTTGTCCCCATGGAGAGAAGCCAGTGGGGGAGAGTCTTGGGGAGGAAACAAACACGGACGGACAGTCGCCCAGGAATGAATGAATGCCAATGATGCTGGAAGGGACAGCGGAGGCGGCGACAGATGACGGGTTAAGATAAGAATCTTAACTCTTGCTCACTAATGCCCCTCTCAACGTTACCATCAGGGATTTCCTAGCCGACATCAACGAGCATTTAATGTCTTGTGATTGACAATTTTTTTCATTGTAGTTGACATCTAACGGTACATTAGTTTCAGGCATACATGTAGCGACAATTCCATGTATGGCCCCCATCTGTCACCATGCAACATCATGACAATATGTTGTTAATGACAATATTATTGACTATATTCCCTATGCCTATGACTTATTTTTCGCATAACTGGAATCCTGTACCTCTTAATACCGTTTACCTGCTGCACCCATCCCTCCGCCCGCTTCCCCTCTGACTAGTTTGTCCATTTCTGCTTTTTTTGTTTTTCAGCAGTTTTTTTTTTTTTTAAACTTCTACTATGAATTATTTGTGTATGACCTCTGGTTTAAAAAAGAAAAATCAATTCACTGAGAGCCCATCAAAAGACAATGCCATTATCCCCAATTGTTCAGTAAAGTTATGGCATGCAAAGGAATAGGAATCCATGGGACCCTGAAAAAAAACCCTGACATCCTTGTTTTAGAATGACTGGTCCCAGGGGTGCCTGGGTGGTTCAGTCGGTTAAGCATCCAACTTTCGTTCAGGTCATGATCTCACAGCTCGTGAGTTTGAGTCCCACACCGGGCTCTGTGCTGACAGCTCAGAGCCTGGAGCCTGCTTCAGATTCTGTGTCTCCCTCTCTCTGCACCCCACCCCTGCTCATACTCTGCCTCTCTGTCCTTCAAAAAAAAAAAAAAAAAAAGAATTACTGGTCCCAGTCTTGGAGTAAAGTCCAGGTTGAAGACCGTTAAAGGCTCTGTATGTGTCTCTCGACATCTTTTAGAAAAAGTCATATGGCCAAATACTGGAAGACCTGAGGTCAGGCTCGAGTCTACACTGTCTACACTGTCTTGCTTACTGGTCTCATCCAGCCCGCTTGACTGCAGATCCCATCTGTATGCTGATGAGTACCAGAGCCTTCTCCCAGGCCTCAATCTTCTCCTTGAGCTCTGTGTTTGTCCAACTGCCTACTTGATCCCTCCACGTGATGCCAAATACATCTCTAATTGAATGGGTCCAAACCAGGGCTACTGGTTTCCTTCCCACTCAGATCTGTCCCTCCCCTGTTTTCTCCATCTCAGTAACTGGAACCCCCCCCACCCAGACCTGGATGGCGGAGACCTAGGAGGCATCCTTGGGTCCTCTCTTCTCCCTCTTCCTTCTACATCCAGTCCCCCAGCAGGTCCTGTCAACTGTGACTCTCCTGGCCTGAACCTTCCCCCTTTTCTCCGTTTCCCTAACCCAGCCTAAGCCACCACTGGTTCTCTCCTGAACTACTGCAAAAGCAACTTAACTGTAACTTATGCAAGTGTTTGTTTCCAAGTAGTTTTGTGGAGGGGCCAGGGAGGTGGGGCAGTTGGGGTGGAGAATAGGAAAGGGTGTTGCTGAGACAGGTCCAGCCCTGGGTTGACAGTTGGCAGAACTTGGTGAAGGCACACGATGGAGTTCGCCATATCATCTCCATTTCTCCGTATATGTTCTCCATTTTGCATAATCAAAACTTTGAAAAGAAAAAAAAGGAACCACCTAACCAGGCTTCATTGCTTCCACTCTTGCCCCCTACAGTTTGTTCAGGTTCCACATATTTTATTTTATTTTATTTTATTTTATTTTATTTTATTTTATTTTATTTATTTATTTATTTATTTATTTATTTATTTATTTATTTTAAGTTTAGTTATTTTGAGAGAGAGAGAGAGAGCGAGCACACACACATGTAAGCAGGGTGGGAGTGGGGGGTGCAGAGAGAGCTGGAGAGAGAGAATCCCAAGCAGGCTCCACACTGTCAGTGCAGAGCCCAACATAGGGCTTGAACTCACGAACTGTGAGATCATGACCTGAGCTGAAATCAAAAGTCAGACGCTTAACTGACTTGAGCCGCCCAGGTGCCCCAATTTTACATATTTTAAAAGCGTAAATACCATCACTTTACGTCCCTTGCTTAAAATCTTCCAATGGCTTTCCTTTCACACTTGAGTTAATACCCAAATTCCTGACCCCAGCCCGGGGCCCTGGGCTGTTTTTCCACCCATCTCCCATGGCCCTCTCCCTCTCCCAACCTCCTTCCTGCCTGAGTAGCCTTTGCTGAGCACCCTTTGCCCTTATCACATGACCCTGTGTCACTTTCACTATGGGTCTGATCTATTCTTGTTCATGAGTTTGTGTCTTTGCCCTGCAGGGTAAGCAGAGACCTTGTCTGTCCATGCACCACTGTGTCTCCAGCACCTGCTGCAGAGCCCCGGGGTACATGATGGGTGCTCAGCTCAGCAAATGTTTCTTGAATTAATAAATAAATTAATAAAATAACTAGAATTAATGAGGGGTAGGGATAGCCAGGGACCAGCCTTTTCCTTGGGAAGATTGTGCTTTTTCCTGTATAATAATAACCCTAAGTTGGACCAGCCCTTCAGAGATACCAGAGCCATCAGAGCTGGCTCTTGCCTGGATTTCCAGGAAAGCGGGATTGAAGGAGAAGGGGGATTTGGTTGGAACATACCACACGGATGGGCTACACATTGGAGATGCTTTCAGATAGAGATTTCAGAGGAGCACGTTATGAACCCTACTCCCAACAGGCGTTGGGGCTATACGGCATCAGGTCCAGTAGAGGGCCCCAGTGAGGAACAAGAGGAGCCACTGGGATAGACTGGTGGATGGCAGAGGGTGGGGAAATCCACAGACCCGAGGATGAAATTGAGAACCAGGTACACTATGGAAACGGGGTGAATAACCCAAAGGAAGAAGAGACCCGGAACATGGAGGAGAGGGACTGAGTTAACACGAGACCACTGTCCGGTTGCTGCTCAAGAGCACATTCCACTCTTCCCACAGGTCCGGGTGCTGGAGCTGGAGAATGAACTGCAGAAGGAGCGTCAAAAACTGGGAGAGCTTCGGAAAAAGCACTACGAGCTCGCCGGTGTTGCCGAGGGCTGGGAAGAAGGTGGGCCTCTCTGAGGGCCGGTGAGGGCACGGTGAGGGGTGGGTGCACGTCCCCTCAGACGTGACCGAATGAAGCTCCCTTCAGGCCACTGACTTCCCCCTCACGACTCACAGAGCGTGTTTTCTCTGCAGTTGTAGATAACCTCCAAGCCCAGAACTGCCATAAATTGTGGCGAATCGAGAGCTTTGGGGGTCACCTGTCAACACCTTAACCTTGACCAGTGGGCTCATCACCCACTCACCACTGTTCCCTTCCAAGCCCAGTTAGCCTGGTTTCCGGCCCAGCAGTTTCCTGTGTGGCTGGCACAGAGGTGAACAGTGAATGAAAAAATGGCGGCCAGCAGGCAGGGCAAGTGGATCACAGGCCTCTCGCTGACCAGGGTCAGCAGTGGGCACCAGTGGCCGCGCCACAGACAGGGTCAAGAGCTAGAAATGGAGTGGAGTAGGGGTACTGTCAGGCCCACCCGCCCAGAGAGGCTTTATCACCTGGAATGTACTGCTCTCCCACGTGCCTAACGCGGCCAACTCGATCACAACCAGGACTGCCAACCCTCGTCGTCTTGTCTGCGGGAACCAACCACAGATGCGTACCACTCATGGTCGGGCACCTAACTTGGGGAATAGATGCCTGTGAGCATGAGGTATTTTAGAGCCTAACGCTGGTCGCCGTTCCTGTTGGGTACGTGAACGCGTGCACATGCGACGCGCTATGAAACAGAAATTACCGTTGTCTTTCAGGAACAGAAGCATCGCCACCAGCACTGCACGAAGCGGTCACCGGAAAAGAATAGAGCCACACCGACACCCCACACGTCTGAGTGTAAATCTTGTTACAGTCTCTGTGTGTTATTCCCCAGCCACAGCCTACGCCCCCGGGGGTCCCGGCGGCAGCCACACCGCACACCGCTCCCGTTGTCCAGAGCCGGGGACCCGAATGGCCTTCCACAGAGGAGGGGGACCAGGGCCGCCCCCGCGGAGAGGCCCTCCCTCCCAGTCCTGCCTGCTGTTTGACCCCCCACCCACCCACCCCCCACCCCCCGATGCTCAGCATCCTTGTCCGAGGGGCCTGCTGTTCCGGAGAGCCTGGCAAGGGGCCACCTATGCCTTCTCTTCTCTGTTTTCTTCTCAGCCTTTTCTTTTACCATCATTTGCACCAACTTGGGAGCATCCGAGGGCTGGTGGGCTCCAAACCAGGATGCCGCCCTGAATCTGCCATCAGAACGGCAGGAGTGTCCTGGCTGAGCACGCCAAGGCAGCTCTCCCCTCTCTTGGCAGTTCCATGGTTTCCCACTGCTTCTTACGGTGGTTGGTTGGGTTTTCTGGGGGGGGGGGGGGGCGTTTTTGGTTTTTTGGGGTTTTTTTGGTTCTCTTCTTTCAGTGTTCACTCGTAGAGCCAGCTCTCCCAAAGGGAGCGCCCCCAGAGCTCTGAGCCATCGGGGGGGGGGGCCCCTAACCACAGCAGGTAACAGCAATGGTGCTGCTTAGCCTCCACCTTGGTGCTCCACGCCAGCCTCCATGCTGAGTGTCCTGCGGAGCGAGGATGGGTCAGCCGAGGCCACTCCCCAGGGGCGGGCACTGCTGCAGGGCCACGCTTTCCTCCAAAGGCTGGAGCAGAGCGAGTGCCTTTTCCTCCTAAAGCGAGAGCCCGGCTGAGAGAGCCCCTGCCCACCTTCACGAGCGACCAGGGGTAAAGAGAGAAGGGGAGGAGGGGTGCACACTGCCCAGGTCTCGGGAGACCCCGCTCTTGGGAACTCTTCGCGACCAGGCTGAAAAACCTGATCACAAGCCTGAATGTGTCGGTGAGAGAAGCCACATTTCTGACCCCAGAATGAATTTTCCGGGCCACCTCCCTTCAGACCCAGGCAGGACCCTGAGAGGGAGTGCATGAGGGGTTTCCAATTCCTTTCTCCAAATGGCTGCTTTGGCATCCTTGTGAACCTGAAGAAGCTATATAGTTCCACGTTCTACCTAATCGATAGACCCAGAAGATCAGGCAGACTTGCTCCCGGCAGGAAAGAACCCTGTGCTTGGTTTGGTACCTTTCGTATTTATTACTAACCTCCGTTGAGCAGCAGCAGCCTACAGAAAGCCGCTTTGAGCAATCAGGATTTGAGGTGTGACAATGGCAAGGCGTGCGTTGCTGCCCTAGGTCATCAGTCTTCGAGTATCAGAAACAAGCTTCCCAATCTGTTACCAGTCTAGACCCCGAAGTGAGCAGCTTCCTCAGAGCATCTGGGTCAGGGAAACCGAGAAAGGGGGACCACTGGCTCTGAGCCCTTCCAGCCACACATCCCGGGCCCTTGCTGCTCGGACGGGATGAGGACAGAAGGCACGTAACGGCTTCCTAGAGGCGGGCAGCCTGACAGCACTTGTCCACCTCCAGATGGACCCCCGCATTTAAGTGACCTTCCGATCTTGGACAAACAGCGTCTTCCTTCCTTATCTGTAGCAACTCGTAGGTAGAAAGCCAACAAGCACTTCCCAGGACCTGTCCCAAAGGAACGTCTCGAAGTGTTGCTACCTGACCGGTTGTGAGAGTCCTGTTTGATCACTGTGAATCAACCCCGCCCCTTCCTAACCACGCCCCTCCCTCTCTGTACATTTCCTAAGTAGGGCACTCAAGACGCACTCTCCCATTAGCTCAGATTCCAAGAGTCAGACGTGCTAGCTCCACATTGGGCTAAGGGGGGGGTGGTCAGCGGTAGACGATGAGCGGTCTTACGCTTTAAAGCCCCTTGGTGCTCAGCGTTTTTCCATCCGCGGCTCAGAAGGAATGGCGTGCGGCATCCCCTTCCCCGTTGTGCGTTCTCAGAGTGGGTCAACATTACCACAGAGGACTAGTCCTCACTTCCCAGAGTCTTGGCCAAACTGTTGTGCTCTAGGATCCCCGTGGTGACAAAAAAAATCTAGAATGTGGGACCACACGAGGACTCTGAATCACACTCCCTCTAAAAAGAAGCCACGGTAACTTTTAAAACCTTTGTGGACTGTGGACTTAGCCCGAGTAATCCAACCGTGCAGAAGGCAATTAAACAGGAACACAGGCTAATCCCGTCTCGCACGAGCCAGATGCAGCCCAATTCTGTTGGTCATTGCTCACCTTGGAAGCTGGTCCATGCTCTAGCCAAAATCAAATTGTCCTACCTTGGCTTTTCTAAAAATGAGCGTATCTCTACTTGGTGTGAAATGCTCAATTAAAACAGGAGTCACATCCTAAGGCTAAAAATGAACTCACAGCCTCTTAGGTACCTGAGCATCGGTAGTGACTGAAGTCCCATGGGTCAGTGTAAATGGGTCACAGCAAGGCAGAGCAAGAAAATGGCTTAGGGCCGATGAGAGGTTGAAAGACAGCCGTATCCGTTATTTAATTTTGTAATACAGTGCTCTAATACCTCTAGAGTAAGGGTTTGTGTGTACATAATAAGGAACACAATAGAAAAGACCTGCCTTTGTGGGGTTCTTTTATATCTGAGTCAGGAGTTTAAATTAGACTGTAATTTAGATCGTTTGCTGATTCTGCTGCTTACAGCAGGGTCCCTAGGATCCCACCTGAATGGGAGTCCCTAACCCATGGCTGGAAGAACCAAACATTGTCCAGAATATCCTTTTTTGGAAGTGTTTGAGCTGCCAGGTCAACACCAGGGTTTACCAGGTACCACGGGGGTCACGATGATTGTCGTCCATTCAGTCAGGTTGGTTTGCTTCGGCTCCTCCCTGAGGAGGAGCTGGTTCTGAACTTGCACCTGGGACATACTCACTTCTCTGCCGGCTCCGTGGCCCGGAGGCATCTGCCGGCTCCACTTACCCTGGTCTCTGACAACAGGTAGAAGTTCTTGGTACCTTCTACCGCCTTTGCAAGTCTCTGGAAATCCTTCCTGCCAATGAAAGCCTTCGATCCTGGCATTGGCCTCTCAACTAGATTGGCTTTGCCCGTCGCCATCTTCGGTCCTCCAGAGACCGCCCTGTCTATAGCATAGAACCACCACCACGGGCCTGCCAGCCTTCACCACAGCAAACCGGGCCAGCTGTCTGCTGCTCAAGTCCCCTTCGTCTCCCAGGGTCAGACCAAATGCAGGATCAGCGACCCAGAGTGGTGGCACAGCCTCTCACCCCCAGGAGCCAAAGCAACGGGAAACAATTGGTTAGATGCCGTGGGGTCCGATTCTGAGAGTAGGTCATTTCCAGACATGGTTTTCAGGTGACCCTCAACTACCTCAGGTTTGAAGGCCCTAAACGAAGCTGATTACTACTCATAGGGACAAACCGAGGGGGTTCAGATAAATCTTGGTGATAACTTATAACAAACTCTCACATTTAGGTTTGCAGGGATAGGTTGGGTTTGTTTTTTCTTGTTTTTAACCTTTCCCCCAGTTTTCCATTAGAATAGTTCCTATAAATGAATTTCATTTTCCACTGAGTGCCTACCTTCCCAGGGCAGGTAGCCACTGGCTTTTGTTCCCTTCCAACAATACTTTTCTTATGGTATTAAGACCTTTCTTTGTATAATACATTGCATCTGTGTTTTCAATTTTTCAAATAAATATTTCAACCTGGCAATGGAGAGTAGTTGTGATGACCGGCCAACCAAAGTGGTTTGGAGGTTGGGGCTCCAGTGAAAAGCCTACACTTCTTTTTTTTTTTATTTATTTTTTTTTTAATTTTTTTTTCAACGTTTTATTTTATTTTGGGGACAGAGAGAGACAGAGCATGAACGGGGGAGGGGCAGAGAGAGAGGGAGACACAGAATCGGAAACAGGCTCCAGGCTCTGAGCCATCAGCCCAGAGCCTGATGTGGGGCTCGAACTCACGGACCGCGAGATCGTGACCTGGCTGAAGTCGGACGCTTAACCGACTGCGCCACCCAGGCGCCCCGAAAAGCCTACACTTCTATCCTGGGATTCACTGAATCCGCTTAAGCTCTGCACCTCTGGGAGTCGGTCTGAAAGACAGGACGTTTTCTGAGGAATACAACTGTAGAGAAACTGGTTTGCACTCCTTAATCATGTTCTGTCTCCTAAACACTGTCCTGACCTTGGGAATGATCGAGCGGAACGTGCCAAAGTGGCCAATGCTGTCATTTATCTTGATGGCCGGGTCTGTGCGTGAAATCTCGGGATTTGAGGTGTGATCTGAGGTCCCAGGCTATGGATGAGCCTTTCGCCGCCTGCAAGACACAATAGTAACCTGCCGTCTTAAAAACTGGATGGGACAAATGCCGCTCAGTGCCAGAGGCTGCCAGTCCCGGCTCCCAGAGGATCTGCAGAGGGAGCTGCTGTTAAGCTAAGGGGACATCCAAGGGAGGGAGGGAGATGGGGAAGGCCCGGGGATGAATTGCCCAAATGACTCATCAAGTAAGGAGAGAGGGACCGCCCAGCGGGAAGATGATCTGGATAAATACAGAAATGGGGGACACTTGCCTACAGCCGGGGTTTTCTGCTCCCTGCAGCAAAATGCAAGGGTGAGCCTGTTGCATTTGAAGCACCACTGAGAGAGTGGACAGACCTTGGTCACAGCTGTCTTGTAGATCACTCCTGGGGCTCAAGGGTGAAGCTGAGGGGTCTAAAAAGCCAGGCAGAGGGCTGCTTTGAGCTTCCAAGTGCCTTCCAGGGGCCTAGGTCTGGCCCGGCCAGCTGTACCACCGAGGCAGGTGTACCCAGCCCTCGACACTGCCCAGCCTGCACATGGCCTTGACCAGATGCCCCAGAGGCTCTGGTACTCACACCTAAGGGGTCTTCCCAGCCTCCTGTGGCCACGCCCCAGTTCTAGAAAAGCAGCTTGGCCAGCTGGTCACTCCAGCAGGCAGCATTGCAAGGAATCTCGAGATCAGGCCACTAGAATGATACTAACATGCCTTAATAAGGGCAGTAGGGGCAGGAATTAGGGCTTACACAGACGGGCCAAATTTGGGGCCTAGGGGTAGCCCTGCCAAAGTAAAAAGCAACGAAGGGAATGGGCAAGTGGAAGGATAGTGTAGCTGAAATCTAAGCCGAGGGCACACAGCTGAGGCACACGCTGTCCTGTTGTCTGAAGCCCGTGAGTTCATCTTAGTCTGTAACACGTTCCTGAACAGATGGTAGGCCTTTCAGCATTTTGGGGCGAGTGAACGTTTCTCTACTCTGCATTCTTAGTCATACACACACTTTATGAATCCATCCACTGTGCGAGCACTGAAATGTCGAAAGATGAAGACTGTCCATTCCCTACCCTCAAAGGTTACATGCACGTGTTAGGTTTTATCAGATGTCTGTTTTGTGCAGGGCTGGCAACACGGTTGTAGAGCAGAAACCCACCCTTCTGGAGCTTACAGGCTACACAGGGAAACAAGCAGGATAATCCAATAATCACAAAGACAAATGCAGAACTGCAGTCGACCCTTGGGGCACCTGGGTGGCTCAGTCGGTTAAACATCCGGCCCGGGCTCCTGTCACGATGGCCTTGGCTCAGGTCACGATCTCACTGCTCGTGAGTTCGAGCCCCGCATCGGGCTCTGTACTGACAGCTCGGAGCCTGGAGCCTGCTTTGGATTCTGTGTCTCCCTCTCTCTGCTGCTCCTCCACACGTGCATGCTCTCTCTCTCTCTCTCAAAAATATATAAACATTAAAAATTTTTTTTTACAAAAACCACAGCTGACCCTTGAATGACACAGGTTTGAGCTGCAGATTTTTTTATCCATGAATATTTTTTGATAAACACAGTATAGCACTGTAGGTGCGTTTTGTGCCTCTCTTAATAGCATTTTCTTTTCTCTGGCTACGTTAGTGTAAGAATCCAGTGTATATGAAAATACTGATTGGAAGGGGTGCATGCGCCCCGATCTTCATGGCAGCATTGTCAACAATAGCCAAATTATGGCAAGAGCCCAAATGTCCATCGACTGATGAGTGGATAAAGCAGATGTGGTATATATATAAAATGGAATACTAAGCCACCAAAAAAGAATGAAACCTTGCCATTTGCAACGACATGAATGGACCTAGGGAGTGTTGTGCTAAGCGAAATAAGTCAGAGAGAGAGAAATACCATATGGTTTCACTCACATGTGGAATTTACGAAACAAAACAGAACATAAGGCAGGAGGGAATGAGAGAGAAACCAGAAAGCAGACTCTTAACTATGGAAAACAAACTGAGGGTTGTCCGAGGGGAGGTGGGCAGGGAGTGGGTTACATCGGTGATCGGGATTAAGGAGGGCACTTGTGATGAGCACTGGGTGTTGTATGTAAGTGACGAATCGCTAAATTCAATACCTGAAACTAATATTACACTCTATGTTAACTAACTGGAATTTAAATAAAAACTTGAAAAAGAAAAAAGAAGTATACGGCATATAACACATGTACAAAATAGGTGTTTGCTGACTATTTAGGTTATCGGTAAGGCTTCTGGTCAACAGTAGGCTACTAAGTTTTGGGAAAGCCAAAAATTACATGTGGATTTTCAACTGTGTGGGCATCGGCGCCCCAAACCCCTACGTTGTTCGAGTCAACTGTTCACCTAGAGTAGGCACAGTAACAATGCTCTGACAGCGTGGAAGCCCAGGTTATAGAAAAGCTTCCTTGATAAAGTGACAGCTACGCTAAGCTACAGAGTGTGAGGAAGTGTTGACTAGGCCACAAGGGAGGGAAAGCCCGTTCTCGATCGCAGGAGCTGCATGTGCAAAGGCCCTGCGGGACATTAAAGGAACTGAAAGGCCAGTAGAGCCTGAGCCCAGACAGTGGTTCAAGACGAGTCTGGGCAAAGAGGCAGGACCTGATTACGCAGACAATGGAAAGCAGTTGATGGGCTTTAGGCAAAGGGATGTCAAAACCATATTTGCATTTCAAACAGACTATTCCAGATACAGTGTGGAGAACAGACCCGAGGACAGGCCGCAAGAGTGGATGCAGAAATCCGGTAAAGAAGCTGCTGTATTAGTCCAGACAGAGGATGGTGGAAGATAAAACAGTGGCAGTGGAGGGGCGCCTGGGTGGCTCAGTCAGTTAAGCATCTGACTTGGGCTCAGGTCATGATCTCGCGGTTTGAGAGTTCAAGCCCTGCATCGGGCTCTACGCTGGCGGTGCCCAGCCTGCATGGGGTTCTCTCTCCCTCTCTGCCCCTTCCCCAATTGCATGCTCTCTCTCAAAAATAAGTAAAATAAATAAACTTAAAACAAAAAAAAGGAGTGGCAGCGGAGATGGGGGAAAATGACAGGACAGAAGCACGTGTAAAAGGCAAAATATTCAAGTCTTGGTTTAGATAGAGGGATACGGGAGAGGGAGGCCCAGGTTTCCGGCTTGTGCCATCCGCTCAAGAGAGGGGACACAAGAGGGCCAAGCTTGGCACAGATATTATGTCCTCAGCCGAGGTACCTCTGAAGCACCCAGGTGAAAATGTTCGGTGGGCCCCTGGAGCCCAGGGAAGTCGGAAGCGATGGGAATTCATGGTAACTGGAACCATAGCGTAGATGGCCAAGAGGAGAGCATGGAGAGAGAAGTGGGTCCAGCACTGAGGCATTTCGATATTCACAATAGTCAACTATAGGAGGCCACACTTGCCACGGACCTTTGAAAGAGCAGCTTGAGAGGCAGGAGGAAAATCGGGTGAATTGGCACTTGGAAATGAAGGGGGGACAGCGTTCCAAGGAGTGACACGAGATGGCGTCAGGTACTGCCCTTCTGGATGCGGGTTACAAGCAGATGCTGTAGGAGCTGTTGAGATCACTCCCAAATGGAAAGATCAGGAAAGGCTGCATGTGAACAGTGACTGATCTCCTAAGAGGCAGATTAGATTTCAACAGGTAGAAATTGGGGATGAGGACATAGCAGGTGCAGGAAGATGCCACAGAAGATGTCAGTGTGAGGAAGCAAGGCGAGGAAAGCGTCTACCCTCTGGTTTGGTTAGAGCATCAAATCCAGGAGTGGGGAAATGGAAGACAGAGCTGGAGAGGTAAGTTGTGGCCGAGTGAAAGAAAATTTTGACTCAAGGGGCACCCCAATGGCTCTGTTGGTTGAGCGTCCGACTTCGGCTCAGGTCATGATCTCGCAGTTCACGAGTTCAAGCCCCACGTCGGGCTCTGTGCTGACAGCTCGGAGCCTGGAGCCTGTTTCCGATTCTGTGTCTCCCTCTCTCTCTTTGCCCCCCCCCATTCCACCTCCTCGCTCTGTGTTTCTCAAAAATAAACAAACGCTATAAAAAGAAAGAAAGAACATTTTGACTCCCAGTCTGAGAAGTTTTCATTTTGTTCCCCAGTGAGCCACTGACGAGCCCTTGGTGGGAGAATGGGCTTGTCTCACATCCTCGCCTCCCGGGTTCACCGGTCAGACTGGCCAACTGGAAACACTGTTGTGTCACCCCACAGGATCCTCCACACTCCCTCGTAGGCCCCCCTTCCACTCTGCCTTTCACCTCTCACAATTCCGTGAGCCTGCACTGAGCAATCTTGTGGGCACATGGGCTCCGTGATCCACACTGTTCCTAGAGAAAGTCTAAGTTTCTAGGTTTAGTAAAGCATCCAGGATCCTTGAAAGCATCCTGGACTGTCCCTCAAAAATTTCTCCTGAAATCTCCACGTCTAGTTACATTTTTTTCCCCTCCAAGACCAACTTTGGAAACTAAATTGTATTTGACTCCTATCTGGTTGAAAATGACTAATAGTACAACAGGTGTATCTTCTTGAATTCTGTCAATTCAGCAACCGTCGCTGATTTCCTATCCTACACACGAGACTGGTAAGAGGGAAAAAAAAAAAAAAAAGCAAGAGCTTGTCCCTTCTTTAAGGACCTTCCAGACTTGGAAGATAGACACATACATGAGAAACTGAAGGATACGTGTGAAAGAGATGAAACGCTGTTTGAGGAAATCCAGCGGTATTCAAAAGGAAAGAGAGGGGTGAGGCGATCACTTTAGGAGGTAACAGCATCTAGAGAGGTGTTTTTAAGGAGAAAGACGGAAGCACGCTTCAAAGCTAAAACAAAGTCAAAGGAGGTAGAGATAGAGGTATGGCGGAAGGAGGAGGAGGGCTGTAGCACATTCCTTGATTCATTCATTCATTCATTCCTCCCCCAAGTCCTAATTCAATGCCCGCCACGTTGAAGGCACGAGGGACACAGTGCCAGGGACACGTCTGCCCTCCAAAAGCTTGGGTGGTCCGGTGGGTCAGCTGACGCCGAACCAGTGTGATGCAGGACCCAAAAGTTTCGTGGAAAGGGGGACCAGTACGTTGAAGAAGCTCGTACATTCAAGGAGGTCAGGGGAAGCTCCCGTGAGCAAATGACATTTAAGCTGAAACCTGAAGAGTAAGGAGAAGTTGGCAGTGGGGGAGGGAGGGGGGAGGAATACTCCAGGCAAAGCTAACAGCAGGGAGAGAGACTTTGGAACACTGAAGAATGACAGAAGCCTGTGCGGATGGAGCGTGACCAAACTGAGTGCCAAATTGGAGAAGGTCTCGAATGCCACTTGAAGGATTGGAGGCTTTGTCAACGTGGTTTTTTTTGTTTGTTTGTTTTTGTTTTGGTTTTTTTTTTTGAGACAGGGAGAGACAGAGCATGAACAGGGGAGGGTCAGAGAGAGGGAGCCACAGAATCGGAAACAGGCTCCAGGCTCTGAGCCGTCAGCACAGAGCCCAACGCGGGGCTCGAACTCGCGGACCGCGAGATCGTGACCTGGCTGAAGTCGGAGGCTTAACCGTCTGCGCCACCCAGGCGCCCCTGTTTTTTTTTTTAATTGAGGTGAAATTCTCATAAAATTAACCATTTAGTACACTTTGGACATTCACACCGTCATGCAACCACAATCTCTTTCCGGTTCCCAAACATTTTCATCTGCCCAGAAGAAAACCTCTTACCCACTCAGCAGCCACCCCGACCCGCCCTCTCCCCAGCCCCTTGAACCAACTGATTTGTTTCTGTCTCTATGCAACGATGGATGACAGATGGCGTTATAAGCCAGTGAGGAAATTATGGGATATCTAAATACTCAAAACATTGGGGCGCCTGGGTGGCACAGTCGGTTAAGCATCCGACTTCAGCCAGGTCACGATCTCGCGGTCCGTGAGTTCGAGCCCCGCGTCGGGCTCTGGGCTGATGGCTCAGAGCCTGGAGCCTGTTTCCGGTTCTGTGTCTCCCTCTCTCTCTGCCCCTCCCCCGTTCATGCTCTGTCTCTCTCTGTCCCAAAAATAAATAAACGTTAAAAAAAAAAAAAAGTTAAAAAAAATAAATACTCAAAACATTAAGTTTTATGGATATAAGTGGGGGGGGGAGGGTGTCACTGGGACAGAGAACAAAGGAAACTTCATTTTTACCTGGACTCTTTCCTTTTGACAGGGTTCAGGACGCACTGATATCCCACACGGCACGTCTAGCATATTGAATATTTGAAGCTGAAGGAAACTGAGAAATAGCATGTACAGGAAGGACTTTGTGGCCTTCCTCTGAAGCAGGTCATGTGAGAGGTACCCTCCTTAGACCTGGAGGAAAGGAACGTCCTTATCTCCATGTGAGGGATGCTGAGAAGAATCGGAACAGGGCTTCCCTGCTGTTTCTCCCAGTTTACTGCACTCAGCTCACATTTTCTTCATTCTATCAGTTTTCTTATTCATTTATTTATTTATTTATTTATTTTTGAGAGAGAGCGAGTGAGCAGGGGAGGTGCGGGGGGTGGGGGGAGGGGGGACAGAGGATCTGAACCGGGCTCTGCGTGGACCGCAGAAAGCCCGAACTCACGAACTGTGAGATCACGACCTGAGCCGAAGGCAGACTCTCAACCGACTGAGCCACCCGGGTGCCCCTCATTCTATCACTTTTTCCACGGCTTTCATCATTAAACCTAGCATAGCAACACTCAGGTTTAACTAACCACTTCTTTAGGTCTTCATTCCTGTATGAAGACGCCCACGTCATGTAAAACTGATTTTATATAAAAGTGTACGTTTTTCTGTTGTTCATCTATCTTCTGTTGCAAGGGCCCCAGCTAAGGAGGTAGAAAGGCAGAGGAGGGAAAAGACCTTTTCCTCCCCTGCAGTTTCTGACAACCACAAAGGGACGGCCGGGATACCTCACTTGCTCCAGAGCCATTAGATGTAGGTGAAATCCTTTAAAAGTACAATGGGATTGAGTGGCAAGTGTGGGGCAGACTTTAGGCAACTGGGGTGAAATGCTGTAGTTAATACGACAGCAACGTTCCAGAACGGATAAGAGAACTTCCAAATCTGCAGGAGGAGCACAGTGCCATTAGAAAGCATGCACTGGGGGGCGCCTGGGGGGCTCAGTCGGTTAAGCAGCCGACTTCTGCTCGGGTCGTGATCTCACGGTCCATGAGTGTGAGCCTCGCGTCGAGCTCTGTGCTCACAGCTCAGAGCCTGGAGCCTGCTTCAGATTCTGTGTCTCCCTCTCTCTCTCTGACCCTCCCCCGTTCATGCTTTGTCTCTGTCTCAAAAATAAATAAACATTAAAAAAAAAAGAAAGCATGCACTGGGGCACTGGGTGGCTCAGTCAGATGAATATCCCAACTCTTGATTTCGTCTCAGGTTATGATCTCACGGTTGGTGAGATCGAGCCCCGCGTCAGGCTCTGAGCTAACTGCACAGAGCCTGCTTGAGATTCTCTCTCAAAATAAACTTAAAAAAAAAAAAAAAAAAGAAAGCATGCATCTACAGAGGAGTGATGGCATGATTCTTTGGTTTTCACCGGCAATGTTTAGAATCTCTGCAGCCAGACTGGAGAGAAGACACAGGCTGGTTTGCAAGGGATGGACATTGGTCAAAAGGGCAGAGTGAAAACTCACTGAGGTGAGAACTGGATGGGTCAGGATATCCAAGCCATTTGGGAAAGGAAGAGAAGCCCAGAGGGGGCTGCTGGTTAGAGCCAAAGAGACCTGGCTGCCATGAGGGTGAAAAGTCTATTCATAGAAGAACTGGAGAAATGTGAATTATGCATTAAAATGAAGGAGCAAGAGAGGTAACAGAATCATTTTATGGGAGGAATGAGAGATTGCAGAGTTTGACCCCCTCCCCTTCCCCCGGATGGCTTTTCTTTAATGCTGAGACTGGTAGAATAGGTGTTAGCTACTCAGTTTCCTCCTTGCGACAGAATGATTGTGAGGGGGTAATACCCCTCAGCTATTGTAAAGAAAGAAAAAAAAAAGGTGCCCTTTGGGTCTGCCTTCAGTCTAATTGTGCCATTTTCCGGGCAGTCTTTACAAAGGTCTGAGTAATTTACAAGGGAACAAAACAAAAACCCGACAACTAGCCGTGGGAGATCTCCAGCTACTTGCCGGTGCTCTGTTCCTGGGGGTCCCAGAGAAACCCTGCACAAGCAAAGGGCAGAGCCGCAGGAGGATTTGGGTTCTCAAAGATTTGCCACACAGCCTGGGAGGCACACACCACCCTAAGGGACGCGGGTCACTGGACGTGAGCGGATTCCCTCCTCCCTTGGGAAAGAGTCACCGAATGGGATCCCGCAAGTCTACAAGGCGAGGACGGAAGGCGGGAACGACGGCCAGCAGGCGCTCTTCCCTTCCTGACCCGAGACTCCCGAAGCCCACTGCGGGTAGGGAAGCAGCCTAGAGCGGTTGCCCGGCAACCGGCTCCCTCGCCCGCTCTCGCGGGAGTCGCCCGTAGTGACGCGAGACGCGCGTGGTGCACGGCGGGACCACGCGGCGTTCGCCTGCTGGCGGCGGGCTGGCTACGGAGGTTGGAGACGCGTCCTCACGGCCCAGGCTGGAGTACGACGTGGCCTCCCGGGCCGCAGCCTCCTGGGCTGGCCGCTTGCCGGGGCCGTGGATGGGCCACCGCCTGGAGGTGCGCCGTGGGGTAAGCTCCTTCCGCGCGCTCTGGCCGCGGGACCTCGCGCGTCCCCGTCCTTGAGGCTCGCTTTGGGGCCGGCCACCAGCGCTTGCGACTCCCGCGAGGTGGGGGCCACAGGACGCTGTGCGCCTGGGTGTGTCCGGCACGTCATAATGGAAAGGCAGTTCGGAGCATAGTAGGTGCGCGGCGTTTGCTGCTTAGCAGGCGCTCCAGCGGTCGATCCTGCGCCTTCTTCGCCGATTCCTGGGCCCCCGTGGGTTCCATGATGCCGCTCCTTCGATGACATTGGGTCTCCTCTGCCTGCTGCCCCTTCCTTGGTTTCTGCTCCTGAGCATTACGTCTCTGTTCAGGATTCCGTTCTTGGCGCTCTTTTAAGAGATGTTGGCCAGCCCTCCCGTCTCCCTGATCACCCAGGTTGTTCACATGGCTCCTAAATGCTGTCGTCGTCAGACAGGACTTCTCCTGTAAGTTCTAGGGCTGCATTTCATCTCTTTGTAGGGCAGCTTTGTGCCTTTTTCCCATATCGCAGACTCTGCCTGAATCTGGCCTCGTGATTTTCGCTTGTCTCCCAGTCTCCCTCCTCCTGTGTGTTGGCTGACTCAGTTCACAACAGTCACTAAGGCATGAAACCGTCAGATTTGACTCGTGACCAGCTCTTCAGCGCCATCATTCCGTGAGGTGGCGGATCCTCTAAAGCCGTCCCCATCCTTGGGTTCCCACGGGTCTTTTCGGGCCCTGTTCCATTTCTTCGTTTAGTTTTCTTCAAACCGGATAATTTCAAAGGACCGGTCTTCAAGTTTGCTGATCTTTTCTTTTACTTCTCAGATCTGCTGCTGAACCCCTCTAGTGAGCTGGTCATTTAATGTACTCTTCAGTCCAGAATTTCTGGCTGGTTCGTCTCCGTAATTCTTTATTTTCATAGATATTCTCCTTTTGTTCATCTCTTGTTTTCCTGATTTCCTTTAGTTCTTTGGCCGTGATTTCCTGAGCTCACTGAGCACATTTAAGATGGTTGGTTTAAAGTTTGTGTTTAGTAAGTGCAATGCCTGGGCTTCCTTGGGGATGGTTTCAGCCAAATTCTTTTTCTTTTTTTTTTTTTTCTTTTCCCTGGGAGTGGTCTGTACTTTCCTGTTTCTTTGTGTGTTTTATCATTTTTTTGGTGACAACTGTACATTCAAATGTTATAACGTGGTGACTTTCAAAATGTGATTTTCTTAGTCATCGGGGATTGCTAATTTTTGTTTGCTGAGAGCCGGGACTGTGTTACCTTTCCAAACTAATTTTGCAAAATGTGTATGCTTTGTTTTTGTATCATCACCGAAGTTTCTGTTCCGTTTTCTCTGCAGTCAGTAAGTAACCTGCCATAGATTTCCTTAAATGCTTGCCTCTAAGTTGGGAAGCAGGGGAAGGGAATGCTGTCTCTTCAGGCCTGATAGATGCTCCCCGGGGAAGCCGTTGCCGCCAAGAAGGTCAAATGCACAGTAAGTATCTGTGCTGGTCGTCAGGGATCTGTCAGAGTGTCCAAAACGTGTAACCCCAAATTTACGGAGGACGAGGTTCCACAGCCTGCCCTGGGGCCAGCAGATTCTTCAGGAATGCAGGCTGCTACCCATACAGCTGCAGCATGTCTGTCTGAGGAACGGGGGGATATTGGCTGGTTTCCACATGCTGCTCGCTTGCGAAGAATCAGCAACCTCTCCGTTCATTTTGGAAGGACTCCTCTGGTTGTTAAAAGTCTCTGGTCATGTTCCAGAATTCCAAAATCGTTGACTCTAATCATTTTTCCCAGTTCAGTGTTGCTTTGGTGAAGGGACCAACCTTTAGAGCTTCCTACTCCTCCATTTTGTGTGCTGTCACGCTGGGTAGTTTGGTTTTTTTTTTTTTTTTTTTTTTTTAATGTTTATTTATTTTTGAGAGAGACTGTGAGCTGGGAGGGGGCAGACAGAGAGGGAGACACAGGATCTGAAGCAGCCTCCAGGCTCTGAGCCATCAGCACAGAGCCTGACACGAGGCTCGAACTCGTGAAGCACAAGATCATGACCTAAGCCGAAGTGGGACACTTAACTGACTGAAACACCTAGGCATCCCTCGTTTTGTTTTTTTTTTTAATTTGACAGTCTGTGTTTTAAATTGGTCTGTTTAGATAATTTACACTTAATATAAATTTTGATTGGTTAGGATTTAAGTCCGCAATCTTACTTTTTTCTATTTGTTCCCTCTGGTTTTTTCTGTACTCTCTTGCCTTTTTCCTTCCCTGTTGTGTGATATTTGAACATTTTTTTAGTATGCCATTTGAATATGTCTGGAAGTTTTTTTAAATTTTTTTTAACGTTTATTCATTTTTGAGAGAGAGGGAGGGAGGAAGCAGGGGAGGGGCAGAGGGAGAGGGAGACACAAAATATGAAGCAGGCTCCAGGCTCTGAGCTGTCAGCACAGAGTGCCGTGCGGGGCCCAAACTCAAGAACCGTGAGATCATGACCTGAGCCAAAGTCGGACGCTTAATCGACTGAGTCACCCAGGCGCCCCTGTCTAGAGGTTTTTAATGTAGCTCTCATTTTATAGGTTTTAGTGGTTGCTTTAGAGGTTGTATTATACATACTTAGGATAATTTACTAGTATCAGTCATTTTACCAGTTCACGTGGAATGTAGAAATTTTACCACCTTTAGGTCCCTTTGCCTTCCTTTATATGAGGCTTTAGTCTTAAATATTACCTCCGCACACATTGAGAACCTCATGAGATGATGTTATAATTTTGCTTTCAGCCATCAAACATAACTAGAAATTCAAGAGATTATATTCACCCAGATATTTACACCAAAAAATGCTTTTTTCTTCATTTCTGTCTGATGTTTCAAGTTTCTGTTATTTCTTTTTCATTTGAAGAAGTTTCCCTTGATGACTTTTTAAAAAAAAAAAAGGATTTTATTTTTAAGTAATCTCTACACCCAACGTGAGGCTCGAACTAACAACCCTGGGATCAAGAGTCGCACGCTTTTCTTTTTTTTATTTAAAAAAAATTATTTTTAACGTTTATTTATTATTGAGAGACAGACACAGAGCGTGAGCAAGGGAGGGGTAGAGACAGGGGGAGACATAGAATCTGAAGTAGGCTCCAGGCTCTGAGCTGTCAGCACAGAGCCCGATGCGGGGCTCGAACTCACAAACTGTAAGATCATGACCTGAACCGAAGTAGGTCGCTTAACCAACTGAGCCACCCAGGTGCCCCAAGAGTTGCACACTCTTCTGATTGAGCTTGCCATCCACCCCCCTTGATCACTTGTTTTGGAGCCAATCTGATGGTGGCAGATCATTTCATTTTCCTTTATTTCATAATGTCTTTATTTCCCCTTTGTTCCTGGAAGATATTCTCACTGGATATAGAATAGTGGCTTTTCAGTTCTTTTCTTTCAGCACTTTAAAAATATTTGCCACTTCCTTCTCTCCTCATGATTTCTGATGAGAAATTGTTATTCCTTTGCATTGTTCTTCCCCTGTAGGTAGTATTTTCCCCTGTCAAGGTTTTTTTCTTTATCTTTAATTTTCAGACATTTGATTATGATGTGTCTGGGTGTTGATTTATTTGGGTTTATCCTTTTACGGTTTGCTCAGATTCTTGAATTGATAGGTTTATGTCCTTTGCCAAATTTGGGATATTTCCAGCCATTATTTCAAGTATTTTTTTAACTTTTTTTTCTTTTCTTTTAATTTTTTTTAATTTCCATCCAAATTAGTTAGCATATATTTTTTTAACTTTTTTTAATGTTTATTTATTTTTTTGAGAGAGAGACAGAGCGTGCACAGGGGAGGGGCAGAGAGAGAGGGAGACACAGAATCTGAAGCAGGCTCCAGGCTCTGAGCTATCAGCACAGAGCTGGATACAGGGCTCAAACCCATGAGCCGTGAGATCATGATCTGAGCTTAAGTCCGATGCTTAATTGACCGAGCCACCCAGACCCCTCAAGTTTTATTTATTTGTTTGTTTGTTTATTTATGAGAGAGAGTGAGAGAGCATGCATGCACATGCACAAGCTGAGGAGGGGCAGAGGAAGAGGGGGAGAGAGAATCCCAAGCAGGCTCTAAACCTAGCACAGAGGCTTGATCTCATGACCATTATATCATGACTTGAGCCAAAATCAAGAGTCAGATGCTTAACCAACTGAGCCACCCACATGCCTCTCTTCAAGTATTTTTGTGTCCTTTACTCTTTCCTCTCTTTCTAGAACTCCAGTAAAATGAGTAAGATCTTTTGTTATTTTCCTGTAGACACTTGTTCATTTTTTTCTGTTTTGTCTCTGTTGTTCAGATTGGATCATTTCTACCGATGTATCTTCAGGTTCACTGATTCTTTCCTCTGTTAAATCTTCATTTTGTATTAAGCACATCCTGTGAATTTTTCACTTACTGTAATTTTTCATTCTGAAATTTCTATTTGGGCCTTAAGATATTTTACTTTGATGAGGCTTGCTATTTTCTGGTATTTTTCAAGAGTGTTCATAATTACTTCTGGGAACATTTTTGTGATAGCTGCTCTAAAATCCTTATTTAATAAATCCAACATCTTGTCACCTTAATGTTGGCATCTGTTGGTTTTCTTTTCTCATTTGAGTTGTTTTTCCTGGTTCTTAGTATGAGGAGTAGGTAATTTTGTATTTTATCCTGGGCGTTTTGAATCTTCTGTTTTGAGGCTCTAGTTCCTATGTAAATCTTCTATGTTAGCAGTTAGTCAGTATGTTTATATTCAAAATGCACATTCTGGTCCCTCTATGTAGCCTCTGGTTTGAAGGTAACTTTGTTTTTCAGAACCTTTGCAGAGCTGTTTTGGCCTGCCCCACTAGTGTGCTACTCAGGGGCCGGTTTGAACCCTCAGAGTATTCCACATTGTAGTTCAGTTCTCAGAGCTTCAGAGCTTTTGCTGTGTTGATGCTGGTGGGTTTCACACATGGGCTGCTTAGGGAGGCATGCCCATTACTTCATACCCATATTTAAAGAATCCCTTTTTCTAGATCCTCGCCGTCTACTTGAGAGGGGAGGGGGTGCCAGCTTTTTTAGTATTATTCAGTTAGTGCAGGTGGTGGATGATGGGGCTCCTCCCCAGTCTCCTCAGTGCCTGGTGGGGAGGGGAGAGGCTCTACCTCTGCTTTGTTGGTGCAAAGTGGGCCTGGTCTACAGGGCTTCATCCCACAGTCTCTGCAGTACCTGATGGGAGGGGAAAGGCATGGATTCTTTCCCAGTGTTTGCCTGGAGTAGGGTGGCTGTAGTCAAAAGGGTACCGTCCTGCAGAACTACCCTCTTCCTGGTCGTTTGGCTGGAGAGAGTGGGCTTTTCTTGACACTTTTGTGTTTGGGGTTGCGGGGGTGGGGCCAGGGCCTGTTGGCGTATTCTGGTTGCAGACTGCTCTGTCACCAGAGCCAAGAGACAGAGAAGGCAAAAGAGACAGACCACCCAGGGAACTCACCACTGGGTCTCCTCTCAAGTCCCTAGCCAGTCGGCCTTCTTTTTTCCACCTTTCAAGAGGTTTTTTGATAGTTGCCTCATGTATTTTAAACAGGAGTTTCGGTTGTAATTAGCAAAAGGAATGTGATGGAATGTCCTTACTCCTTCTGCGGGGCCAGGAACAACATCAGGCGTTTTTAATTGTTTTCTTTATAAGTTTTAGAGTGTTACTCCTCATTTTAGCAGTGATACATTTGCTGCCGTGTGATGAAAATTCCTATCCATGTTGTGTGGGGGTGACGTCTCGTGGCCCTGTGCTGCGGCAGGCAGTGAAAACCCGACCCCAGTCCACAGTGTGCAGAACTCCACTCTCCAGCCCCTCTGCCTTTGGACCCTGGCCCATGGGACCTCTCCAGATCTCTCCCCTCATTTCGTCCATCCATTTGGGCCCTGTTCTCCCCGTGACCAGCCTCAGCCTTGTCACCCTTTGCTGGACTCGCAGTAGTAGGACCGGCAGGAGGAACAGGTGGATAATACGTGTCAAGCACTTAGAACAGCAGCTGGCCTGGGGGAAGCAGTCATTACATGGTGGTCGGTGGCTGTTACACCCTTCCATTTTGGCATAGTCTCCGCTTCAAGTAAAAGACAACCCAAAGTGTCTGTGCTCTCCCACTGAAGTAGGGGAGTCGGATTCTTGTTAGCTTCAGTTTGAAGATGAAATTTTCACTCCTCCAACCGTCTGCAGACATTTATTGAGCGCTCACGATGTTGTGCAGCCAAAGACGGACAAATAGTATATATGTGAATGTGCACAATAAAGTAAATAAATGCAGTGAGGGGTGCCTGGGTGGTTCAGTTGATTAGGCATCCGACTTGCACTCCGGTCACGATCTCACGGTTCATGAGTTTGAGCCCTGTGTCAGGCTCTGTGCTGATAGCTTAGAGCCTGACCTGGAGCCCGGAGCCGGCTTCAGTTTCTGTGTCTCCCTCTCTCTCTGCCCCTCCCCCGCTCACACCCTGTCTCTCTGTGTCTCTCAAAACTAAACGTTAAAAAAATAAATGCAATGAAATTAGTCTGTACTAGATAGAACGGGGACCCCAGGGCAAGCGTGGCCATATGTTTCAGGTTGAGGAAGGGTTCACAGAGGTGGTGATGCTCAGGTTGAATCTTAGAACATAAGTAGGTTTTCCCCATGTGAGTAAAGGCATTTCATGCAGAAGCAGACATCATTGTGGCAGGTAGTTTAGTGTCCACATAATCTGTGTCATGTCTTCAGGTGGATTGAAATTGTACGCTTAGAGAGGCACACGAGACAGACTCTAACCTAATTTACGAGGTTATGATTCTGGTTTTATCTCTTATCATTTGCATACAGATATTTATAATTTTGCCTGATGGAAAGTATTAATACTTGCACAGTGATACACAGTAACCATTTGAAAGACAAACTTCACGGATCTGACTCTGCAGACAAGACCAGCAGCCGTACACGCATTCAGTCCCAAGTAGAAGGTGAGAAAAAGACCCACTGAGTCACTGATCTGAATGGAGGATGAAGGCAAGGAGTACGGGGTAGCAGATGCCTAAGTGATAGCAACTTGAGATTTTACTGCAGACGTGCTGGATCTCCCCGTAGCCACTGGGCTGCTGATACACCTGTGCGGTCTCCATTTTTAGCTGCCTCGAGCATCTGTTAGAGGCAGAGCCGTTTCTCCAGATTTCCATTGCTTTGTCTGGATACAACTTGGCCAGATTCCATTTTATCTTCCATGTGGGGGCCTCTGGGGTGGGATGGCAGCTAAACCGGGCAGCTTTCCCCGCACTGTCACCGGTCTGCTGCTGTCCTCTCGAGCTTCTCTTTTCCTAGGACACTGCTGCCTGGAGGCTGCTGCTAATATCGGGGGGCAGCACAGAGGGCCTGGCCCAGAGGCCTCGGAATCTCCCCTGTGTATCTTCCTTCTGCACCACTTTTTCCTGCCTCTGCTTTCATCACAGCCTCTCTTTGGACTGCAGCCTCTCACATTCCTCCACCTGAAACTCTTCCCCAGGCTCCTCTTAGCCCCTGACCCCCTCTGCCTAGGACAAGACTTCCTCACTGAGGCCTTTGCTGGCTGACCTCTTCGGCTAAGTTGTGCCCCGACTGCCCACCCTATGCTGTCACGACAGCCTGGGGCAGATTGTATTCTGCCCCAGGATACAGATATTACTTTGTGCCACACAAGATACAGCACCCCGCCTGCTCTTCTTACCATATAACCTTACTGCTGCTCCCGTCACATGATGGTGGCAGTACGTCTCTTCCCCTAGAACCTGTGCACATCTTTGAGATTGCCTTGACCAAATACAGGAGGACAGAAGTGATGCGTGGTACTTCTCAGGCTAGATCATCAAAATGCCATGCACGTCTACCTTTCTCGCCAGGAGTGCTCACCAGGAGTACGGCCAAGCTGCCGCACTCTGAGGAAGCTCAAACTAACCAGTAGGGAGAGACAACAGGCAGAAGAAGCATGTAGCTGTAACGGCCCACGGTTCAGCAGAGGTCCCAGCTGATGGCCGGCACCAGCCTCTAGTATGTGAGCTGTGATACCTCTAGATGATTCCAGCCCCCTACCGTCAGCCACCCCTAGCCTTTGAGTCTTCCTAGCTGAGTTCCCAGACATGGTAGAGCAGAAACAAGCCAGTCCCCTGGAATCACAGAATCCCTGAGGATCATAAAATGAGTGTTTTATAACCACTACGTATTCTGTTGGTTTCTTACGCTATTAGTAACTGAAGCAATCCTTTTCTTTTCTACTTCTGTACTTTTCGGTGCATTTCTTTTGGTTTAATGTATGCTCCTTGAGGGCCGGTACTGTGTCTGTAGTGGTCATTGCTGTATCTTGTGTGGCACAAAGAAGGTGGCGGGTGCACAATAAATAATGAATTAATGAATAGGAGCTATGTGTTTCTTCTTTTGATGTGGGTAGACACGTTGGTGTCTGTATGTGCAAGCAGGCACACATGTGTTTCTGCTTCCAGGGTAGCTTCTGGCCTGTGGTTCTGTGCTTAACGTGTTAGTCCCTCCCTCCCCAGGCATCTCCTCTCCCTCCCCACCCTGACTGATCTATTGGTGTGAGACGTACTTGATTGTTTCTGCCACCTGGTTTTTTTTTTTTTACTTGACAGGTGGTGCCTGTAAAGGTTCACATCACCACTGCAGGGACAAGGGGAGAAAAGGTGAAGAGATAGGAGGCTAGGAGTTCCAGAGACAGACTTGACCTATTTCATAATTTTGTCAATGACTGTCTTGAGAGAATAGATACGAACCTTAGGTTATGTGGTATTTTGTCCTTCAGGGCTGGTCACAGGTAGTATAGACTGTGGGGTTAACAGCCATTATGGAAAAGCTTCAGCCTGCCCTCTAGTGGGAAGTAGCGCAATCCTACTGTAAGTAGGGAAGTCGTAAAATCCTACTATATTCCACTCCCAGGCAACCTGGATCTCGGAACAAAGAAATTAGAGTGTAGGGGCCAGTTCTGTCTTGCTGACGATAATCGGGGCCTACGACATTATCTGGCATTTAGTAGGAGCTCCACTAAGATTTCCTGAACAGACTAAACAACGTGCACTGTTTATGAATGCCAGCACATTTCTCAAGAGCCTCCTGTGTTTAAGACATTAAACCAAGCACTGTAGATGATAGAAATCAGGGCCAGGTAGTTAATATTTTGGGCGTAGAGGCCATATGGTCTCTGTCCTACTCAACTCTGCTGTTGTGGTAGGAAAGCAGCCATAGACAATACATAACCTAATGAGCGTGTCTCTGTTTTAGTGAAATTTTATTTACAGAAACAGGTGGCCTGCTTGCAGGCCATAGTTTTCTAATCCCAATATAAATGATAGTATAAATAATAAAAATGGGGATGTTTCTAGTTGGGTTCACCAGTAACTCCCATTGCCAAATCCGCTAGATCCTTTAAAAATGTTTTTTTTAGTATGAAGTATTTCAAATCTCAGAAATGTACAGAGGACAATATAATGAATACCTCATTCATCTATCACCCAGATGTACCAAATGTTCATATTTTTCCATGTTTCAAATCTTGAAAAATAACAATACATTATAGGTACAATCGAAATTCCTTTGCGTAGGCCAACTGGATGCCATTCTCTTCTTTCTCTTCCTGTCCGGAAGTGAACATAATGTTGAAGTTTTGTGTTTTCTTCCCATGCATGCAGTTACGTTCTTAATATATATGTAGGTATTCATATTAGGTATATTATTGTTTAGCATCCTTTAACTTTGCATGCATCGTTATGCCACTTTGCTTTTCCACTTACCATTGTTTTTGACATTGATCCATATACTATGTGTACAACACTGAATTATTTTCAATGGGAAGTGCTTTTTGCACACTAAGAAATCTTGGCCTCTCCCAAGGTCACAAAGATTATCTCCTATGTTTCCTTCTATATGTTTTATAGTTTTACCTTTTGTTAAATTTTCTGATCCATTTTTAACTAATTTCTACATCCATGTGGGGCTCGAACTCATGACCCCAAGATCAAGAGTCATATGCTCTACCAACTGAGGCATCCAAGTGCCCCTCTCTGATCCATTTTCAATTAATTTTTGTGTATGGTGTGAGGTAGGGGTTGAGATTAATTTTTCCCATATGGGTATCTTGTGTGGGCATTTTATAATATGTTTACAAATTCTATGATACTCCTGTCTTCAAAAGATAGAACCCCATTCTCTTCTCTTAGGTGTGGACTGTACTTAATGACTTGATCTTAATGAGTAGAATGTGATAGAAATGATGTTATGTGACCCAAGATTAAGGCATAAAAGGCATTTTGGCTTCCCCCTTGCTCTCTCTCCTTGATGATTCACCCTGTGGGAAGCCAGATGTCATTATGGAGAGGTCCACATGGTGAAGAACTAGGCCTTCTGCCAATGGCTGGCAAGGAACTGAGGCCTTCTCTAAATGCTAAGTGAGTGAGCTGTCTTGAAAGCAAATTCTACAGCACTAGTTGAGCCTCCATATGACTGCAGCCCTCACTGATGTCTTGACGCCCACCTCCTGGAAGATTCTGAGCCAGAACCACCTAGCTAAGCCACTCTCAAATTCCTGACTCACAGAAACTGTAAGATAAGAAATGTTTGTTGATTTAAGCCAGTAAATGGTGGGAAGCTATGCAGTAATACATAACTAATAGGTCCAATGTCCTAGCATCTTCCCCTTTGAATTACAATGGTGCCTATATTGAACACCAGTTGACTACATATATATTAGTCTTTTTCCTGGATTCTCTATTCTGTTCCAGTAATCGATTTGTCTGTGTTTATGCCAATAACATACTGCCTTGATTGCTATGACTTTTACTATAGTCTTGAAGTCAGGTAGTGCAAGTCCTCCAACTTTGTTATTGTTATTTCTTTTGTCAAAATTGATTTGGCTATCCTGGGTTCTTTTGCATATCCATATATATTTTATTTTATTTATTTTTTTAATTTTTATTCATTCATTTTTCGAAAGACAGAGAGAGACAGAGTGTGAGAGGGGAAGGGGCAGAGAGAGGGTGACACTGAATCCAAAGCAGGCTCCAGGCTCTGAGCTGTCAGCACAGAGCCCAACATGGAGCTCGAACCCATGAAACGTGAGATCATGATCTGAGCCGAAGTCGGACGCTTAACCGACCAAGCCACCAAGGGGCCCCTCCATATATATTTAAAATCAGTTAGTCCATGGGGCGCCTGGGTGGCTCAGTTAAGCGTCTTTGGCTGAGGTCAGGATCTCATGTTTCGTGAGTTTGAGCCCCGTCTTGGGCTCTGTGCTGACAGCTCAGAGCCTGGAGCCTGCTTCGGATTCTGTGTCTCCCTCTCTCTCTGCACCTCCCCCGCTTGCACTCTGCCTCTCGCTTTCTCAAAAATAAATAATCAGTCCATTTTTACAAGAAAAAAAACCTACTGGGATTTTCATTGGTATTGCACCAAATCGATAGTTCAACATGAAGATAGTGGCTATCTTAGCAATACTGTATCTTCTAACACATGAACATATATCTCTCCATTTATTTAGATCTTCTTAAATTTCTCTCAAAAACACTTTGCAGATTTGTGTGATGTTTTAGTATAGAGGTCTTGTACATATTTTGTTAAATTCATTGCTGTTTTTCAAGTTTCTATGCTATTATAATTGGTATTGTATTTTTAAGTATAAAATTTTAATTATTGCTAAAATTGATTTTTATATATTGACACTTTTCATGTACTTTTGCTCAGTTCACTCATTAGCTCTAGCAGTCCTTTTGTAGATCGGGTAGGATTTTCTTTGAACACAAATCATTTTCTCTGCAAATAAGGTACACCTTTGCTTCTTCCTGTCCAATTTGCATGTCATTGCGTTCTTTTTCTTGCCTTGATTGCCCTGGTAATGTTGAATAGAACTGATGAGAGTGGACATCCTTAACTTGTCCCAGTCTTTCCTCATTAAGTGTAGGCTTAATTAAGTGTACAGCTCATTCGCTGTAGGCTTTCTAACATGTCCTTTATTAGGTTGAGGAAGTTCCTTTTTTTCCCTAGCCCACTGGGAAATATTTTTACTTCATCATAAATGGGTGTTGAATTTTGTCCATTGCTTTTTACTGACTGGATCCTCTGCCTTTTAATTGGAGTGCTTCCACCATTAACTTTAATGTAATTATTGACATTTTAGGTTTGCTTTTATCCTCTTGCTGTCTGGGATTTGCTCTTTGTTCCTGTTTCCCTCTCAGTTCTGCATTCTTTTGGATTAATCCAGTACTTTGTGTTATTCCATTGTCTCCTTTGTTGACTTGTTAGCTTAATTCTTTGTTTTGCTACTTTAGTGATACTTTAAAGGTTTTAGTATTCATCTTTAACTCATCAGAGCCTACAAGTAATAGGTGGGCACATCATATATATGGCTTAAAAACCTTTTTTCCCCTGTCTCCCCATCTTAAAAACTTTTTAATATTATACTTTCATCCCTACCTTTATGGCCCCTTGTGCTATTGTTATTATGTATTTTACTATTACTCATGATACAAGCCCCTCAATACATTGTTATTGTTTTTCCAAGATTTATTGAGATATCATTGACATATTGACAAAGTTGAAGGTGTACAAATTGATGATTTGAAACATGTATATATTGTAAAATGATTACGATAAAGTTAGTTAATACCTCCATTCCCTCACATAATTACCATTTGTGTGTATGTGTGGTGATAATATGTCTTAACAAATTTCAAGTATACAATACAGTATTGTTAATTATAGTCATCATAATATACACTAGATCACCAGAACTTGTTCATCTTACGGCTGAAAGCTCTGACCAACATCTCCCCATTTTCCTCACCTTCCGGGCCCTGGCAATGACCATTCTATTCTCTGGGAGTTTGATTTTTTAATATTTATTTTTCTATGTTTATTTATTTATTTTGAGAGAGAGAGTGCAGGCAGGGGAGAGGCAGGGAAAGAATCTCAAGCAAGCTCTGTATTGTCATCACAGAGCCCAGTGCGGGGCTCGAGCCCATGAAGTATGAGCTCTTGACCTGAGCTGAAAATCAAGAGTCAGACGCTCAACCAACTGAGCCACCCAGGTGTCTCTCTATGAGTTTGATTTTTTTAGATTCCACATATAACTGTCTCTGACTTATTTCACTTAGCATAATTCCCTCAAGATCTAGCCATGTTGTCACTAAAAGCAGGATTTCCTTTCTTTTCATGGCTGAATAATATTTCCTTCCCTGTCCACACCACATTGTCTTTATGCAGTCACCTGTAGATGGACACTTGGGTTATTTCCATGGCTTGGTTATTCTAAAGAATGCTGCAGGGAATGAACATGCAGAAACAGCTCTCTTCAAGGTCATGATTTCATTTCCTTTGGACATACACCCAGAAGTGAGATTACTGGGATATATGGCAGTTCTGTTTTGTATGTTTTGAGGAACTGCCAAACTGTCTTCCACAGCAGTATTTGAGGGTTCTAATTTCTTTATATCCTCACCAACACTTACTTTCCTTTTATTATTATTATTATTATTATTATTATTATTATAGTCATCTTAGTAGGTGTGAAATGGTATCTCATTGTGTTTTCATTTACATTTCCCTTATGACTAATGGTACTGATTTCATGTCCTTGTTGGCCATTTGTGCATCTTTGGAGAAATATCTGTATGAGTCCTTTGCTTATTTTTTAATTGCACTATTCCTTTTGTTGTTGTTGACTTGCAGAGATTTGCTGTATATTCTGGATGTTAAACTCTGATCAAGTACCTGATCTGCAAATATTTTCTCCCATTCTGTGGACTGGCTTTGCACATTCTTGATAATCCTCTTTGATGCACAGGGTTTTTTGTTTGTTTGTTTGTTTATCTTGTTGAAGCCCAGTTTAGTTCTTCTTTTGTTGTAATGCTTTTGGTATAAAAGCCAGTGTCATGAAGAATTTACCCCTTTGTTTTCTTTTAGAAATTTTATGGTTTTAGCTTTCATATTTAGAATTGATTTCTTTTCAGTATTGTTTTGCATATTTGGAATCCTTGCAGTTCCTTAGGAATTTGAGGATTGACTCTATTTCTGCAAAAAAAAAAAAAAAAAAAAAAAAAAAAAAAAGCTACTGAAATTTGGATAGGGATTGCATTGAATCTGTAGATTGCTTTGGGTAGGATTGCCATCTTAACAATAAGTGTTCCAATCAATAGGGGTGTCTTTCTATTAGTTTAGGTCTTCTTTAATTTCTTTCAGCAATATTTTTTAGTTTTCAGTATGCAAATCTTTGGTAAAATTTATTCCTAGGTATTTTAGTATCTTAGATTTTACTGTAAATGGAATTATTTCCCCGGGTTTTTTTTTTTTTTGATTATTTATTGCTGATGTATACAAACAAAATTTAACACAATTGATTTTTGTGAGATCTTATATTCTACAACTTTGTTGATTTTATTAGCTCTAGTGACTCTTTTGTGAATTCTTTGGGATTTTCTGTATAGGATTGTGCCATCTACAAATAGAGATGGTGTTATTTCTTCCTTTGGAATGTGGGTGTCTTATTTCTTTTTCTAGTCTAGTATCTCTGGTTAGAACTTCCAGTTCATTGTTGAATAGCAGTGGCTAAAGGCTGCATCCTTGTTGTTTATTTTATGGATGCTTTCAGTCTTTCACCACTGAATATGCTATTAAATGTAAAGTTTTCATAAATACCTTTTGTCACCTTGAAGAATTTTCTATTTCTGCTTTATCATGACAAGATGTTGGATTTTGTCGAATGCCTTTTCTACATTAGTGGAGATGAGTGTGTGTTTTTCCTTTATTCTATGAATGTGGTGTATTACACTGATTTTCATATATTGAACCAGCCATACATCCTTAGGATAAATCCTACTTGGTCATGATATATAATACTTCTTATATGCCAGATTTGGTTTGCTGGTATTTTGTTCAGGAGTTTGGCATCTCTTTTTTTTTCCCAAGTTTTTATTTAAATTCTAGTTAGTTAACACATATGGTAGCATCTATCTTCATAAAAGATACTGGTCTATAGTTTTCCTGTGATGTCTTTACCTGGTTTTGGTATCTGCCCTCTAGAATGACTCGCAAAGTGTTCCTCGTCTTCTGTTTTTTGGAAGAATTTGAGAATAGTTGGTGGTAATTTTTTTAAAAAGTTTATTGTATTTTGAGAGACAGAATGCACGCAGGAGAAGGGCACAGAGAGAGGTAGAGAGAAAATCCGAAGCAGTCTCCACACTGTCAGCGTGGAACCCAATGAAGGGCTCAAGCTCATGAACCATGAGATCATGACCTGAGATAAAATCAAGAGTAGGACGCCTAACCGACTGAGCCACCTAGGCACCCCATTGGTAGTTCTTTAAGTATCTGGTAGAATTCACCAGTGAAGCCATCTGGTTCTTGTCTTTATTTGTTGGGAGGTTTTTGGTTATTGATTCAGTCTTTTTACTTATTTTAGGTCTATTGAGATTTCTGCTGCATCTTTAGTCAGTTTAGATAATTTGCATATTACTAGGAATTTGTCCATTTCATTTAGACTATCTCATTTGTTGGTGTACAGTTATTCATAGTATTCTCTTATAATCCTTTTTCATTTCCATAAGGTTGGTAGTGTTCCCACTTTCATTTCCGATTTTAGTTATTTGTGTCTTCTTTTTTTGTCAGCCTGTCTATAGGTTTGCACATTTTGTTGATATTTCCAAAGAACCAACTTTTTGGTTTTTATTGATTGTCTGTTGTTTTCTATTCTGTACATTAATCTCCGTTCTAATCATCATTATTTCCTTCTGATAGCTTTGCGCATAGTTTGCTTTTTTTTTTCTAGTTCCCCATAGTATAAAGTTAGGTTATTGATTTGAAATCTTCCCTGATTTAAAATTTTTTTTTTCAACTTTTATTTATTTTTGGGACAGAGAGAGAGAGAGAGAGAGAGAGAGCATGAACGGGGGAGGGGCAGAGAGAGAGGGAGACACAGAATCAGAAGCAGGCTCCAGGCTCTGAGCCATCAGCCCAGAGCCTGACGCGGGGCTCGAACTCACAGACCGCGAGATCGTGACCTGGCTGAAGTCAGACGCTTAACCGACTGCGCCACCCAGGCGCCCCATAAAATGTAGGCATTTACAACTATACATTTCCTTATGAACACTACCCTCACAGCATCCCAAAGATTTAATTATGTTATCTTTTCATTTGAATTTGTCTTTTTAAATTTCCCTTGTGATTTCTTCTTTGACCCATTGTTCAAGAGTGTTAATTGTTTAAGAGTTTAATTTCCACCAACTTGTGCATTTTTTCAATTTTCCTTCTGTTATTGATTTCTACCTGTGTTCCTTTGTGGTCAGAGAAGATACATTGTATTAAAATCTTTTAAAATTTATGGAGACTTAGTTTGTAGTCTAACTTATGCCATATCCTGGAAAATATTCCATGTGTATTTAAGAAGGATATGTATTCTGCTGTTGTTGGGTACACTGTAGTTTTATAGTATTGTTCAGGTGCTCTATTTCCCTGTTGAGCTTCTGTGTAGATAGTCTATCCATTGAAAATAGTACATTGACTGTTACTGTAGAACGGTCTATTTCTTCCTTCAATTCCTTCAATTTTTTGCATCATATAATTCAAGGCACTATGTTTTTGTTGCATGTATGTTTATAATTATTGTATCTTCTTGATAAAATTGGTCCTTTTATCAGTAGATAAGGTCTCTTTGTCTTATAATCGTTTCTTAGTCTTTTTTGTGTGGAATTAGTGTGGTTGCAACTCCCAGGTCTCTCTTGGTTACTGTTAGCATGAAATATCTTTCCTTTCCAATCTTTGATTCTCAACCTATTTGTGTCTTTGCATCTAATGTGAGTCTTTTGAAGACAGCACCTAGTTGGATCATGTTTTTTCTCCATTCTGCCAAACTGCCTTTTGACTGAGATTTTTTATTTATATTTAAAGCAGTGACTCATAAGGAAGGCTTTCTTTTCCTTTTTCCTATTTGTTTCCTGTATGTGTTATACTTTTTTTTTTTTGTTCTTCATTTTTTCTCATTACTGCCTTCTTTTGTATTTAGTTACTTTCTTTTATAGTGAACCACTTTGATTCCCTCTCATTTCTTTTTGCAGGTATTTTAAAAATATTTTCTTTGTGGTCACCATGGAATTACATTCATCATCTTAAATGTATAACAGTCTAGTTTGAATTGATAACAACTTAAGCACACAAAAATTCTGCTTCTATACAGCTCTGCCACCCATTATTGTTGTCACAAATTACATCACTATATATGGTGTGGCCAATAACACAGATTTACAATTACTTTTTATGCATTTGTCTTTCATGTAAGAAATAAAACATGGAACTACAAACCAAAATACAATAAGGTTTTTGTATATGCCCATTTAGTTAGAGATCTTTGTTTTTTCATACAGCTTTAAGTTACTCATATCCTTTCATTTCCATCAAAAGGACTTACTTTAGCATTTTTTGTTAAATGGGGGTTTTAGCGTTATCAAATTTCCACAGTTTTTGTAACTATGAATAAGTTAATTTCTTTTTAATTTTTGAAGGAACTTTTTCCTGGATATAAAATTCTTGGTTGACAAGTGCATTTGTTACCACTTAAAAAAAATTTGAGGTGTAAACATAGAACACTGTGTAAGTTTAAGGTGAACAGTGTGTTGATTTGATGTATTTGTATATTGCAATAAGATTACCACCATAGCTTTAGCTAAGACTTCTGTCATGTCACATAATTAACACTTTTGGGTTGAGAACAATTAAGTACTAGTCTTTGAAGTTTATAATACAGTATTGTCGACTATAACCACTGTGTTGTGTGTTAGATCTCCAGAAGTCATTTTTCTCTTGGTTGCAAGTTTGTGCGCTTAAAATAACATCTCCTTGATTCCTCCACCCTCCGGCGTCTAGTAATCACCATTCTACTCTGTTTCTAGGAGTTTGGATTTTTTGGATTCCACATATAAGTAATATCATATAGTATTTGTCTTTCTCTGACTTATCTCACTTAGCATAATGTCCTAAGGGTGTATCCATGTTGTCTCAAGTGGCAGGATTTCCTTTTCTGATGGTAAATAGTATCCCCTTGCATGCATATACCACGTCTCTTTTATCCATCCTTCCACTGATGGGCACTTAGGTTGTTTCTACATCTTGGTTGTTGTAAATAATGCTGTAGCAAACATGGGAGTGCAGATATCTTTCAATGTACCATCTCTCTGCCTTCTGGTTTCAGGTGGTAAGTCAGCTGGTAATCTTACTGAGGATCTCTTGTACTTGACAAGTCACTTCTGTCTTGCTGCTTTCAAGACTCTGTCTTTTTTTTTTTTTTTTTTTTGCAGCTTCATGGTTTGTTTTGGCCAAACTTTTTACTTGGTATTCTGTAGTTGCTTAACACACACTTAAATGGTCTTATTGGGGGAGGGGAAAGGGGAGGTTCTTGTAGATTCCCAAGGAAATGTCAGAAAGGCAAAATATGGCCAGCATTATCCATTTGCTTTTTTGGATTTACTGGGTGAATAGCACTTTCCTTACATAAAAACATCTGATCTCAGGTTTTACATACTGAGAACATGGAGATTTCAGTTTGAAGACACTCTGAAATCCTAAGAGTAGCATATCCCGACCACCCTCTAATAGCTAGCTTGTTTGTATAGGCAGAATTCCACCTCTCCATTTTAGATGGCTAGATGTTTGTGGAAGGTCCTAGAATTGCTTGCCTCATTTACTGGGAAAAATCAAGATATAGGAAGTGACCTTTAGGGACACTTTTACTTGGAAAATTACAACACTAGTACACAAGTCAAGTCTTAAACACATTTAACATTTGCTTACTGAAAGCAATGTCATAAAGTCAAATAAGATTAACAGATTTTACTTTTTTCCCTCACAAGAACATAAAAATTATGGAAGGGGAACTTAACAGGAAATTTAAGAAAGGTAACACAATTTTTCCTTTTAGTAGTCCTTGGGTAGTTATGACAGAAAAGGTTCCACTGTTTTGTTTGTTTCTTTGAACGGGGATTTTGGTCCAAAGTTGTGTTTGCTTTTAATACCTGCTTCTGCCTCCCCCTCTATCAGATCGGCTTCCTTCACGGCCACCACCTCTTGGTGCTCCGTGGCTTGAACTGCTGTAGGAATCACGTGGAGGAGGGTACCCCCTTTCCATAGAAGGGGGAAGCCCTCTTTCTTGTCTGCCAACCCGATCATGACCACTTGAAGACTCTTTGTCTTTATACAGTTTGATTATAATGTATATTGGCGTGCATCTTTTTGAGCTCATTTTATTTGGAGTTTGTTGACTTCTTGGATCTGCTGACTAATATCTTTCACCAAATTTGGAAGGTTTTCACTATTACTTCTTCAAATAGTCTTTCTGCCTTTCTCTCTCTTTTCTTTGAGACTCCCATAATGCATGTGTTCGTCTTCTTGTTTTTGTCCCACAGGTCTCTTAGTCTCTGTTTATTTTTTTCTCAATCTTTTTTCTTTCTGCTTCTCGAACTGGATAATTTCAGTCAAGTTTAGTGATTCTTCTGCCTGCTCACATCTGCTCTTGAAACCATCTAATCAATGTTTTATTTCAGTTAATGGACTTTTAGCTCCAGAATTTTTTTGGTTCCGTTTTGTAAGTTATCTCTTTATTAGTATTCTCATTTTGCTTAAACAGCATTTCCCTGATTTCCTTTAGCTCTTTGCCCATAGTTTCCTGTAGTTCTTGAGCAGATTTAACACTGTTCTTTTAAAGTCTTTGTTGGGGCGCCTGGGTGGTGCAGTCGGTTAAGCGTCCGACTTCAGCCAGGTCACGATCTCACACTCCGTGAGTTCGAGCCCCGCGTCAGGCTCTGGGCTGATGGCTCGGAGCCTGGAGCCTGTTTCCGATTCTGTCTCCCTCTCTCTCTGCCCCTCCCCCGTTCATGCTCTGTCTCTCTCTGTCCCAAAAATAAATAAACGTTGAAAAAAAAATTTTTTAAAAATAAAATAAAATAAAGTCTTTGTTAAGTCCAAGGTCTGGAAATTCTCAGGGCCAATTTGTGCCAGTTTATTTTTGTTACCTTGAGTGGACCACACTGTCCTGTTCCTTTGCATGACTTGTGATTGTCATCGAAACCTGGACATTTGTATAAAATGATATAGTAACTCTGGAAATCTGATCTCCCCCTGCCTTGCTGTTTGCTGGGGTTTGTAAAAATTAAATCACTGTTAAATCACTGAAGGTTGTAATAGTCCTCTTATTTAGTGTCTTTTCCAAACTATTTTTGCAAACTGTATCATTGTCATGTGTGATTGCTGAAGTCTGTCATGTTGACTTGTATCCAGCTAATGTTTTGACAGAGATTTCCTTGAATACCAGAAGCTAAATATGGACGGGAAAAAAAACCCACTTCTAGTCTTTGTGGATTGCCTCCATGCTGCAGCTTTTCTTCAACACTTGTCCAGGCCTACACTGATCTAGGATCAGGCCAAAGTGAAAACTTCAGTCTTGTCAGATACATTCTGAGCATGCATCTTGCCTTGGGCATGCATGTGGCCTTCTAAATCCTCTGTTATACATGGGTGGTTATGAATGCCCTGATTTCCCATAGAAACTCCCACAATTTCCCTCCCAAACTTTAGTCAGTCTGTATTAGTCTGTTAGGGGATTGCCATAACAAAATACCACAGACTGGATGGCTTAAACAATAGAAATTAATTTTTACACAGTTCTTGGATGCTGAAAGTCCAAGATCAATGTGTTGGTAGGGCTGGCTTCTCCTGAATCCTCTTGGTTGCAGTTGTCTGTCTTCTGGCTCTGTTCTTACATGGTCTGTGTACAAAGACCGATTCCTTATCTGTTTACTCTCTACCTTTTCTTATAAGGACACTGGTCATGCTGGATTAGGGCTCCACCCATATGACCTCAATGAAATTTAATTACCTCTTTAAGGAACCTGTCTCCAAATAGAGTCACATTGAGGATTGGGGTACAGCATATAAATTTGGGGGGAACAAAATTCAGTCCATAACAGTGGTTCATTGTGTGTCTCAACTGTAACCTTTTGCCCCCATGCATCTGTGGTTGCTTGTTTCCTTTGCAATGTTTTCAAGCAGTGCCCGCTGTTTTTCCAGCCTGAATGAGTTCCAAGTTTGGCAAAATAGAGATGAGTTCCTGCATCATTCCCTCAGGTAGCCCCCATATAGAGCAGATATACATAGTAATTTGCAAATAAGGTCTGCTGTGCTTTGTGGAACCAGGAACCAGGTCCCCACACTAGGAATGCAGGTTTCTGTCTTGAAGATTACTGCCAAGATGGGGAGTAGGTGGGAGAAGGGCAAGTAAAAACATTACAAAGATTTCCACCACTTTAACATTGCAGTTTTTGGGGCGCCTGGGTGGCGCAGTCGGTTAAGCGTCCGACTTCAGCCAGGTCACGATCTCGCGGTCCGGGAGTTTGAGCCCCGCGTCAGGCTCTGGGCTGATGGCTCAGAGCCTGGAGCCTGTTTCCGATTCTGTGTCTCCCTCTCTCTCTGCCCCTCCCCCGTTCATGCTCTGTCTCTCTCTGTCCCAAAAATAAATAAACGTTGAAAAAAAAAATTTTTAATTGCAGTTTTTTTGATTCAGCATTTGTTTCATTGATGTAAACCTTTGATTGTTTTCCAGAGTGCTGATAAAGTTGGTTCTAACAGTTACTGCTAGTTTTGTGTTCTGTTTTGTTTTCATTTGTTTGCTTTTGATGTTTCTGTTGGAGGCTGGGAGCTTGAAGCTGTCTACTCTGCCATTTTGCTTATGTCACTCAATTATTTCTTAAAGAGATTTAAATAAGGGGGGGGGGGAGTCATAAATATCTACCTATGTAGTTACCATTTCCAGTGCTCTTCATTCCTTTGTGTAGATCCAGGTTTCCATCTGGAATTATTTTCCTTCTCCCTGAAGCACATCTCTTATACTGTTTTCACTTGTTTATATTGTTTTACTGTTTATAACATTTCTTATACTGTTAGTTTGACACTGACACTAAATTATACTGTTAGTTTTGTATGTCTGAAGACCTCTTTAAAAAAAAGATATTTTCTGGGGCGCCTGGGTGGCGCAGTCGGTTAAGCGTCCGACTTCAGCCAGGTCACGATCCACGGTCCGTGAGTTCGAGCCCTGCGTCAGGCTCTGGGCTGATGGCTCAGAGCCTGGAGCCTGTTTCTGATTCTGTGTCTCCCTCTCTCTCTGTCCCTCCCCCGTTCATGCTCTGTCTCTCTCCCAAAAATAAATAAATGTTGAAAAAAAAAATTTTTTTAAAGATATTTTCACCAGGTATATATATCACTCTAGATTTAGTTTTTTCTCTTAGTACTTTGATGTTGTTACTCTCCTGTCTTCTCTCTTGCATTGTTTCCAACGAGAAATTTGGTTATTATCTTTATCTTTGTTCCTCTGTAAGTAACATGTGTTCTATCTCTAGCTGTCTTTAGGGTCTTACCTGTGGCACTGGTTTTGAACAATTTGGTTATGATGTGACATTACCATGTGACTTGTTATAGTTCTCTTTGTTTCTTGTACTTGAGGTTGAGCTTCAGATGTGTGGATGTATATTTTTCATTATGTCTGGGAAGTTTGAGGCCATTATTTCTTACATTTTTCCATATCTGTAGTTATCTTTTTGAACATATGAAATACAGTTAAAACAACTTTCATTGTCCTCTGATAATTTTAACATGTGTGTCAGTTCTGGGTCAGTTCTGATTGATGACTCTTCTCTTGGTGAGTCGTGTTTTCCTGCTTGTTTATATTCCTGATAATCTTTGTTTGGATGCTAGACACTGTGAATTTTATCATGTTGAGTACTGGTCATTTTTTTATCCCTGTACATTTCTTAAACTTCGTTTTGGGATGCAGTTAAGATCCTTGAAAATAGTTTGATCCTTTTAGGTTTTGCTTTAATGATTTATAAGGTAGGTCCAGAGCAGTACTCAGAATAAGGCTGATTATTTCCCATCACTGCGGCAGCACCTTCCTAATACACCCCTAGTATTTAAAAGAAACTTAGTCATCTTCTAGCCTACCTTGTTTCTGATGGGAAGCTGTGTTATTCTCTTAGTTGCTTTGGTTTTTTTTGTGTTTTTTTTTAATTTTTTTTTTCAACGTTTATTTATTTTTGGGACAGAGAGAGACACAGCATGAACGGGGGAGGGGCAGAGAGAGAGGGAGACACAGAATCGGAAACAGGCTCCAGGCTGTGAGCCATCAGCCCAGAGCCCGATGCGGGGCTCGAACTCACGGACCACGAGATCGTGACCTGGCTGAAGTCGGACTCTTAACCGACTGTGCCACCCAGGCGCCCCAGTTGCTTTGTAGTTTGTTCAACTTCATGGATCTTTATGTTACAATTTTCATCACATTTGGTAAATTCAGACATTATCTTTTAAATATTTCCTCCTGCCCCAGTCTCATTTTTCCTTGTTACAGTCCAGTTACACAACATATGTAGACTATTTGATATTGTTTCATAGGTCCTGGAAGGTCTCTTCATTATGAGATCAGTTCTACTGATCTGTCTTTAAGTCCACTGACTTCATTTTGCTGTCTCCAATCTGATGTTAAGCTTATCTGGTAAAAAATTTCAATTATTGCTTAGTTTTAGTATTTGTTAGTTTCTTCCTTATAATTTCCATTTCTCTGCCGATTCCTTATCTGTTTACTCATTAAGACCATACTTTCCTTTAATTCTTTGGGTGTATTTATAATAGTTACTTGAAGATCTTGGTTGGCTAAATCTAACATTTAGACCATCTTGGGTTCATTTCTATATACTGCTTTTTTTCTTTCTTGACTATGGATCTCATTGTTTTGTTTCTTTGTGTGTCTCAATGGCTTTTCATTGAATATTGTATGCTGTCAACAATACTCTGGAGTCTCTTATCTCTCCATGAGATATATGGATTCTTGTTTTGGCAGGTAGTGTAATTACTGGCTAATGACCTTATACTTGTTTACACTTGGTTTTTTGTTTTGTTTTTACAGATACGGCCCCACTAACTTGGTGAGACTCAACCTCCAAACTCATTGCTTGTGGATCTTGTCATGGTTTGATTTTAGAATTTATTAAGGCAGATCTAGAGTAGGTCTTACTCTAGACTGTGGTCCTTACCTCAAGTTGTAGCCTTTCTGCTGTTTCAGCTGGATGCTAAGGATGTTAAAAATGCATTTATGAGATCTCTCCATTTTGGTAGGGCCAGAACTCCCCTGGCAATGCTCTTACCCCAGGATTGCTCTAAGTCTAGTATTTCTGTTATAATCTTAACCCATTTAGTGCTTTGCTTTCTGGTAATCCTCAGGTGGTCTCTCTGTGCATATACAGCCCAACTATATTATTCAGGGTTCTCCAGAGAAACAGAGCCAATAGGATGGATACACACACACACACACACACACACACACACACACACACAGTATTATTAGGAATTGGCTGAGAAGTCCCAAGATCTATAGTCAACAAGCTGGGGGGACCCAGGAGAGCCAAGGGCATAGTTTCAGTCCAAGGCCAAAGGCCTAAGAAGCAGAAGAACTGATAGTGAGTTCCAAGTTCAAGTCTGAAAGTAGGGGAGAGAAGACAGACGTTCCAGCTCAAAGCCAGGCAGAAAGAATTCTTACCCAGGCCTTTTGTTCTATGCAGGTCTTCAACAGATTGGTTGAGGCTTACCAACCAATTCCCCTGTGGAAGGGGAATCTTCTTTACTTAGTATACCAATTCAAATGTTAATCTCATCCAGAAATACTCTCACAGGCATCCCAAAAATAATCTTTAACCAAATATCTGGGCACACTGAGCCCCAGTCAAGTTGAGACATAAAATTAACCATCACTCCAGCCTTCAGCCACAGATTTTTGGGGAACTCCCACAAAGACTTCTGGAACTCCCTGTCTGCATGACATCCTCCTTTCTCTTGCTCTGCCCAGTGGTTTCCAGCAATTTGAGCAATCCTGAAGTCTGATTTTTGCCTCCTCAGCCCTACTCTAGCTGTCTGCACTGAACTTGGGCAATTGTCCCCAAGTAGAGGAACTAGGTGATTTTCAAGGCTCACTCAGGAGCGTCCTCTCAGGGATCAGTCTTGAGCTTTCTGTTGTTCTCTGTCTGACAGTAGTTGCCTCATAAATTTTGTCCATTTTTATAGTTGTTTATGGTGGGAGGACTGGCCTGGAATCACTTAATTATGGCTAGAAAGGTGGTTAATTTTTCAGCGGCCTTTATAGTATTTTATGATATGAATTATACACTGTCCATCTGTTCTTGGGTTGGTAGGCATTAGACATTTAGGGTTGTTCAGATTGCCGGTAACGCAAATGATGCTGCAATGGCTGTCTTTGTACCCAGAAGTGGAACTGCACAGTTAGGAGGTACCTGTTTCTTCACTCTTACTAGATATTGCCAAATTGCTCTCCAAATCATAGTTTTACGAATCCACAAACAGTATGTAAGTTCCATTTGTTCCACATTCTTGCCACAATTTGATCTTGTTGAACCATTAAATTTTTCTCCTTGAGCAAAGGAATGCAAAATTTTTACTACTGTAAAGCCTTCCTAGATTACTAGTGAGATTAAACATGTATGTATACATACATATACACGTATGTATACATGTACATATATATTATTACTACCTATTTGGGTTTCCTATTCAATGAATTAATTTTTATATCACTTGTACTTTTTTACATTTGAGTCTTTTTGTTACTGATTCCTTATAAATTTCATTTATGTGTTTTTTTATATGAGGTTTATTTGCTTATATGAGAGTGGTTTTTTTTCTCTGTCTTAATTAGCTTCTCTTTTGGCACCTGTGTTGTCTTTTCCCATACAGGAGTGTTAACATTTTAATGTAGTCATACTTATCTGTATTTTACTAAATGATTTGCAGGTTTTGTGTGTCCATTTCTTCGACTTGAAAACACTGGCGTGCCCTGGGGCTCAGGTCTCAGACCTCTCTCAATCTACATTAATTCCAAAGTAATCTTAGTCTCCCAACATGTATACACTGATGGCTTTTATGTCTGGCTCTTCCTCTGAATTCCAGTAATATATGATAATTTAAAGGACCCTTGCTGAGCTAGATACTTTCTTTTTCCTTAGTATCCCAATTCTTGAATGGGAAGTCTGCAGTCACTGCCTCCATTTCCTCGTCTTCCATTTCATTGTTTAACTCACTGCAGCTTGGCTTTTGTCCTGCCATTCCGCTGCTGCTATTGACATTTGTTCCTAAATAACAGCCCATCCCTTTGCTTGTCAAATGAAGTCTTATGTGAAATCAAACAGAAGCCGAATTGCCCTTGCAGTGGGTTGGGGAGAACTGCGTGCCTTTCTCATCTCTTCAAATTGCTCCAGAGGCATCTTTACCGAGTCCTGCCTATCTTTCCAACCTCTTCATTCCCTCAAACTTCCCAGTCTCCAGCCACGTTGAACTGTTCGGAGACTCTTGTATCATACTCCTTTCCATCTCTGTGCCTCTGCACAGTGCTCCCGTATTTGCCTTGAACTTGCTTTAGCCAGTTCTCTCCCCTCCAGTAACACCTCCCAGCCTATCTACTTCTTTATCATTCCCTCTCTCTTTTGTGCGTCTGTTACCACACTGGCCACACTGTATTGTAGCTTTCTACTTACACCTATTTCTTCTCTACTAAAGAGAAGGCTTGTAGAGATCAGAGACCCTGGCTTTTCCCCTTTCATCTCTTCAGTGCAGATTAGCAGTGGAGTGAATGAATGGTCCAGGAAGCTCAGCTAGTTCAAAATCTGAATTGGCAGACCACTAAAGGTTTCTTTGTTTTGTTTTCAGCGGTTTTATTAAGATACAATTCACATGCCATACAATTCACAGGATTCTGCAACAATCACCATAATCTAATTTTAAAAATTTTGTTGCCCTTCAAAAAGAAAACTCTACTTTTTAGCAGTCTCCATTTTCCGACCCCCAACACACTCCCCAGCCCTCGACAACCACGAGCCCACTTTCTAAGACCACCACATTTAACGTAGGTAAATTGATCACAAATCCTCAAAATCTCCCCGATTCTGGACCCGATGTGAAATTTGGTAGATAACTGTACCACTGAAACAATTTGTACGGCAGCAACTCCGACTCAGGTCGCAGCTTAAGGTTTGATCCGCAATCTGTTAGACTCTTTGTTAGACTGCTTGAGCGGGAATTTATTAGAATTAGATGCACATTTAACAAGGGTGGTTGGTTTGGGTTGGTCTTGCATTTCAGTGTTGCTGTAGAAATAAACCCCCTTGGGCAGTAAACAGGGCAACTGAAAAAGCTCACTACCTCTGGTAACACTGTTCCGGGGACGTTAGTCCCCTAGAAAATAACATGGATCAAACATCACGTCGCTTTCCGGAGCTTTTATTCTTAACGCGACTCTTCCACAGGCTCACCTCGGTATGGGTGGGGTGCGGTGCGGTGCGGTGCGGTGGACGCGCGGAACCCGCAAGAAGACGAGCACCGCGTTTCTGCGAGACCGCCTTTGCCGAGCTGGGTCGGGTCTAGCGCGTTGCCGGGCAGCAGCGGCGTTGCCCGCGGCGGTAGCGCGTCCGGGTCGCGCGCGCAGTGACGCAGCCGGCGCGCGATGACGCGGCGCGCGGCGCGGTGCACGCTGGGATATTTAAGTCTTCTCCGCGGCGCGGAGCCGCGATGTCTCCGGCGGCTGCGGCGGCTGGCGGAGGCGAGCGGCGGCGGCCGATAGCGAGCGCCAGGGACGGCCGGGGCCGGAGCGGGGGCTGCGGCGGGTCGGCCGGGGCGGCGCTCCTTGGCTTGTCGCTGTTCGGCCTCGTGCTGTACCTGGTGCCGGCGGCGGCGGCGCTGGCCTGGTTGGCCGTGGGGGCCACCGCGGCCTGGTGGGGACTGAGCCGCGAGCCCCGAGGTTCGCGCGCCCTCTCCTCGCTCGTTCGGAGCGCGCGGCGTCAGCGAGCACTGCACGCTTCGCCTCCGGCCAAGTCGGCGGTGAACGGAAGTCTCCTAGAGCCGCGGAGCCCGCTCGAAGGACCCGACCCGGCCGAACTGCTCCTCATGGGCAGTTACCTGGGCAAGCCCGGCCCCCCGCAGCCTGTCCCCGCCCCGGAGGCCAGGGACCTGCTGGAGAGGCCTGGCCGCCGCTGCGCGTCCGCGCGCGCCGCGTCGCCAGCGCACTCGGCGCATCGCGCTCACCACATTCACCCTTCTCTCCCCACTCCTCTTCTCCGACCCTCGAGGAGGCCTTCCCACCGGTAAGATACGCTCACCTTCCCCAGACCCTCCTCTTTGTCGACCAGCTTTGAATTGAGGGCTTAACTTTTAAATCCGATTTTCTTTTTCGTTAAGTCAAAGTGGATTCTGTGTCGCTTTGTCCTCTTTAAACACCTTGGTGTGTGTCAGCCGCCTCCTGCCCTCCTTGAACCTTTGGGATGAGATGTGATGGCAGAGCTGTTTCCTTCCTTACAGTTTTTAAAACTTAATTTTAATACGGCATGGATTTAGCAGGATACTTAATAAGCTACTAAAATATCCCACTTCTGGTGAAAATATCTTGTTCTTTCAAGAATAGTTTAGATCGTATATTTTGTTACATTTTTTCCTTTCGACCAGTAAGGGAAGTACATCAAAGCGGTGTTCCCAGGAGACCCCTCTTTGATAAAATTTGATGATAAATATCAAAGAGGCATTTCCATTTAGTCCCAATAGCTGAGTGACACAAGGAAATCCAAAACTTTGGTGAAAATATTAGATTATGGATAAACACATGTAGTTGAAAGATCAACTTTAGGTGGTAAAAATGTTTGACTTTGGGTGTATATTACTTATGACTCAGCATAAAAAACTGAAATGCTTTGAGAATTCTTGAAAAGTGCCGCCTGGCATGCCCTAACATGCACTTTCCTTCCATTGTAGTTTTCCTTGTGTGGGCAGGGTTTTCAATTTCCCTCTCAAAATTGTTGAAGTCCATTGTAGGGACAGCTGTTCAACAGCTGCCACTTGCCACCCTTAGATGGAATGGGGGAACGTTGCCATAAAAATGCTGTTTTGTGTGGCTCAAAAAGCAGTCTGAGCTCTCTGGAAAATAACCGAACCCACGTGATGCTTTAGGAGTCTACGTTTTCTGCAATTCTTTTAAGCTTCTTTGATTCTGTAGTGTGTCTCCCATTCTCCATAGGGATTGTGGGACTTTATCAAACCGGTTTGTCATAACACCTCGAAGACGATACCCAATCCAGCAGGCCCAATATTCCCTTCTGGGGGTACTTCCTACAGTGTGCTGGAATGGTTATCACAAGAAGACTGTGCTATCTGCTCGTAATTCCAAAATGGTGTGCAGCCCAGTGACAGTGAGGATTGCTCCTCCGGATAGTAAATTGGCTCGTTCGCCAATGTGAGTATTACTGCTGGCAGAATGAACTCTGATTTATTTCCACTTATTCTTCTATAGCTACTCCTCTGATAAAACAAATGTAAAGCATAAAAGGGAAGAAACTGCTTATTTGAATGAGAAATCCCTAAATCTGGTCCTTGAACAGTTTTTTATGTTTGTTTTGTTTTGGCCTTAGGCTGTAGCTTTAATTGCTAGGGGCAGTTTCTATCAGTGGATACGTTTGCTTATCGGTTAGCTTCTGATTTCCAGCGGCTGAAGTCTGTGCTGTATGGCATGATTATTTATTTTTTTAACGTTCATTTATTTTTTAAAGAGAGTGAAGGAGGGGGGGCAGAGAGAGACAGGGACAGAAGATCTGAAGCAGGCTATGTGCTGACAGCAGAGAGCTCGATGTGTAGGGCTCAAGCCCACGAACCGTGAGATCATGCCCTGAGCCAAGACAGAAGCTTAACCAACTGAGCCACTCTACTGTCCCTGACATGGTTATTAAAATGCGTTGATGCTAGAATATTATCTTTCCTTACAGACCAGAGCAGATAATCAACTCCACACTGTCCTCACCATCAAATAATGCCCCAGACCCATGTGCAAAGGAAACTGTACTGAGTGCCCTCAAGGAGAGAAAGAAAAGGACGGTGGAGGAAGAAGACCAAATATTTTTTGATAGCCAGGAAAATAAAAGAAGGTAACCAGCCCAGCAGAGTATTAAACAGGCCTCCCACATGGACTCCTGTGATTTGTTGAAATACAGATCATTGCCAAAAAGATACAAAGGCCAACTCCAGTTTGTGAGCTTTATATTTATAGTAGGCTTCTTTGGCTTCTGTGGAAGAGCTTGGTAACAAGGGCTTTAATGTTCTTAGTTTTCTAAGATACAAGTTAAACTTTATAATTTACCTTTTCCATAAGTGCCAGAGATAAGCGGACAGCTGTTAGCCATGTTAGCCTCATACTTTTGATACAGATGTGCTGAATCTTATTTTTTAGAGAGAATGCTAACAATCTTTCCCTCACCAGCTTGTGTTGTTCAGTTATTTGGGTAACCCCCATTTCAAATGTCTTACTTTTGCTGAAGAAACATTTAGCAGAGAAGGGTGATGACTGGAATGTGGTAGATTTATCAGTAATGAGAGTAAAACCAATTTCATTGTTTGATTTCTGATATCTTAATGAAAATGGAATAAACAGTCTGTCTCCTGAGTGTGGAAAGAGTAGAGGCTGAAGTCACTAGTTAGGATGCAGAACTGCTTAAGGCTTTCCAAGAATCAGTTCAGGATTCCAGTCTTTTAATTCAACAGATTGAGCACCTTCTTTTTGCCAGGGCCTACTCCAGGTACTGTGGATAGGGCAGCGAGCAAGATGGAGTTCCCATGGGACTTGGATAAGACGATGAGGAATTCTAGATTGTGTCTAGAGGTTAAAAAACAAAAAAAAAAAAAAAAAGAAGAAACAACAGGGTGGATCTAACAGACTAATTAGAAGGGGGGTGTTCTTTATATTAGACAAGGAAGCACTCTGAGGAGACAGTGGACCCCATACTTGTTAAATATATTGTTTCTATTACCTAGACTAGATTTTTCATCTCCTACAAGTTCAAAGATGGCCACCTTTGATACTGCCAGTGGAAAATTAGGTAGGGAAATATTAATAAGTGGAAGTGTTTTATGTGATGTGGGAAGATCTGATGATGGAGAGATGATTTACAAGTGAGCACTTTGAACTAATGTTAGCTGGCTAAGCAGGGGTGGCGAGTGGGGGTTGGAGGCAGGAGAAGGACTCTTTTTTTTTATATTCCCAGTAGGTCTCCCTTGTTCTCCAGTTACAATTTTTCTTCACCCCATGAGCCTATATAACTGAAGACCCTGTTACCTTTCTCACACTTGGAGTAAGTGGTGATTATGGGCACCATGCATAGGTCCTTCTTATGTGTGTTATATGACATTTTTCCCTAACGGATTTGCCATATTAACCTTTAGAACACTATGCGGTGTGTGGGTTGGTCCCTAAAGTGTTCATTGGTTTTTTGTTTTTAATCTGTGGATGGTAGAGTATCAAATTTGTGATTGTAAAACTTTGGAGAGAAGTTAGCAATTAATTGATACACCTTAATAAGGTCAAAAGGTCTTGAAGCATGTTTATACTTCCCTTGCTATGAGGACAATCTTAGAGTAAATTTACCTTTCAGAATCTTTAGGATTTGAAGCAACTTTTCCTTATCTAGCGTGGAACTTATATGCCATGGAACTAGTATAAGGTTCCAGGAATATGAGAAGATACTCTAAGGAAAAAAAAACAACAACAGTCATTTCATTTAATTGAGGGTTTTTTGATTTGTCACAGGCGCCATGATAGCAGTGGGAGTGGACATTCAGCATTTGAGCCCCTGGTGGCTAATGGAGTTCCTGCTGCTTTTGTGCCTAAGTAAGTGAGACTCTTATCTGAATGAGATAGACTGTTGGGGAAAGAGAACCCTCAGAGCTGTTTTCCTGTAGATTTTACTCTGTGCTTTTTTGTGATGCTTTATTAATTCAGGTTCAAATCTTTGAAATTGGAGAGGAACATTTTGAGTAATGTGCCACAGTATCATCTAATTTCTTCTAATATTTTTTCATTACTATGGATAAAATATGGTAAGGCTAAGAGTTTGTAAATGTATTTAACCACATATGTAAACAGGTTTGTGCAGTGGATAAAATGCAACAGTGTGGAATTTAAGATAAATGTTAAGTTTGTACGTGTGAGTTGAAGTATATTTAAGGAAGAATTGGATAGGAGGGAAAGTGGCTTAGAAATTGGTGAGGTACTTGGGGTGACTTACATGCTTATTGAGTTAGTAGTATGATAAGGCTGTCAGAAGAGCGGATGTGCTCCTAGTCTGTACTGACAAAAGAACAAAGATTAGCATGGAGCAGGTGAGAGGCAGTCCTGCTTCCCTTAATTCTGTTCAGATCATCCGTGCAGTGCTGTGCTTGCTTCGATGTCCTACACGGTAAGAGAAGATAAGCACAACCTGACATTCATTCCACGTGAAGCAATTATAAGATGTTAAGGGGTGGCGGTGGCACATGAATGGGTTTTAAAAGTACTAACCCAAAGGAGAAAAATCTCAAGGAGAATAAGGAAATGAGGGAGGGGAGGCTAATGGTCTTCAAGAACCTCAAGGACAGTCGCATGGAAAAAAAGAAGGAAAACAGTCGCTTGGTTTGGCTCCAGATGGGATTCCCCTGGTGAAATAGGTGGACCTTAGGGGAAATACATTTCCTCCATCCCGTGTAAGAGTGGCTAACAGTCATCACTCTAGGAGATCGTGAGTTGTCTACATTGTAACAAACGTTGGATGACTATTCTACAAGAAAGATGTTTAGAGAATTTTTGTTTCGGTTAGAAGCTTAGAAAAATTGGTTGGTTCCTCTTAACTCTGATTTTTTTTTAAATAGCTTTGTTGAAGTATAATTGACATTTATAATAAACTGTGCCTGTCTAAAGTGTACAGTTTTTGATAAGTTCTGACATGTATACACCTGCTAAACCATTGCCACAATCGAGGTAATAAACATAACCGTCACCTTCACAAGTTTCCCCGTGCCCCTTAGTAGCACCTCCCTCCAGTCCTGCCTCTATCCCCAGGCATCCACTGATCTGCTTTTTGTGCATTTTCTAAAATATTTTTTTTTCTAAAATATTATTTAAGTGGAATCCTACATTTCACTTTTTAAATATTTGGCTTTCCCTTCCTGCCTTTGTCAGAGATATTTAGCTGAAGTGGTAACAGTAATATTAAGAGCCTTATCCTTTTTTATTAAGTTTATTTAAGAAACATTTTATGGCCACGGATGAAAGCCTTCAAAGAATGTTGCCTTGCGCACCTCACTGTCCTTTTCTCTTGTATTAGGCCTGGCTCTCTGAAAAGAGGTCTCAATTCCCAGAGCTCAGATGACCACTTGAATAAGAGATCCCGCACCTCTTCCATGAGCTCCTTGACAAGCACGTACACAGGTGGCATCCCTAGCTCCAGCCGCAACGCCATTACCAGTTCTTACAGTTCTTCTCGAGGTTTCTCTCAGGTACGTTCATCCTGTGCTATGGGAGAAATGCGTTCCAAGCACTAATTAGTTGATTAGCCAGTGTTTACTAGGCACCTTCTGTTTGTCAGATATTGGGGTTACCTCTAAGCTAAACAGAAGATACAAACCCGTGAACGGTAACGGTAGACCCAGGGATGGACTAGAAAGCCCAGAAAGCAAGCCAGGGCATGTGGCACAAAACAGCCAGTATTGCAGATAAATAGACAAAAGGATGAAGAATTCCATAAATGATACTAATTTAATTGAAAAGGTAGATTCAGTCCCGACTGCACTGGGTCTTAGAAAAGAAATTCACCCTATTGTCATTGAGAATTTAGTGAAAGTTTTTTAAAATATTGTCATTAAAAAAATTTCTTTTTTAGAAAAATTTGCGATTCTTTCTTAGTAAGAGGAAGTAGTGTGGTCTAGGGAACAGAGCAAGCTTTGCTACCAGACAGACTTGCGTTCAAATCTTGACTCTTGACTCTTAGTCCCTATAGGGCCTTGGGCGGGTAAGTCACTTAAACCTTTTCATCTCCAAAAGATTATTACAAAGGTTGAGGGCAATGCTTGGAAAATGCCCATCACAGTGCCTGTCAGTAGTGGACACCCTATATATAGTAGCTAGAAAAAAAATAAGGCATGTGTGAAAGATTTTTGAGAGGAGACCGTTTTTGAGATAAGATAATCCAGAAGGTTCTTAGGGTAATACAAATGAAAGATGAAGGCCTAAGCCAGAGCAGCCGTGGGAATACAAAGAATATTAAATAATAACCTTTACCTGGAGCACTTACTCTGTGATAGGCCCTGTGCTGAGCACTTTACGTAACTTTCCTCACGTAATCATCACAACGCGCAGATTTAGGATAATTCTTAAGGGCCCTAAGATTTTCAGAACGGTCAGTGAGCACTGGCTTCAACTTGAAGTCACCAGCTGCATTCACCCGTGACAAGAGAGTCGGCCTGGCCTTTGAAGCTTTGAAGCCAGGCACCGACTTTATAGTTACAGAAGTCCTGGATGGCCTCTTCCAACGTAAGGCTCTCTGTACTGAAAATCTGTTGATTGGTGGAGCCGCCTTCATTAATGACCTTAGCTGGATCTTCTGGATAACTTTGCTGCAGCTTCTCCATCAGCACTTGCTGCTTTGCCTTGTTGTGCAGACAGCTTCTTCCCTTAAACCTCATTGAGTTGGCCTTTGCTGGCTTCAGACTTTGCTTCAGCTTCCTCACCTCTAAACCTTCGTTGAATTGAGGAGCTGGGTCTTGCTCTGGATGAGGCTTTGGCTTAAGGGAATGTTGTGGCTGGTTTGGTCTTCTGTCCAGCCCACTGAGACTTCCTCCATCTCAGCAAGAAGGCCTCCTCACTTTATCATTTGTGTGTTCCTTAGGGTAGCACTTCTGATTTCTTCAGTACCTTTTCCTTTGCGTTCACACCTTGGTTATTGGGTACGAGAAGCCTAGCTTTCAGTGTCTCGGCTCTTGACCTGTCTTTCTCACTCAGCTTGATCATTTGTAGCTTTTGCTTGAAAGTCAGACATGCGACTCTTCCTTTCACTTGGACACTTAGAGGCCATTGTAGGCTTGTTCTTGGTGTGATTTCCATACTTTTGTATCTCGGCAAATAGGGAGGCCCGAGGAAAGGGGGAGAGAGGGTGGGGGAAGTGCCAGTTGGTGGAACAGGACACATGCATTTACCAGTTCAGTTTGCCACCTTACACGGGTATGGGTTGTGATGTTCTAAGACAGTTACAGTTACAGTAAGAATATTGAGGATCACTGATCACAGGTCATTATAACACATAGGATAATAATAAAGAGTTGGAAATATTGTTAGACTTACAAAATGTGAGACAGAGACATGAAGTGAGCACATGCTGTTGGGGAAATGGCAGCAATAGACTTGCTAAAAGCAAGAGTTGCCACAAACCTTCAAGTTTGTGAAAAACAGTATTTTTTTTAAGTTTATTTATTTTGAGAGTGAGACAGCGTGAGAAGGGGAGGGGCAGAGAGAGAAACTCCCAAGCAGACTCCACACAGGTGCTCTTACCCCAGTAGTTTTTGATAAATAACTTCAGTGCTTTTTAACTTTAAAAAAAAAAAAAAAAATCCTTTGTGTACATTTCCAACTCAAACTGAAATCTCTTTTTCAGACAGCCTTGGTTTCTTTGAGTTGGAAATGATATTTGTAGGTACAGTCTCTAGGACCATTAAGGTATGCATACCCTTTAGAAAGAGGACGCTCAATCGTTAGTTTGTACTGATATTTCAAATTCAGATTTAGGATTACAGAACTTTTTACGTAATTTCTTTGATTTTATATTTTTATGTATTCTTATACAAAAAATGTTGCTTCATGATTACTTATTTGATTGGTCCCTAGTACACACGATTTCAAAATAATGATATCAGTGCCATTACAAACAATAAGACAAACCAGCTTAAGAATTACTTGTGACTCATTTTGTTGTTAGTATATATTCTTGTATGGGTACTGGGGAATATACAATCAAAATACGTGTTATAAAGTAATGTGAATTCAGTGTTCTCATTTACAGCACCAACTTGATATACGGTAAGGTTTATTCAGTGTATTTTAATGTTTTAGGGATTTCTTTTATTTTTGAATATAGTTTGCTTTTAATTATGTAAAATAAAATACTTAAATCGTCCGAAGAACGTGTGATAAAGCAAAATACACTCAGAAGTCCAGTTGCCACCTCTTTCTACTCCATGTTGTTCCCTTCCTGTTTTATTACTTTCTGATCGTCCTTCCACTGTTTTTTTTGTTTCTCCTCAAAACCATATGCAAATCCATGTCTATCTGTAAACCCCACCTTCTAACCTTTGAGGCAGTGATAGGTGCAAGTTTGAGCCTTGCTTCGTCTTTCCCTCTACACCTGCATAGTTACTCTTTCCCTTTGGTGACAAACATTGGGTTGTTTCCATCTAATGCTGGGACAGATGGTGCTGCAGGCAATGCTCTAGTTCATGTGTCATTTCACACTTTGGCCTTTACACTTTTAGGATAGCTTCCCCAGAATATAGATTTCCAGGCCAAAGGTTAAATGCATGTGTAGTTTTGCTAGATATTGTTAACTTCCCCTTCTTAGAGTATGTACCGTTGAGCATTCCCATCAGCATCGTATGAGTCACCATTTTTCCATAGTAATCAATAGATGAAGGTTGTCATAGCTTTGGATTTTTACCAGCTAGGTGAGGAGTAGTATTTGTGTCTCTTATGAGTGAGTTTGGGCGGATTTTCCTATATTGGAGAAACAGGATTTAAATGTAAAATAAAAGTCATGAAAGTATTTGTGAAAACCGTCTTCTTGTGCAGTGCTGGTGGGAGTGTCAATTCATACAGTTCTCTAGAGGGCAGTGTGGCAGGTAATTACCAATATTAGAGATGCAGGTGCCCTTGGTCCAGCAGCCTTGCTTTTCGGAGTTAATTCTACATATACACTGGAAAACATGTACAAGGATGTTGATTGTAGCATTTTAACAGCAGAATCTTGGAAACAATGTAAATGTGCCTTTGGTGGGGGGGGGGGGGGGGGGAGTTGAATGACAGTATTTCCATAAGTTGAAATACTATGTAACTATCCAAAAGAATAAGGTACCTTAATAGGCGCTGATGTGAATGATCTAAAAGATACATGACAAAAGCAAGGTGCAGAACTGTGTCTATGGTATCCTCTGTTGTTTGTGCTGCTGGTTTCTTTAATCTTTTAAAGTGCATAGAATAATTCTGACAGATTTTATAAAAAACTGGGAATAACTATTGCTGTAGGAGGGGAACTTTTTACTGTGTACTCTTTTTGTTGGAATTTGTAATACCTGCTGCAAGTAGTGCATTTCCTGGTTTCAAAAAGGTGTTCAGTAAAATAAAATTCCCCTGACCTGGGTGTCCCAGTCTCTGTCCCGTAGTACCTGTTAACATTCGTGCTATATGCAAACACAGATAATACACAGAATTATTGGTCTCTGTTACACAAATGGGATCATCACGTGTGCTTTTTTTGAAAAACATCCTTTTTTATCATATATTGCATAGCATTCTGTGTCATATGATCCATGTTGAAAATATTTTTTTAAATCAGAGTCTAATGTAGAAAAACAAGTATCGTGAGTGTTTAGCTCCATGTAACCACCACCCAGGTCAAGTAATGAATCATTTTCTTTTTATTTTTTTAACTTTGTTATTTTGAAAGAGCGAGAGCACAAGTTGGGGAGGGGCAGTGAGAGGGAGAGACAGAATCCCAAGCAGGCTCTTTGCCATCAGTGCAGAGCCTGATGCCAGGCTCGAACTCCAGAACCGTGAGATCATATCCTGAGCTGAGATCAAGAGTCAGACGCTTAACCACCTGAGCCACCCAGGTGCCCCAGTAAATTTTCAACGCCCAGAAGGCCCTCTCATACTCATTCCTTCCTTCTTGAATATTAGCACCATATAATTTTCCCTGTTTTAAAACTTGATATATAAATGGAGACCAGAATATGTTTTCTTTGGTATGTGGCTTCTTTCACTCACCATTTTCTTTGTGAGATGCATCCATGTTGTTGCATGTAGCAACAAGTCTTTCATTTTCTTGCTGTGTTCATTTTTGTTATATGAATATACCACAATTGTTTCCTTCTCTTGTTGGGACATTGGGTTTCCAGTTTGGAGCTGTTATGCATAATGCTACCATGGACATTCTTGTATTAAATCTTTTGGTGCACGTATATAAAGTATGTGTATTCTCAGTTTTAGTAAATTATATTGAACTGTTTTAAAGTTATGTTTCAGGGTGCCTGGGTGGCTCAGTCGGTTAAGTGTCTGACTTCGGCTCAGGTCATGATCTCACGGTTCGTGGGTTAGAGCCCCGCATTGGGCTCTGTGCTGACAGCTCAGAGCCTGGAGCCTGCTTTGGATTCTGTCTCCCTCTCTGTCTGCCCACCCCCGCTTGAGCTCCGCCTCCCCCCCCCCCTCAAAAATGAATAAATGTTAAAACAAAAATTTTTTAAATAAATAAATAAATAAAAATTAAGTTTTGTTTCAAGGGTGCCTGGCTGGCTCAGTCAGTTAAACGTCTGACTTTGGCTCAGATCATGATCTCACAGTTAATGAGTTCAAGCCCTGCATTGGGCAATAAACTTTTAAAAATATATATATATAAATAAATAAATAGATGAAGGGAAGAAGGAAGGACGTTATGTTTCTGTTGATACTCTTACCCTTACCAGTGCAGTATGAGATTTTGTTCCTGTGGTTACACAGCCTCACTGACACTTGGTGTTACCAGTCTTTAATTACCCATTCCAGTGGGTGTGAAATAGTATTTCATTGTGGTTGTAATTTCCTAATTGTAATTTGTGGTTATAATTGTAATTGCTGATTGCTAGTGAAATACAGGTATGAACTGTTCATTGGCCATTCATACTTCCTTTTTTATGAAGTACCTATTCAGGTTTCTTGGCTTTCTTCTATTTAGTTGTCTTTTTTTTACTGATTTATATACATTCTTCATATATTCTAGATGCAAGCTCTCTGAATTCTATGTATTGCAACAAATCACTGTCCTATTCTGTGTCTCACCACTTGGTTTTCTTCAGATTTACTCTTATGGTTAATGTATTGTGTGCACTGTTTAGGAACTTTTTGTCTACCTGAAGTCATGGTGGTGTTATGCTACCTTCTAGAAGCGTTATTATTTTTCTTCTCACATTGGGATCTATAATCCACCTGAAGTTGATTTTTGTATATGATGCGAGGTACGGATCAAAATTAGTGTCTTTCCACATAAATATCCATTGGACTTAGCAACATTTATTGAAAGGATGGATCACCCTTTCCCTCTTGCGCTGTGGCACTGCCTTTGTTATAATTTAAGTGTCCATATGTATATGTGGATCCGTATCTAGATTCTGTTCTGTCGGTCTGTTTTTCTGCCCTGTACCTGTCTTCTTTTCTACGCTATGCCACACAGTCTTTTAGTTTTGGTGTGTAGTAGAATAAGTCATCCAACTTTCTCATTTCTTTCATTCCTCTTCAGAATTGTCTTCGATCTTGACCCTTTGCATTTTTCTGTAAGTTTAGAATTAGCTTGTTGATTTCCACCTAAATAAAGACCACTTGCTGAGATGTTAAGATTGCCTTTAATCTGCCAGTTATTTTGGAGAGAAATGACCTTTTTACAGTGTTGAATCTTCCAGTCCATGAACATGGTATATCCTTCATTTACATCATCTTTAACTTCACCATGTAGTTGTTTTACATACTAAACTTATTCCTAGATACATGTGTTTGATACTACTATAATGGTGTATTAAAATCTGTTGCTGATGTATAGAAATACAACTGATTATTGCATTCAGGAAATTTGCTAAATCCCATAAGCATCTATATATTCTTTAGGACTTTTGTGTGTGCATCACGTTGCCTACAATAATGACAGCTTTTTTTCTCCCTTTGCAGTCCTTATGTTGTTTGCTTATGCCTTAGTGCATTTGGTTAAGACCTGAAGTACAACGTTGAATAGAAGTGATAGCAAACATCCTTGTCTTTCCTCATCTCAAAGGGAGCGCTTTCCACATTTCCTGTTACATATGCTGTTTAATACAGGTATTTTGTAGATAGGTACTCCTTATTGGATTAAGGAAGTTCCTTTTTCAAGGTTATGTATCAATGAATTTTAGAAGTCACTCTGTTTTATGCTTTCCTTTTTCTTTAATTTCTGCCCTTATAGATACTACTTCTTTTTTTTTCTTTTTCCTTTTTTTTTTCTTTTTTCATGTTTGATTTGTTGGGATTTCTTTCTGGCTTTTTAATCCAGACTCTTAGATCACTAGGGTTTTTCCATTGTTTTCCCTTTTCTAATATATGTATTTAAGGTTACACAGTTCCTACAAACTTAACCGTAGCTGCATTTCCACAGCTTTGTAATAGAGGAATTTTTCATATTCATTCTTTGATTCATGGGTTACTTAGAAACTCATTGCTTAATTTCAAAACCATTAATGCCTTGTCTTCTTTGTTACTGGTTTTTAGCTAAATTCCATTAGCTTACAGGATATACTCCTCTATCCATTCTTGTTTTGAGATTTGCTCTGTGCCTGAGTACATGTTTAGTTTTGGTAAGTGTTCCAACTTCACTTGAAAAGAAATTTTATGAAGTGCTCATTTACAGTTTATATTCCTTGGAGTTTGTCTTGTGGCTTGATATGTTTTGAAAAACTCTCAACCTAATATTATCTCTTCAGATACTGTTCTGCCCTATTTTCTCCCCCCACTCAGTGTTCTAGGGCACATGGTAGACCTTTTCCTTTTGTCCGTGTCTGTCTGTCTGTGTCTCCCGTCATTTTGTCTCCACCTCTAGTCTTCCTTCGTCTAGTTTACTGATTTACTTTAGCTTTCTGTCATCCACTGCCATCCATCTTAAGTAGTTTTGATTCTCTTTCTTACGGTTGTTGTTGGTGTGCCAGGATTCTCCATATTGTCATTTAAATTCTTGTATAACAGTTCTTCTAAGGTTTTATTCAATAATTCCAACATTTGAGTCTTCTGGTCTGTTTTTGATGTCTGATTTTTTTCCTCTGGGGTATTGGATAACTATTACTTTCTTATATATTTTTGTTGTTGCTTTATTTCTGTGTCAGACAAAAAAAAAAAAAAAAAAGTAATGGTGACTTAAAGCTCTGAATGATGGTGTCTTCCTCCAGGGAGGTTTTGCTTTTTTACTTTACCTTGGGCAGTAGTTAGGATAGTGGCAGGTTACTTCTGTCCAGGTAGAATTGACATGGTTTTGAGTTGGTTGTCTGTTCTCGTTGGTTGTCTATATCCTCGTATGTAGCCTTTGGGATCCCAACCAGAAAGCTTTAGGTCTTATTAAGGACCCTCTACTTTGGAAGACCCTGAATTCATTTTTGTCTTTCCAGCCATATGAGACTGCCAAAAGCTTTTCCGTGCCTCTCAACTACAGCTTTTGCTTTTGGAATTGGCATTCACCATGAGAGAAAAAGTAGACTTAAATATGGGGGCTAACCCTTGGCTCCTCTTCCCTTGGCTCCACGATGTCTACTGCCCCGCTGGCTCTTCCGTACTGCCATACCTTCAAACACACGTAGGTCAGACCTTCAGCATTTGCTTCTTGTCTCTGGCGGGAGTGTTAGCGTAAAACAACACGGTCAGCCTTTGCCTGGAAGTGGGTCAGATTTTAAGCAGCCTCATTTGTGGTGGAGCCTTTGACCTGTTGCAGGAAATACACTCCCTGACACTAATAACTGTTTGGTATTGTTTTAAGTAGTTACTGGTCCCCTCTCTGCTTGTCCCCTGCTCACATGCATGCACTGTCTCTCTCTGTCTTTCTCCATCTCTCTCTGTCTCTCTAAATAAATAAATAAAGTAATATTAAAGTTCCTTTTTTGTTTATTTATATTTAGAGAGAGAGACAGCATGAGCTGGGGAGGGGCAGAGAGAGAGGGAGACACAGAATCTGAAGCAAACGGGGAGATTATGACCTGAGCCATAGTTGGATGCTTAACCGACTGAGCCACCCAGGTGCCCCAATATGAACGTTCTTTATGTTTCTTTGGAAAAAAATGTACTGAGGTAGTGATCATCTCCAGTAATCAATTTCAGTGTCAGTCCTTACATTTGGTGCAGGTGGTAGTAGAGGTATTTAATTTAACTATATTTTTCCAGGGGAACACTGGTAAATATCCACATCTACAGCTGTCTACACTGGAAGTCCTAGCATTGATACAAAATCATCACAGATGTTACACTGGTACCAGTTACAGAAAAAGTAAACTGTCCTCTGACCTTTTGTGCGCGGCGTTGATATCTCCCTGTGTCTTACCAGATTTCTCATTTTCCAGAGTAGGCATATGTATTTACCCTTGCCTTCAGCACTTCCAGACCTAACCTGCCTCTCGCCCTTGTGCCCCGTAACTATGTTCTATGTTGCAGCCAGACCGTGACATTTATTATCTACCAAGAGCACTTCCTACCTGCTGCCTTCCCTTGCTTTGTTCTGGTCTCCCTCTGGAATAACACGTCCATCCCACTGCAGGCACTCTTCAGGTGCTTTCTGTTAAGTCATGAAAGGCTGTCTTGTCTTTTGGCTGTTACAGTCGATTTGTGTTCTTTCCTCTTTTTCACACTGTAAATTTCTTGATGGAACCGTCTTGCTCATCTTGGCATTCTTTGTAAAGTAGAAAGGTCTAGAGCCTCTGTGAAGTGGGGACTCTGCAAATCAAAGTTGAGTTATAGCGCAGAACTAAATTGACTGTTAGAAGTATAGATTGATTATTTTTTTTAATGACTCTCCTTGTTACATCTTTTGCCTGTTTTTCATTTGATACGTTCATTGTATTTTTGTGGAGTTGCAGGACTTGCATTTTTCATGTTAAGGATAATAACTCTTCCTGAAAATATTTGCCTTTTAATTTTGTTTATAGTTTTTGTTTGTTTCGGGGTGTGTTTATTTCCAGCCTACATAGATTTTATTTCGATTTTATGGAAATGTGAGCATGGTGGAAAAGACAGATGGCACATAGAGTCTCCCTGCTGCGCGTGATACTTTTCCACAGAGAGGTTCTTTACGTAGCGATTTTATGTGACAGTCTGTCAGTTTTCTGTCTTCTGTCTCTGGCACAGACTTCTCCCTGGCCCATAGTATGGAACAGCTAATCTGGTTTTTTTTAGTCCTTTTGTGACACTTCTTACATGTAAACCTTGGTCACATCTGGATTGTGTGTGTGTGTGTGTGTGTGTGTGTGTGTGTGTGTGTGTGTGAGAGACCTGTGACAGACATAGTGGGGGTACAGTATTTCCCCTTAAGTGTTGAACCAGGTTGTCCTTAACCCTGGCTAAACATTGGAATCATCTTTGGTACTTTATTAAAAATGTAAGGTGTGAGGTCCAAGCGTTTAGTTTTTGTTTTGTGTTTCTTTCCCTGAGTGCACGAGCATTCCTCTCACACCCGTTCTCAGCCTCGGGTGTCCTAATACTGGTCTCATGGAGCTGCCCTGTTTCACCACTTTCGCCACCTGTCTCTGAGTTTAAATTCTTCTTTACCTCTTCAGACTTTTATTAAAGATTGCTGTCTGCTTGTTTGTGCTTATATAACTGTTACTGAGTAAGAAATCACTAGAAACTTCTGGAAGAATGTCTGCAGTGATAGGTTATTAGTATTTTTGTAATTAAGCTAAAGACTTCACGAAACTTTATAGTGCTTGCTCTTTGTCAGTTATCGAGGCTGCTTTGCATGAGGGGAAGGTGAGAACAGACCTTCGCTACCAAGGAACCGATTGCCTGTGTTGGAAGAGACAGGTGTCTGGATAATAATCATGTAACAGCAAATACCATAGATACTGCATAAGTCATAAATGTCATGATAGCACATCTTAAAAAAAATAAAGTTGAAGCAGGGGGCACCTGGGTGGCTCGGTCGGTTAAGCATCCGACTTTGGCTCATGTCATGATCTCATAGTTTGTGAGTTCTAGCCCCACATCAGGCTCTGTGCTGGCAGTGCAGAGCCTGCTTGGGATTCTTTCTCCCTCTCTCTGCCCTTCTCCACTTGCTCTCTCTCAAAATATACCTAAAGAAAAATAAAGTTGAAGTAAAACAAAAATTAATAAAAGCAAGACTATTAGTTTACTGGCTTACCTTTGCCGTAATGGGTTTTTTGAGGCGGGGAGGGGGGTTGGGAAAGCTTCTTAATTGTATAATTTCTGCAGCCAACATAAAGTAAAGCTGGATGCATCATAGGCTCTAAACCATGACTGAATGTAACCTTCTACTTTTTAATATATGCAAAAAGTACATTGTTCCTTGTACTTTATTAGTTAGCATTTCCTTACTTGTTCAGATTTTTTCCCCGTAGTTAATACTGGCAACTGACTTTCCTTCAGGGGCCTTCCTTCACAGAGAAATGTTTTTCTTTATTTTTATTTTTCTAAATTTATTTTTGAGAGGAAGCTCATGCACCAGGGAGGGGCAAAGAGAACGGGAGAGAGAGAGAATCCCAAGTAGGCTCCACGCTGCCAGCAAGGAGCCCAGTGTGGGGTTTGAACCCACGAACCGTGAGATCATGACCTGAACCAAAATCAAGAGTCAGATGCTTAACCGACTGAGCCATCCAGGTGCTCCTTTTTTGTTTTAAAAGATCGTATTTTTAAGTAATCTCTACACCCAACGTGGGGCTCGAACCCACAACACGGAGATTGAGTCTCATGCTCCACTACGTCAGCCAGGTGCTCCACAAAAGATGTTTGTCACTGAGGAGGAGACCCTGTGTGTGGTGATGAACAGAATACAGAGTTGTATTGAAGGCGGATGTCACGCTGTCCAGTAGGGTAATCATGTCACTGCTTTTTGCCTTTTAGCTTTGGAAGAGAAGCGGGCCCAGCTTGTCACCGTTCTCCAGCCCAGCCTCATCCCGCTCGCAGACACCAGAGAGGCCAGCAAAGAAAATAAGGTAACGGGTCCTTGTTTGCACTGCAGACTAATGAGAGGGCAGGAAAGGAAGCACACGTACTTGGCTCTTAGGCCTCCTGCGGCTCCGATCCGGAGGATCCAAGATTGCCCTCCAGAAGGACAGTGAAGTACCTGCCCAAACTGCTCTCGCCTCTTAAATGTCTTCTGTGCTGACCCTGGAGCCTCTGGCTCTCTTCCTCATCGTGCAGCACAAGTGCCTGGGGTGTGAACGCAAAGGCCACAGGGTAGAGGGGGCACAGAGAATCATGGCAGGGGCAGGAGAGTTCATGTTCTGGACCCCAGCTAATCTCCAGGCACCAACAGGCGACTAGACAGCTGCTCTTAGGGGTCAGCTCTGTGGCTACAGCTCTCGGGAACTGGGCGAGGTGTAAGTAAGGTTGTGAAGGTTCTCGTTTCGTGCTTGTTGTGAGACAGAGGTTTCTCCGTGGCTTCCATGAACTTCTCCCTTCGTTTTGTAGGAATTTCCTTTTGATTTCTCTTATTTTTTGTCCTGGCCTGTGATCTTAAATCACAGTTGTTCTAGACTTTGGCCGCGTTGGTAGTTACGAGGCTGTAAGTAGTTACCCGATACTCTGTATCAGGAAGTCTTTCTAAATGCGCTTCTGCCTCTTCTGCCCTCAGAGAGGACGAGCTTTCTCACCGCTCCAGTTCTTCAACTCCTTTGGCAACAGACAAGGAGGCCCAGGGAGAAAAGGGTAGGTTGTGAAGCGCACAGGAGTGGCTTCTGGTGGTGGGAGTGTTTATGGAGCATGTGAGACCCCTGCTCATCCGGAAGCATGCGCTGAGCATCGCTGTGTGCAGGACCTGGTAGGTGCAGAGGTCTGTGGTCTGTGGCACAGGCAGCTACGGCACCGGCCAGTGGATCTGTGGGCTGGCGACGAGCGCTGGTGGGGGCCTCTGAGCAGCCTGGGTGACTACTGTCAGTAAGCACTTGTATGCCTGTGTTTGGAGCAGTTATCTTGATACCCTCCTGGCAGAAACCGTCTTGCAAACTCTCCAAGACCCCATCCACGGAAGACCAAATCTTTCAGACATAACCAGTGAGAATTCAGTGTTAAAAACCAAGTGGATAGACAAACTTGGCCATTTCTGGAAGAGGAGGAAGAAAACAAGTCCATGTTGTTTCTTTAGCTGCAGATACAACCACATGGAAGGCGCAGAACTCGTGGAGCTCCCCTCCCACACCTGGCAGCTCTGGGCAGCGGAAGCGAAAGATTCAGCTCCTACCCTCCCGGCGAGGGGCTCGGCTGACCCTGGTATGGCTTTGTCTGTCCACACCCGCCCACCCCAGCTCGGCATCCCCAAGTTCTAGGGTAGCTCAATACAGGTTTCTTCCAACTTCCCTGATGGGCCTCTCGTCTTTCTCTCTGGCAGCCCCCACCTCCCCAGCTTGGCTACTCCATCACTGCCGAAGATCTAGATTTGGAAAAAAGAGCTTCGCTGCGGTGGTTTAACAAGGCCTTGGAGGATGGGACTGGTAAGGAAGACTGACCAGCTTCAGGCTGCAAAGAGGAGTTTCCTCTGGTTTTATTTGGATCTTTCTCATCTGACAAATCCTTTTGAGGCCTCAGTGGAATCTGGAGAACAATGAGCATTGGAATCAAGGAGAAGCATTTCTTTCTTGCTTTTTTTTTTTTTTTTTTTAAGTTATTTAGAGAATGCCAAATGGGGGAGGGGCAGAGAGCGAGAGGAGAGAGAGAGAATCCCAAGCAGGCTCCATACTGACCATTCAGGGCTTGAACTCACAAACCGTGAATCATGACCTGAGCTGAAGTTAGTCGCTCACCTGGAGCCTCCCAGGTGCCCCAGGGGAAGCATTTCTAAATAAGCAGATACCGAGTCCGTGAGCGTCTCGTGCTACGTGATGTGCCCCTGGAAAGAATTTCCCAGCACCTTTCTTTCTCCTTAGATACGGCTTCTAACTCTGGCACCGAGAAGCCCCCTACTACTCAACCTTCTTTGACGTTTACCCTGCCAACTACTGGGACCGCCGCCTCCCCAGCCACCCTCCCAGCCCCAAGCCCCAACCCGCTGCTGGAGAGCTTGAAGAAGAAGCAGAGTTCTGCAGGCCCACCCCCTTCCTCGGGTGAGTGGGCGAGCTCCATCTGCGGCGTCGAATGGCATCCGTCCATGGGTCACGTGGAGTAAAGGCGTCATGCCTGCCAGTCCCTGAAGGTCTTCGGGAGCTTGAACTCGCTGTGGCTCAGCAGTCCTGAGCTGGCGCACGCTTCCAAGCTTCAGAATTCTCTCATCAGGAGGTTCTAGGGAAGGGGGTCCGCGGCTTAGTCTTAGCAGTCGGAGGCTCTGGAGGCCAGAGCCACTCAGAGCCTTGCTGTTGTCCTCTGTAAAATGCACACGTTTACCTTTGAGGTGGCTCTGAGATGTAAATGTGATCCCATGGCGACCAAGTCTTGTCACATGACCACAGGCACAAGAGGACGTCATTTTTCCCTCTAGGTTTCCAAGGGTCCTTCATGGTACTGCATGTGCCCACACTCCTCTCGTTGCCCTTTAACGTAGAGTAGTCTGTCCGGCATCAGCCCGTCCCAGGGCTCAAGGGCAGAGACTCTTCCAATCGTGGTTATGTGCCCTGCACTCAGCACAGTAGGCAAACAGGTAGTCTTTGTTGGACGAGTAGTAAGTAAGGTGCATCTGGGAAATTAACGGGACTGGAGTTCGGGTGATTGGGTTTTCCTTAGTTTCTACACATTACCCCCCAGTGAGGCCACATCGTATCCCCTCGTATCCTGCGATCGGGGAAGGGTGGAAATAATGTTTCCTTGATTTTAAGGGGTGGATACTTCAAGGGTCTGTGGTGTGGATGTCGTCACAATTTGTTGACGGACTCTGAATCCCCGGCACGGTGCTAGGGAGAGAAGCGTTGAATGCCATCACGTTTGAGGTATTCAGAATTTACTCTCTGTTCTTCCAGAATCTGCTGGAGTGGCAACCACTGGGGCCCACACACCTCCGAAGACACCCAGCCTTCCGGCCCCTCTTGGGTCTTCACAGTCGGGACCCCTTCCGGGCACCTCCTCGGACTCCAAATCCACAGCCGCTTTCTTAGGGCTGACCCCTGCTGCTTCCCCGATCCCAGCCACTGACCCCACCAAGTCCCCTCCAGCTCCTCAGGCTGAGACATCGGCCCCGTCACCCACCCCGAAGCAAAGTCTTCTTTTGGGAATGCTGAGCACCCCACCTGCCGACCCCCCTACCTCCACAGCCCCCGCCGTGTCCTCGGCATCTCCCATGTTCAAGCCCATCTTTCTGGCCCCACCAAAAAGCGAGAATGAGGGCCCTTTGCCATCCAGCCCATCCAAGGTCACCACCGCGACCCCTTCCGGCTCTGCCCTCCCTGCGCCTGCCAGCAGCCCCAAGCTCACTTTCGAGCCGATCTTCGGCAGCATCGGGCCCCCTACGTCTGTGCCCTCGTCGGTCCCCTTCTTCAGTCAGACGGCCGTTCCAGCCACTGCCACGAGCACCCCTCTTTTCACCGGCCAGGCCGGTGCCACCTCAGCCGTGGCTCCCACGAGTACAGCCAGCACGTCCACAGACTCTGCTTCGAAGCCCACGTTCAGCTTTGGTGTGAGCAGCGTGACCAGCACCACCACTTCCGCTGCCCAGCCTTTCCTCTTCGGGGCTCCCCCTGCCTCCGGTGCCAGCTTCACCCCGGCCGTGGGCTCTATATTCCAGTTCGGCAAGCCTCCTGCCGCGCCCGCCTCGACGACGGTCACGACCTTTGTCCAGTCCCCCCCCGGGGCCGCGCCAACGACCGCCAGCGGCAGCGGCACCACCGGCTTCGGCGGTTTCGGCGGCGGCCTCAGCACCCCCGCCCCGGTCACCAGCAGCCAGCCGGCGCCGACCTTCACTAGCGCCGCCACCCCGGCGTTCCACATTCCCTTCGGCTCGAGCACCAAGCCCCCCCTCTCTTCGTACCCGGGAGCCAACCCCCAGCCCACGTTCGGGGCCGCCGACGGGCAGCAGCAGGGCGCCGCCAAGCCGGCCCTCGCCCCGAGCTTCGGCAGCTCTTTCGCTTTCGGGAACTCTGCGGCCGCAGCCCCGGCTGCGACCCCAGCGCCCGGCCCGGCCCAGCCCGCCTTCGGCGGCACCACGCCGTCCGGCTTCGGCGGTTTGAAGCCCACGGCGTCTGCCTTCGGCGCCCCCGCCAGCACCCAGCCAGCCTTCGGCAGCGGCACGTCCGTGTTCTCCTTTGGGGCGGCCGCCGCCTCCGGCTTCGGAGCTACGACCCAGACCACCAGCGGCGGGACCGGTAGCTCCGTGTTCGGCAGCACGACGCTGGCGCCTTTCACGTTCGGGGGCTCGGCCGGCGGCGGGGGCTTCGGGATCAACGCGGCCACCCCCGGCACCAGCTCTGCTTCTGGAGCGTTCAGTTTCGGCACAGGACAGAGCGGGACCGCCGGCGGCACGACGCCTTTCGGAGGAGGCTTGAGTCAGAGCACGTTGGGCGCACCCAGCCAGAGCACACCTTTTGCCTTCAGTGTGGCGAGCGCGCCCGAGAGCAAGCCCGTGTTCGGAGGTAAGATGAGGAACGGACTCGGGTGCTGCTCTGAGTGCTGGCCCCGGCCGCCCTCGGAGCTTTACGGTGTGGCGGTGACTGACATTAGATACAGGGTCAGGGAGCTGTGCGTCCTGGGGGAAGACGGTCTGGTGGTCGAGGAGGTGGGCCTTTGAGGCAGTTTGAGCCAAGACTCCCCGTCTGTGATGCAGGGGTTGGGAGCATGGGTGGGTAGGCGTGAGCCAGAGCCCACTCTTCGGGCGCAGGAGAGCTGGCGCAGAGGCCCGGGGGCGGAAGCAAGCTCTGGTCACAAACAGCGAAAAGTGACGTGTGGCTAGAGGATCGAAGAACAGAAGTGCTCCAGAATGATGTGGGGAGGCAGAGTTGACGGTCACACGTGGCCAGGGTTAAGTTTGGATTTAAGTATTGAGGGAAATCCTGGTAGAATTTCAAGCAGAAGAACGAAGTGATCTGATTTGCCACGTGGAAAGAGACTCCCAAGGAGCTCTGATCCTGATAGCGTGCTTTCTTCAGGAAACGGGAGAGGTCTTGGGGAGGTCCGTGTACAGAGGAGGGCATCATGAAATGGTCGTTTGGAGAGTGGGGAAAGGAATGTAACGAGAACGTTGGAGAATCGCGGTTATGAATTTAAAGCGAGGCCGGCCGTTGTTAATCAGCGACATCCAGACTGAGGTGGAGAACGGGTGCAGGCGCGCCTGTCACAGCTCCAGCTGGTGCCGCGAGAGGGGCGGGGCTCGGCAAGGTGGGGGCGATACTTGAAGTGCTCGCGGTGGCCATCTGGGTGCTGGGCGGTCCCGGGCAGCGGTGAGGGGTGACGGGGTGGGAGTGGGGTGCGAGGTCAGGACTGGGAGCGAGGCGGCCGGCACTCCCTGAGGCCTGTGGGGGGAGGCGGTGGCAGGACTGGACTTTGAACGTGGCCATGGGAAGGCGAGAGGACCCACACTTGGTGGGGTGTTTGGAAGGTTCCAGTTTCTGATGCCAAGGGACAGATAAACAGGGGGCAGAGGCAGAACTCAATTAGTCATGACAGAGGGAAGTAACCTGGTCCAGGTGGAGGCGAGGGGGGTGGAGGGCGTTGAGTGTCCCCAGGAATGCAGAGACTCTGTTCCTGAGGTGGCCAAAAGGCAGCACGGTGGTTAGCAGGCAGAGAGGCACTTCTACCACCAAGGGAGCCAGCTTTGGTGGTCCAGGGCTGAGGTGCCCTGTGGGGACACCCCCCAATTCGTTATCCCGGCTGTTATGCCCTCTGCCCACTGCCTAGTCGCTCGTTTTCTACGGTCTCTTCGTTCTAGGCACTTCCACACCCACTTTTGGTCAGAACACCCCTGCCCCCGGGGTGGGCGCATCGGGCAGTGGTCTCTCCTTTGGGGCATCCTCAACACCCACCCAAGGCTTTGTTGGAGTCGGACCTTTCGGTAAGCAGCCAGCATGACCCTGCTTCTTTCTGCAAAGAAGGAGGGCGGTGGGGGGCGGGGGGGAGGTGGAGGAGGGGGGTGGGTCTTGGCAGGTTCCTGGCTCTGGGGCTCCCTGGAAAAGATCAGGCTCACAGGCATGAGAAAGATGTGGCCTGGCTACGAGATTGGCAAAGCCCAGGTATGGAGTTGAGGGTGGAATGTTTCAGACCACTGGAAAGCCAAGGGCAAATGCCTTCTTGCTCGCTCTCAGGTGTTCTGGGATTCTGTACTTTCAGTAGCCACCACCCCCCCACACACACACACAGCTGCCACTGTTTGGGAAGCCCGGTTTAAGTACCGGATTCTGTCGGCCTAACCTTCCAGAGATTAGGGTACCCAGGGAGGTGTCCCGGATAGCAGCTGCCCTGATGAGACCTTGTTGAATCTTTCCAGGATCGGCGGCCCCTTCATTTTCCATTGGTGCAGGATCCAAGACCCCGGGGGCTCGGCAGCGACTGCAGGCCCGCAGGCAGCACACCCGCAAGAAATAGCCTTTGTCCCCGTTCCATACCCCCCCCACCAAGCCCCCTCCTTGCCCACATCTGGACCTCAGCACCTGCTAGGAAGAGCCTCTGACCCTTCTAGTTCCATAAAGCAACCTACCCCAGATCTCTGGCTTCCGCCACCAGGGAGGCGGTGGCAGCCCCGGTGGCCGGTTCCTGCTCCTTGAGGAAGCAGCCCCTGGCCTCTCGAGGGAGGGGGGTTGGGGTGCGCAGGGCAGGAGCCTGATCCCTTTACTTGAATGGCTCCGTGGTGAGGCTGGAGAAAACTGAAGAAACATCTGTACATACGGTCCTCGTCCTCCCCTGACTCTAGTCTGGTGTATGAGCTTGGTCAGGCGGCCTCCCTTCCCGCCTTGCCCCCAGAGCCATCTCCTCTCGCCTGGCAGGTCGTAGGCACGGCCCTACCCACACGTGCCGCCGCCGTGCAGTGGATGATGGGAGTCGGGGAAGTGGGTCAGCCCCGCGGCTTTACCTTGCTTGGCTTGCCTATAAAAAGCGGTTCTCCTCGGGTCCCGTTAGGGGACTCTGCTTCCCCAGTTCTTGCTGCTTCGTCCCTCCCTGGTTCCCCGCAGGCTCTACTCCTTTTTAAAGGACCTTGAATCTAGCTTTGCCTTGGAGACCCCAGTGGGGCTGCTCCTGCTGGTCCACTTCCTCCTGCCAAGTCTGAGTCCATGTTTGTCCTCAACCCTCTGCCAGTTTGGCCCCTAAAAGCTCGGTGGCTCAAGACTGTTAGCCTGGCAGCTGCAGGGGAGCTACCTCGCTCCGGGGGAGTGGGGGGAGTGCCGGGAGTGGGCAGGATGTCCCCCGCTGCCTCCTTGCCCGCCTTCCCCGCTGGCCTCCGTGGGGCTCGTCCGCCTCCTCCCCGGGGTTGTATGTTTAAAGCCTTGTCCTGTGTTACTGTCTGATGCTCACGTCTATTGCTCTTTGAATCGAGTTTGGAGGAAGAACTGAATTGTATGAGTGGCGGCATGTTGGTAGTGCCGGACTTAACTGTTTCAAGTTTCTGGGGCCTCGCTAATTGAATGTGGAAAGTAGCACCGCTTTATGGCTACACGTGCTGACTCCTGGATTTTCAAATGGTGTTTTGACTTTAAGGGCTGGCAGCCCAAGAGGATGGGGCCGAGGGGGAAGCAAAGTCCTCTTCCCTCTGCTGTTTCCCTCCCGCCTACCTGACCCCACCGTGGGCTGGATCCTCCCCAGAATGTTAGAAAACCAAAATTAACCAACCACGCTTCAAAATTCATCCCCCCACCCCGACCCCCCTTCAGCAGAGCCTCCCCTCCGTCCCGTTCTTCCCCTGTTCCCAGATCACATACCCCAGGCCCAAGAGCCTTGCTGCCAATGCCCATCCTCTTTGGGAGAAGTATGAATGCGTGTGTCTAAATTAAAAGAAAAAAATATTTAAACATTTTTTAACGAAATAAAAATTTATTTTTGTATTTAAGCTAAATTGCCTTTTAAATTCCTTCAAGCTTGGTTCACTGAGGTGGTTAAGTATAAATGCTATTGACTAGGAACTAGCTGTATAGTTAAGTTATGCCTGTGTGGACAAGAGGCTCAGACTGTCCCAGGCAGCTTTCCTGAGGGACTAGAGCCCCTTCGGGACACATTCTATAAACCATAATTCTTATTTTATAAATAATGTGACGTAGATGTGACTTGTCCCCCCTCCCCCCTCGTGACTGAGGTTGAGTGTGACGCAGGGGACTGCTCCTTCCCACCCCCCAGGAAGAGCAGACAGTATTTACCTGTGTGTGGCGCCCAGAGGCCTGGACCTCGAGTCCCGAGTCCCTGTTAGGATTGGGGGGGGGGGGGGGGGTGGGCACGGGTCTAGAAACCAAGCTTCTAGCGATACCTTCCGGAAGGTAGAGCCTCGTTAGTGTTAGTGTTCCGAGCTAGTTTACCTCAGGTCCACAGGCAGGACACTTGGCCTGGGAGCCCACAAAGAGGGTGTCCCGGCACGGCCTGAGTGTGTGTGTGTGTGGGTATGTATGTGTGTGTGTGTGTGTGTACACGTACGTGCACTGGACAGGAACGGGAGGCTGGGACTTTCCATTACAAATAAAGACTTAATTCCTGTGAGGCTAGTTGGAATTTTTAGTATGAATGTGAGATTTTTCTCCTTGCTTATGTCATTAAGAATAAAAAAAAAACTGTGATCTATCGTAGACCATGTCCTGCTTTTTATTTCCGTGGGCAGAGCTGTCACGAGCAAGAACACGGCCCGGGGAGGGGCCCAGGGGACAGGCAAGTCCACACACTCCCTCCAGCTACCGCTTTCCTTCCTAAAGCAATAAAAAGAAAAGAACCTTAAAACCCGCCGGCTGAGCTGCGGGACGGCGGGGTCCCCCCGCCCAAGGCACAGCTCTGCAGACCTGCTCGGTGCGGGGCGGCACCCCAGGGGCCGCCGCTCTGCGCCGTCTCTTCCTCCGCGGGGCGGCCTCGGGTGGAGGTGCCGGTGCTTCGGCCCGGGAGACTGAGCTAGAAGGAAAGTACCTAAGTTAGAGGTGCCCGGGTCTTCCGGCATCTTCCAAGCAGCAACCCCCCCCCCCGCTCTGCCCCCCACTCACCTTGGCACCTCCACCCGTTCAAGTACGGCAACAAAGAAGCCGCCGGTGAGCGTGGTTTCAGGGGAGGCCCGGAGGCAGCATTCAGCCCCCGGAAAAGTGCCGAGGCCACGGTGGGGCCAGGAGGGGAGGATGGGGACTAGCCTGTGGAGGTGAACAGACTTCTGGGTAAAAGACAGCAGCCCCCTTCCCCAGGACCCCGGCGGGTCCCCACTACCTGAAGGTCCCCGAGTTCTGCTGCAGGGCGTCCCGCACCACGTCTTCATTCTCCTCTTGGCAGAGGGAGCACGTGGAGTAGACCAGACGCTGCAGGGAGGGGAAAGTGAGCGCGTGGCACAGTGCTCGCCGCTGGAACCCAGCCAGGGCCTGCAAGCGTGCCTTGCTAGGTGTGCCCGCCCCGGGCTCCTCCAGCTGTCTGGTCGCCATACCTAGGGACAAAGCCTGTCAGCTGCAGATGGGCCTCGTTTCGCACCGAGATCCCTGCACTGCAGGGGACAACGTCTGCCCAGGGTCACCAGTATTAGACCGAGGCCAAAGCGAACCGCTGCCCCTTCCGCCACACGGTTGCCCCGCGTCTGCAGGTCCCGTGGCCAGGCTCTGTCCCCATCTCACCAGAGCCGCTACAAGAAGGATCCAGCAAGATGTACTGGACCTGACGGTAGCGCTGGTCGGAGGGCGGTATCGCCAGGAAGTCCTCCTCGGCCAGCTCGCAGCACGAGACCCCGGCCCGGGCCAGCAGGGTAGCCATGGACGCCAGCCGCCCAGCGTCCAGGTCAAAGGCAAAGATCTTGCTGGAGAAGAGGGGAGAGACGGGGTGAACTGAGAATCCACGGGGAACCTCAGGGCCCACAGTTCTGACACGAGAACATGTCCCTTCACAGGGACACAGAAGAGAAGGGACAGTGGTTAGAGGGACCTGACCTGGAGACTCTGCCCCAAGGGCTGAGGGATTCCTATCTTCGCACCGGCCACCCAGAGGGCAGCTGAGCTTCGGGCTCCGCCACCAACTGCTCTGGGTCCAGAAGCGAATATTTAAAGGGAGATCCTCCTTTCGGCCTTCAAGCCCCCACTGGGTCACAGTTTTCCTCATCTCGTCCTCCAAGTACAAGGTCAGACCCCAGCTCCCTCAGGCTGACCATGGCACTCACCCCTGGTTCTTGAGAAGAGCAGCCAAGTGACTGGTCTTGTTGCCTGGGGCAGCGCAGGCATCGATGACATGGGAGCCGGGGGGCGGGGCCAGCAGCACGGCCGGCAGACAGCTGGCCTGGCAGGCAGAGCAGGCCCTGGGCTGGCGCACAGAGGCCCGGCTCCCTCTCGGTCCTCCCCTTCCCACCCACCTGCCCTACCTTGTCTTGTAGAATGAGGTGGCCGGCCTGGTACAGCGGGTGGTCGTGCAGATCCGTCTGGGCTGGAAACACCAGCAGCTCTGGCAACAAGGGATCCAGAAGAAAGCACTTCCCTTTGAGGGCCCGGAGGTCCTCGAGGCTGCCAGGGAACAGGAAGCATCGGCACGTCTTGAGTTCCTCCGGGCTATGCGCCAGGCTGGCCGTTTCACACGTTTCCTCACTTGAACTGTTCATTCACGCGACAGATGCTCCAGACCGCCAGGAAGCGAGGGACAGGATCGATTTGATACGAATGGGCAGCAGAGGGGCGCCTGGGTGGCTCGGTCAGTTAAGTGTCCAACTCGACTTCGGCCCAGGTCAGGATCTTGAGGTTCCTGGGCTCAAGCCCCATGTCAGGCTGCCAGCACCAAGCATGCTTAGAATTCTGTCTCTCTCTGCCCCTGCCCTGTGTATGTGCACACGGGCTCACTCTCTCTCTCAAACAAACAAAAAAACCACCTAACTTGGACAGAGGTCACTCCTGGGGAGGCGGGCACCGAGCTGACTGCTCAGGGGCAGGGGTCTCCTAACGTGAGGAGCGGAGACGGAAGCGTCATGTTCCAAACCCTCGCGAAGCGGGCCGACAACGATGCTCAGTTCGGAAAGCCATCCACAGGGGCAGAGCTGGAAGCCAAACCCAAATAGCCACTGCCTGGCGCACCGCCCAGCCTCCCAACCACGTGCTGCGGGCAGAAGGACAGAAGGACCGTCTACCACAGAAGGGGAAGGCGGACGCAGGGGCGGCTTCCCAGGATGAGGGGGATGGGAATGCAGGGGAGCAGCGGGGAGTGCACAGGAACGGTGGCGGGCAACGGAAGCAGTGGGCACAGCACAAGAGAGCCAAGGACGGTTTAGGCAGGGGAGATCTTTCTGTGGCCGACCACAAGACATGTCTGGAGGCGGAGAGACCAGGTCAGGGGCTGCTTCTGCCAAAGACGACGGAAAACCACGGGCAGGATGGGGGGAGGGGGCAGAAAGATGCCGCAGGCAAGGGCGTAAGTGACGAGGGCGAGAAGAGAAGCATTTCCGGTGACTGGGTTCGTGGCCTGACCAAATGGTTGCGTGATGGTGATGTCAGCTGCCAGGTTAAGAGGGAATGCAGAAGGGGCAAAGGTCAGGGATGCAAGGATGGGTTCAGGGTCCACAAAGCAATCCCCGTGCTGCGTGGCACTCACAACAGGAGGGAGAAAAATCCTGATCGGCTCATCTGACAAAACTCAACATGCACTGAGGATAAAAACACTCTCAGCAAAGCAGGTGCAGAAGGCACACGCCTCGCCACAATAAAGGCCGTATGTGAAAAGCCCACAGCTGACATCCTCGGTGGGGAAAAGCTGAAAGCCCTTCCTCTAAGATCAAGATCAGAGATGCCCACTCTCACCCCTGTTACTCAACAAAGCCTGGTGAGCATTTGGGCGAGATCAAGAAGAAAAAGGCGCCCACGTTGGAAAGGAAGAAGTAACACGGTCACTATCTGCAGATGATATGTATAGAAAACCCTAAAAACTCCCAACCAAAAAAACTTGTCAGAATTTTTTTTTTTTTAAGTGTATTTGAGAGAGACAGAGCATAAGCAGGGGAGGGGCAGAGAGAGGGGAAGGAGAATCCCAAGCAGGCTCCTCGAGGTCAGTGTGCAGAGCCTGACTGGGGGCTCAAACCCACAAAACCGTGAGATCATGACCGGAGCCAAAATCAAGAGCCAGATGCTTAACTGAGCCACCCAGGTGCCCCCAAACTGTTAGAACTTATAAATGAGTTCAGTCAAGTGCAGGATACAAAATTCATACGCAAAAATCTGTTGTGTTTCTACACACTGACAACCTGTCTGTTGGGGGAGGTCACAGAGAAGATGTGACCACCTGTTGGGAGCAGGACCCGGGCAGTCAGAGGCTCCTCACCCCTGCCCTGGGATGAGCATCCTGCTTGCCTTCGCCCCTCCCAGAGGCTGCCTGAGGACACAGCCTTGAGAGAGTAATACGGTGTTGAGACCATCTGGAAGGTACGAGACAACCCATTAAGGCCTCTGTATAAACTGAAGATTCTGGCAGGCAGGTGTATGTTCCCTCGCTTATGAAACCTGCCACCTAGGGGCGCCTGGGTGGCTCAGTCAGTTGAGCGTCTGACTTTGGGTCAGGTCATGATCTCACAGTTCGTGAGTCCGAGCCCCGGCCCGGGCCCAATGCTGTCAGCCCGTCAGCACACTTTGGATCCTCTGTCTCACCTCTCTCTCCACCCCTCCGCTGTTTATGCTCTCAAAAACTAAAACATTAAAACAAAACAAAACAAAACAAAACAAAACAAAAAACCTGCCACCTACCCAACCTTTGGTCTCTCCTTGCCCTCTGCATACAGGGGCCAGTTTCAGATCAAAGGCTGCAAACCAACAATGGATGAACAAGCCTGGAGACCAAAGACACGGGCCTTGGGAAAGGCGTCCACAGGGGAAGTCCGCAGTTGGCCGGCGACCTCTGCGTGGGGAGGCGTGGCCCATACGTCGGCCTGTGGATCGAGCACGGGGCCGCCCAGGGAAGGGCGGGCCGCTTTAACCACACGGATCGCACGGCTGGGAAAGTGAGGACGTGGAGGGCGCTGTGGCGGTGGACAGCAAAACAGACGAAGCACCGGGGCTGGCGGACCCCTGGTACAAGGGAAAGCAAGAACAGCCACGGCAACCCCAGCCAGCAGGGCAGTCCCCGGTTCAGGAGACACTCCTGATGAGAGTCTGCTCCTGCCGAGCTCACCGACGTAGCTGCCAAGCTCCAGCAAAAAGCCAGGGAAAGCAGCCAGGCGCAGCTGGTGCGGCCACGGGGCAGTGGCTTTTCCCTGACCCCGCACGAGGTGGAGATGCCCTCCAGTCGGGGCTGCCTGGCGCTACTTCCTTCCTTAGACACCGGATTACTCTAGCCCGTGGGGAGGCTTGGCCCTGTGAGGGGGACCTCCCCGGGCTTGTGGGACCCTGGGAATCTAGAGAGGAGATATAACAAATTCTCAGGGGGGCTGGGAGCGAGATGGGCCATCTGCACCTGTCTTTGAAGGCTCTGATCAGGCCACATGATGGCAGGGAAGAAAGCCGACACGATCTCCAGTCCACCCCCAGCCCCGGGACGGGATGCTGGTGTCCACGCTGAGCCCACTTGTGCCACAAAACGCTTAGAATGGATGCTGGACAACGTGCTGCTGATCTAGGGGAAGCGGAGCGGTCCCGGGGACGAGTGTGGGTCGTGGGGAAGAGCCGGGCCTGAGAGGGAGCTCAGAAAGCCAAAAAGGCTATCCCAATGGGCCACGAAGGGTCTGGAGTAAGTAACCTGGAAGCAAATGTGATCTGACCGCATCGCTGCAGGGACCCCACCTGAACAGAGAGGTCAGCCCGTGGAAAGCCTTAAAACCCGAACAACAATTTCGGTCAAGAAAGTCCCTTGACACTGCAAGCTGGGTGTTCTGCCCCTGCCCGCGAATATGGGGTTTCTCTCTCTCCAGTACGAGGGAACACACCGGGCACAGACATCCCACAGGGCTGAACTCTGCAAGCCTCTTACGGTGAATTCACGCCGGTGCTGAGGGGAAACGCAGCTGGGAACCTGTAAACCTGTTACCCCCACGAAGAGTGACTGTCTAACAACACAAGCCGCACAGGGAGACCGGAAGAACTACCTAAGATCTGTGCCAAGTGGGCACTGTGCGCCCTGCACATAGTCCTTCCAACAGCCTAGCAGGGCAGACAGAAGAGCCAGAAGGCTCCTGGTGGGGGACAACCAGGACCTCACAAAGCGTGAGATCACGACCTGAGCCACTATCAAGAGTTGGACACTTAACTGACTGAGCCATCCAGGTGCCCCAATGTTGGACCTTTCAAGTGCTCCCCCAAGGTCACCTGCACAACCCCACCATGTCATGGCATGGCAGCCAGAGACCTGTAAGATGGGCCCTCCACATTAACGCGATAATGGTCACATGTGCAGACCTGCCTCTCTCTCGCAGGACATCCTGCAGGCTTTGCTGGAGATCTGAGAGAGGCTGGGCAGTGAGCCCACGGAACATTCCAGGCCCAGACACTGCCCCAAGGTTTTGGGAATCGTTTGGTCGGGTAAGACCCGCCTTGTCACAGACGCCGTGATTGCCAGAAGGCACACTTATCCAGCCCCTAAGAACGTGGAAGATGTGTGTGAGCCTCTGCAGGGGTTTTTGGAGTCTGGAGGCCTCTTATTCCCTACCTGGCACAGTGCCGGGTCCTCTATACCGCCCGGTAAAGAAAGTGCACGTGTGCAAGCAGGGATCAGAGAGCGGGCCGCCTATGAAAAGGCAAAAATACCAGTGGGACAGATGAAAGCCCTGGGCGTCCCCCAAGCAGGGCTGCCACTGGAGTTCAAGGTGTCTGTGACTCTGGAAGGTGTGGGGCGGGCGCTGTGGCAGAGACAACAGACGGGAAGGGTGCCCCTGGAATTTGGGTCTCGGCTCTGGAAGGAGACAGAAGCCACGCATTCCGCCCCGTCCCCCTGGGCGGGGGGCAACAGCTTCTAGCAGTGTGCCCCACGCTGCTCCAGGCAGAGCCTCTCAGGAAGAAACAGCACAGAGAGCGTTCTGACTGGTGATCTCTCAGAGCCCTGGCCCTTAACCCTCCGCACGGGCAGCAGGCTGCGCCAAGGGCACTGGTCCCGCGGCTCGGACAGAGGATGGTGAATAAGCCCCTGTGCGGTCAGGGCATATGACAAGACCCGTGGTTCCCCTGCAGGAGCCCAAGGCAGGCCTCACCGGTCTCCACACCCCGGCTCCGAAGGCACTGACGCCCCCTGGCAGTCAAGAAACTGATGCCCTAGCTCAGGTACGAGCCCTAGCAATGCAACGCGGACTAGGCGCGGAGGAAGCCGACCCACCGTCGCCCCCTGGCGGGGCGGCCTGCTGCCGAGGAAGCCAGATTGCCCCGCAGACGCGGTGACTTGACTTGGTTCACCCGGTAACACGACCTGTGTGTTCTAAATAACACACAGTTGCCCGAGGCAACTGCCAAAGGTGCCTGCGGCCATCCTCCTGAGCTCCCAACCAGTAAGGAATTGGCAAACTGACTGGACCGGCCCCTCCCTCCAAGCGAGGGTTCTAACTGCGACTCGGTTTGCGTGGTTATCACATCTGGCCCAACCTGAGCTTTCCTGGCCGCCGCACCAACTGGGCCACCACCGTTGGGAGACTGAAAAAGACCGTGGAGAGACATCCTCATCGACCAGTGACTGGGGGTCACGTTTGAAAGGCCGTGACGTGCAAGACCGGGCAGAAGAACATGATACTGAATGGAGCATCCTTCACCCACACACCCTGCAAGCAGCAGGACCGGCAGTCAGGAAAAAGAGATGTTTAACTTTTTTTTTTTTAACGTTTTTATTTCTGAGACAGAGACAGAGCATGAGCAGGGAAGGGGCAGAGAGAGAGGGAGACACAGAATCCGAAGCAGGCTCCAGGCTCCGAGCTGTCAGCACAGAGCCCGACACGGGGCTTGAACTCACACGCTGTGAGATCATGACCTGAGCCGAAGTCCGACACTTAACCAACTGAGCCAGCCAGGCGCCCCGGAAAAAGGGATGTTGTAACAAGCAGATTACATCACTAACAGAAAACCACCTTGGCTGGGTGGACTAGGCACCGTCCCTGCCGTTAGTACGTCCGGACGATCCACCGGTAGGGCCTGCTGCCCCATATGCCAGACCGGGGACCCTGCCGAGACACCCAACACCATAAAGCAAACAGCTGCCGCCCCCTTACCGTGGAGCAACGTGCGGCCACTGAGCACGCCAGGCTCCACCACGCCTGGGAAAGGAGTCACCCACTGACACGCACGCTGGGATGTCCCACACCTAGGTGGGGAGCTACCCGTCTCCCCCAGGATCCCGCTGCCTTGCGGCAAGCTGCACCTGCAGAACGGCACCCCACCTGGAATGGCACACGCGTTCCTGGAAGAGGGTCGGAGGTGGGGGTCCCGGTCTGGCACATGCACCCCCCAGTCCCATCTCCTCATGGCGGACAGCGCCGCCTCCCCTCCCCCCCCCCCCCCGCCAACACTCATGCTGTGGTCAACCTGGTCAAGAAACTAAAGCTGCCAACCTCCCTCTCCTCGAGGCCAGATGGGCACAGTCTGTCGTCTGTGAGGATATGATCATTTGGGTGGTGCCTCTGTTCCTTCCGTGAAACTGGAGGACATTCTAGCACATACAGAAGCCCTTATGAAATTCACCCAGCCCACTGTGAATGGCAGCCAGTAAAGCCGGTCCTTACAGAACACTGAAATGTCTCTAATAACAAAAGCTGCCCTCCAAAACAGGATGGCCTTGGAAATTATTACTGCCTCACAAGGAAGCACCTGTGCCATTATCCAAACAGAATGTTCTATGTTTGTATCTGATGAATCCACTAAAGTACCATCTTTACTAAAATCATCTAAGGACACAAGTAAATGCCCTGAGTGATCTGACCTCCAGCCTAGAGGATTTTAAGAAATCAATGGTTTGGATCCTGGGGTTCTTGGAGGAAGAAGTTATCACTGATTTGGGGAATGTCTGCCTTCATCTGTTTTCTTCTGCACGTGCCTGTACCGTTGCTGTGGCTTCTGCCTCCAGGGCAGCCAGCCAGCTACCAAAGGAGCTATCTCCGTGCTCGTGAGACCCTCACTGACCGCTCAGGGCACACTGAGGAAAACAGTCACGTAGGATTTTAAGAGCTTGTCACAGGGGTTAGTGTGGAGGGAGGTCACTGAAAGGACATGACTACCAGTTGACCTGTGAGCTGGACCCCGGCAATCAGAGGCTCCTCCCCTCTTTCCCTATCCTTGGGATGGGCATTCCCACTCGCCTTCTCCACCAGAGGATGCTCCAAGGACAAAGCCTTGAGACAGGGTCATGGTGTTGAGACCATATGGACAGTATACGGGTATACCTCATTTCATTGCATTTTGTGCTTCACAGATAAGTGCATTTTTTACAAACTGAAGGCGCCATTTTTCCAACGCTGTCTGCTCACTTCTTGTCTCTGGGTCATGTTTTTGGAATTGTCACAATATTTTAAACTTCTTCATTATTAATTATGGTCATCTCTGATTAGTGATTCTGACTCACCAAAAACTCAAGTGATGCTCAACATTTTTTTAGCAATAAAGTATTTTTAAAATACAGTTGTTGTTTTTTTTTTTTTTTTTAGACATGATGCTCTATACACATACGAGATCACAGTATAGTAGAAACATAACTTTCATAGGCAGTGGGAAACCAAAAAATTCATTCCACTTGCTTTATTGCAGTGTTCTGGACCTGAACCTACAATATCTCCAACGTGGGGCCTGTATGTGACTGAACCCAATTAAGGCCTCTCAATAAACTTTCAAGATTCTGGCAGGTGGGGGCAAAGATGTACTTGCCTTCCAGTTACCCAAGACAAGCCTCGTATAGAAGTTCCCTTGCTTATTAAACCTGCCACCTATCAATCTGGAGCAGCCTGCCTCTTTTTTCATTCCCTCTCTGGCCCTGCCCTCTGTGTTTGGGAGCTGGTTTCAGATTATATCTGGGAAGCTCCCAACGAGGTTGCAAACCAACATTATCTTGAAAAAGAAATTAACAATCCCACTTACACTTGTATCCAAAAAAATTCAAAGAGGTGAAAGTCCTGTACTCTTAAAACTATAAGATAATGGGGTGCCTGGGTGTCTCAGTTAGTTAAGCATCTGACTTTGGTTCAGGTTCTCATGGTTCATGAGTTAGAGCCCTACATCAGGCTCTGTGCTGACAGCTCAGGGTCTGGAGCCTGCTTCAGATTCTGTGTCTCCCTCTCTCTCTCTCTCTCTCTGCCCCTCCCTGCTCATGCTGTCTCTCTCTCTCAAAAATAAACACTAAAAAATAATAGTAATAGTAATAATAAAACAAAATTACCTATTCTTGAAAAAACAAACAAACAAAAAACCTCTAAGATACTGATGAAAGAAACTAAAGATGATACAAACAAATGAAAAGATAGTCCATTCTCATGGACTGGAAGAATAATGCTAAAATGTCCATACTACAAGCAAAGCAATCTACAAGTTCAATGTGATCTCTATCAATTCCGATAGAATTGTTTACAGATAGAACAATCCTAAAATGTAGAACCACAAAAGACCCTGAAGAGCCAAAGCAATCTTGAGAAAGAAGAACAAAGCTGGAGATACCACACTCCCTGATTTCAAACTATATTACAAAGGTATAGAAATCAAGACAGTATGGCATTGGCATAAAATCAGACACACAGATCAATGGGACAAAACAGAGAGCCTAGAAATAAACCCATACTTAAATGATCAATTTATGACGGAGAAGCCAAGAATATACAGCAGGGGAAAAAAAAAAAGTCTCTTCAATAATGGTGTTGGGAAGACTGAAGCCACACGCAAAAGAACGAAACGGGACCCCTACTTTACAGCAGACACAGAAACTAACTCAAAATGGATGAAAGACCTAAACGTGAGCCCTGGAAGCAGAACACCCCTGGAAGAAAACATGGGTGGTAAGCTCCCTGACATCTGTCTTGCTTTTTTTGATTTTTTGGCTCCAACTCCTAACAAAAAGCAAAAGCAAAAATAAACAGGTGAACTATGCCAAACTAAGAAGTTCTGTAGGGCACAGGAAACCATCAACAAAATGAAAAAGCAACCTACCGCATGGAAGAAAATATCTGCAAATCACATATCTGGATAAGGAGTTAATATCTAAAATATGTAAAGAACACTAACTCGACAGTTAACTAAAAAAAGGGGGCGGTGGGATTAAAACACACGTAAGGAATCTAAACAGTTGTCCAAAGACAAACAGATGGCCAAGAAGTACACGAAAAGGTGCTGAACATCATTAGTCATCGGGGGAAATGGAAATGAAGGCCACAATGAAACATCACCTCACACCTGTGAGAATGGCTATTCCCCAAAAGAAATAACGAGGGTTGGTGAGGATGTGGAGAGAGGGGAGTCCTCGTGCACTGTTGGAGGAAATGTTAACTGGTGCAGCCGCTGTGGAAAAACACTATGGAGGCTCATCAAAAAATTAAAAATAGAACTACCATATGATCCAGCAATCCCATTTCTAGGTATTTGTCCAAAGAAAATGGAAACACTACTTCAGAAAGATATCTGGACCCTGTTTACTGCAGTATTATCTATAACAGCCAAGATGTGGTCGACGTGTCAACTAAGAGATGAGCAAAAAAAAATATGTAACTATATATACGTGTATGTGTGTACCTACACCTGTGTACACACACACATAGGAATATTATTCAGTTCCCTCTAAAAGAATAAAATCTTGCTATTTGTGACCACACGGATGGACCTTGAAAGTATTATGCTAAGTGAAACAAATCAAACAGAAAGACAAACACTGTATGTTCTATTGGGTGGACTCTCTTTTTAAAAAAAACAAAACCAAAACCAAAACCAACCAACCAACTCATAAATACAGAGAACAGATTTGTGACTGCAGACGGGTGGGGGGGCATGTGTGCAAAAGGGGTAGAGACAGTCAAAAGGTACAAGTTTCTACTTGAAGTCTTGGGGATCTAATATACAGCATGGTGACTAATAAAAATACACTCTTGCATATTTAAAAGATGCTAAGAGATCTTAAAAGTTCTCATCACAAGAAAAACTTTCTGTAACTGTGCGGTAACAAATGTTAACTAGATTTCTTGTAGCAATTCTTTCGCAGTGTACATACATACAAAGTCATTAGCCATCTATCTGAAACTAATGTTATGTCAATTATAAGGGGGCGGGGACACTGCAAAATAAACCAACAGCCGTGTGTTTAAGCATGTTGCTTTGGAAGGATTTCTCTTAAACCTTGAATTTTGAATAAACAGGATTTAGCAATTTAAAACGAAGAAGGTGCAAAGTTCAGAGGGGAGATGAATTTAGTATGACACACACTGTGACTGTGGGGTCTGTTTACCACTCATATGACCCCGAGGGTAGCAATACTGAGAGAAGTCTAGACCGCGAGACACAAATCATCAGGCGAGAAGCAGGAATTAAGAGTTCGAGAAATTGAGGGATGCATTAGAAGAACATAGGAGAGAACCACAAGAATCCATGTTTAAGGGACAGAGGAAGACAGGCCTTGGAAGGAGAGGAAGCAACTGCCGGAAAAGTCCAAGAAACGGATCCCTGTTTCCCAGTGCCCCCCAGGCACCTCCCCTGGAGGAGGGCAGCCAGGCGGGGTTCTCAGCTCACCTGGAAGCCCGGCCCTGGTAGGAGAAACCTTGTCTCTTGAAGTAATCAACCGCATCATCACAACAGGTCTTCAGAGTGTTCACCCGCACAAACCGAGGCACCTGAGAGGCTGGGAAGCAATCAGCAGTGAGTGGGCAGGATCGAGGCCTCTCTTCCCAAGGCCTGCGAGCTACCCTCCTCCACACAACTCCTTCCTGGGAGAAAGCTCACCTGGGCCAGGCTTGGATTCCACCTGCAACAGGTCCTCGTTCTTGCTCACACCTCGATGAACCTTGAGCCGGGCCAACTCAGCCTTCAGCCTTGCCTGGTGCCGGTCCAGTAAAGGTTTCCATCGGCCCCCACTGCCACCTTTAAAGCCCTTTCCCAGCAACAACTCATACACTAGTACCTGGGGATGAGGAAAGAAAGAGAAAAAACCTTAAACGTGAATGTCTTGGAACTCCATAGTGTTGGAACCGCAAGCGCTGAACCAATCACCTATCCAGACAGCAACAGATGAAAGTGAGGTGTCCCGCCCAGGATCACAACGGCTTTACGGCTTTACGGCTGAGCCCTGTCCCGAAACCTGTCCCCAGGGCTGCTCAGCCCAGGGCTCTGGATCCCAACCTTCCTCCTTGTCAGCATCATCCATTTGTTTCGGCCAGTGTCCCTGCCAGGGCTACTTTGCACTTTCGTCCTTATTTCATCTTCCACTCGGCTCGAAGTTAAAGCACTGTCATCCCACCTCAAATAACCCGGTTAAAGAGTGCTCATCCTCATTTCAGAGGGGCGACTTGCCGAAGTCACACCGTGGACGGTACCGCGCGGTGACCAGGTCCGGAGGGGGCTCACAGCCCAGCCCCACCCCGCCCCCCGGCCCCGCTACCTTGGCCAGGTGCGGCCGCAGCTTCTTCTCGGCGCGGAGGAGGCCGGCGCTGGTGATCACGGCGTCCAGCACGGAGGAGTAGCGCTGGGTCTCGCACACCAGCGCGTACAGCTGCTTCACGTTCTGCTCGTGGCCGAGAGGACACCGGCTGAGGCAGGGGCCCCCCGCCCGGGCTCCCCTCCCGCCCCTCGCCGGCCCGAACCCCGAACCCCGCTACCTGGAAGCTGCTGGCATACACCAGCCCCTTGATGGAACCCCGCCGGCTCTCCACGCCCGCCAGCACGGACGCTGCCGTCGCGTAGAGCGCCATGCTCTGCTCCCGCGCCTTTACGGCTCTGTCGCGAAGCGTACCGCCCTGTCTGCCTGCACTTCCGGAGTCAAAGGGCACGGAGGTTCCGACCCGGAAGCCCCAGAGCTCTTCCGAGGCTCTCGGGCGTGTTTGCGGCCGAACCCTGGGAGTGCGTTTCCCTGTTTCGTAGCTCTTCGCTTTTTTTCTAACAAATCTTTGCCAATCTCATAGACAATGGAATTTTGCTGCTGTTTTAACTTCCCTGAGGTTGACTATTTTCCTATGCTTATTGGTCCTTCGTAATCTGTTATGGTAACATGCTAATGTCTTTTGGTCACTCTTACAGCATCCCTTAGTGTCCTTTCTATATTGACCATATATAGCTCGTCTTAGGTGTTATTTTTTCCAGTTTTTTTTTTTTAATTTTTTTAACGTGTATTTATTTTTGAGACAGAGAGAGACACAGCATGAACGGGGGAGGGTCAGAGAGAGGGAGACACAGAATCTGAAACAGGCTTCAGGCTCCGAGCTGTCAGCACAGAGCCCGACGCGGGGCTTGAACTCACAGACCGTGAGATCATGACCTGAGCCGAAGTCGGCGGCTCAACCGACTGAGCCACCCAGGCGCCCCTCCAGTTTGTTTTTGCCTTTAATGTGGCTTATAGTTGTTTTGGACAACTGTAAATGTTTATGACAACATTTATAAAACTATAAAAAACGTCTTCACTTTTTACAAACTTTTATGGTGTCTGCCTTTGGTGTCATGCTTGGAAATCCCTTCACACCTTTATAATATAGAAATCGTGGCTTCATTTCTTCACACTTAAATCTTTAACCCATTTATAATTCAGTTTGCACATGATGTGAGGAAGAGCTCTTTGTTTCCAAATGGCTAGCTTTTCAGGCATTGTAATCATTCATTTACGGGAAAGTGTCCCCAGCCTGAACTCTAGGAGAACAGGGATTTTGCAGTATTTGCCTCTGTCCCAAGCCCCCATGTGGTTAGTGGTACATATGGAGTGAACAGATCCAGTGCGTGTGTATCTCAAGCATTCAAGTAGGCCTCCATGGACCAGAATATTCCTGCCTGTATAGTCTCTGTATTGTCAGCAGCATGTCGGCAAGCATTTTGCAAGAAGGTTGACTCTACATTAAAATTGCTGAGTTGTTTAAAGTTCAACCCAGTCCTGTGCCTCTAGGTTGGTTAATAAGTGATCTTTTAGTGGACTCCCCCAACCCGATCAAATCACATAATCTATTTTATTTTCTTCATAGCATCTGTTCCATATGTAGCTATGATTTATCCTCTAGCTGGCTCCACGAGGGCAAATCCTGTTTGATTTATCAATCCCTACCTCCTAAACCGGTGTTTTTCTCACAATAAGGACCTAATATATCTGTTGAATAAGTGAAAGAGTGAATGAATTGAGCACAAATTGATGTGGACACGTGGACAGCTATGCCAGAGTTGACCCGTCCTAAATCCCAACCCCACTCCTTCAGGTGAGTGGTTAAAAGTGCAACAATATTGATAAAGTCCATAGTTGACTCAGATTTCCTTAATTTTTACCTAATGTACATTTTCTGTGCTTAAATACCAGGACACCACATTACATTCAGTCATTATGTCTCCTTAAGGCAACTCTTGGCTGTGAGTTTCTCAGACTTTCCTGGTTTTTGATGACCTTGATGGTTTTGAGGAGCCCTGGTGTTTTGTAGAATGTCCCTCAACTGGGATTTATCTGAGGTTTTCTTTCTCATGATCAGACTGGGGTTCTGGGTTCTGGGGAGGAAGACTCCCAGTGCCATCCTCATCAGATCTCATCAAGGGCATATAGTATCAACATGACCTTATTCATTGATGTTAACCTTGATCATCTGGTTATGGTCGTGTTTTTCAAGTTTCTCCACTGTAAACCTCTCTATCTTGTTCCCTCTGAAAAAGAAGTCACTATGCACAGCCTGCCCTTAAGCAGTAGGGGGTTATACTGTCCTTGAGGGCAGAATAACTACAGAAATTGTTTGGAATTTTCTGCAGAATGGTCTCTTCTTCCAGATTTATTTAATCACTTATCAGCATGAACTCATGGATATTATACTTTGAGTTGTAACCCAGTACAGGTAACCCCCGTTTTGAAAGTTTACATTAATTACACTGCTTCACTTTTACAAAAGACCTACATCAGTACCTGTTTTTGTTAATTGAAAGAAATCCTAAGAGGATTTTCACTTTTATGGAAAAAGGGGAGAAGTAAAAATAGCATCAGGGGTTGGTTTTGCTGCGAGCCCTGGTAGAGGCAGTGAGTACCCCAAGCAGTCAGAGTGATCCCACCAAGTTCCTTCCCCAATATCTCCACACATCTCAGCATCAACCTTCCATAGCTTGGAACTGTGTCTGTGAGCACCTGTGATTTGCCTTGATTGACTGTGTTTGCAAGATGTATCCTAAGATAGGGGCACTTGGGTGGCTCAGTCGGTTAAATGTCCGACTCTTGATTTCAGCTCAGGTCAATCAAGACCCGCATCCGGACCGCATCAGGCTCTGCGCTGGGTGTGGAGCCTGCTTGAGATTCTCTCCCCCCTCTGCCTCCGCCCCTCCCCCTATGTACTCTCTCTCTCTCTCTCTCTCTCTCTCTCTCTCTCTCTCTCTCTCTCCCTCTCTCAAAAAAAAAAAAATGTATCCTAAGGTAAGAAAAGGTTAAGAGCAGTTAATTTTTTAGGTCTGGAAACACTAAAAAAATGTTTCCATATAAATTAATGGTAATTGCTTCTTCACTTTATTGCATTTCAGTTAATGAGAAATTTCATAGTAACTCTCTTTTTTATTTATTTTGAGAGAGTGCAAGAGAGTAGGGGAGAGGCAGAGAGAGAAACCCAAGCAGGCTCCGCCTGTCAGCACAGTGAGCCGGAACTCACAAACCATGAGATCATGGCCTGAGCTGAAGTCAGCCACTGAACTGAGCCACCCAGGTGCCCCCACTCTATTTTTTGATAGCAGGGAAACCTGTACTACTTGATTTTGTTGCTCAAATTCTTCCCATTTTGGCCACCGGGAGAGCTTTCAGTTGGCTCCCATGTCCCTGCGACAGTCCTCTATTATTGCAGAGGTTTTTCCCACGGTTGTTTGGTTTTGAGCATTCCTAGCACTAGGAGACTCATGGCTTAGCTTGTGTATTTCCTCCCCCAGTCCTCGAAGCAGCCATTTCTCCAAGGACCCCTGGTTCCATTTCACTGGAGAATGGTATTAGGAGCCAAGATCTGGATGCCAGGTGACCTGTGCCTTTTAATGTTTAATATGTGACCACTAGAAAGCTTAAATCTACACTTGTGGCTCTTCTATTTCTGTAGGCCAACACTGTTTTAAGTCTCCTCTATCCTAAAAAAGCCTTCCCTTAATCCCACCTTCTCTCAAATTCGTGACCCAGTTCTCTTCTTCCCTTCCCCATCAAGCTGCTTAAAACAAGAATCAGCAGTCATTGCCTTTACTTCTTCCTCACGTGCTGTTTAATTCCCTGCAGTCTGGCTTCCACCCTAGTCCACTGAGATGGCTTCCTCCAAGGCCACCAAGAATCTCCTAATATTCCTCAGGCCTTTCCTGCTGAGGCTGGGGTTTCACGGCACTGTTGGCACACCTTCTTTGCTGGAAAGCTTTGGCTTCCGTGACCTTTGCTGCTGGTACACACACCCCCACCCCCAGTTCTCTGACCATTTCTACGTTTCCTTGGCAACCTTGTCTAAGCAGCTCCTTTAAGTTTTGGTGTTCCATCCTCTGACCTCCTTTCTGCCAGTCTAGTATTTCCTCCTGGGGCAGACTCCCTCCCTTCCACACCGTCATTGCTACAGAACAAAGTTAATATGCACTAAAGTAGCATCAATGGCCCTCCCTGGTCTGGCCTCCACCCCCTCTCCAGGTGCAGCTCCAGCCGCAGCACCCCTCGGTGGACTAGACCCCCAAAAGCTCTTCCCCTCTGCCTGTATTCCACTTTTTTTCAGCTAAAATGCCAACTCCGCATAAAGAATTCACTGCTGTTTCCTCTGCCTTCTCCATATTGGGTGGATCTTTCGGGTGCAAGCAGAAACACGAACTCTGGCCGGCCAAACAAAAGAAGGGATTTACTAAGTGAGCGCAGAGGTGTCTATTGGCACCTGGGGCTGGGGGGGTGGGGGGGAGCCGAAAGGTGAACGCACAACGGTAGTTGAGATGAGCTTAGAGAAGGGAGTATTTATAAAAGAATGGTCAGAGTTAAGGGAAATCATAAGAGATGGTGCAGACTCAGGGCTAGTGACAGAACTGCTCGCCGCCCGGCCTGAAGGAACAAAGGAGAGCAACAGAGGAAGGGACCCCGTTAGTGATCTCTGGATGAGGAAAGCTGCCAACCCACAGCCAGGCAGGCAGGAAACCAAAAAAATAAGTACCTGAACTCCTTCTCCTGCCCTTGGATCTCCTACCAGTCCCTTCCATCTGCTGACTCCAACAGGAAGCTAGAGGGTTTTGCGTTCCACCGGGGCCAGCCTCCCAGGACACGGAACAGGGGGGAGAGGTGGAGGGGAGTGGATGCAGAGGGTGACAATCTTCAGCCCAATCATGGAACTGAAGGAAGAGCTTCATAACCAAAAACCAGGTCTGCAAGGTGTCAAACAAGCAGGAGCCAGGGCCAAGGCCTCACAGATTCAGCCGGTAAAGATACAACAAGCACCTTTTGGTTCAGACAGCCGATTACTTACACGGGCAGAAGGAAGATCGGCCGAAGGTGCCTCACGGTCCTTGTTGCACACAACGGAAGGATGGCTGCAGTGAGGGCTGGGGGATCTCCTGTTGCTGAGAAGCCAGTTCTAGATGCAGCCAGGCTATTTTACCGTCTACAGCTCTATTCGGAAGGAGGTGGGGCCGGAAGTCTCAGACCTATCAGAGCCTGGGAGGTGATGGTTCCTGACTCTCCTGTGGGATAAGGTCAGTGGAGATGGCCTTGGGTCGGTGCCTCACAAGCCCCCCATCCTCTCTGGTTCCTGGAGGATCTCCCAGACAGCCTGCAGGTCAAGCCTTCGCCTGTGTGGCCAAGGTGAGTAAGTGCCAGGGGACCAGAACACAGCTGTTCCCCACAGAGGTCTCTCAGGCAGCTCCACAGACCTCAGTGGCACAAGGCTGGGGAGCTTCTCTCTAAAGCACCAGGTCTCAGATGCCTCGGCCCCAGCCACTCTCTCTTCCAATTTTCAAATTCTTGGCAGAGAATTCAGCTGTCCCAGCCTCGGTCTGGAATGGACACCATCAGCTGTCACCAGGGGCAGACTCACCACGGACAGAGAGAGGGAGGCTCTGAGCCACTCCTGTGCGCCCAGCAGCTTTCAGAGATAGGCCACACCCGTCTAGACCCTACTTGCTTCTGCTCTGAAGCAGTGTTATTTCCATCCCAAAGAATGGTGAGGGAAGTCGAGAGAGAGGCCTTTGAAGACAGCGAAGACAGAGTGATTGGCGCGACTCTAACCACAGCCCAGCCTGCCCGGCGGAGGCAAGATCTGACCTGACTGGAAGCTGGAGCAGTTTTAAAGACCTGAGTGTAAAGCGGCTTATGTACAGTTGTTAACATTTGCAAATCATCTAAAGAGAAAGACGATATCAAATTTATTATCCTTAAGTTCACAATGACATGGAGAAATCACGTGCGGGAATGTTTCCAGCTTCAGTTAAAAGAGGAAGCAGAAAGTGGGCTTAGGAGGGACCAAGGGAAGCCTATCTTAACCCGTGGACACCCAGGCCTGGTTCTGCTGGTTTATGAGGAGGTGAATAACCCGGCAAAAGGTGAATCAATAGGCCCCTGGCTGTAGGGGAAGAGATTATGGTCCTTTTCTTCCTATCATTAAACGTTTCTAGGAACACACAGGCGTGAAGACCTTCCCACACGGTAAAGAACGTCATCTCTGCACACTGGACCCAGCAGAGCCCCGGCTGGGAAGAGCCCTCGGGCAGGCAGACCGACCGGCAGCCCTACAGCTTGGTGGGCTGCGTGGGGGTGAGGTGGGCAGGCCCGCTGGGCGGGGGCAGCACCAGAGGCAGCGCGTTGCCGCCCTTCTCGTGCCAGCATGTGTCCAGGATGGGGTAGAGCTTGCCCTGGAAGTCAGCCTGGAACGTGTAGAGCGGCCGCAGGTCATCGGGCCGGTCAGCATCAAAGAAGGTGAGCTCGCCACGCTCGTAGTGCAAGTAGACGCCAATGCGGTGGGGGTGGCCGGCCACAGGCAGGGGCACCCGAGGGCAGCCGAAGGCCTCGTACACCCGGCCCTCCTTCAGGCCAATGAGCCACACGCCATTCTCCGGGGACTTGCTCAGCCTGCCCTTGCGACTGGCCGTGCCCTTGATGACCCCCAGGCGCCAGTCGCTCTTGCTGCCCACCACCACCTCCCAGTAGTGACGGCCGCAGGAGAAGCCCCGGCTGGCCAGGACACAAGTACTGTAGTCAAAGCGCTCTGGCTGGCTGGCTCGCCGCTGGGCCAGGAGCCCACACTGCACCACCGTGTTGCCCTTGGAGAGTTCCAGGAGTGGGTGGGCGGTGGCGGGGTCCAGCTTGAGGGACTCCGGGGCTAGGAAAGATCAAAGAAGTGTGTTTTCCAGCTACACAGAAGGCAGCAGACCCTACCCCAGAGGGAGGCCCTGAGCTCCTCAGGAGAGGAACTGCAAAGGCCTCATCCCAGAATCGGAGGGGCCTTCTGAGAAGGGGCACAGAAGAGGCAACCCTGAGGACTGCTGAATGAACAAACAATGCCTGAACGGTGGGAAAAATGGGGCAGCTGTGAGGGAGGCATTCTGGTAAGGGAAAGGGCACGCACCTGCCTGCCTAAGATGGCGGTGCAGATGGAAGGTCCTGGAAGACGGCCCGTCACTTGTGCACCACAGCTAAACTCCCCAGGAGAATCCTTATCAAGTGCAATTGTTTTGATATCCTACCAGCCCATTCAAGGACAAACTGTCCCAACTGACCTCTGGATTACCTGCCAACTAATCGATTTGCACCAAAACCACACAAACAACATTCACCGACCAGAGATCATCAGGTTTTTTCCTCCCCTCCCCTTTTTGTTTTACAACAAACCCTATTTTTGTCTTTGTTAGATGAAATCAGCTTACCGATTGATCTCCCTTATGTACTAGTAACAAAGGAATTCGTTAAATGTCGTGTTATTTTTTGACAGAGCGATAGCTACCATTTATTAAACACGAAACTATGCACACACATTTGAATGTTTATAAACTACACAGCCCAGCAAGGTGGACTTTAATACCCCCTCCTTGCAGATGAGGAAGCAGACTCAGATTACAGGTTGGATCTTCAGCTAGTAAGGGACAGAGCTGTCTGGTGGAGCCCCAAAGCCATGCTCTCAACACTAACCTATGCAAACACCCTTCCAGTCTTCTGCACCCTAAACTCTGGCACAAGTGACAAACTGCTACCCACCCTGCATGGCAGCCCTCAGGGAAGAGAACGGGTTGGAGCCTTACCTGGCAGAACTTTTCGGAAGAGCCTTTTCCACACAGTCAGCTTGATGTCAGCCTGGTGGAGGCCCGGCTTGAAAGAGATGGGGCTGAAGGCGCCTTCCAGAGGCCGGGCCTGCTGGAGCTCTGCTCTGAGGGCAACAGTCCTACGTGATGACGGGGATGCACACCGCGCACCCCAGCCCTTCACCCGTGGGCAAGTCCAACCAGCCAGTCACAGCTCAGGACACTGTGCACTCAAGAGGCCCATCATTTCCTCCCCTCCACCCCACTCTCAGAAGCCCCGCCCCTTCCTGGAAGGAGAAACACTACATCAGTGGTTCTCAAAGGGCATCACCTGGAGGCTTGTCAGAAATGCAAATTTCTCAGGGCCACCCCAGACCTGCTGAAAGCGATTACTAGGGCTCAGTAATGTTTTAAGGAGCCCTCCAGGTGGCTCTGACGCACACTAACATTTGAGGATCGCTTCTCGATATTGGGCGACCCTGGCCCCTGGCCACAGCTGGAGCGGACACCTGCTCCCAATCAGCTACACTGTCCATTCTTTTAAACCAATGCTCCTAACCTGACTATCCCGAAGACCAAAGGAAATTTAAAACAGACAAGGAGATTCCCACAATCAGGATCTGAGGAAGGCTAAGAACTGCATGGCTATTCATTTGTTGGGGCTGGAACATGGATCCAATCCCTTCCCACAACCCATGGTGCAGGATTAGAGGCCCCTCATCCTGGCTCTTGCCCACCTCTCCCACTCATCGCCCATTCTGCCCTGTAGCCTACATTTTACCCCATTCATACTGAGTTCACATTTCTCCCAAGTCTGCACACTTGAGCCTTTCAGATGACCCTTCCCCACTCTGCTTACCTGGCCAACACCTGTCCTCTGCCCTAAGCTCACCCCCTGCCATCTTCGCCAGTCCCGCCCCCCCCCGCCCCGCCCCCAACCTCAGTCACCTCCTCCTGTTATTTCTGTAGCCTGTGTGAACTTCTCTGGTCTTAAGTACCCACAGTGATCAGTGATGTAACCGGAGTTCACCATCCACCTCCCACCAGTCTTTGAGACCCTTAAAGGCAGGGGCATGACCTTCATCTCCCTGTTCCCTGTGCTCAGTACAGAGCCAGATGTGGACAGCTCCTGACAAGGCACTGGTGCAGCTACAGGCAGGAAGTAGGGTAGAGGAGCCACCAGATCTAAGCTGAGAGCTCCCTCCAAGGTTATTACCTGGAGGCCGTGGAGTGATACTTCTGGAAAACAAGACAGGTGGGTTAAGGCATGGGGGAGGCTCTTGGGACCCTGGGGACCTGGGCGTGGGTGACACTCCCTTGTCCACTCACCCGGATGAACTCATAGTGACTCTCATTACTGAACTGCTCGAGCACACGTTCAGCCTGGCCCAGCCGCTCCTGAGTGCCCTTGGCCTGCTCCAGCTGCATGTCCAGGGAGGCCACAAGGCCACGGGTATGACCCTCCAACCCCTCCAGGCAACGGGCCTTCTCCTCATCCACCAGGTGGTGCAGCTCCTGGAACTCGCGACGGATCACCCAGCTGAAGACGTCAGATTCATTCTGGGACGAGAAGGGGCTGGTCACGGCCAGAACCTCAGCCAGAACCGCCTGCCTCCGGCTGACCCCCGTGTCCTCAGGCCCAGGCACCTTAGGCCTTCCTGGGCTTTTCCAATCCAAGCTGGTTCTAGTACTTGAGTTGCAGGCTGACTTGTGCGCTGTTCACACTGTGCCTGGGCACCCCCCGTGTGGCCACGGGGGACAGCAATACAGGCAGGGGACAGACTGGGCCCCAGCACCCATTTCAAACACAGTGGCTCTGCTTTCTTCGGTCCTAACTATTAAACGTGCAAGTAAGATTTTGCTTCAGTACAGGGTTCCACAACTGGAAAAGGTCTGAAAGGCCCTGGGAGGGCAGACTTCAGAGAGCCAGATTCCCTGTGTAACCCTGAGTTCAGCCTCCCTGTCAGGCTGAGGAAGGTTAACCAAGAGGACCCTCAGGGGACATGGGTCTCCTGCTTCTGTTTCACAACTGCCTGCAGGGCCTGGGCTCCACATGCCTGCAGCCCCAGTGTGCCTGTCATTCAGGAAAAGCAGAAAGCTACCAAGGGCTTCAGGCCTTTCTACACTCTGCTCCAAGCTACTGGGCAGGCTCCACAGACTGTCAAGGTCAAGCAGACACGGCGAGTCAGGCGTTGGGGGGGGGGGGGGGGGGGGGTGGGGGCAAGAGAGTCATGCCCACACTTTGAGCTGTTTACATCTGGTACTTAGGTTCTGTGTTATCTCAGTCCCAAGGACAAGAGGGACACAGCCAATTTGGACAGAGTCCTGACAACTGAGTTGATTCCCCTGAGGGGATTTGCCCTTTCCCCACTCCGCCGTGCAATGCTTTGAATTCTGGCTTTATATGAAAGCATGGGTTTCTGTAAAGGACAAATCACAACCGGGCTCTGCAGGAAAGGGAAGGTGACCAGCCCCAGGGTTAAGGGGACAGAGGGAAAGGGCACTCACAACAATCCGGGTCCTGTTGTTCACCAGCTTGGCAATATGCTCATCCACCTTCTTCTGCTCCTGCTTCAGGTCAGAGATGAGAGCCGCTAGCTCCTCCTGGAGGCAACGTACCACGGCCTCATGAGTAGCTGACCCCTGCACACTTTCAGCTCCTTGGGGCCAGCCCTGGGCTTCACCCATCCAGGGGACATCCCAGTGGCCACAAGCACTCCCAGTGGAACCAGGGAAAGGGCTACCCGGGTACTCTTGACTCCAAAACAGGTGAAATTATTCAAGAATATTCCACATCGAGGGCAGGAATTACCCAGACAGAAAAGGATCTCCAGGTCATTCCTCTGCAGGACATGGAGACAGACCCTAAATGTTGTTACAACTACCTGGAAGTCACCACACAACATCCAAGGGGGGGCGATGACCGGTCTGAAGCCCACACTCCCTGAACAGAACGCTGGATGACCACATAAACTGTCTGGTCACCAGCAGATCTAGAATCAGTGGGCATGTGATCAAGAGCATCACAAAAAGGCTGACTCCAAGTGAGGCCAATGGTGCATACAGTAGCCCAGGTTATACCTGGGGATTCCCCAATCCCTATAAAGACCTGACTCAATCACTGGCAGGTTTGGGCCTCCCCAGGCTGAAGTAAACACACTTCTCCTGGCCTTCCTGGCCCCAAATCTGACGGAGTCTTAAAGATTCAACCAGGACCACCTAGACTCCCATCCATCTGCACTACTCAAGTGGTACTGGTTTGTGCCCATGGAGCGTACAAGTCTTTGGCTTAGACAGTTCCCAAGCAGAAGTCAGCAGCAAGAGGGGTGCCTGGCTGGCTCGGTTGGAAGAGCAGGCAACTGATGATCACGGGGTTGTGAGTTCAAGCCCCACATTGGGTATAGAGATTACCAAAAATATACAAATAAACTTAAGGAAAAGAAAAAAAGAAATCAGCCGCAAGAGGCTTTCAGGAAAGGAGCAGAGTAAAGAATAAAACTAGTGTAGGGATAAATGGACACAGAGTCTTGCTCTGGAAAACAAGACATCAGAAGATCTCATAACAGCCCGAGAACGAAATTCCAGTAGGAACTCTCCTGAGGCAGAGAGAGATGGGATTAGTTCTTTTCGTCAACTGGGTCACAGTGAGAGTAAACAGAAACACACAAATAAATAATCTCAAGATCTCAATCAACAGGAGGACAACAGGCATGCATAAAAGGGATCTAATAAAGGAACATAATTTAGTGGCATCACAGCAAAGAGTCTTGGGATCACAAACAGCCACATCCAAAACCAGGACCCAAGCCGTCCCCGGCTCCAAGCCAGAAATGATGAGCGAGCTCCTGTGTGTCTCCTTCTCTCCAGGGCTAATAAAACACAGGCTCTCGATCTCACTGCACTGCAATCTGGCTTCCTCCTCCCACACTCCACTGAAACGACTCTTGCCAAGATAATCAATTCTTACTGCTAAACCTAACAGACTCTTTCCAATCCTCAGCAGGCATTTCACACAAGTGATCTTGTTCTCATTAAAATGCTCTGTCCTGATCTCCAGGAGGTCGTATTCAGCCAGTGTTCCTGTTCCCTCTGCTGATTCTTTCTGTCCTTTTTTGGGGTTCTTTCTCTACCCGAATCTTACACCCTGGGGTCCTTTGGGGGCATCGTCCGTATCTTCCCTATCACTCTGAAGACTCTCCTGATTGGTCTTCTCCACTCCCGTAGCCTCAATTACCACCCATATGTAATTCTCCCAATCTTTTATCCCCAGCCTCAGTCTCCAGTCTACCCCCCAGCAGTGTTTGGACCACATCACCACTCTGCTTAAAACCCTCCAGAGACCCCACCATGATGGTGCTCTGAATAAACTACAGATCCCTTCACATTTCACAGAAGCCTTTGCAAGACCTGGCTCCTGCTTACCTCTCTCCAGAGCTTGACAGAACAACTTATAATTCTTCAAATATGTCTCCTGATCTTTTGCAGGGCTGTCTTTATACATGGAATGCTTTCCTCCCCTTTTTTTCCTACCACGTCCTCCTTGTGGTTCAGATCTTGGTTTAGCAGTCCACTTCCTCCAGAGAACCTTCCCTGACTACCTGAGAGCATGCAGGAGCTACAGTCCAGATGGCCTCACGATTGCCTGTATTTAACCTTGATGGTAGCACCCAACACATGGGGACCGTCAGACTCCCAGATTGTGAGCTCCCCGGGGCAGGCCAAACCACTTGCCCACTATTGTACCATGTGCTCTAGCATATCTAGCACAGGTTAAATGCCAAGCACACGTCTGTGGGTCAGAGGGTCTGGTGGATGGCCTGGCTGGTCCTGTGCACATTTCATACTTGTCTCCCAGGGTTCCAAGAGCAAAGAAACGCTGCTCACTCAGCCAGGAAATCCCAGGAACAGTGACAGGGGACCCCTCTGCCTTCGTATCTGGATGCTCTTTCTTTTTCCCCACCCCATCACCTGTATTTTGTCATTCCTTACCTTTACTCTCCCTTCCTCCCGAACACTCTGCCAGGTGCCCTATAACAATTCACTTTCCAGGATCCTTCCTGCCTCTTTTGATCTGTTGGCAGTGGAAAGAAAACTGGCCAGTTTGTGTCCTACCTCTGCCACCGACAAGCTGTATGACCTTGGGTTAAGACCCCTGGCTTCTCTGAGCCTGTTCCCTCATTTGTAAAATATAGTGAGAACCCCACCTTTCATAAATCTTAGATCAGCGTTATTCATCTTAAATAATGACGTGCTAAATCTAAGTTCATGAGGGCAGGAATCCACTGTTTCCACAAATACGTTTTGAGCTTTTACTACATGCTAGTCATGGCTCTAGGCATGAAAATACCCAAGGAAACAAAGTGCTTTCCCTCATGTGGAGTCTGGGAGAGCACTCAAAAAATGGATGAAAGCTGCGAAGAAAAACCGAGCGAGGGAAGGGGCTAGCACTCGACAAGGACTCTCCATCATGCCTGTCTGCGGTGCCCAGCACCTGGAGATTGGAGCTGCTGAGAACACACTCTACAGAGTTCAGCTCCAGGACAGGGCTGCAGGGCGCCGGCATCCTGGCCTGGGACCCTTCTGTGCCAGGCGATGGCGCCAGAGAGCGCAGGAGCTGGGCTCCTTGGGCGCGCCCCGCGCCCCCCACCCCCACCCGCAGCAGCCTCGCAGCCCACCTTCATGCGGCTGTAGACGGTGGAGACAGGCGTGACGCGGTGGTGCTGGTGGGAGCCCAGCAGGCCGCAGAGGCCGCAGATGAGCTCCTGGTCCCTCTCACAGAAGAGGCTGAGCGGGTTCCGGTGGTGCTGGCAGACCTTGGGCTCCGGGTCCCCGGGGAGCTGTAGAGCTTCGATCACCCGCGCCAGAGAGACGTTGGGCGGGGAGCTGCTGCTATCCACCTCCTGCCGGCACACTGGGCAGCGGAGCTCCGAGTCCAGGTGGTGGGACAGGTTCACCAGGCAGCCCTTGCAGTAGGAGTGGCCGCACTGCAGCATCATGGGCTCCTTGAAGACCTCCAGGCAGATAGGGCACTGAAGGCGGTCCTCCAGCTCGGGCACGCTCACCTGCCACGCCATCCACGGTGCCGGCTAGAACACAGGGCAGCTTTCTCAAGTCTGCTCCCTCCACACTGTGCCCCCAATCCCCCTGCCAAGTGCCTTAGGGTCTCCAGTCCTGGATTCCAATCCCAATGCCTATGACCTTGGGCCTATTTCCTATCTTTATTTTCTATTTAATTTATTTTTGAGATCATGACCTGAGCCAAAGTTGGACACTTAACCAACTGAGCCACCCAGGTGCCCCTTTCCTATCTTTAAAATAAAGGGCTTAATTGGGGGGGAATCACTTGTAGATATAGGATTCTACATTTTTCACCCCAAGTTGTAGGTAAACGCAAAAGGGGCCGTCTGCTGGGTCATCTGGAGTGACACCAACAATGTGCCCTCCAGCCGCAGTAGGCGTACTGACTCAGAACTGGACAGCAAAAACAAGCAAAGGTCCTTCCCACCTTCTAGATCAGTCCTCAAAACTGGCGAGCAACTGCTGGAAGCACAATTACAACCGATTCCTGCGTCAGCCCCTCACACATATTCAGTGAGCCCCAGAAATCTGCATTTACAATAGCACCCTCCCTCCCCAAGGTCATTCTAAAGCAGAGAGTGCTGTCTTAACAACACTGTTCTGGAGAGTCGGAGACCGAGGAGGGTAGCCTCCTAAATTCGCACCCACTCCCTGTGCAAGATGATCGGCACTGAGAGAGGACAAGCACCAGGTGCAAGTTGGCCACGGACCCAGGGAGGGCCCCCACAACGAACTACCTGCTTTCTCACAATCCACTGAGACGTTCGCTGGATCTGCTCTACCTTCTCTTCTCCCCAGGTTGGGACAGAGGCACTAAGAGATGTGGGGATTGTAGCTGACCGCCTGCTCCACCCTTTGTCTCTGCCCCTTTCCTCCTCCCCTTTCCCAGCAACACTCCTATGTCCTCAAGGTCACCCAGAATCAGGTGGAAACTGGGCCACATCACGAGACGGAGGAGGCAGCCTCCTTCAGCTGGCAACGTTGATAATTCCAACATTCAGGCGCTCACCTTGGCCACGCTTCGGGGAAGCGGGGGAGACAGAGGACTGGTCCCCCAGCCACACCTTACAGACCCCAAACAGGAGTGGATTCATGTTTTGACACTCTTTCTGAATCTATTTTTTTGAAGACATTTTTATTTATTCAACTTCTTGAGACAGGACCTCTATAAAGTACGCATATCTTAACTATACACTTAATGTACACATTTCACACATTTACTCACCCTCGAGATCAACACACAGAATGTTTCCAGCACCCGGAAGACACTATGTGCTCTCCAGTCAGAAGCCCCTGGCAAGGATAGCTATTCCCCTAACTCTTGTCATCGTAGATTTATATAGCTTTATTTTGACATTCAAATAAACAGAATTATCTAGGTTGTGCTCTTTCGTGTCTCACTTCCAATACAATTGAATACCATTAATACCATTACTCAATACCATTGAATTGGGAACCTTTTTATACAAAGCCTTTCAAAGGTTTAGGAGTTCAATGGCTTTTTTTTTTTTAAAGCTAATTTACTTATTTTGAGAGAGTGTGCACATGCAAATAGGGGAGGGGCAGAAAGAGAGAGGAAGAGAGAGAATCCCAAGCAGGCTCCACGCTGTCAGCACAAAGCCCAATGTGGGGCTCGAGCCCACCAACCGTGAGATCATGACCTGAACCTGAAGTCAAGAGTCAGATACTTCACCGACTGAGCCACCCAGGTGTCCGTAACGACATTTCTTTATGCAGTTAATAAATATTACAGTCAGAAAATGCTACGCATATCATGGAGGTGGGATAAAAAAATTACTGATTTGAAAAGGAAGAGATGGAAGCAGGTCTCCAGGAGTGTTAAGAAACAAGGAGCTCAAGGGCCGCCTGGGTGGCTCAGCTGGTTGAGCGTCTGACTACTGATTTCAGTTCAGGACATGATCTCATGGTTCATGAGTTCAAGTCCCGAGTCAGGCTCTGTCTGTGCTCAGTGCAGAGCCTGCTCGGGATTCTCTCTCTCTCAAAATAAATAAACACTAAAAAAAAGAAAGGAAAGAACCAAGGAGCTCTAGACCAGTAAGACACAACTCGCAGAGACCTAAGCATCCCTGTCTGCCAGTAGGGGCCATCTCTACCCCATGACAAGCAAGACCAAAGTCTGGCACAGGCATGTTGAAGGCTAATTTGATTTGTTAATTCAACAAACATTTATGGAGCACCTGATACGTGTCAAGCAGCAAGCTGAGCATTAGGGAAACATCAGGGAACAAGACAGATGAGGTTTTTGTCCTTTCAAAATTTGTAATATAACCGTAGTAGGAGCGAGGTAGGATCATCAACAAGAAAACATCATCGTATTTAATGTGACGCAGGAAGGAAACAATGTGCTGAGAAAGAATGGCAGGAGGGAATAGGTTGTTTGAGGGACAGAAAGGCCACAAACAAGGACGGGAGAGAGGCCTCTGCAAGCGGAGTGTGGCCCCCTGGCCAATTCCCAGCAAGGATGTGGGCACCTCAGGTGTAGAGCCGCAAGGATCTAGGTTTACCAACATGAATGAGCTTTAGATTCTTTAGAAAGGGGCAGCACAGTGTCTTTGAGGATGGATGGTTGAGACCCGAAGGATACAAACGTGCCAACTGCCTGAAAAACTACAAGAGGGCAGACCAGGCCTGGGCAGCAAATGCAAAGGCTCTGAGGCTAGAAAGAGCCCAGGATTTAGGAGATACACTAGAGAAAATCTAAGTAGCTGGAGCGTAGTGAGAGGGAACACCAGGAGAACAGGTCAGAGGGGCTGGCAGAGAGGGTCCTGGAGCAGGGCAAAGGTTCAGATTGAATTTCAAGGGCAGTGGGAGCTATAGGAGGATTTTAAGGCAAAGGAGTATCATCTGACATATTTTTAAAAGACCACTCCGGCCACTTGTAGATAATGGATCAGAGTAACTTTAGCGCCTGAGTGGATGGATCGTGAAGGCTGATAAGGAAAAGATCAAGGTAAAATGTACCTGGGAAATCTAGAGTCAGATGCCCAAGGACACCTGAGTAGCAGTGGTCTGCAGACTTCAGCAAACAACAGAATTACTCGGGGTGCTTGTGAAAACACAGACTTCTGGGCTCTAGCCTGAGTTTCTGATTCAGGAGCACAGGGATAGGCTCAGGAATTTGCATTTTTAACAAGTTTCCAGACAACACTGCTGCTGGTCTGGGGACTACACTTTAAGAACCACCAAAAAAGGCAATTGAGCACAGGAGCCTGGAGGTCTGGTGTGCAGGGGAGGCCTTAGGCTGGCCAGGTATATACCACCTGTTTACATCACATATTTAAACTTGTGGGAATGGCTGGGATCTCTCTGGGATTAGAACAGAGAAGGGCTGGGCGCCTGGGTGACTCAGTCGGTTAAGTTCCGGACTTTGGCTCAGGTCACAATCGCACAGTTCATGGGTTTGAGCCCCGCACACAACTCTGTACTGACAACTCAGAGCCTGGAGCCTGCTTCGGATCCTGTCTCCTTCTCTCTCTCCCAAAAGTAAATAAACATTAAAAAATAAGAACAGAGAAGGGCTGGGGCACCTGAGTGGTTCAGTCAGTTAAGCATCTGCCTTTGGCTCAGGTCATGATTTCACGGTTCATGAGTTCGAGCCCCACATCAGACTCTTTGCTGATTCAGATCAGACTCTCTGCTGAGCAGAGCCTGATTCAGATCCTCTGTCCCCCACCCCCTACCCCTCCCCAGCTTGTGTGCTCTCTCACACATTCTCTCTCAAAATCAAAAGAAAAAAAAAAAAAAACGACTTAAAAACAGGGAAGGGCAAGGGTCCAAGAATAGGGCCCCGAGGTTGTTAGTGTATACAGGTCAAGAAGATGACTGAGAAGAGACAGCCAGACAGACAGGAAGAAAATCAGAATATGGAAGCAGATCCATTTGACCCTGAACACTAGAGAACTTTCTCAGGCAAGAATCAGGAAGACTGAGAAGATTCGGCATGCTGTTGTGAACTCCAATGTGTAGAAAGGCCACGAACAAGGACGGGAGAGAGGCCTCTGTGAGTGGAGTGTGGCCCCCTGGCCAATTTACAGCAAGGATGTGGGGACCTCAGGTGTAGAGCCGCAAGGATCTAGGTTTACCAACACGGATGAGCTTTAGATTCTTCCCCGGAGCCTGTATTAAGGCTGAGGCCTTGATTTTAGTTCATTGAGACTGGCTGGTGTCTCTGACCTACAAAATTTATGACAAATACATGAAATCTGTGGCTCAGAACAGCTAAATCTGTAGTAATCGATGGTGACGATAGGAAACTGATACAGAAGAGGACAAAACGCATTTAAAGAGGAACCAATTTCATCAAATGCTGACAAGAATCCAGGAATCTGAGGACACAGGACTATCTTATGGATTTAACATGAAGTGCAGTCTTGGTGACATGGAGCAGGGGAAAGTGGTACTGCGGTGGGTTGAAGAAAAAAGAGAGGATAAGGAAGTAGAGACAAAATAATTGAAAAACGCTCTATAGCAACTTAAAAAAATTTTTTTTAGTTTTTTTTAACGTTTATTTATTTTTGAGACAGAGAGAGACAGCATGAACGGGGGAGGGTCAGAGAGAGGGAGTCACAGAATCTGAAACAGGCTCCAGGCTCTGAGCAGTCAACACACAGCCCGACGCAGGGCTCGAACTCACAGACCGTGAGATCATGACCTGAGCCGAAGTCGGCCGCTTAACCGACTGAGCCACCCAGGCGTCCCCCCCAAAAATTTTTTTAATGCTTATGAGAGAGAGAGAGAGGAAAGAGTGCGAGCAGGGAAGGGGCAGAGAGAGGGAGACACAGACTCTAAAGCAGGCTCCAGGCTCTGAGCTGTCAGCACAGAGGCCCACACGGGGCTCAAATCCACAAATGGTGAGATCATGACCTGAGCCGAGCGAAGTCCGACGCTTAACCAACTGGCCACCCAGGCACCCCAACAACTCTTTTTGAGAAGTCGAGAAGACTAGGCATGGGACCACCTGCAGCAGTGAGATGTGGGACAAAGGTGGGGGTGATTTTAGGAAACATAGAAGCTGAAGAAATGATCCAATAGTCAAGGCATGATGGGTGCAGGAAAGAGGGGCCACCTCTCAAATCCTGGAGTGGGCAATTGCTGCAGGCCCCAGGGAAAAAGCAGGAGGGGGTGACGTCAAGGGCCATTCGTGCTTTGCACCCCCCGCCCCCACCACCGGGGAGCAGGTATGGATTCTGTGGATTTAGTGACCGCAACGTGAAGGACAACGTTGCCTTGTTCTCTGACGAACGAGGCAGTTTGACTTGAAAGGCCTGTCTGCGTCTACATTTCTCTAGCACGAAAAGGTTGAGGAAAATTGAAAAAGTGGAGGTAACCCACTTAGCAAGGCCGCACACTTCCGGCAGCAGGCGGTTTCTGGAACTCCGTCCTCCCCAGCCTGCTCCCGCCTCGAGTCCCACCACAAGCCCCACCCCACCCACCAAGTCCCGAGCCACTGCCAGTCCCGACCACCCGCGTGGCCCATCTCCCGCGCCATCCCACGCGCGCCCCCGGCGCCCCGTCTTGCCACAGGCGTCCCCTTCACGCGCCTCCTCCTGATCCACTTCTCCCCGCCAAGGGGCTCCATCTCTCCCAGCGCGGCACCGCCCCATTTTCCATCACGCTCGCACACATCCGGCTCCGGGAGTCCCTGTCACGTGCCCATCAAGTTCCGCGCATGCCCTCCACCTGCCCGGTCACGCCCCACGCGTCACTTTCACGAGCCTGGTCCCGCCCCGCGTGTTCCCGCCACGTGCCCCATCAGGCGCCACACTTCCCCATCACGTGTCGCACGTCCCATCACGTGATCCACCACGCACCACCGGAGGCGCCAGGGCAGTTGGCAGCTGCTGGTGCGAAACGTTGAGCGCCTCCTCGCGGCCCCCGGACGCCACCGGCGGGAGTGGGCGGCGGGGTATAAAGGGGGTGGCTGGGCCACGGCCAGGTGGAGAATGAGGGGTTGAGGGCTCGTGCGCGTCGGCAGGCCACGTGGCGATGGGGGGCAGCGCGCGGACCCCGGGGGCCCTGCAAGGGGACAACGCTTCCGGCCAGGTGAGAGGCTGGGCTTTGGGGAGCCACGGGCAGGGGGTGCCGGAGTCGGGGTGCAGGCGGGGCGCTCTGAGGTTTTGTGTTTCTCCCCGCAAGTCTCCATACCAGAGGTTAAGTCGGAGGATGCGGGACATTTCCGGGGACCGGGGCGTGTTGAAGGATGTCATCCGAGAGGGTGCTGGAGAGCTGGTGACACCCGATGCTTCCGTGCTAGGTACCGTCATCTGCCACCCAGCAGGAGATGTGAAAGTACCGGTCATCAAGTGTTTTCTGCTTTATACCTAGAAAGGTGGGAGGGAAGGCTAGGTTTAAAACACACACAAAAGAAGGGTAGACCCCGCTCGCTTTATTACAGTTCGGGCTTTTAAGGGAAAGCGAGGGAACCCATCTTCCCTTTGCATGAGGCCAGTGTAAACAAGGGACATTCTGAGGCCCTTGAACCTCACAACCACGCTCTTGAATCTCACAGCCAAAGGGCAGGCATCTAAATGTTGACCAAAGATTTTCCTATCACTGTGGGTGGGAGGCGACTTGAGCACATCAAATTCCCTTTTTTTTTGTGACAGAGAATTGATATGGAGGGGTGTATGTTCTTGATTTTCCTTGTATTTTTTTTTTCCTGTCCTAGTGAAATATTCTGGATATCTGGAGCACATGGACAAGCCTTTTGATTCTAACTGCTTTAGGAAAACTCCTCGCTTGATGAAACTTGGAGAGGGTAAGTTGAGATTAGCAACTACAAAAGGAGGAATTGTTTGGGGAAACTGTTCAGAGCATGGAGTCCTTGAGTTGGTTTTTCTGAGATCGGGCTTTGCTACACCAATCATGGTCTTGTCCGCATTTCCCCCTGAGGCCTAGGTACTTGGGAGACCTGGCAAGGTTACCTTTGCATCCCAAGAACTATTGGGCTTGTTCATTTGTCAACTGGACACTTAATCAAGCAAGGGTTTAGTATCCATAATTCATGCTGGAAAGAGAAGAGATACTCAGATGATTAGAATATCTCCACTAACGTGGTGGAAGAGATTGATTGCATTCACAGAATTGGATGAGGTCCTGGGAGGTATAAGTAGTGTTGCGGGAGTGTTTAATGAAGCCACAATTGATTCCAGCTGGGAAGATCAGGGAAGGCTTCATGAAGGAGGGGGTATGTAAAATGAGCCCTGAAGTTTGAGTAAGATTTCAGTCAGGGTAGAAGCTGGGTGTGGGGTGAGGGGTGAGGAAGGGCACTTGCAGGAAGAAGGAACACGAGCAGTGATGTAGAGGCCACGGAAGTCTTGTTGGCAACGGTGGGGGTGGCGGGGAAACACAACTGAAAAGTGAGTTGGGACCACAGTGCAGAACACTCGGAGTCTGTTGTGGAAAGATCTGGACTTTAAGAAGAAAGAAATTGATAACCTTGGATTAGGATGCTGGGCGAGCTTCAGATTCTTTGTCCCTTCTTCCAGATATTACACTTTGGGGCATGGAGCTGGGTCTTCTGAGCATGCGGAGAGGAGAGCTGGCCAGGTTTCTGTTCAAACCAGCCTATGCCTATGGAATGCTGGGCTGCCCTCCCTTGATCCCCCCAAACACTACTGTCCTGTTCGAGATTGAGCTGCTTGACTTCCTGGACTCCGCTGAGTCAGACAAGTTTTGTGCCCTTTCAGCTGTAAGTTCTGGAGCACAGATATCCATACTAACAGATAGCATGCGCTAGTGTGTTTGGTAATTCCCCTACCTCGATCGTGATAGTCTGCCCCACGTCCCACCACAAGGCTCCTGTGTGGCGGTGGTAGTGGCGGCGGAGGAGCTCCCCCGCTTCCTGGTACACCTCTGAGTATGGGCAGATGTTCTAGGCCAATGCTGGGCCTTGGGTTTGTTCTGGACCCGCAGTTTGAGGTGATTTTTTTTAGTCATCATTTGCCTCGTTTTCCCTGCAAGACCATGAACATTGGCTTCTCAACATTAAGTTGGGTTTCTAACAAGTCAAGCATCGGTAGTGATCAGCTAGGGTGAAATATGGTTTCTTGGCCAACCCCGGATACTTGATAGCAGAAGAGAGTATTAACTAGATGGAATACCAGGACGTCAGGTGTAGATGGGGAAAGTCCCAGGCAAGTGGGAACACGTGACCACTGCCCTCATAACTCGGATGTTGTCTTTTCTTTGTGGCCTCTCACTTCCCCCATCCGTGGGTGCCATATGCACTCTCAGTCCTGCTCTCCCACCCTGTATGTGTGTCCTTAGATGTCCACCCAGGTTTGTACCTGGATATGATGTCTCCCCAGCTAAGCTGTCATTGCCTCAAGGGAGGGCCCTTCCCTTTTTCTGACCTTCCCATAAAACCGGTTCTTGCAAATGCCTGGGGCCCACCTCTGGTGTACTGATTGAGAATCTCAGTGGGGGAAGGGGTGGATAGGGCCAGGACATCTGTGTTTAAAAAGAGACTTCGTGGGTGATTGACCTGTACCCAGGGCACAGCATTGTGGCCATGAAGGCCAGTAGGGCCCCGGGGCAGACCAAAATCTCTTAAATGTTTGTTGGACAAATGGTGGTTGTGAGACCCGCTTTCTGTTTGGCAAGTTCCATCAGTTTCTGATTCCGTGAGACCGTGCTTCTTCAGGGAGCATCTCTAGGACTGAGGGAGACCAGTGTGTGGCTCTGGTGTCTACGGTGGGAGTAGTAACAATAGCAACCCCCTTTGTCTTCTGCCGGGCATCACAGAGACGACCTCTGCAGGGGCACCAGGCCCAGTGCTTGGCACCCACACAGCAGTAAGCAGAAGTGCATCATCTGAAGCAGAAACCCTAACATCTGTAAGAACGCTTGCACTGTGGTGTCACGGCTTTCAGTTTCCTTGTTGGGTGTCCTTGTCTTTTTTCCTCAGGAGCAACAAGATCAGTTTCCGCTTCAGAAGGTCCTAAAAGTGGCAGCTACCGAACGGGAGTTTGGCAACTATCTTTTCCGCCAAAGTCGTTTCTATGATGCCAAAGTGAGGTATAAACGGGTAAGGATGCTTCACAAGCATAAATTTAGGGGCGCCTGCCTGGCTTAGTCATAAGGGCACGCAACTCGTGATCATGGGGTCATGAGTTTGAGCCCCAAGTTGGGTGTAGAAATTACCAAAAATAATAAATTTTTAAATTTAGACCCTGAAAATGGTCTCTTTTTTTTTTTTTTTCTTTGAGAGACAGCATGGGGGCCTGGGGGCGGGGGCAGAGAGAATCTTAAGCAGGCTCCGTGCTCAGTTAGACATAGAGCTCAGTCCCACAACCCTGGGATCATAACCTGAGCCAAAACCAAGAGTCATACATTCAACTGACAAAGCTACCCAGGCATCCCTGAAAATGTTTTTACAAAGTTATTGGGGTGCCTCGATGGTTCAGTCAGTTGAGTGTCCAACTCTTAATTTTTATTTTGCATTTATTTTTTTTTGGCTCAGGTCATGATTTTCGCCTCAGTGTAGAGCCTGCTTGGGATAGTCTCTCCCCCGCCCTGCCCTGTCCCTCCTCCTCCCCCCTCCTCCCCAGCACATGCAAGCAAGCACCTTGTTGCGCATGTATGGCTCTCTTCCCATCTCTAAAAAAACAACCTAAAAACTTTTAAATGTTCCTGTTTGTTCTTATTTTTCATATGCAGTCTTTGAAAAAAAATCTCATTAAAAAAATCCTCATGCCGGGAATAATGACTGAGAGAGGGGACATGGGATTTGAGGAGCCCAGTAATGTTCTGTGTTTGTGTCTGGATGTGGTTACGTGGGTGTGTTCAGATTGTGAAAGGTTGTTGAACTGTCCACTTGTTTTACCTGTGTGTGTACGTTTGTGTGTATTTCAGTAAAAAGTCTTTAAAAGTTCTCATTCCAGGATTAGGTCCTACCAACTGATTTTTCCATCCCGCTTGCCATCTTCATTTCCTGTCTCTGACGGTGGAGCTTTCTCTAGCTCTCTGAGGTGACTCCATTCTCACCAGGCTTCTGATTGTGGTTTGGCTTCTTGCATAGGTTATGCTGACAGGAATTCACTGTTTGCTTTGTAACTCATTCAACAAATACTATAAGCATTTTCTGTGTGCCAAACTGTGCCCTAGGTTCTAGAGGCGAGTCTAGGGGTATTCTGATTTTCTCTCATTTGCGAAGGGAGCCTAAATCAGTCAGAATTTGTATTCAGCTGTAAGCAACAGAATCCTGAAAAACTTAAATCTCCAGACTTAATTTTTATTTAAATGAGAAGGGAGGCAGTCCAAGGGTGGTAGATCACAAAGGTTTGTAGTTCCACAAAGCCATCAGGGATTCAGGTTCCTTTTGTCTTCCTGCTCCACTGCCCTTAAACATCTCCTTGTCTTTTTTGCCCCGAGATGGTCCTTCAACCTGTAGCATCACATGGTCATCTGGGCAGGAAGGAGGGAGAGGAGAAGAGTGTGGTGTGTTCCTGTTAAGAGCTCTCCAGAAGTACTCCCTTAACCCGGTGACTTTCGTTTTTATATCCTTGGCCAGACCCATTGACTGTATAGGAAATGTAGTTGGCGTACCACTGCTTTGGGTGACGTAGAGGCGCTGCTAGAGGGGGAGGGAGATCGATACTGGGTAGGTGGCTAAAGGTATCTGCCATGTTTGGTCTCTGCGTATTGCTTGAGAGAGAGACACGGAGACTGGAGAATGCGTGTGTGTGTGCACTTTCGGAATGCTGATAGAATCAGGGTCCTAAACGTGGAGGGTATAGGCTTGGGCTCATAGTTGGCTCAGATCGTGGATACTATTAATGTTGTAAAGTTTTTTGAAACCGAGCTTGCTCACATGGGAAAAAACTTCCCAGTGAACAGACCAGTCCTTCCATTGTTAGTCCTGTTTCCCGGGTCTGGTCCCCTGAGGTGGTCCCTCTTTAAGCCTGTTTGCTGCTTTTTCTGGCATTGTGAATTGATACTCGACATGCTTTAGTTCCTGTTTTTAACATCTCTTGCTTCTAGTTCTGGAATGTGGATTTCTAATTCCCGCTAGGGCTTTCCCTCTGCTCTCTGGTGTTCTGGTTCAGTGTTCTTATCCTGGGCTGCCCTGTGGTTCTGTTTGTGGACTTCCTGTTGTTTTTCTCCACTTGCCCCCTTGTGCTGATAGAGCACATCCTTACATTTCTAAAAATATTCTTGTAGTTCACACTTAGCAGTTGGCATCGGAGTATAGAATTCTAGGAATTCTAGCATGCAGCCATCATCCCTCAGATTTTGAAGAATATTGTTTGATTCTAGCTTTACAATGGCTGTCAGGAAGTCTGGATGAAATTTAGGTTCCTGTACCTTTATATGTGGCTTTTTCTTTTTCTTCTCTGTAAGGATGTAAGGATCTTTTTTCCTCTAGCGTCATTATAATTTTACAGTGGTGTTTGTGTTTTTTAAAATTTGTTGGTATTGAACCCATGGTGCATCTTTCAGGAAACCTGTCCTGTGTTCTGGGAAACTTCCTTCATCTATTTCCTTGGTAATTTGCCCTTGTTTCTGTCTTCTCTTTTTTTGGGACTCTTGGTTGTCAGTCCTCCTGGATTGAGCCTCAACTTTCCTTTTTTTCTGTCCTTGCCCATCTCGCTTTTGCCATCCCACTGTCTGGGAGCTGTCCTGGACTCTATTTGCCATCTCATCTGAGGAACGGTTCATTCATTTGTTTTGTTTTCTTAACTTTCCCCAGCATTGTGTTCTTGTTTCACGCATACATCAGCTTTTCTTATGTTTTGAGTATTGGTTGTAATTTTCTTCTCTCTGCTTTTCAGATTAAAAAAAAAACCTCCATTCTTTTTCTGCCTGATTTTTTTTTTTCCTGCCCATTGGATATTGTCCATTTGTCTTAGGTTTGGTGGTAGGTCCCAGACTCTTATCATTAGGTCAGTGTTACTGTTTCTTATGTGAAAGGCTTGAGGTGAGTAAAGCAGGGCTGGTTGGTAGCTGTGCTCCGTAATGGTTTCCGATGCTGAGCACTCTTCCATCTCTCTGTGTTCCCATTTGTAGGGCAGAGCTCTGGGCCTTGTGGTTGAGAATGGTGGCCTCTAAATTCCAAGCACCGGAGGGAAAAGAGAGGGCTGAGAGTATGAACCTGTGACCCTCACACTGAGTGATGTTTTCCAGAACCTTGTCTTTTGGCTATAACCAGCAGCTGCAAGGAAAGCTAGCAAATCCCTATATTCCGATTGCACGTGTGCCCAGCCAAAAATCCTGCTACTATGGGAGAGGGGAGGACAGCCACTGGGAGACAGGAGGCCGTCTCTTCCATAGAGGCTTTCCTCAAATGTCTTGGAATCTTCGGCTGCCCATTAGGATGGGAAAGAGGCATCGGAAGTGCTTGGTAGGGCGCGTCGCAGTGTGCTCACTTGGCCTCCCACGTGTCTCTGTTCACTTGTTTCCGCAGGAGCCACTCTGTTCTCCCATCGCCTGCCTGTGTCAATGCCTGGCTACCAGCGTGCTGGGAGCCGCCGGGAGCCGAACGGGAACGGGACAGAGGGCCTCTCCGGCTGTTACTGAAACGGCCCTCTAATACCCCTGTTACCAGTTTACCTCCCTCCTGCCCTCTGCTGTCCCTGAATCGAGAACTCTTTTGGTTCTATTCCATTTCTCCAGAAGATAGACTCCATGATCCTGGAGGTGGTGGGGAGGAGTGGCCATCTGGATGCATAGGGACAGGGACTGAGTGGCAATGTTCAACGTGTCCTGTTTATTCAGCTCCACTTCTTCAGTAGCTCTGATGGCTCGTTCTGTCAGTTCCTGGGGCTCTGAGCTGCAGACCAGCCCCTTCTTTATTGGTGCTCCCTTCTGCTGGGTTGGTCAGACTCATCTGTTCTGACATGTTGGGCTTGTTACCAGTTCTCTTGTTCTTTGTTCTTGTTGGATTGTGCCTTTCTTTTCCATAGGGCAGGAGAGACTAAAAGGTGAGTGTGAAGTCTGTCTTGCTCAGCCACAGGTTTTGCTACCTGCTCATGATAGAAATGTTCTCCGTCTTCAGAGCGGGGAAATTGGTGTTGATTGAGTGCCATTGTTCCCAGCCTTTTGCTCAGCTTCATGTGGGACGTGCCATCTAGGCAGGGTCCTTAGCTTCACATAATGGTAACATAGGTAGGGAGATCAAAGGTACTCCCAGTGACCAAGAAATCCCTGTAGTATCTAGTACTATAGCCTTTCAGAGGAGGAAAATCTTTGTGGGCTAGCCCATCTGGTAGTGGTTTCTTGGAAGCAATGGCACGGTAGCTGAGTCTAGAAGGATGAAATGGCAGAGAAAGAGGCAGAAGATAATTCTGGGCAGGAGAAAAGGATGAGCAAAGGTGTAGAAGTGAGAAGAGCCTGTTCAAGGGCCAGTTGGTGGTCACTCAGTCTACAGCACAGGTTACATTTGGAGAATACCAGGAAAATAGAGTTCAGGTAACCAGATTCAAGAAGACCTTAAAATGTGTATGGATGGGGGGCGCCTGGGTGGCGCCGTCGGTTAGGCGTCCAACTTCAGCCAGGTCACGATCTCGCGGTCCGTGAGTTCGAGCCCCGCGTCGGGCTCTGGGCTGATGGCTCAGAGCCTGGAGCCTGTTTCCGATTCTGTGTCTCCCTCTCTCTCTGCCCTTCCCCTGTTCATGCTCTGTCTCTCTCTGTCCCAAAAATAAATAAAAACGTTGAAAAAAAATTAAAAAAAAATGTGTACAGATGGGTCTGGACTTGATGAAGAAGAAGGAAGGGGAGAGTGAGGTTATAAAAGTGATATTTAGGGAGGACGTGAAGGTTGGTAGCACGCAGATAGTGTGTAGGAGCTCGGGAGAGCCAATTGTAAAATGGCTCAGGAAGTTTTACGAGCTGGTTAATGTTACTTTGGCAGCTCGAGATCGGCCAGGGTTAAACTGTTTACACCACAGGAATGGGCACACCCTGCAAGGCACCCCTTCCCCAAGAGCTGATTGTTAAACATTTACCAGCGCACCACCATATGCAGGACACGTTGAAGGGACAGACTTTTGTTAGTGAATTTTCCATTCCACGTGAGGCACTGCTTCAGGCGTGTTGCAGCTAAGCCTGTCACGGGGATCCCGGAATGTGTTTCAGAAGGTGGGAGTTGTGCAGATAAAAGTTTTGGAAATATTTTCAAAACCAAGTAACTAGACCTGATGATGATGTTTTATGAGTGACAAAGGAAACCAAAGAATAGACTTGCTTGAAGCTTTCTCATTTGAGAAAAATGTTTAAACAGGAATAACTGGCAAAGAGATGTATTAACTTCAGTTTCACTCACTGGTGAGAACAGCCAGATAAAGGTGGCCTGTAGAAGATGGTTTCTAGGTGGCAGATTGTCCCATGATTCTGTTTAGGAATGGGGCCAGAGTGTAGGGGACAGATCCAGGTCGGTGATAGGAGACCTGAAGCAATTCAGAAGGTGTGAAGGCAATGGACAGAAACTTCTGTGACAAATGCCTGGGGCTTGGAGATGAAAGGGGAGGCAAAAGAAGGCTGGTGGCTCTGTGCCTCCGGCACCATCTTGTCTGATGTGTTTTCCAGTTTGGCTGTCGTCTTCCAAATGGGGTCCTGCCTGTGAGTCACACTGACACTGCTCAGGCTTTGTCTTCATCGCTTTTCTTCCTTTGCTATTGTTAGAATTCACATACCATGAAGTTTACACTTTTAAAATGCAGTTTAGTGGTTTGTCGTGTATTCATAAGGTTGTGCATCTATCAACACGACATAATTCCAGGTTGTTTCATCACCTTGAAAAGAAGCCTTGTACCTGTTGGCAGTTCCTCTCCTATCCCTCAACACCCCTTGATCACTCCTATTTTGCTTTGTTTCTATGAATTTGCCTATTCCTAGACATTGTACATAAATAGAATCCCCAAATGTGTGGTGCTCTGTGTCTAGCTTCTTTCTCTTAGGTGAACTTTGAAAATATATTGCCATGTTGTAATGTGTATTAATACTCTATTCTTTCTTTAAAAATTTTGTCTCAATTTTGATAAAAATGTGCAAACCTAAAATTCATCGTTTTGATTATGTTCAGGTATGCAATCCAGTGGTATTGAGCACATTCAGTATTGTGAAACTGTCATTACCACTGCCCATTTCTGGAACTTTTCATTATCCCAAACATTGTTTAGCTATTAAACAGTAACTCTCCATTCTCCCCCTCCTCCAGCCCCAGTAATCTTTATTTCTACTTCATGCTTCTCTGAATTTGTCTCTCATGGGTACTCATATAAGTGGAATCCTACAATATTTGTCCTTTTGTGATTGGCTTCTTTCACTTGGCATAGTATTTTCAAGGGTCATCCATGTTCTAGCATATACCAAATTTCATTCGTTTTAAGGTTGAACGATATAGTGTGTGGATTTAACTGGGTTTTGTTCATTCATCGGTTGGTGGACACTTGGGTTGTTGTTTCCTCTTTTTGGCTACTGTGAATAGTGTTGCTTTTACATTGGTGTACAAGTTCTTGTGTAGAGCGAAGTTTTCATTTTTCTTGGGTTTGTGCCTAGGAGTGCAAGTGCTGGCTCATGTAGTAACTCCCTTGGTTAACTTTTTGAAATACTGCCAAACTATTTTCCATAGTGGCTGCAACATTTCACATTCCCACCAACAATACAAGGGTTCCGGTTACTCTGCGTCCTCACCAATGCTTATTTTCCATCTTTCAAATTATAGGCATCCTAGTGGGTGTGGAGTGGTATCTCATGATTTTGACTGCACTTCCTGATAACTAAAAAGATGTCGCCCATCTTTTTATGTGTTTATTGGCTATTTGTAGGTCGTATTTGGAGAAATGTCAGTTCATATTCTTTGTCCATTTTTTTTTTTTAACGTTTGTTTATTTTTGAGAGACAGAGACAGAGTGTGAGCAGGGAAGGGGGCAGGAGAGAGGGAGATACAGAATCCAAAGCAGGCTCCAGACTCTGAGCTGTTGGTTCAGAGCCTGACACGGGGCTTGAACTCCCAAACCATGAGATCATGACCTGAGCTGAAGTCAGACGCTTAACCAACTGAGCCACCCAGGCGCCCCTTCTTTGCCCATTTTTAATTGGATTTTCTTCTTATACTTATAAAAGTTATTTATATTGTCTGGGTAGTAGGTTCTTCTTAAATATGATTTACAGATATTTTCTCCGATTCTGTGAGTTGTCATTTCACATTCTTTTTCTTTTCAGGAAGGTACAAGTGTCTTTTCATTCAAAAATACAAAATCATCTATAGGCATACACAGCGACATCAGTAAGCCAGTGTGTTATTAGTTTAAACCAGTAAATGATGGTTATAGTGACTTTTTTCAGTCATTTTCTTTGTTTTCTTGATAATATCCTTTGAAACACAAAAGTTTTTAAACTTGAAGTCCAGCTTATCTTTTTTACGTGTGTGATTTGTGCTTTGCATGTCATGTCTAAGAAACCATTATCCAAAGTCAGAAAGATTTATATCTGTTTTCTTCTGAGAGTCTTACAGTTTAACTCCTCCATTTAGGTGTATCATCCATTTTGTTAGCATTTGTATATGTGTGAAGTGGAAATCCAACCTCACTCTTTTGCATATTGACAACCAGTTGTCCCAGCACCATTTGTTGAAAAGACTACTCTTTCCTCGTTGAATGGGGCTGGTACCCTTGTTGAAAATCCATTGACTCTACACAAGTGTAGGTTTGTTTCTGGACTCTCAATCTACGTTCTCCATTCTATTCTCTTGATCTGTGTGTGTCCAAACCACTCTGGCTTGCTTACTGTAGCTTTGTAATAAGCTTTGAAATTGAAAGTGTGAGTCTTCCATTTTTATTCTTGTTTTAAGTATTGTTTTGGCTACTTGACATCCCTTGAATTCCATGCAAACTTTCAGATCAGGTTGACCATTTCTGCAAAGACTGTTGAAATTTGGTAGTGGTTGCTTTGAATTTATGTATCAACCTTGGGAGTATTGCCTTCCTATTAAGTCTTATGATCCATGGACAGGGAATGTATTTCCATTTAGGCCTTTAGTTTTTTCTTTAAAAAAAATTTTTTTTAACGTTTATTTATTTTTGAGAGAGACAAAGCATGAACGGGGGAGGGTCAGAGAGAGGGAGACACAGAATCTGAAACAGGCTCCAGGCTCTGAACTGTCAGCACAGAGCCTGACGCAGAACTCGAACTCACGGACCGCGAGATCATGACCTGAGCCGAAGTCGGCCGCTTAACTGACTGAGCCACCCAGGCGCCCCAGGCCTTTAGTTTTTTCAACAGTGTTTTGTAGTTTCCAATATACAGTTCTTGCGTTTTAAAACTTTATCGTGACTTCATTTTGATGCTATTGTAAATGGAGTTGTCGTCCTCATTTTTGGATTGTTTATTGTTGGAGTATAGACTTACAGCTAACTCTCCTGTGTTGATCTTGAACTCATTTTTTTTTTTTTTAGCTCGAATACATTTTTTTTTCTGGATTCTTAGGGCTTTTAATAGCAAGATTACATACCTCCTCTTGACTACCTATTTTCCTTGTCCACAGGCCTTGCTGCTGCTTCACCGGCGATCAGCACCCCCTGAAGAGCAGCACCTGGTGGAAGCAGCCAAGCTTCTTGTCCTCCTTAACCTGTCCTTTACATACCTGAAGCTGGAGCGGCCCGCCACAGCCCTGCGTTATGGAGAACAGGCTCTGATCATTGACGGGAAGAATGCCAAGGCCCTCTTCCGGTGCGGACAGGTGTGTTGGAGGGCAGGGACTGGGGAACGAATGCCCAAGAAAAGGTAGTGGTGATGTTCAACTTGGGCCCTAGAAAAACACGGTCTTTCCTAACCAAGTGTGTTTTTAAAACTCCATCCTTTGGGGCGCCTGGGTGGTGCAGTCGGTTAAGCATCCGACTTCAGCCAGGTCACGATCTTGCGGTCCGTGAGTTCGAGCCCCGCGTCGGGCTCTGGGCTGATGGCTCAGAGCCTGGGGCCTGCTTCCGATTCTGTGTCTCCCTCTCTCTCTGCCCCTCCCCCGTTCATGCTCTGTCTCTCTCTGTCCCAAAAATAAATAAACGTTGAAAAAAAAAAATTTTTAAAAAACTCCATCCTTTGACAGGCCTGTCTTATCATGACTGAGTATCAGAAGGCTCGAGATTTTCTAGTCCGAGCCCAGAAGGAACAGCCCTTCAATCATGACATCAATAACGAGCTGAAGAAACTGGCCAGGTGAGACCTCTGTTTGCGGGAGTGCGAACCAAAGAGAGAGAGATGAGCCTTGGGGCTGCGGTTCATGTCTGTCCACCTGGCGAAGGACTGTTTGGCAATGTTGTGTGGCGCGTGTTACAAGGCAGTGCCCCCTAGAGCTGGCTTTAAGAAGTACTAAACCAACAGCTCCCACTGAGAAGCCTGGGACAAACTTCAAAACTGCAAATCCGGATCCTATCCCATCTCCCTATTCCCCACCCCTTGCCCCCAAAGTGAGCACTCTATAACAGGCGGGCCAGTGTAATTTTTTGAAAAGGTCTTGGGGCGCCTGGGTGGCGCAGTCGGTTAAGTGTCCGACTTCAACCAGGTCACGATCTCGCGGTCCGTGAGTTCGAGCCCCGAGTCGGGCTCTGGGCTGATGGCTCAGAGCCTGGAGCCTGTTTCCTATTCTGTGTCTTCCTCTCTCTCTGCCCCTCCCCCGTTCATGCTCTGTCTCTCTCTGTCCCAAAAATAAATAAACGTTGAAAAAAAAAATTTAAAAAAAAAAAATAAAAAAAATAAAAAAAATGAAAAGGTCTTGTTCTTCAGATACTTTCCCCTACTTGCCACAACTGAAAACCACTGTTCTTAACAGAATGCAGAAATGTGTCTTGTAGATCCTGGTTTGATCTGCAGTGGATCTTTCAGGTCTAATTCATACCCAGAGGGTGACTTTTTGTTATCCAAGTAATACCAGTACCAGTCTTTCAGTAGTGTAGCTTTTTGTGATTACAGAAGTTACTTTCAAAGTTTTCTACTTTGACTATATCAGCATATAAATAAAAGTTGTCCATAATAATCTGTCCAGTTTCTTAGGTATTATTTTTTTGTTCTTCTCTACTGGTAAGATTCTCTACTCCTGTTGACATCAAACATTTAATCTGGATTGCTAGTTGAAGCCCCTTGATGTTAAAAAAAAAAAAAAAATCCTGTGTGCACCCCTTACACTTGAATCCATTTGTTGTATTTCAGACCTTTTAAGACTGTCCAGAAATCTCTTTTCTGATTGTTTTTAAACTGAAATATTTATTACGTAATTAGACTAAGTTCTACACCCAACATGGGACTTGAACTTACAACCCAGAGATCAGGAGTCACATGTTCTACTGACTGAGCCAGCCAGGCACCCCTCTTCTCTGGTTTTTAAAAGTATCCTGTCCCACCTAGGTGCCAAAAATAATAAGTGTATCCTTTGAAGATACTTACAAGTCCGATGTAGAAATTTTGGAATCTGACCATTATTTAGCAAAGAAATCTCAAGATAAATCAGAGGTCACCGAGTATGAGGCCATTTGGGAAGACTCAGCCTGGCAGCCCTTACAGTGGCTCCAGCCTTTAAGGTTGTCATCTTCTCAGATTGTGGGCTTCAGGTTGTCCATGTGCTTCTTAAACAGCCCTTCCCTGGGAGCCTCTCCTGGTTCCCCTACCCGTCCGGCTTCCATCACCTCCAGATTCAGTTCAGGGCATGCTGAATTTTCAATGTTTCTGGACCTGAGTGGAGTATTCTAGCCACCAGATGTCACCTCCTACAAAGACAGACTTTCTCTAATGTGTATTTTTGTCTCCAGCTATTACAGGGACTACACAGATAAAGAGAAAGAAATGTGTCACCGAATGTTCGCTGCTTATGATAATGGCTCTACAGTAGGAGAAAATTGAAGGTAATCAAAGGGCTGAAGCATGCAAGGCTTCAGGATTTTGTCCAGTATATGGAAGGATGGTTGTTCTCCTCAACCCACTAGTGAATAGTGGCTGTCTACAAGTGAGTATAGATGGGAGGGGTAGAAAGTTCTGTGGGAAGCTAATGGCACAGTGACTGTGTAGAGTGCACATACCATGGGCCTTCTCATGAAGATGATCATGGTGAAGATTGGAAAGTTCCAGAGCTGGAGATTCAATTTATAGGTGGAGGCGGTCTTAAGCCTTAAAATTAAAAATTTTTTCCATGTTTTATGTTAACCTTTCCCTCCCAGTAGCTCGGAACATGAAACTGTTGAGTATAGTCATTAATGTGATGGTTTATCTGGGCTTTGCAATGAAGAGTAATGCCTTTCTTAATCTGTTTTTTCCTGGAAGCCTCCAGCATCACTTTATGTCTAACACATTGTTAAGACAAAATCCAGATGTTAGGCAGTAGGGATGAGCTGTGACTCTTAAGTTCTGCTTACTGTCAGTTGGAGAGATTTGAAGGTGTTGGAACCACCAGGGATCACAACCTAACTTTCCTGCTGCAGCAGATGCCTTGTGATTTAGCAGGCACAGGGTTAAGGTTCCCCTGTGAGTTCATGAGATAATTCTCTAGTCTGGTTTACTATTACTTAAGAAAATTAATGGAAACAAAATCACCTGCCTTAAACACCTGCTTTGCTGGGTAGATAACTCAGCTCTCTTGAGAGAAGTTAAACAAGGAGCAACAAGAAAACAGCTGCCGAATGGGCTCATGGTAATAAATCTCTCCTTTGTTGCTACCTACATCTCTCTACAAAAGAGATTGGAGAGAAGAAGGCAGTGAAAAGGCCTATTCATCCCAGACATTTTCGCAAGTGATCTAAAAGCTGTTGTTCTCTGCCCTGTCAAAAACAACCAGTCGGTATCAGAAGTAAATGTTGCCTTTATCACAAGCTCTGACCCAGTGACCCTGGCCTTTGGGTCTTTCGGGGACATTGAAGTATTAGTGGGTTTTCTGAACTGAGACGTGAGCCAGAATACTTCTCCTATTTGGCTACTGTTAATGTCCAGCAGGAAGAGAGGTTTGCTGGCTTTTTGCCAGACGTTTTGGACTGTCGTGTCATCTGGCATGTCGTACCATTTAGTGGAGACCCAGTCCTTCCAGGGTCTGTCCTGGAAACAGATCTTGGAAAATCCAGCAGGGCAGCTCCTCATCGTTGCCTCTAACCCCCCAGCTTTCTCCGTCTCGAAGGTGTTTTGGACCTGATGAGTTTTTAGATGGTTTCCCAGATATTCCTAAGTTTTGGGTGTTTTGTCAAATTAGGAATGACTGTGTTTGAGTCTAAAATGGCCATTATTGGGAGGCCTGGGTGGCTCAGTCAGTTAGGCATCGGACTTCAGCTCAGGTCACGATGTCACAGTTCGTGGGTTCGAGCCCAGGGTAGGGCTCTGTGCTGACAGCTCAGGGCCTAGAGCCCGCAAAATGGCTATTCTTGTCTTACTGCCACTACTGTTGAGATTGTGACATATTTTGGCTTTTCGGTCTTCAGTGTTCTATCACTTAACAAGTTTTAAGATTCTTTCGACAACCTAGTTTTGACACAATTGGTACTTGTTTTCCAAAATGTTAAATACTAGTGACCTGTCTGCATCTTGTCTTATAAGATGTTGGTCCTCCTGGTGGAATGAGTGTTCTCTTAATTACAGTCTCGAAGTTTCCACTTATAACAGACTACATTTTTGGAGATCAGAGACCGTGTGTTTTCTGTCTTTGTATTTTCTAGTGTCTGGAAGCTTGCCCAGCACATAATTGGCACTCAGTAAATGTTGGTCGGATCAAGTGTAAAATAGCCGAAATGCTAAACCAGCCTTTTTGAAACCATATCCTCCAAGCTGGCTCTTGTATTGGCTGTCAGGACCCTCATTATTGCCAGTGACAGAAACCTGTCTTCAACGAGCATCAGCTAAAAAAGATTTGCTGAAGGGATTTGGGGCACTCACAGAATCGGAGTTGAACAGCCAGTACTTGAGCAGGTGGACACCTGCGGTTCTGAAGGCCTCGACAACTTTGTCTCCTCTGCTTCATGCTCTCCTACTGTAGAGTGCCCAAGTGTCCTTTCGCAGCCTTTCTATTTGAGAGCAGGCTCTTCCCTACCCCTACACCTTCCTCTTCTTCCTATACCAGCCAGGGCTCCAGCTTGAAAACTCCTGAAGCAGGACTCTGGCCTGTTACCGTGTGTTGAGTGGCTCCCTTCTTAGCGCTGCATAGTAGGGCGGGGGAGCAATGACTGAAGCAAGAAAGCCACTTGTCTCAGAACACAAAGGGGAGGAAGGGGAGGGGCAGATTCGAGGGAAGATGCCCATCAAGGGTATTTAGCTGTTGCAGCTCTCACTGTTCTGCGGAGTGTGACTTCTGTCTCACTCTAGCGGAGGCAGCGGGTTGAACGAGGCATCTCTTTGCAGCTGCTGCTCTGCTGGCATCTCCGCGGTGCAAAGGAGCAACACGGCATTGCCATCGCGGCACCCCTTTTCCTCTGGGTGGATCTCCAGAGGGTATGTCGACCACACACGTACTTCTGGATGGGCGTATTCTTGGGGTGATCTAAGAGGTCAAGATGGAAGTCAACCTTTCGACTCCTGCACTTTGGAAGGCCTGAAGGTTTATAGCAAACCCCGAGCTGGTGTAGGATAAGCTGTTTTGAAGCTGCAAACAAACCTGTGGTTTGCAGTGCAGTGGATGCAGTGTTCCTGCACGTGTACTTAACGGTGTTCAGACTTTGACAACTAGACGTTTCCTAGCTACCTACTTGGTGGAGACCTCCCATAGCTCCCTCCCGAGTACTAGTGGTTTCACTGGGGCCACCAGAGGGCTTTCATAACAGGTGCCGACCCAGTTGGAAATACTTGGGGTCGTGTTCTAACCTTTTTCCTAGTTCTGTTTCTGTGCCTTGTGTTGCTCTCTTCAGTTAGAGCTTGAGTGTGTCCTTCTTGTCCTGACACACTAGCAGCATCTGAGACCGTTGCCGTACTTCTATCGTGTCTGGAAAAGAGATGTAAAGTGAGCAACGTAGCTATCTTCAGCTGTTTAAATGGTTGACCTAAAATAGGTGAATTCAGGGGTGCCTGGGTGGCTCAGTGGTGTGTTCATTTCCTTATTTCGGCCCAGGTCATGATCGCAGGGTCACGGGATCGGACCCAGCGTAAGATTCCACACAGAGCACCCCCCAGATTCCCTCCCTCCCTCTATCTCTGCCCCTCCCCCCTCCCTTGTGCTCTGTCTCTCTCAAAATAAATATTGTTTAAAAAATAGGTGAATTTAGGGACAGTATCACCTATGCTCCCTTTGTGTGATAAGAATATTACTAACTGAAAACCCAATGTAGTGTGTGTGTGTGTGTGTGTGTGTGTGTGTGTGTGTTTTAAGAGCTTTTGTTTTCCCTACAATTTCTAAATGCCTTTGTTTTTGTTTGTTGAACTGTTTGCCTTTATCCTTACCTCTTTAAAACTCTGGTACCAGGGGTGCCTGGTCAGTTAACTTAGTTAAGTGTCTGACTCTTGATTTTTGGCTCATGTCGTGATCTCATGGTTTGTGAGATTGAGCCTCTCATTGGGCTGTGTGCTGAGAGCTCAGAGCCTGCTTGGGATTCTCTCTTTGACCCTCCCCCACTTGTGCATGTGTTCTCTCTCAAAAAATAAACTTTAAAAATCCTACATATTAAAACTCTGTGATACCATTTAGTCTGGGACTTCCCTTTCTTCTCAGGGACCTCCCTCTTAGAAATCTCCCATTTTGTGTACCAATCCGTTGAGAATGTTCCATAGGCCTGATGCATAACTGCCATTCTGAGATTTCTTTTATCTGCTGGGCTGAATCCACTATTTACTGGCTCTCTTTTCTTGGTTTACTTCCTTGTGTGGATATTCTCAAATAACATCCAAAAATTGGATGTATAATAGATAAATTTTTCCACTCCTTCTGTGTCCAGTTCACACTTGATTACACACTTTATAGCTTGGTATAGATTTTAGAACGAAAAGAATCCCCTGCCTAGTTAGAACCTATCCCCCATTTCAAAGCTCCCTTCCTCATTAGAAACGAGCCCCCTGTTAGGACTTGCCTCCCACAGTAACTATCCCCACCCTCAGACCCCACTTACAAGATCTCCACTCTAAGACTGTGCATCCCTCCCGACTTAGCCCTCACAGCTTTCCCCTCAGGCACCTCCACCCCCAATGCCACTCCTGTCAGTAGTCCTGCCCCTTCTCCGAGCTCCTCCTCCTCAACTCCAGATGCTGGTAAAAATGTATCTCTTTATTTATAACTCCTCTAAAATTTCAGTGTGTGTCCAGGTGCCCCCAGATGCTCAAGTCCTTCACATAGGTACCTTAATTCTAGAGGTTCATGTTCTTGAGAGCTAAGAAATTCTTCTATATTTCCTTAATGACATTTCCCCCCTTCTTTTTCCCTCTCTTCTTGTTCTAGGACTCCTGTTGGTTGGATGTTAGACCTTCTGCAGGGATCCTCTATATCCTTTATGTTTCTTTACATTTTTTAAAATATTTATTTTTGAGAGAGAGTACAAGCAGGGAAGGGGCAGAGAGAGAGAGAGAGACACGGAGACACAGAATCTGAAGCAGGCTTCACACCCTGAGCTATGAGCACAGAACCCAATGAGAGACCATGGAACTCCCAAACCATGAGGTCATGACCTGAGCCCAAGTCGGACATTTATTTAACTGACTGAGCCACCCATAAACCTTTACGTTTCTGTAAAATTGTCTCTCTTAACTCCCTCACTGCCCTGCCTCCTGCCAGGAAACATACCTCATTTCCAACTCTCTCCTGTTGGCTTTTTTTCATTTCAGCAAATATTTGAAACCACGAGATCTTTTCAGATTTCCCTCTTTTATAGTTTCCCTCTCTCTCCACCTTTGTATTATGAAATATCTCAAACTTAGACAAGTAGAATAATAGGATTTCCCCCATGTATGTATTCAGCATTCAGGTTTAATAGTATCAACATAGAACCAGTGTTTCCATCTGTGACCCCACCCATTTCTTCCCCACCCCTAGCACTGTCGGGGTAATTTGAAGTGGATCCTAATAATACTGTCATTTCATCCACAAGGATTTCCCATTTCCTTATGTACCTCTAAAAAATAAGGACCATTCTTGCACATTTTCTTTTGTTCTCTGAAATGTTTATTTTTCTGCTTACTTGCTTTCATCTTTCTCTTTTCCATGTTTCATGTTGCAGACTTTCCACAGTTGTTTTTTTGGTTGCCTGTTCACACTTTAGAACGTAGCAATAGGAAAATTGATCAGGAGTTCTGTTAGGGGAGCCTGGCTAGCTCAGTTAGTTAAGTGTCAGACTCACGTTTTCAGCTCAGGTCATGATCTCATGGTTTGTGAGTTTGAGCCCCGCGTCGGGCTCTGTGCTGATGCACAGAGCCTGCTTGGGATTTTCTCTCTCCTTCTCTCTCTGCCCCTCCTCCACTCATGTTGTCTCTGTCTCTCTCAAGATAAATAAATAAACTTAAAATAAAAAACTTCTGTAAACCCGGGCAGGATATCCACTCACTCACTCTTAAGGCTGAGCAGGTGGGAACCAATCAAAATGCTTTGAGATCCTTAAATACCAGAAGGAAGGGGACTTGCACTGGGCCCCAGCTCTTAACAATAGTTTCCCCCCAAATTTTTTCCTCAGGTGGATTTTTCTGGCTGAAACAGTGGACACAAGTGCTACATTATCTTAACTGTACATCGCCAATTTCTAGTGAAGTTGAGCGGCTTTTTGTGTTTTTAATTGGCTCTCTCTACTGTTAAAGCAACTTGCCTCTTGATCTCCTTTGCCTGCTCTCGTTTTGGGTCTTTATATTTGTAAAAACCCTTTTTTATGTGAAGGATGTTAATTAAATGTTATGTAATTTGGAATATTCTCCTAGCTGTTTTGCCTATTGATATAGTTACACATGTCACTGTTTCTGTATGGCTTTTGGAATTCACGTTATGCTTCTGTCTGACCTATGGGAGTAAGGCCGAGCTCCGTAATGAGCTAGCAGGAGTGCCCCAAGTGAAGGGTTTTCAACAGTTCTTCCTGGAGTCCGAGCACTATTGTAGGTCTGTTCTCAAACCCATTCATCTTTCCGACATTCCTGAGGGAGAAATGATTGTTTCCACTTTACAGATTGGGAAAGGCATGAAGCTCAGAGAATTAGACCCTTTCCCTGTGGAGGTCTTTGTGCTTATGAATAAACAACTCTGACCATTTTCATTGGATTTGAAATCTAAACCCCAGATGATATCTGAAGCTTTAAATATATTCAGCAGCTCTCTTCAGTTGGAGTGTTACCACCAGGTGCCCATGGATTTTTCTCCCTCACTTAGATGTTTAAGAATTTCTTCCTTTTTTTCCTGCTTTCCATACTTAAGCTGAAGCCTTTGAGCTGTAGAATTAAGAGGATTGAGCCATGTTGTGTGGCCAGCCTCAGGGAAAGAGTATCTTAACAGACTTAAAAAGAAAAAAAAAGAAGAAGAATGTTTTCTGGGAAGCCAGAGCAGCTCCCAGGAGGCTCAGGTGGAAATAAAGGCCATGCTGCAAAGAATACATTCCTGTTCGCTGAAATTCTGAGATTTCGTCCTGCTTCAGAGAGTTGGCCTGAAGTGAGCACTAAAGCAGCAGGCCCCACAGAGCTTGGTGCCACCACAGAAGCTAGAGATGTCCTCTGGGGTCAGGGGTTCCCTCGTTCCAAAATAGCCTTCCTGTGTCCGGCCGGGCTAGTCCGTTGCCAGGAAACCCTAGGAGCAAATCATCTTTTCCCCGTATCCAGTATGTGACTGGATCTAGATGGGGAATCTCTTTGATCCCCCTCTTCCCAAAGAGATTAAGAAGAAACTCACAAATCGACGCTTGAGTCTATAAGGATGTTTCATGCCTCCAGTTAGACTCGTCTGAGTCCTGAACAAATAACTCATTTAAAGGTATTTTTGTAATTTTATATATTATTATTCTGACTTTATTCCTCTGAGTCTCCACTTTTTTTTTTTTCCTCTGAATCTCCAACTTTTTTTTCTCTCTCCTCAACATGTAGTTGTATTTTCCCCAGGGTAACTGGGCCAGGCAGGCGCTCCCTTGTTGTCAGATGAGGGCCCTGTCGGTTTTTCAGGCAAACTGTTAGACACAGTCCCTTGATCTTTTGAATATCTGTGAAATGCCTTTTCTCCCAGCTCAGGAGGTATCACTGAAGTCATCCCTTTGTTGTGTGACTATAAATAACTCCACTCAGGTTGGCACCTTTTCATTCTACCCCTGCCTGGGAAAGCATTTCCCCTGGCAGAGTTTCTTTGGCCCCTTCACTCCTCTTCACATCCTCTCTTGGCACCTGTGATGGGCCTGAAACCTGCTTCCTCCTAAGGTTTACTTCAGTCCATTCTGTGCTCTCTGTGCATGAGGTATCAGTGAGGGCTATTTAATTAAATTGCAAGAGATCACTAGGTTCCTTTTTCTAATTTTCAAAATCTGCAATTGTGGAAGTGCCCTTTACCATTCACTGCAGGGTTGATAAATGGGAAATTGGGCTTCTCCGTCTTCACTCCCTTGCTGTGACTGTAGCAAAGTCCTCGAACCCCTCTGGGCTTCGATCACACCATGTGTAGGATGAAGTGATCGGATCTGTAGGGTCACTGTGTATTTCCTGAGGTTCTGTCAGATGTTGGCTTAGTCCGTTTTAATTTCTTGGGTTCCTAACCCGGTTCATAAACCCTGCCTCCAGGCATATGTAATCCCAGACACCGATCTAGGTGAACAAGGGTACAGGCGCACATAATGAACGGAGAGAGGCTAAGCGATAAGGAATGAACATCAAGTGTCTTAGTGTCTTGGGACACCTGAGGGAGAAGACAGTCTTAGCTGGTTTTCCTGGCTGCCCTCCTCAGGGTTTTGCAGAGAAGCTAGAAACATGGGGGTGAAGCTGACAGGAACTGGGATGAGCCCCAAAGTTTCAAGAATCCAGTGAACAGTTTTCAAATCTAATAGACAAAGGGAGGGAGCTATGAGCAAAGATCACCTCTAGCACAGAGGACACAGTCTGCCCTGTTGTGACCACACCCACAACGGTCATTTTCACACTCGAAACCAGAAAGGCTGTGAGAGACAGATGCAGGCATTTTCTCTACAATTCTTGTTGGCATCCTGATCTATCATAGGGCTTGTTTGTGGTTTTCTTTTTTGGGGCAGGGGGTAGGTGAGTTTATTGTGATATCCATGAGGATAGAGCAAATTCCTCTGTACTCCTATTGCCACTAGAACAAATGGCCCGTAGAGGCTGCTTGCATTCCTTGGCTAGTGGCCCCTTTCTTCATCTTCAAAGCCGTCAACATAGCATCTTCAGTCTCCCCCTGCCATGAATCTCTCTCTCTCTATCCTTCCCTCCTCTCTTCTTCTGTCCTGTTCTCTTCTCTTTTTCTGACCCTCCTGCCTCTTCCTGCCTCCTCCTTGCAAAGAAGAATCCTTCTGAATGTGCTGGGCCCACCCAAGTAATCCAGGTTAATCTCCCATCTCAAGATCCTTAATTTAATGGTCAAGTTCTCCTTGCCACTCTAATGGTAGCATACATACATAGTGTGAGGTTCCAGATGTTAAGACATGGACGTCTTTGGGGGATGCATTTATAACAACAACTGCTGGGAAACCACACATCTCTTTAAGATAACTCACAATCCTACATCCTAAATGTTCTGCATTTAATCCTTGTATCCCAAATAAGGTCACCGTAACAGCCTTCTTTGGAATCTTTCCTCTCTCGTAGTAATCCCTTCTGGTGGCTGGGGGAATAATGGAGATCAGGGGGAAACCCTGGGACCAGGAGACTGCCACAGCCAACCTCACAGCTAGCAGATGAGGGCCTGAATGCAGATACGGGGTGAGTGGAGAGAGAAGAAATTCAGGGACTGCTTTTGGTGGCAAGAATCACAGTTTGGTATTGCAGCAGGGGAAGGAATCAAGAATGATCCCCAGATTTCCAGCTCCAATAACTGGGTCTGTGGAGGGGTTAGCAACTGAAGGAGTTTTAAGATGGGGATCTTTTGTCTGGGACTTGAGGAATTTGAGGTGACTACAGGACATGTAGGTGGGGGTGGCTAGCAGACAGCTGGAGGGCTGGAGAGCAGGTGGCAGCCACAAGTATCTGCAGGGCAGTATGCCCAGGAATGGGAATGAGGTCACCCAGGAGGAGGGGTAGAAAGAGGAAGGAAGGCCAGGGTTGGACCCCGGAATACCAGCTTTGAGCTGAGAAAAGAGGACAGAAAGCAGGAGGAGAACGAGCCACTGTGAAAACAGCAAAGTAGAACAGAAGGTTTAGTCAGGAGTCTATGGTGGGCATCATGGCATCCACGAACCCCCGAATAGCTGTGTGTATCCCCAGAATCCATGCCTGCCATCACTTCTCAGAGGGCCTCTGACTCCAGAAAAGGTGCAGACCGACTAGGGGCTCGGATTTCAAAGAGTAACCAGCAGGGTCAAATCTAGCAGCACAGAGGACTCAAAAGACCAGGACTGAAAAATGTTCATTGGATTTGCCAGTGGCAACTTACGGTGACCCGGGCAGCAGTGGAGAAGTGGGAACAAAGGGCAAGAGCACTGTGGGTGTGGAGTGAGCAGGAGTGAGAGGGTAGAGTGTGAGCACAGCTTCCAGAGCTTCTGGTTCCACAGGGCAGTGGGGCCTGAGAATTTAGGGTTCTAACATTCCCAGGTCATGTGGATGCAGCTGGTCTGTGGTCCATGGCAGTGCAGGCCTTTTCTCCAGACCTTTTTGTGTGAGGAGAGGGGTTGGATGGTACTAGAAACCTCACATGTTAAATGATATAAACCTTATTTTGAAACAAAGGTAGCAGTTGGGTGGCACTTTTTACCCCTTGGACCACATGCCCTGCTGCTTCCACCTTTGCACCGTGGAGGTTGATGGCCATAAGCTCTGACAGTTGTCATCGGAAGTGCAGCAGGGCTATGCTGTGGGTCCTGGCCATCTCCACTGGACTGGGGCATGCTTGGTTCAGCTTAGCCTAGAAAGGGTGGGCTTGGAGGGACCACTCAGAGCTTGAAAGGGTTCCCAGCGGCAGGGAACACCACTGTATGGCCCCTGACTCAGGCCGGCACTAAGAAGTAGAGGAATGTGGCCCAGGGAAGGGGCAGATTGCTGAGCTGGAGGACCACCAGGGAGGCCAAGAGGCCAGCAATAGTAGGAGTCAGCATGGAGCCACAGAAGCAGGGGCAGTCGAAGGAGGGCCCAGCAGCGAGTGTCTGCTTTGAACAGCCGCTTGGCAGGGTGGCAGGAGCAGGAGTGGCAGATTGGAGGACCTTATAGGCCAGATCAGCACGTCACAAGAGTGTGAATGGGTTCTGGCTCCTTCTAAAATAATTCTCCCCACCATGGAATTACTTGAGATACCCAGGCTAGGTTCTTCCGATGGGCTGAGTAATGCTTTTGGAGAAAGAGAACCAGTTAAACAGCTTCCAGGAGGATCTGTGAATCTTCACCTTTACGTGCAATGTTTGTGCATTGGCTGGGATCTTGAAGAGGGATCCACAGCTTTCATCACTTTTTTCAACGACCCACCATTACAGGTGTATCTCACAGATGCCGCTCAAGGTGGGCTCTTCACTCTGGTTCCCTGAGTGGCACTAGACAGAAGTGCTGCCGGAGAGGGCAGGGAGACCGGGTGGGTCTGGCACCCGACGCTGTGGGAACCCTGCTCACCCTGCCCAGCCCAGGGCTTTGGACTCCCGCCTCCAGCCTCCACATCCTGGGTTCTGCAGCCTCCGGCTCGGGCTTCCAGGATTACATCACCTCCCAGGCTCCTCTGTTACACTTTCACACTCTTCTCTGGTTACTGCTCACTTTTGTGTGCAGCTATTGTAGACACCGATTGTATCCTCACTTGAGTCTCTCTTTCACATTGACTGCCTTTTCCCCAGGCCTGGCTCTGCGCTCCTCGGAAGCCGCTTGTTGAGTATGAATGTATTCAGCGGGCGTCTGCTTGCTGGAACGTGGTCTGGGTTCCCTGCCTAAGTGGGGCCGCTTTTGTCTTCGCAGGTCTCTGAGCTTATCTTTCTGTGAGCCCTGGAGACATGCTGACCTTTTCCTCTGACTGTGCCTCCGTGTGCTATGAGATTTGGTTTTGCAAAATGTGAACTTTTCTATTTTGGTATCTTTTTATTTGTGCTCAAGTGTTACTTTTTATTGGTTCCAGTGTGAAAATTCAACTGCCTGAACCTCCTAAAATCCCAGTGTCTGATCTTGGCGGTTCTCTCTACCATCCGTTCCTGGGAACGTGTTCACACTGAATGAATATTGATCACAGTATTTATGTCTGAAGTCACTGCACAGGATACGAACTAGATTGAGACGGGGTTTTGTTTTTTTTTTTTTAGTTGATTATTTTCAAGCTATAATAATAATAAAATGGAGATTTTCAAACCTATTTAAAGGTAGCAAGGATGGCGTGTCGACCTCCCCATGTGTGCATTACCCATCTGACCATGATCAGCATTCTGCGTGCTGCTTCCTCTACTCACCCCACCCATACTGAAAGCTGTGTGTCAGTAGTAAAATTTAAATTATGAAAATGCTACATGCTTATAGGCTTTTTTTTTTTAAAAAAAAAAAAAGGTTGAGAAGTAAAAGCTCTCAGTCCCCAAGCCCACACTCCAGAGGTAACCAGTGTTGACGTTTTATATGTGTCCTTCCTGAAGGTTTTTTGTGAATATTTGAGAATGTGGGTGTATATGCAGTGTTTCCCACAAATAGAATTATGTATTTTGTATTATGTAATATGCATTTAAATACATTTCAGGGGCCACCTGGCTGGCTCAGTCAGAAGAGCATGTTGCTGTTGAATGGAGTTGGGGGACAGGGAGTGAGACTACCTGTAAGAGGGGCCTCATCGGTTTGTCTTCACCTCCATTACTCTCATTTGTCTGTTTATGCTTCCCCTTGGCCAGCAAGTAATGTCTTGTTTCCTTCTAGTATTTTTATAGTTCTTTTTTTAGGTTTAGGGTTCTAAACTATTGGCAGTTTATTTCCATCCTTAATTTGAATTGGGGATATACATCTTTATTTTTTATTCAAATGTCTAAAGTAGTTTTCCTGGGGGGGCGGGGGGGAGTGGTGCCTGGGTAGCTCAGTCGGTTGTGTCTGACTCTTGGTTTTGGCTCAGGTCAAGATCTCACAGTTCTTGGGTTTGAGCCCCGCATAGGCTTTGTGCTAACAGTGCAGAGCCTGCTTGGGCTTCTCTCTCTCCCTTTCTCTGCCCCTCCCCCACTCGTGCTGTCTCTCTCTCACAATAATAAATAAATAACAGATAGTTTTCCCAGCAAGCCTGGCCAGCTTAGTCAGAGGAGCAAGCGACTCCTGGTCGTCATGAGTTTGAGCCCCACGTTGGGTGTAGAGTTTACTTAAAAATAAAATCTTTAAAAAACAGTAATAAATAGTTGTACCCAAATTTCTGTTTATGGACTCATAATACCCAGAACAAAGGGTTCACATCTATACAGGGTAAATTAACTGCTTCTTACACTTTAATGGTAGACTGACTCTTCATGTTTGTACAACAAATGGTAGCATTCATAGTGGAATGACTAAATCATGCTCCATGGATGCTCTGGTGGGTTTCCCTCTCCCCTTACTGATTCTGGGGCTTGAGCTCTGTCTTGTTTCATCAGTAGATTCTGAAGTCCTGTTAGGCCTCAAGCTGGACAGCAGTTGCAGGTGATCAGAGGTGATGTCAGATTGGTTTTGGCCCCACAGCTAGACATTTCTCGGTGTGATTGCATCAGAGGTCCTCATGAGATTACTGCCAGCCTATTGTTTCTTCATAACTTCGCTTGGGTTTGGACAGGAAAGTGCTTTTGATGTTTCTGCCCTCACGCATCCTGTGTGGTCCCACCCCATCCCTCCCTTGTCTCGATGCCCGGCACGGTGCAGCAAACGCCTCCTACCTCTGGGGCTGTAGAGAAGGGGCCTCATTCTAATCAGGCATGTGTGTGGACTATTGACTGGAGCCCACACGTGGCCTGTCCAGTGTGACAACCTTAGAGTGGTTGCTCTGGTGTGGCAGCTTGGGTTTGTGGAGGAATACATGGGGATACATGTTGGGCCGCACAGCGCTGCCCAACGGAAGAGTGAAGCTGCCAGTCTCTGAAGGCCTGGACCCGCTTTGCAGCTCCCACCTCAGTGTGCTGGGCAGAGCAGCCTGAGAGCCTAGGTTAGAGAGCCTTGCTCTCCCCATGCAGTTCTCATGTCCCTTCAATCTCTTCCCCACAGGGCAGCCACAACAGTCCCTCTTTTCTTAAAAAGCTTCTCCAGGGGCACCTGGGTGGCTCGCTTGGTTAGGCATCTGACCCTTGATTTCAGCTCAGGGCATGATCTCACAGTTCATGAGTTTGAGCCCTACATCAAGCTCTGTGCTGACAGCATGGAGCCTGCTTGGGATTCTCTCTCTGTGTCTCTCTCTGTGCCTTCCCCTCTTGGGTGTATGCTCGCTCACTTTTAAAAATAAATAGGGGCGCCTGGGTGGCTCAGTTGGTTAAGGGTCTGACTTCAGCTCAGGTCATGATCTCACAGTTCATGGCCATGTTTTACTGGTGCCATGTTTTTCTGTAATTTGGGATAAAGGTGGCCATCAAAGGCTTATAATGAGAAGAGTTCCACAGTATTTATAGGAACAAAAAGCGTTCTTCATAGATTTAAATGAGAGACAAGATGGACAACTGGAGGAGGAAGCATTGGCCTTCCCCTCCCTGCTCTGGGCTGCCGCTCCTGCACCAGGGGGAGCATCCCACGCGGGCTTCTTCTCCCCTCAGAAACTGCTGTCCTGCATGAAGGGAGTGGAGGCAGTATCCTTACTGGCACATCTGCTTGCCCCAGTGCTGGGAATGCACACCCAGCCTCCCAGCCCTCTGTGTACCCACATTCTGCAGCTCTGGGGCCAGTGTTTAGTGCCAGGGGATCAGGGAGGAGGGATGGTGGGCAAAGACTGCAGAACCATCAGTAGTTGTTATAATGGCATCTGTCACATGCCCTCCATCAGATAACTGTCACGATCGTACCAGCTTGGTGAAGTTCATATTATCGTGCACGGTCTATAGATGAGGAAACAGGAGCACAGAGCAGAAGTAGTGGCAGCCAGGAGTTGAACTGCAGTCTTCTGGTTCTGGATAAACCGCCACCCTGTCTCTTTGCACCAGTGTGGAGTGTGATGGCGGTTGTGCCATGGAGCTGCCTGGGAAACGTTTGTCCAGGCTCTTAGTGTGGTGACATCCTGGTGGCTCGTGCTGCCCAGTGTGTTTTACAGGTCTTTGGTGGTATCCCACTGAGAAGCAGCTGCTTCTATATTGGACTCTTCGGGGTGTTTTTCACATCTTTAAATGGCTAAGGAAGTGTCACTCCTTGTGGAACAGTTGAGAAACTCTAATGAATAAGGCTCTACCTGCATTCAAAAATTAGTGTTTTATTTTTGGGGCTTCATTTGAAAAATGAAGTTGAGCTGGATGAAGTGAGGGTCCTTTCTGTTCTGATTTTCTGAGACTGTCCTGTGTTCGTGATTTCGCCTTTCAGAGCCACCATGTTAATCGGTTACCGTTTCCCAGAGCCCATCCAGTAGGGGCTCTACAGCCATGCATCTGTTCCCCGACCCCGTCTAGTGTCGTCACCACAGACCTGGGACCGACCGGCTCTGGCTCCTTCTGATGGGTGGCTGTGACCGCCTGTGGCCCTTGCAGCTGAGGGCTCAGTGTGGGGCAACTGAGCCCTGTTGGGTTCCTAACTGCTGTGCCTGATTCCTAGGTTCTCCGACTAAACTTCAAACAAGAGGAGCCAGGCTGCTGGAGTTGTCCGTCGTCGTTGGGGGCGGGGGGCTTTTGGGAAAGAACTGCCCAGGGCAGACTGTGTTGCAGGGACCTGCTTGGAAGTCGGGGCAGGAATTCCCCAGCCCTGGGCCATTGCCTCATCTCTGCCTGGCACGGCCGAAGTGTGTTTTCACAGGTGCTGTTTTCTGTTTCATGTTTTCATACACGGAGTAGGGGGAAGTGCAGCTACTGACAAGCAGGAAAATGCTATTTTTTTTTTAAATTCAGTTTCTTTTTTTCTTTTTCTTTTTCTTTTTTTTTTTTTTTAATGGAATTAGTCCTTGGCTTTTCTCCCAGTCTCAGCCCCCCTTCCGGCTGTTAATGTCCCTGGGTAAATACAGATAGAGATTGCTTTGTGTATTTTATGGGGTTTTGTGTTTTAGAGAGAGAATTATGTTACACATGTTTTCGTTGTCAATAAATAAAACCTTTCCCTGTCCTGGCAAGATCCAGTATACATTGTGTGAATTCAACTAAATTTGTGAAGTCAGTAGGGGGGGTAGAGGGACCGCTGCTCGTTAAGACCAAGGGGATAGGCAAGAGCAGAACTGGGTCTCTTCTCCAGAGCACTTCTTCCTGACGTACCCAGGAATGAGATGCCCACGCATTGGGACGGGGGTTCCCTTGAAACCTCCCTTCTGTGGGGAGGTGCTGCTGTGGGACAAATCCAGTAGAAACGCTGGAGCCGGCTATCCCCCATTTGGTTCCCCCTGGGCTGGGGCCTGGCTCCCTGTGGGTGCTGAGGCGGGAGGTGCCCCGTCCGGGCTCTGGCCCTGAGCCCCGCAGGCCACCCCACAGCTTTGTCTCGGTCTTCACACGAATGCGCCGGGCCTTCCCACCACGGCCACGCTGCCCCTGGGTCCTTCTGTCAACCCTGTGCCCTCCCTCCTCACCCTTCCCGACCCTCATCTTCCTTCCTGGCCGACCTTCCTCAAGGGTGTTGTCTACACTGGCTTCACTCTTGCTGCCAGTTACTCCCCAGCCCACTGCCTTCCCGGTGTCTCACCCTGACCTGTGGGGCAGTCAGATCCAGCGGGCGTTTCCCTCTTAGGCTCTTCCCTGAATTTCCGAGCTGGAAGCTCTTGATTTCTTCCCAACCCTCGGGCAGCCCTTTGGTCTCACTCTTATTACCACGCCCCACCCCTCACTCTTCAGAATCACTCCCGGAATTTCACATGTGTAGTCCACACAGCCAACGGCCAAGGCCTCACAAGTGGCCCAGCCAGACCACAGGGCCGGACATGTTTCCTGACCCAAGAGGCACCTGGCCCGTGTCCCCACCCTCTGCAAAAAGCCAAGTCTTCCTGGGGCAGGCTGGGCCCTCCCACTGTGCCTGGGGAGAAAGGGTGCTGAGAGGCCTCCCTGGGTGACCCCTCTGGTAGCCTCAGAAGAACGGTTTTCTCGAGAAGCCGCGGAAACCTTGCCGATGGTTCCCAGATCAGCTCCAGACCTCATGACCGTGACCTGGGATCACCTGGAGTCAGACATCCCTCAACCCCTCCAGACCAAAACCACCCCTCTGCCCTGCACGAGCACCTCCCCCAGCCCTGCCTCCGCACCTGGCAAGGCCATCCACCCACCTGCGCTCTCCTCTTTGGCCTCCGGGGTGGCCGCACAGCCCCGCTGTCTTAAGTGCCACTCTGGTGTCTTCACTCCTCATTCTTCACCGACCTCCTCTCCCTCAGTTCTTGCCGCTTAACTCCTGTCCCAGCCTTGCCTGCACCCCCCACAGCGTGCGCACACACGTACGCACGTGTGTGGTGCACACAGCACCCTCGAGCGGTGGGAGCCGCCCCCTCACCGCCTGCTCCCCTCTCGGCCTCTTTCCCCAGCTTTTCCTTTTGGGATACTCGCTGAAAGCTTTAGCAGAGGAGTGGTCCCAGGTGGGTGTTTCAGGAAGGTCACTCTGGGCTGAAGCCTCTTGGGAAGACCGTTTGGAAGCACGACGAGTTGGAATACACACTCTTCGACCCGGCAGGTCCCACCTGTAATAAATCCTCTGTCCTTTGAGGCCACTTACGCTTGCAGACTAAAGGCGTCTCCTGTGCCACTGGTTGGGGCCGTGGCAAAACTGGAAGCAACCGGAAGTCCTTCGAAGGGGAGTGGCGAGAGAGCTCCCAGTGCCGCTGTCCTGGGGACACTTTGTGGCTTCGACCAAGACGGAACCTGGAGAACGACACATGGCAGTTTGAATATACGTATGTGAATTAGAACTGGAAGCACTTCAGACTTCCCAGTGGCCCTTCTGGCAAGCGCAGGCGTGGGAGGCAGGGGGCTCCATGTTGTGTTCTGAGGGCTTCTGTATGGTCTGCGATGTGTCCGTGTGTGGCCAGTGTGGTCCAATGCTGAGGGAACGGGCTGCGGTGCCAGCCGGCGGCAAGGACAGAGCTGGGACTGTAGGAACGTGGTGGGCGTGACCGTGCGCTTGCGCGCGGGACACTGGGGTCTTCTCTTTCTGCCAGGGGGACGTGTGGCCCCCGAAGGACAAGGAAACCAGCCCGAATGTGGCTGATCTCTAAAGAAACTTCGGAAAGGGCTCCTCGGGAGGCCAGCACGAGGCAACTAAGGTGCAGCCCAGGTGGCACTGGCCCCGTCCGGCCGCGTCACGCAGTTGGTGCTCGGGAAACCACTCTTTCCCTCACGTGGATTTGGCGGTTTAGGCTCCTTTGTAAGTTCAGGTGCAAGTTCAGGTGTAAGTTCAGGTTAGACGTAATTACGCCCCACGGTCAAGGCACGCCCGTGCAGGGCCCCCCTGTTTCCTCTCCGTCGTCCCCGTGTCCTCTCGCGCGCAGACAGCCGGGTTGACGGGCCGCGTGTGCGGCTTGGTCTTTGCGTTCTCGCGAGAGGTGTGCGTCGGGCGGCGTTACGAAGTCAGCCTCCCCGCGGCCCGGCGGGCAGTGTGGCGGCAGGGTAATGACGGGACCCTCGCGGCCTGGCTTCCGTTCATTCCTGCCGCGGCTCTGGGAGGTGAACTCGCCAAGGAAGGAGGAAAGTGGCTTAGGGAGGTTCCGAAACTAACCGGGAGCGGCCCGCCTCTTCCACGGGGCTCCCTCCGCACAGCCCCAGCTCGGGGAGCCTTGCCCTCCCCGCTCCAGCCCTGCCAGCACCCGCGGCCCTGGGCGTCGTCGTCATCGGAGAGAAGGTGGCCGAGGCCCAGGGGAGGAAGCGCTTGCCCCAGGCCGTGCGGCCGGAGCCGGGCGAGGACCTGGTTCCAACTTTCCACCGGGTTGTCAAGAACCTCTCCCTCTCTGTCTCCGCCCAGGGCCGGTGCCGTCTTCAGAAGGAGGGCTTGAGTTCTTTCCCTTCTCAAGCCAAGCCCGAAGGAAGGCCCCGGCTGACTTCTGCCGAGCAAACCAGGCGATAGGTGGCGACATAACCCGCCGCATGCTTCCCCAAGCGAGCCAGGCGGCCCCAGAGAAACTGTGGCCCACCTCAGCCACAGCGAGTGGCCTGCGCGGCCCCCCTTTATGGGAGATGGTGACCTGTTAAGACGGGCACCCGGCCCCTCTCTGCCCACGTCGTCAGCACGGTCGCTCAGTAAAGACTGGCCTGTGCCGGGTGCTGGGACCGGGCTCCGAGAGTCCGGCCACTGCTCTCAACAAGGAAAAGGCAGCAGGCACCGCCGGCGCTGCCGCCAAGGCCGGGGAGGCCAGAATGGGGCGGTGGTGGGGAGCTCCAGGGAGAGAGGAGGCAGGAACACAGCCTGCCCTCGGGTTTGAGGAGAGTGGGCAGACCAGACCCCAGGGAAGGCTGTGTGACCGGCCGAGTGACCCAGACCCTCCTGTAGGCCACGGGGAGCCCAAGGCGCTCTTTTCCCAGGGAAAACCTGCCACGCGCCTCAGTCTCTCACACCCAAGGGGCCAGGCTGGCTGCAGAGAGAGACCTTGCTCTCCTTCTCCTTGCTCACCTGGTTAAGAGGCTTACCTTGACCTCTCTAATGTCTGGTCAACTCAGTCATGTAATGATACAACGATGTGAGCAGTCTGATTTAATCCAGAGTATCGGTTAAGCACAAAATGCCCGTGTGCTTGTGTCTGTGTGCGTGCGTGCATGTTTGCACACGTGCACTCATGTGTTTGGCTTTGGAGGCAGACATTCTAGAAAAAGAAATGGCAGCAGATAATACAATAGGACATAAATGTTGTAATAAATCAAAAAAGTTTTTCTTATAAACCCAATACTCTTAATTCCATTCAAACCAAAAAGCACAGCTGTGGGTAGGGAGGGAGTTCACCCAGACCCCAATTTCCCCGTCCTTCTCCCTCCTGCTGACCTTCCCGCCCCCTCCCCCTGCCCCACCACCACACCCCTGCACTGCTCACATCAAGGTGGAGACACCCTGAAACATTCACACGCAGAAAGGGACAGGACTTGGGGGTGAGTGTGGAGAAATCCCAGGACACAACAGCACCCAGGCCACAGAATGCAAATGGCTACTTAAGAAAATAGGGGTTCCAGAAAAGGGGCCACGTGACCCCAGAGGGAGCCCCAGACTTATTCCTGCCAAGTGACCAGACATCTATGTAGCAACCCTTTGGGGCCTGTGCCAGGAAGGTGTTCACTCAGCGGTGGGTTCTCCTTATACCCTAGCAGAATCTGAATCCAAATTCCTTCTGGGAAACCTCGTGTTGGTTTCTAAGAACCTTTTTTTTTTTTTTTTTTTTGAGATTTTTATTTATTTTGGAGAGACAGCACGAGCAGGGGAGGGTCAGAGAGAGAGAGAGAGAGAGAGAAAACCCAAGCAGGCTCCACGCTGACAGGGCGACAGGCCCCTTTAAGAACCTTTTGACGTAGGGGCGCCTGGGTGGTTCAGTCGATTCAGTGGCCAACTCTTGGTTTGGGGCTCATGTCATGATCTCACAGTCTGTGAGTTCGAGTCCTGTGTTGGGCTCCGTGCCGACAGCGCTGAGCCTGCTTGGGATCCTGTCTCTCCCTCTCTCTCCGCCCCTTCCCCGTTCATGCTTGCTCGCTCTCTCAACAAACAAATAAACTTTAATATTTTTTTAAAAAGAGCCTCTTGAGGTAAATTGTGAGGTGGGGCAATGAGAGACTGTGGCATCATTGATCTTACTCATTCAGTTTGGCTTCCCAAACTCATTCGTGTTTGCTCGGTGTGGCTTGTATTGGCAGGACCCCTACATAGCTCCTGAGACCCCCCCCCCCCCGCCACACACACACACAAAACGTACCTCAACACCCTCGGGAGAAGGGAAATTAAAATCATTTCCCTCAATTGCTGCTGCTCCTGTCCCCTCCCCTGTTCCCTGAGCCAGACTCCCAGGGTCCTGCTGTTCTCCCTCCCACTCAGCCTCACCCCATGTCTGCAGGGCTGAGAGTTCTGCCCCCTTAATGTCCCTTGTGCCGCCCCCAACTCTTCATCTCTGCCACACTTGGATCTGACCCTAACCTTGATCGCCCTCCCAGCCAGCCTCCCCGGTCCAGTCTGGGCTCCACTATCCCTCCTCCACCTGCTAGCTCTGTCCTGCCCCGGCTTAAATGCTTCAGTAGCTCCCAGTAGCCTCTGAGATAAAGTTCAAACTCCCTGATTTAGCACAGAAGGCCTGGCTCCCCTCCAGCCACTATGTGCCAGGCTCCCTGCCTTCCAGCCACACTGAGCTGCTGTCGGGCCCTTACAGCTCACACCATTCCGCATCTCTGTGCTGCTCTAACCAGACTCCTTTTCCGGAACTCAGTTTAAGATAGGGTCTCTGGTCAAAGTCCTGGTGGGACCCAGAGTGAAGACACACGTGTCCCCAGTTACCATCGGCGGTCCCAGTAAGCATGGCAAAGGGGCCACACGGCACGAGAGTGGATTTCTCTATCCCCCAGTCCATCAAACAAAATCACAGAGACTTTCTTCTTTCTTTGATATTAAAATATTTCTCATGTTTTTAAAAACTGTTTATTTTGAGGGCACCTGGGTGGCTCAGTCGGTTGAGCGTCCAACTTTGGCTCAGGTCATGATCTCACGGCTCATGAGTTCGAGCCCCGAATCAGGCTCCGCACTGACAGCTCAGAGCCTGTAGCCTGCTTCAGATTCTGTGCCTCCCTCGCTCTCTGCGCCTCCCCCATTCATGCTCTGTCTCTCTTCCTTTCAAAAATAAATATTAAAAAAATTTTTTTGATAAAATCATTTAAATTCCTTTATGCAAAACCACGCATGTAAGGTAGTTAAAAATGCATGCATAAACCTAGAGAGAGGGAAGAAAACTTAAGCCCCATCTCCTCCAGGCAGCCTTCCCTGATCACTCTGACATAGCTACCTCTGAGACGCTCAGTCCTAGGTCCGCATCACACCACAGTCCTCAGATGGTCTGGCCCGACCTCCCCAAGAGTGAGAGCTTCTTGAGGGCAGGGACAATGTTTCACCTGACTTTGGTTGTCCATTCTTCAGCACAGTCTGACAGGATCCCCAGTTTGTCCAAGGCGTACACAGATCTCATTATGAACACTTCATGGACAAGTCAGATAATGTGGAATAGGTGGCTTGGAATGAGGTCCGCAGCTGGTTTCCTGTGGGAAAAAACCTGGTTCAAGGACCCTTGATGAAAAAGAAAAGACAAACCCTTTTTGTCTGTGACTGACTGGGAGCTCATTGGGGGCAGAGGGTGGGGCACGGTGACTGCTAAAAGGGCAGGACAGATGCTGATGGGTCAGGCTTGGGAACAGCACCCATACAGCAGGAGGGGGCCCGTCGTTTGAGCTGACTCACACCCCAGCCAGGGACCCCAGGCAGGTCTGCAGGCTGCAGATTGGAGGACAGTCACCAGCCCAGAGAAGGGCCAAGGGCACAAGGGCACGTGGACGAAGTCCTGCTCTGTGCCTGGCTTCTCCACCTTCTTGAACGACTCCCTCCCTCCATGCTGTTTGTTGAGAGTCCAATCCGATGGCATCCCTGGGTGTCATGGAGAGCCCTTGGGGCCACAGCAGGCAGCAACGAGGTGGCTGGAAATGCAGTGAGGGTGTTGAACTTTGATTGTGAATAGTTGTCAAAAACGTGGCATTGGCTGGGAAGGTCGGAGACCACAGCATTGGCTGAAGTCCTGACCATTCAGTCCCCGCCCCACAGATGAAGCGACTCCCCAGAGCAGGGGCGTCTCCCTTGGGCACCATCACCCGTGTTCCTTTGCAAGCGCTGTGCACCTCTACCCCCACGACGTCCTCCCCGCTCAGTGACAGTGATGCAGACGCCCAGGCAGGCCGACCCCTGTATGGCCGCAGCCGATAGCTACCAGCCATCAATAGCACAGTGTCCCCAGCACACAAAGAGCCTCACTCAGGCTCCAAGGAATGGATGTGAAAATCACCAAAGTGCCTTTCCAACCTCAGCATTACTCAGCAGCCTCTCGTGCGTCACTGGTTCCTTTTCTGATTCCATGAGGAGGCCCTTCCCAACCTCACCATGATTCCCAGACCCCCTCCTTCCCTTCCAAGCACCCCCACTCTGCTCTCTGGCCCCAGAGACCTGGCCTCCTCCTCCACAGAGACAGTAAAGGCCATCGGGCACAAAATAAGGCCCTCCTCTCTCCTCACCCCTACCTCTTCTGTATCTTTGCCCTTCCTGCCCCTCCCCTGTGTCCTGGGGGATAGAAGGGTGCTGCCCCTTGCCCGTCTGTGGTCCGTGTGATTGATCCTGGCCTCATGCGGATCATCCGCCATCCTCTGTGCTCCTCCTATGCTTCTTCCCTCCTGCCTCTGCACACGGCCCCGCCTCTGATTCCTACCAGAACATTCCTTCAGTGCCGCCCCTCTTTTCAGCCACAGCCAGACTGCTTTTATTTTATTCTATCCATTCACCTCTTGAAACTCATCCATGCAGTCAACTGTTGCCCCTCATCCCATCCCCAGTCCCTTCTCCTGCTCAGGCAGGGGAGTTCACAATTTTTACAGGAGAATCTCTTCGTATAGTCTTTCTCCTTTGTTGAAAAAATGAAAAGTGATTCACTTACCATGAATGTCACTCTTTTGAAATATACAATTCCGGGGCGCCTGGGTGGCTCAGTCAGTTGAGCAGCCGACTCTTGGTTTCAGCTCAGGTCGTGATCTCAAGGTTCGTGAGATGGAGCTCCAGTGTTGGGCTCTGTGCTGAGAGTGGAGCCTGCTTAGGATTCTCCCTCTCTGCCTAACCCTGCTCATGTTCTCTCCCTCCCTCCCTCTTTCTCCCTCTCCTTCTCTCTCTCTCTCTCTCAAAATAAATAAATAGACAAAAGTAAAGTATACAATTCAGTGGGGGTTTTTTTAGCATGATCACAAAGTTCTCCAACTCTCATCCTATCTTAATTCAAGAATATTTCGATCACCCCAAAAAGAAACGCCATAGCCATCTGCAGTCGCTTCCCATTCCCCTCTCCCCTTAGGCTCTGACAACCACCCATCTATTTTCTATCTGTGTATTCTGGAGATTTCATATACGTGCAGCCATACAACGTTCGTCCTTTTGTGTCTGGCTTCTTTCGCTAACCATGATGTTCATCCAGGTAGCATGTGGCAGGACCCCAGTCCTGTTTACGGATGACCAGTATCCTCTTGTGTGGAGACACAGCCTTGTGTTCATCATTCATCAGCTGCTGGACATTTGGCTCGTTTCCACTCGGGGGCTGTTACAAATAATGGTACTGTTAACGTTCATGTATACTTTTGTGTGAACACTTGTTTTCACTTCTTTTAGGTGTATACGTAGGAATGGAATTGCTGTGTCCTATGGTAATTCCGTGTGTAAATTTTAGGGGAACAGTTACACTGTTTTCCACAGAGGTTATACCATTTTACATTCCCACCAGGTATTGTATGTTCTAGTTTCTCCACATCTTTGCTAGCACTTGGGGTTTTTTTGTTTTTATTTATTTATTTATTTATTTATTTATTTATTTATTTATTTATTTATTTATTTTTAATGTTTACTCATTTTGGAGAGACAGAGTGCAAGCAGGGGAGGGGCGAAGAGAGAGGAAGACACAGAATCCGAAGCAGGATTCCAGGTTCTGAGCTGTCAGCACACAGCCTGACACAAGGCTCGAACTCACAGACCGAGAGATCATGACCTGAGCCGAAGTCACACTTAACCGACTGAGCCACCCAGGCGCCCCATTTTTTATTAAATTTTAAATGTTTTATTATTTATTTTTGAGAGAGTGCAAGTGGGGGAGGGGCAGAGAGAGGGGGACAGAGGATCTAAAGCAGGCTCCATGCTAACAGCAGAGAGCCCAATGCAGAGTTCCACCTCACAAACCGTGAGATCATGACCTCAGCCCAAGTCAAGAGCCTGCTTAACCAAGTGAACCACCCAGGCGCCCTTTTTTGTTTCTTTCTTTCTTTCTTTTTTTTTAAAGATCTTATTTTTAAATAACCTCTACACCCAGCGTGGGGCTCGAACTCACCTGAGGTCAAGGGTCTCAGTCACCCCTTTTTTTAAATCTTTTTGAATATAGCCATCCTAGTGAGTGTGAAATGGCATCTCATTGTGGTTTTGATTTGCATTTCCCTAGTGACAACTGAAGTCAAGCATCTTTTAATGTGCTTATAAGCCATTTGTAAATCTTCTATGAAGAACTGTCTATGTAGATCCTTTGACCATATTTTAATTGGGTCACTTGAGTTTTTATTGTTGAATTGTAAGAGCTCTGTATTCCACAAGTCCCATATCAGATTTATGATTTACAAAAATGTTCTCCCATTCGGTAGATTGCCTTTTCACTTTTTGCTGGTGTCCTTGGAAACACAAAAGTTTTGATGCAGTTCACATATACCTATCTTTTGTTGTTACTATTATTATGCTATTGGTATCATACACAAGAAACCATTGCCACATCTAAGGTCATGATGATTTACCCCTGCATTTTCTTTTAAGGACTTTATAGCTTTAGCTCTTATATTGAGGTTGTCGATCCATTTTGAGTTCATTTTGTATATGGTATGGATATCCAGTTCAAGCATCATTTGTAGAATAAATGATTCAAGACCCATTGAATGGTCTTGGCCCCCTTGCCAAAAATCAATTGGCCGTAGATACATGGGGTTCTCTATTTTACCAAACTATGTATCTTGAAGTCTATATTCTTATGCCACCAGCATACGGTCTCGATTACTGTAGCCTAGCAATAAATTTTGTCGTCAGGAACTGTGAGTTCTCCAGCTTTGTTCTTTTGTTTGTTTGTTTGTTTTAGCTATTCCAGGTTCCTTGAATTTTTCCGTATCAGTTTTAGGATCAGCTTGTCCATTTCTGCAAAAAAAAAAAAAAAAAAAAAAAAGCAGCTTTTGGGGAAGCTTTGGTAGGGACTGATTTGAGTCTATAGACCAAGTTGGGGAATGCTGCCATTTTAACAATATGAAATCTTCCAATCCATGAACATGGATGTCTTTCCAAGTCTCCTTTGCTTTCTTTGGTTCCACTCCGCAGCTTTCAGCGTGTCCTCCCCCTGCCTGTTAAGCCCGCACCAGCCAGGCTTTGGCTCCCTTGTCTGCACTTGCTCTCTCAGCGCCTCCTCCATTGGTCACCCCTTGGCCTGTTACTGTCACCGTTCTCCGGACACCACTCTGACCTAGGTCCTCAGTGACCCCTGAATTGACGGTCTGGTGAGCGTGTACCTCCTGGAAAGGTTCCCACAGATCTCTGAGGTCTTCTGCCAGTTTCGAACACTCCTTCGTTAAAATTCCTTCTTATGCCACTTTTGCAAACCACTCTCCCGTGCTGGTGCTAGGTCTCTCTGCCTCCTTCGCTGACCCGCCTCCTCCCCTTCCTCCTGCCCCTCCCTCCCCTTTCCTCGGTCCCTTAAATGTTGGAGCTGTGTCCTGGGTATTCTTCTCTTCCATATGAATGAGTTCATCTTGGGCAGACTCATTGGCTTCCAAGGCCTCAGCCTCCCTCTTTACCTCAGAGCCTCCCAGACCTTCTCCTCCAGCCCCATCATTTTGGAACCTTCGGTGCTGTATCCAGGGTCCCTGAGACCACCACTCCCTGGTCCCTCTTCTCTCTCATGCTCCTGAGGCTGGCTAGTGGTAACACCCCCACACAGGCACAAACCTAGGGGGCCCCATGCTTGACTCCTCTCCCTTGTCTTCACTCCCAAATCTCATCCACTGCCACATCTTACGGCTTTTGCCCCCTAAATATCTATTTTTAATGTTTATTTATTTGGGGGTGAGGTGTGGGGAGGGGGGCAGAGAGAGAGGGAGACAGAATCGGAAGCAGGCTCCAGGCTCTGAGCTGTCAGCACAGAGCCCAAAGCGGGGGCTCAAACTCAGGAGCCTTGAGATCATGAACTGAGCGGAAGTCCAATGCTCAACCGACTGAGCCACCCAGGCGCCCGGGCCCCTAAAGGCAGGTCCAAGGTGGCACAGGGCAGGCTGTGCGCAGCCGAAGCAGGGTGGGAGTGCAGCAGTCCAGCCTACAGCGTCAGGAGCACAATGACCGCAGGCAGGCTGCAGGCTCAGAGAAGGGGCCGGTAGGTGGGCACACACTGAGGTCAGCGGGGAAGGCGGAGGGAGTTCCAGAGCCGCACAACGGTGGAGACGCCCCGAGTGTGGGTTCAGGAACAGTCTCAGGCAGTGTGGCTGGGAGGGCGCAGGAGCACCGAGGGCGAGAGGCGGGGTGCCATGGTCCGAGACAGTTCATCCTCGTGCCTGTGTGACCTCAGGTGCGGCATTTAATACCAAAGCCTCGGTTTCCTTGTCCAGCACGTGGCTTGTGGTGGCGTCACGTCCTATCTGGCTCGTGAAAGTCCTCTGTAAATAGTAAAGTGCTGGGAGAGTGTAAGACCACTCAGGGCCAGAGAGGGAAACAGGTAGCTCATTGTGAAGGCCGCAAATACCAAGTGAAAGCGCTCAGGCTTTACTTCAGCTACGGAGAGGATATTAGGCGCGACCTTTTAAGATTCCAAATGACGGAATGTATGGGGCAGGGCTGTGTGGCTTTCCCAACACTGATGAGAGGGCCCAGTTGGCAAACCATTAGGCTGCCCATCCTCCAACAGAACCTCCAACAGGTCCGTTCAGGACCAGCACTGGGCATCCGGGTCCTGTGGTAGGAGTGGGTTCTTCACCCCACCACCACGTTTGGGGGTCGGGGGAGGCTCGCACTGGGCTGCAGGAGGGCCACACCCTGTCGAGGGCTCGGACCTAAGGGGATTTGGGGGCGCGAGGAAGGCCCGAGAGAGTCCAGCGCAGGGATGACCCAGGCAGGCTTCACGGAGGAGGCGGCCTTGAGCCCGCTAAGCGCTCCCGAGGCTAGACGGCGGCGGACGAGCAGCCCACGGAGCGGAGGGGCCGTTCCAGCGAGGCTTGGCAGGCAGGGGTGTGGCCCGAAGCCGGGAGCCAGGCCGCCCCGGGGGTGGGGGTGGGGGGGCCGCGCGCGGGTGGAGCTCCGGGGACGCCACGCCCCGAACCCCGCCCGGCCGGGCGCTCTCCTCGAGCGGCTCCCGGGGTCCCCGCCGCCTGCGATTTCGGCGCGTCAGCAGAGCGGAAACGGGAGCGGCGCCAGCCCCGGATCGGCGGGGACGCGGCCTGGCAGCGCGGCCGGCGGCTCCGCAGGTTCTGTTCCGCCCGCGTTTGTGTTGGCAGCTGCCCGCGGCGCGCGGCCGGCCGCGATGAAAGGGCCTTCTGTGTGCGCCGAGTGGCCCCGCTCGCCTTTCATTCTTAATATAATCTTCACTTCATTTTCAGCCGAGCAGAGGTTCTCTTGGAATGTTTCTCCTTCTTCCAAAAATACATTCGCGTGCGCGCGCGTGTGTGTGTGCGCGTGTGTGTGTGTGTGTGTGTGCGCTCGCGCGCGTGTGTGTGTTTGCAAAAGTTCCTTCACGGTGAAGGTCGGGATTGTCCTGGGGAGGGGAAGTGCGAAACCCGAGGCGGGTTCAGAGCGAGACAGAAATGCCTTTCTTCCTGCGCAGGGGCCTCCCCGGGGGTCGCCGCCTCCGTTGGGGTGTCCGCCCTCGAGGCCCTGGGGTCTGGGGGAGAAGGATGGGGATTCTTCTCTAACCACGGCCCACAGCCTGACCCCAGGATGAATGGGCTGTTTGGAGAGGAGGTCAGTGAGGAGGGAGTGAGGTGCCTTCTCAAGGGGTCCCTGCCCAGGGCTGGTCAAAGAGCACTGCCATCAGGTGGGGCCAGCCCCGGACTGTCCTTACAGAAATGAACAGAAAAGGAGACGAGACCTCTGTGTCCCGAGTTGTGCTGGGGGAGACAGTATTCGCTACCGATGCCCGCTGTGTGGGCTTGAAACAGCCTGCAGCGGTGCCTGGGAAGTGTCACCGGTCAGCCACCATTCACCTGGCGGTGCAGAGCGGCATTACACCTGAGAAAAATTTCAAGATTCTACCGAAGACAGACACCGTCGCCCAGGCCAGGACTTTTCCCTACGTGGTTCCAGGCCCTGGGCGCTAGGTAGGATTATCCTAACTTCTTGTTCGGGAAAAGGACGGCTCAGAGAAGCTAAGTAACTTACCCCCAGTCCCAGAGCATGAGGGTGCCAGGACTGGAAATGTGGAAGCAGGTGGCAGAAAGCCTGACTTCTGCCTTGGGCATCACTGGTTTCCAAGCTGTGTTCTGCCAAGCTTCTACCTGCTTGGAGGGCTCTGAAAATGTACAATTCTGATTCTTGTTTAAAAAAAAAAAAATTAGTTCGTGTTTAGATTGGGACTTCTGTTTTGAGCAATAGAGTGGATTATATAACCTGAAAACCATCCGGCTCTGAACACCTAGAAAAGCCAGGCTGAAACCAAAACAGAAAAAAACAAAAGAAAACTACCAACAGCATCCTTTCCAATCCAAGAAGTGAAGAAACAAACCACATCCTTTTAAGTCCAAGAAGTGAAGAAACAAAAGGAAATTCTCCAACCCGAAATGAAGTTGGCCACAACTGCCCTCGCCGGGGGACCAGGGAGTGGTGAGGGCACAGGCAGAAAGTGGGGACCGGTTGTCATCCAGGGAAGGTGAGGCCTTGGACCAACCGAAGTGGGGGTTGAAGCAGAGACCCCAACTAGAGCCGAAGCTGTGGGGGGTGATACCCTCAGTGCAATCATGTGCTGGGGAAGAAGGAAAGACCTTTAGGCACAGAGGACAAGAAGGAAATTTGCCTTTCCAACCTGGCTGGTAGAATTTTTAAAAATCCCTCGTGATAGTTTGTTACCATGAGCCAGTGCTTATACAAGTTTTAGATTCGCATTGACTCTACCCTGCAAAACCTAAAACTGAGAGATTAACATATCTGTTGGTCCCAGGTTTAATGAGAGACAGACTCCAAACTTGCTTTAAAGGAACAGGACGATGGGGCGCCTGGGTGGTTCAGTCGGTTAAGCGTCCAATCTCGGCTCAGGTCGTGATCTCATGGTCTGGGAGTTCAAGCCCCATGTCAGGCTCTGTGCTGACAGCTAGAAGCCTGGAGCCTATTTCAGGTTCTGTGTCTCCCTCTGTCCCTCCCCCACTTGCACTCTCTTTCTCTCAAAAATAAATAAAAACATTAAACTTTTTTAATAAAAATTAAAATTTTAAAAAGAAGGAAAATAATACCAGAAGGAAACCTGGAACATCGGGCTTGACAAAAAAGCAATAGAAATGATAGATGTCTGGGCAAATACAACAGACTATTCTAAGTTTCAAAAACTATGTCTGACAGTTGAAAGGAAAAAGCTATAACATTGTTTGGTGGGATTTTCAGCGTAGGTCCACGTAGGATATGACCACCACAATGTAAAGGGGAAGAGGAAAGGAACCTATATTATGGTAAGGTTTCTATATCCCATGTGAAGTAGTAAAACATTGATTCTAAATAGACTGGAAAAGTTAAGTCTGTATGCTCCCTAGAGACACCACTAAAAAACTATACAAAAAGATACAGTCAGAAACACAATAGATAAAACAAAATAGTAACAAGCATGCAAACAACCCAAAAGACAGGAAAGGGGAAATAGAGAAACATACAAGGGAAAAACGGAAAATTGATAAAATGGTGTATCTACATCCACACAGGTAGATAATAATCCTAAATGTAGATAAACACACCAACTAAAAGAAAGAGATTGTCAGAAAGGATGGAAGGAGAAACAAAACAAGACCTAACAATATGCTGCCTACGAGAAACTTACTTCAAATGTAATGATACACATAGGCTGAAAGTAGAGGAATGGAAAAAGAAAACATTCAAAAGAAAGCTGCAGTGGCTATATTAAGATCAGGCTAAGTAGACTTCTGAGCAAAGAAATTTACAAGGGACAAGTTCAATTTACCAAGGACACCTAGCAATCTTAAATGTGTACGCACCCAAAAACAGAGCTTTGGAATACATGGAACAAAGGCTGGCAGAAACGAAAGGAGAAACAAATTCGCAATTGCAGAGACTATAGCACTTTTCTCTCAGCTGAGTGGTAATAGTCCTGGAAGACAGAAAACTAGAAAGGCCATTGAAGAAAGAACAAGACCATCAGTCAACTGGATCTAACATTTATAAAACACTCTATACAACAACATCAGAATACACCTTCTTTTCAAGTGCCCACGGAACATTCACCAGGATAGCCTGTATTCAGTGTCCTAAAACTAACCTTTACAAAGTTAAAGAAGTGAAACTATACAAAGCGTGACTATAGTGCCCCAAAACTAGGCATCCGCAACAATAACACAAAAAAATATTCAAACACCTGAAAATGAGACAACATACTTCTAAATAATCCATGAGACTGAATACCCCTTATTCATTGTACGTGGCCCGTATTACCCTGATATCAAAGCCAGACAAAAACATACAACGGAAAACTGGAAACCAATAGCCTTTATGAATATAGGTGAGGAAAAAAAATCTCAACAAAATACCAGCAAACTGAACTCAATGGCATATAAAAAAGATTATATACCATGACCAAGTGGGATTTATCCCAGAAATACAACAGTACTTCAACAAACAGAAGTCAGTCAAAATTAACTCAAATTGTATCAAAACGTAAGAGCTAAAATGATAAAATTCCTATAAGAAAACATAGTAAATCTTCATGACCTTGAATTTGGCAATGGTTTTTTAGAAATGACATTAAAAGTGGGGCGCCTGGTTGGCTCAGTCGGTTAAGCTTCCAACTTCGGCTCAGGTTGTGATCCCTCAGTTCATGGGTTCGAGCCGGATGTGAGGCTCTGTGCTGACAGGTCAGAGCCTGGAGCCTGTTTCAGATTCTGTGTCTCCCTCTCTCTCTGATCCTCCCCCGTTCATGCTCTGTCTCTCTCTGTCTCAAAAATAAATAAATGTTAAAAAATTTTTTTTTAAAAATACACTAAAAGCATGAGCAACAGAAGAAAAAATAGATAAATTGGACTTTGTCAAACTCAAAAAAAAAAAATTATGCTTCAAAGGATACTACCAAGAAAGTGAAAAGATAACAAAACAGGAGAAAATATTTGTAAATTATATCTCTGATAAAGAACTAGTATCCAGAATATATAAAGAACTCTAAAAACTCAACAATAACAAGACCAACAACCCAATTTAAAAATGGGTAAAAGACCTAAATCACATTTCTCCAAAAAGAGATATACAGATGGCCAATAAGCACATGAAAAGGTGCCCAATATCATTAGGCATTAGGGAAATACAAATCAAAACCCAGTGAGAAACCAATTCGTACCTACTGGAATGGCTATATTTAAAAAAAAAAAAAAAAGGAAAAAAACATTTGCAAGGATGTGAAGAAATATGGACAACACATTCATGGTTGGTGGGAATATAAGATGGACAGCCTCTGTGGCAACAGCTAACCATATTGTTACCATAGGACCCAGCGATTCCACCAAGAGAACTGAAAACATATGTTCACACAAAAATATATGCATGAGTATTCATAGCAACAGTGTTCACAGCAGCCAAAAGTTGGAGGTAAAATTGATGCCTGAAGAAATCAAAAGTCCAAACCGACCTCTAATTAAATAGATGGAACTAGTAGTTTGACATCTTCAAAAATGAAATACTCGGACGCCTGGGTGGCTCAGTCAGTTAAGCGTCCGACTTCAGCTCAGGTCATGATCTCACAGTTCGTGGGTTTGAGACCTGCGTGGGGCTCTGTGCTGACAGCTCCGAGCCTGGAGCCTGCTTTGGACACTGTGTCCCCCTCTCTCTCTGCCCCTCCCCCCCTCATACTCTGTCTCTCTCAAAAATAAACATTAAAAACATTTTTTTAAAAGATTCTCTTCCTCTCCCTCTGCTCCTCCCTTGCTATAAATACATACATACATACATACATACATACATACAAACACTAGATTTAGGTGGCTTTTTAGGTGAGTTTTTCCAGATATTCAAGGAACATAAAATATAAATCATGAACAAAATATTCCAAGGAAGAAAAAAGGAGAGAATGTTTTACTGACTCATTATAAGGCTGATAACAGTATCAACCCAAACACCCAACAAAAACAGTAGGAAAAAAAGGAAATTATAAATCATTCTCTTCTAATAGCAATGAATATGTCACAAATGCAAAAATTCTGAGTAAACTTAGCAAATTAAATGTAGCAGTAAAAAAATTAGGACATTATGACCAACTTGCAAATTATACCAGGTATACAAATAATGTTCAGTATTATTAGGAAATATATTAATGCAATTCACTGTATTACCAGTTAAAGGAGAAAAGCCATGGGGCGCCTGGGTGGCTCAGTCGGTCAAGCGTCCGACTTCCGACTTCCGCTCAGGTCATGATCTGGCGGTCTGTGAGTTCGAGCCCCAAGTCGGGCTCTGTGCTGACTGCTCAGAGCCTGGAGCCTGCTTCAGATTCTGTGTCTGCCCCTCTCTCTACCCCTCCCCGGCTCACCCTCTGTGTCTCTCTGTCTCTCAAATAATAAATAAATGTTTGAAAAAAGAAAAGAAAAGCCAGATGATCTTCTCAATAAATGCAGAGAAAACAATTGAAAAAATAGCATTCGTTTATGTTAAAAATAAAAACCCTCAGTAAACTACAAACACAAGGGCATTTCCTTAATCTGAGACTGCTGTGCACACACCCCTACATGTTCTTCCCTCCTTTTTTGCCAATAGCATTTTTAGCTGGGCATCTGCACCGCCAGCGGAAGGGTTAACCTTCCCAGCTTCCCTGGCTGTGGACTCTGTTGCAGTGGGGTCTAAGGGCCGATTTCTGGGAGCCTTACTTACCAGACAGCTACTGTGCACGCTTCGCCTCTGTTTCATCTTTTCCTTCATCCTGGGTAGAACTCAGAGGCCACCTTGGACCATGAGGACCAGAAAGACTGTGGAGCAGTGAGCAGAAAGTAGCTCGAGTCTCTGAGGGCTTCTTGTAAACGAGATGTCATACCAGCCTCTGGTTGCCGACATCTGAACTGTTTTATCAAAGAGAGATAAGTGAGGCGCCTGGAGGGCTCAGTCGGTTAAGCATCTGACGCTGGATTTCGGCTCAGGTCGGGATCTCATGGTTCATGGGTTCAAGCCCCGCATCGGGCTCTGTGCTGACAGCGCGGAGCCTGCTTGGGATTCTGTCTCCCTCTCTCTCTGCCCCACCCCCATCCACTCCCTATTTCTCCTTCAAAATAAATAAATAAACTTAAAAAAAAAAAAAAGAGAGAAATAATTTTATCTTAAGTCACTGTTATTTGGGAATTTTCTGTTACAGCTGAAATTAATCTTAAATGGGCAATACTGATAAAGGATGTCTACCAAAAGCCTAAATGAGAGGTGCCTGGCTGGCTCATTCAGAGGAGCAGGTGACACTTTTCTCCGGGTTGTGAGTTTGAGCCCCATGTTGGCTGTAGAGATTACTTAAAAATAAAATCTTAAACAAACAAAAACACACAAAAAAACGGGTGTCTGGGTGGCTCTGACACCAGTTGGGCATCTGACGCTTGATTTGGGCTCAGGTCAAGATCTCACAGCTGGGGGGCTCCAGTCTGGAGTCCAGCTCTGTGCTCACAGTGTGGAGCCTGCTTGGAATTCTCTCTCTCCCTCTCCCTCTGCCCTTCTCCCCCTTGTGCACGCACACTCGTGCTCTCTCTCAAAATAAACTTAAACACACACACACACACACACGCACGCACACACACAAGCCTCAATCAGTTGTCATACTTAATAGTGGAATATTAGAAACGCTCCCTTAAAATCAGCAATTCTGTTTCAATTCAGGATTGTCCTGAAATTCCTGGTCAATACAGTAAGATCAGGAAATAAATACGACACTCTTCAAAGTGAAGGGGAGTCGCATGGTTTCCCCACCTTATCACCCAACAATTCCAATTCCATTAAGTATCCAAACTCTTGCACATATAAGGAGACATGTACAGGAATGTTCATGACATCATTGCTTTCGATGAAACTGTGGGGTCAGCCTAAGCACCCATCAGTAAGTCAGTGGTCAAAGAAATCAAATTATTTTCCCCATGTAATCAAATTTCATGTAACAGCCAAAATAACAACCAAAGCTACATGTACCACGTGGATAGATGCAAGATACGCTGTTGATTTTCTAGGCCGTATCTTTCTCTGTTGGAAATATGTACTGCAATTTTTACAGATGAAATTTCATGGCGTCTGTTTTGCCTTAAAATAAGTCAGAAGAGGGGCTTCTGGGTGGCTCAGCCAGTTAAGCAGCTGACTCTTGATTTTAGCTCAGGCCACTATCTCACTCTTCGTGAGTTTGAACCCTGAGTCAGGCTCTGTGCTGACAGCACATAGCCTGCTTGGGATTCTCTCTCTCTCTCTCTCTCTCTGCCCCAGCCCCACTAGTGCTCGCTTGCTTTCTCTCGCTCTCTCTCAAAATAAAAAAGAAATCAACTTAAAAAAAAATGATTTAAAAAAGTCAGAAGAGTGAGAGGGAGTAGGTAGGGGGGTTAACAAAGCACATGTAGCCATAACTGATTGTTGCTGAAGTTGCTATATGGATACACAGGGGTTCATTATATTATTCTCTGCTTTTGTATACATTAGGGAAAATAGTGTGAAAAGAAGGCATTGAGAACAACATACTCAAAATGACAGTATTTTTACATAGTTTAACTTTTTTTTTTTTTTTTTTAAGAGAGAGAGAGAGAGAGAGTGAGTGGGAGAGGGGCAGAGGGAGAGAGAGGGAATCCCAAGCAGGCTTCCCCCTGAGCTCGGAACCCCACACGGGGCTCAATCCCACGACCCTGGGATCATGACCTGAGCTGAAACCAAGAGTTGGATGCCCAATTAACTGAGCCAGCCAGGCGCCCCTGCATAGTTTAAAAGTGCGCAAAACATCACTGTATATTGTGCAGTGATTACATATATAAGGTTTTAATGTATATATTTTAATATATGGTTTTAAAATACATATATGGTTTTTAAAAACATTCATAAGAGTGATAAACACTAAATGCAGGAAGATAGAGGAATTAGGATGGGGAAGAGTTGCATAGGAAACTTCAACTGGTTTTGTGATATTTACAAATTTTTGTTAATATTTATTTATTTTTGAGAGAGAGAGAGAGAGGGCTCGAGAGGGGAAGGGCCAGAGAGAGAGGGAGACGCAGAATCTGAAGCAGTTTTGTGATATTTTATTTCTTAAAAGAAAATCTGAAGCAAATAATGCAAAATGTGCAGATTTGACAAAGCTGGATTGTATTAGCTGTTGGTTATATAATTTCTGAACTTTTTTTCCTGAATGCTTGACACATTTACTTTTAAAAACAGTTTTAGCTGTTTGCAGAAGAACAACATGCCTACTCAAATGACTTTTAAAGTTCATTTATTTTCAGAGAGAAAGAGAGAGCACAAGCAGGGGAGGGGCAGAGAGAGACGGAGAGAGAGAATCCCAAACAGGCTCCGCACTGTCAGTGCAGAGCCCGACATGGGGCTTGAACCCACAAACCACAAGATCATGACCTGAGCCGAAATCAAGAGTCAAGCGCTTAACCGACTAAGCCACCCACGCACCCTTCAAATGAATTTTAAACCAAATGCTTACACATTTGCAATCACCAAAGCAAAATTTATGACTAAACTGAATTTAATAAATGATTGCTATTGTTAAAAAGTAAATGGGGCGCCTGGGTGGCTCAGTTGGTTAAGCGTCCAACTTCGGCTCAGGTCATGATCTCACGGTTCATGGGTTTGAGCCCCACATCAGGCTCTGTGCTGACAGCTCAGAGCCTGGAGCCTCCTTCCGATTCCGTGTCTTCTCTTTGCCCCTCCCCCGCTCGTGCTCTGTCTCTGTCTCTGTCTCTCTGTCTCTCTGTCTCTCTCTCAAAAATAAATAAATGTTAAAAAAATTAAAAAGTAAATAAATTTGACACTATAATTATACTAATAAAATATCATTTCTATCTGTTCTGTATACTGAGAATCTCATACAAAAAAAAATAACTGTAAAAATCTTATTAGGAATTGCATCATAAAACAACTTTGTCCAGACAGAGTTCACAAAACATACGATTTAAAGTGTACAATTCAGTATTTTTAGTACATTAACAGATAATGTACGATCATCACCACAGTCAACTTTAGAACTTTTCAACACCTGCAAAACAATTATAACCGTGTAACCTCTCCCATCTCTCCCAGACTTATGCCAAAACTAGTCTACTTGGTGTTTTCTAAAGATGTATCTATATTGAACATTTCGTATAAATAGTATCATATAATATGTGGCCTTCTGTGACTGGATTCTTTTATTTAGCAAAATGTTTTCAATGTCCATCCATGTTATAGCATATATGAGTACTTCTTGCCTTTTTATCTCCTTGGCTTTTTTTAAAAAAATTTAATGTTTATTTATTATTGAGAGACAGAGACAGCGCGTGAGCAGGGGAGGGGCAGAGAAAGAAGGAGACAGAATCTGAAGCAGGCTCCAGGCTCCAAGCTGTCAGCACAGAGCCTGATGCGGGGCTCGAACTCACAAACCATGAGATCGTGACCTGAGCCAAAGTGGGACACTTAACTGACTGAGCCACCCAGGCGCCCCATCCTTTTTATCTCCTTGTATGGAACCACCAAATATTGTTTATCCACCCATCAGTTGATGAACATTTGGTTTGTTCCATCTTTTGGCCACTATGAATAATTCTGCTATAAATATTCATATACAAGTAGTTCTGTGGATGTATGTTTTCATTTGTCTTGGATGTATATCTAGTAGTAGAATTGCCAAATCATATGGTAACTGAATGTTAAACTGTTTAAAGAATTGCCAGGTGGTTTTCTCAAAGCAACTGTATCATTTTATATTCCCACCACCTGTGCATGAAGGTTCTGATTTCTCCACATCCTCACCAACACTTGTTATTATCTGACTGTTTGATTATAGTCATCCTAAGGGTGTGAAGTGGTATCTTGTGGATTTCATTTGCACTTCCCTAATGCCTAATGATGTTGGACATCTTTTCATGTGCTTTTTGGCCATTCGTATATCTTCTTGAGAGAAATGTTTATTCAGATCCTTTGTTCATTTTTAAATTGGGTTGTTTGTCTTTTTATTGTTGAGTTGCAACTGTTCTTTATACACTATAGATACAACTCCCTTTTCAGATACATGATTTGCAAAAATTTCTAACATTCTGTTAGTTTCCTTTCACTTCCTTGATAGTGACTTCTGAAGCACAATTTTTTTTTTTTTAAGTTTGATAAAGTCTAATTTTCTGTATTCTTACTCTGTTGCTCATGCTTTTGGTAACATATCCAAGAAACGTGCCTGGTCAAGGTCATGAAGATGCATCCCTATGTTTTCTTCTAAGAGGTTTATAGTTTGGGCTCTCATATCTTTGATCAATTTTGAGTTGATTTTTTTATATGGTGTGAGACCAGGAGCCAACTTCACTTTGCATGTGGCTCTCCAGTTGTCCCAGGAACCATTTGTTGAAGAGACCATTCTTTCCCTATTGGATAGTCTTGGCACCTTTGTGAAAAAAATCAGTGACCAGAGACACATGGGTTTTTTCCTAGACTCTCAATTCTATTTTACTGATTTATATATCTATCCTTATGTTAGTACCACCCTGTCTTGACTACTTTGCTTTGTAGTAAATCTTGTAAACAGGAAGTTTGAGTTCCCCAACCTTTTTAAAAAAATTTTTGAAGATTTTTTTGGCTATTCTGGGTGCCTTGTATTTCCACATAATTTTAGGATCAGCCTGCTCATTTCTGGTAGGGAAAAAAAGCAGTCATAATTTTTATGGGAGTTGCACTGAATCTTTAGGCTAATTTAATAATAAGCCTTCCAATCTATGACTTAACAATATTATTCTGGATCTCTTAACTTGTTCCTGTGGATTCACATTACTGTCTCATTTCCTTAGCTTGGCTTCCACTCATCTCTTCTGTGCTGTTTTTAGCCAAAAATACAAGTCAAAACAACAACAAAAACCCATTACATTTGTGTATGTTATAGGCTCAACAATACATTATATGCATGTTGTTTTATGCTATTGCTTTTTAAATCAGTTTAGAGAAATAAGAAGCAATGTGCATTTATATTGCCTTTTAGAGTTACATAATTACCTGTGGCTATTTTTTTTCCCCTTCTGTGAATCCTGTCACTTGTTTTGGGATCACTTGATCTCAGCCTGAAGATCTTCTTTTAGTACTTCTTATAAGGCAGTCTGGTTGCAACAAATTACCTCAGTTTTTGTTTATTTGGGAATGTCTTCATTTTTTCTTGATTTTTGAAAGATAGCTTTGCTGAATATAAGCTTCTTGGTTGACAGGTTTTTTTTTTTCTTTGAGAATTTTAAATATGTTACCCCAGCACCTTCTGGCCCCATCGTGTCTAATGAGAAATAATCTATCTTATTGATGTTCCCTTGTAAGTGACCAGCTGTTTTCCTCTTGCTGTTTTCAAGATTTTCTCTTGTCTTTGGCTTTCGGCATTTACACTATGATGTGTCAGTGGATGGGTCTGTTTGTGTTTATACTATTTGGAATTTGTTGAGGTCCCTGGATGTGTAGATTAATGTTTTTTCAATTAGTTTGGGAATTTCTCAGCCATTATTTCTTCAAATATTTGTTCTGCTCATTTCTTCTAGTGAATTGTTCACTTTAATGACTGTAATTTTTAACTCGAGAATATCCATTTGATTTCTGGTATAATTTCCATCTCTTTATTGATATTCTCAATTTGCTGCAACTTAATCATCACATCTCCTTTTACTTCTCTTGTCGTAGTTTCCCTTAGTTTTTTTGAATATGTTTATAATGGCTACTTTGGGGCGCCTGGGTGGCTCAGTCAGTTGAGCATCCGACTCTTGATTTCAGCTCAGGTCACGATTCCAGGATCATGGGATCAAGCCTCATGCCGGGCTCTGCACTGAGTGTGGAGCCTGCTTAAGATTCTGTCTCTCGGGGCACCTGGGTGGCTGAGTCCGTAAAGCGTCCGACTTCGGCTCTGGTCATGATCTCGCGGTCTGTGAGTTCGAGCCCCGCGTCAGGCTCTGTGTGGACAGCTCAGAGCTCAGAGCCTGGAGCCTGTCTCGGATTCTGTGTCTCCCTCTCTCTCTGCCCCTCCCCCACTTGCACTCCTTCTCTGTCTCTCGAAAATGAATAAACGTTGAAAATTTAAAAAAAAAAAAAGATTCTGTCTCTCTCTCCCTTTGCTCCTCCCCTGCTCGTGCTCTCTCTCTCTCTCTCAAATAAAAAATAAATAAAAATCAAAAAGTAAGAATTTATAAAATGGCTACTTTGAGGGGTTTTAGATCTAATACCTGGTCACTCTCATAGGCTGTTTCTGTTACCTGATTTTTTTCCTGGTATGTGAGTCATACTTTTCTGTGTCTTTTTTTTTTTTTAAGTATGTATTTATTTTGAGAGAGAGAGAGAGGGAGAGGGGGAGAGAGAATCCCAAGCAGGCTCCATGCTGTCAGCACAGAGCTGACACGGGGTTCAGTCTCATGAACCATGAGATCATGACCTGAGCCAATATCAAGGGTCGCACTGAACCACTCAGGTGCCCTAACTTTTCTGTTTCTTTGAATGTCTCATATTTTTTTTTGTTGCAACCTGGATAATTGTAGGTTATAGACATTCGATTTCAGATAATATACTGTAGGGACTAAATGTGATCCCCCCTCCCCTGGGTCCCGTTATTGTTATTTGCTTGTTTATATATGTAGTGACTGAGGGGCGCCTGGGTGGCTCAGTCAGTTGAGTGACTGACTTCAGCTCAGGTCATGATCTTGCAGTTCGTGAGTTCGAGCCCTGCGTCAGGCTCTGTGCTGACAGCTCAGAGCCTGGAGCCCGCTTCGGATTCTGTATCTCCCCCTCTCTCTACCCCTCCCCTGCTCACGCGCTGTGTCTCTCTGTCTCTCAATAATAAACGTTAAAAAAAAATTTATATATGTAGTGGCTGAAAGGATTATTTATTCCACCCTCTCTCCTCCGTGTGTAGCCTCTGATGTTGCTTCCGAGGAGGCGTAACCATAGGCGTGCCCACAGTTACACCAGAACGGCCATGGTCTCGGCAGACTTCTCCTTGACTGTCTCTTCCTCTGATTCCACCCGTACATTAAGCTCCACTAATCGCTGTAATTATACAATATTATTTTCAACAATGTGCTATGGCATAAATTGGTCTCACGCTGATCCAATCAAATTTGAACTCATTGGATAGTTCCCGAGGTCAGTGTTTGAGATTTGTTCTGACCCCAGGAGAGCTCTTTCTGGTCGTCTCTCTCCCTGATCCTCTCTGCCTACAGTTTAGTCTGTATCTCTAATGAATTCGCTCACTTCCTTCCAACGGCGTTGTACCGCAGCCCCCCCTGTTTTTGAGAGCACTGCTGGGCCCCAGCTTCTTCACGCTCTGTTGTAAATAAGTCCGTTCCTTTGGGAAGAGATCTGGAGCCGTCTGCCCTACAGTCTGCCTCTTCCTGTAGGTGCAGTCTCTGTGCCGTGACTCTCGAGCTGGAGACAGGACAAGGGTATGCTTCCCTCTCTGAGAGACAAGTCTGCCTCAGGGGCCGAGGGCTCAGTAGAGGAAAAAGACAGCAGCCTCGGGTCTTCCTGGTTGTCCTCTCCTGCGATGGAACCTCTGGCTCACAAGCCAAGGCAAGGGGATCGGGGCCTAAGATTCTCCATGGTCTCATGCTCGCGGCAGAGTGGGGTCTGGGCAGAAGGGATTCCAGAGCTGAAAAGTGCTGCTGTCCTGCCCCTTCGGGGAGAACAGCCCTCTTGACTGGGAGCTGGAGGGAAAAGGACTCTCCGTTCTGGGCCGCCCCAGTCTGGAGTGGAATTATCATCTTGAGGAGCTAGAGGTGGGGCTGGGGGAGTCTTGGTTCAAATCCCACAGACCCTCACTGTTGCTACCAACCCTCGGTAGATTTGAATAAACGTTTCTTCTTAGTTTGTTTTTGTTTTGTTTTGTATTGTTTTGTTTTGTTTGAGAGAGGGGAGGTGCAAGTGAGTGAGGGGCAGAGACACAAAGAGAGAGGGAGAGAGAGAAGAGAGGCTTACCCAAAGTGGGGCTCAAGCTCACCTGATGAGGGACTCATGAACCGTGAGATCGTGACCTGAGTCGAAGTCAGATGCTTAACACCTGAGCACCCCCCCGGGCGCCCCATTTCTTCATTTGTTATATGCCTTTAAGACCATTTCCAAAGGGTGCCTGAGTGCTGTGATGAGCAAAGTCCCCCTCCCACCCCTGGCCGACAAGCAGCGTGAGGGAGAAATATTCCTTTGCTGTTTTGAGTCACTGTGAGTAGAGTTTTTGTTGCCACAGCAAAGCTAGCTTAGTGGTTCTCACGCTGGAGCGCACATTGGAATTACCCAGAAGGCTTATTAAAATACAGAGTCCCGGGGCGCCTGGGCGGCTCAGTCAGTTGAGCAGTCTGACTCTTGGTTTCGGCCCAGGTCATGATCCCTCCCGGGTTCCGTGAGACTGAGCCCTGCTTAGGGCTCCACGCTGACTGTGCAGGGCCTGCTTGGCATTCTCTCCCTCTCCCTCACTCTCTGAGCCTCCCCGACTCGAGCTCTCTCTCTCTCAAAACAAAACAGAACTTTAACATACGGAGCAGCTCTCCTCCTGAGTTTCTGATTCAGCAGCTCTGGGGTGGCGACAGAGAATTCCCATTTCTAGTTCCCAGGGAAAAGTGATCCGGCCATCCCACTTTGAGAACCACTGCTGCACTGAAACGCAGGGGTAAATAACAGTCCGGTAGCCCTGACCTCACTGGAGAGTCGTAGGAATCATGGCGTTAACATCCGCAAGTCATTTAGACTGTGGCACACTGGCAGCCTCAGTGCTACTGTTAATATGTCCCAAGGTTTTCTTAATATAAAGATATTCTCAGGTGGTTCGATTTTAATACTATTTGGCCTTTTACTCCAATAACCCCGATGACTAGACTTCCCAGGATTTTCAGTTGTCTCTTTTTCTTCCTTCCGGATCCACATAGAGCTCCCGCCAATTTGCCAGGAAAGAGAGCCAGCCATCCAGGCAGGATTGTTAACTAGACCGCATCACCTTACCTGCTTTCCCCGGGAAGGGGGCGGGGGGGGGGGGGGGAGCCGCTCCCCCAGTGCGCGGGGGAGGGGGGAGAGGGGGTCAGCCCTTTCCTCCCCCTGCACAAAGGGGCATGGGCTGTGTGACTGCGGTTCCCCTCGGTTCCCCTCAGGACTGGGCTTTGGGGAGGGGGCGGGTCTCCTTTTTTGGCAAAGCCGGTGCAAGGCCCCAAAACGGTGTTATCGGAGTAGTGCTGAGATTTCTTCCTGGCGGACAGATTGTGTAGAAGGAAAGACAGGCACCAAGCCGAGTCGGGGAGAAGGGGGGGTACCTGGCTTCGGCCGCTGCCTCCGTGCCTGAGGAATCGAGGAACTGAGGTTTGCTGCCCTTCAGGAGGCTGTGGCCCGAGAGGAAAAGGCAAGAGCCGTTCCCTTTGAATTCCTCAGAGGGAAAGATTGGTGGGGCTGCCATAGTCTAAATGATGGCGCTCCGCGATTTGGTGCCCCAGTACCGTGTCATAACCCTCCCAGGACTCCCCGGGAGGGCCTCAGGTCAGGCACTGACAGTGAGGGTAGCCAACATTCTGTGTCTCGTGGCATTAACTCATTTAATCCACCCCCCCAACAGCAAAGCCCGTACCTCCATTACCGTCAGTTCACAGCTGGAGAAACGGAAGCACCGAGAGGTTCGGCATTTTGTCCAAGGTCACACAGCTAGTGAAGAGAGCCAGGCTTCGAACCCAGTTGGTTCTAGAGTCTCTGCTGTCAACCCTGCCACTGTCACACTATAAGACTCCCCAGAGTGCAAGCCCCATGCAGACAGGGACCCGTCCTGTCTCGCCTACGCCGGAGCCCCAGCCCTGGAAGACTGCCTTCCCTATAGGAGGTACCCCATAACCATCTGTAGAATGAAGGAGCAAGTCCCCACTGTGATGCTGGTGGGCGGAGACTGCTGAATATGTGCTGGGTGTACAAAGGAGACTCAGAGAAGACTGACCCCTCCGAGATCTCCCAGGGCGTGGTGTGGCCAGAACCACTGCCCAAGGCTAATTAGATGAACGAAGTGCCTGCGAGTCTCTCCAAAGCAAGAACCTGGGGCAGGGTGAGGTTCTGCGGGCGGAGGCTGCCCCAGAGAGGCAGAGCCCAGTGAGTGGGCGGGGAGGGCACCGTGCCCGACGCTCATGTCCTAGCCATCACGAGAGACAGACACCGAAGGCTGCTGTGCAATAACACTGAGCTTGGACACAAGGAAGAATCTGGGGTTTTCCACCATGACCTAGACTGTGGGTGGTGGCCAGAGACCCAGGTTCAAATCCCAGCTCCAGGGGTACTGCCGCCTGGGAAAGTCCACCCTGCAGGTGATTGTGAATAGCTCAAGCAGGCCCTTACCCGCTTCGGCTCCTCCCAGACCTGGCCCGAGCGCTTCAGCCCCCAGGGAGCTGCCTCTCCCCAGCCTCTCGCCAGGCGTGGATTTCCCAGAGAGAGGCCTGGACACTGGTGGGGTGTGATCTTGCCTCAAATAGGTCACTTTTCCAGCCGGTCACTTTTTCCCTGCTGCTGCTGACCCAGAGAGAGCTGGCACATTGGCCTGCCCGAAGGGAGGCGGTGGAAGGGAGGGGGGCGAGGAGAGAGCCTGGACCCTGCCCAGTCTAACACCTCCCAGAGCTCCAGCCCTGTGCAGGGGGCGGTGGCGGGGGTGGGGGGGGGGGGGGTCGTGCATCAGGGGAGGCCTGGGCCACCACAGAGACAGCAGGCCTAAGACCGTGGGGGCCTTGCTTAAAATGCACTTCTGGCCCCACTCCTGGGAGTCCAGGGCCTGGAACCTCCATTGCGAGGAGCTCCCCAGATTCCTCCGACACAGGCCTCAGACGCCCTTTGGGGCTCCCTGGCAGAGGAGCCCCATCCCAGCCCCACCCCTGCTTCCAGGGCGCCTTAAGTTCCTCCTTTCCTCTCTCTGTTCCTGGTTGCCGGGGAGGCCCGGGTGGTGCAGCAGGCCCCTCACCGCACCCGACCCTCATTCCTCACCCGCTACCCAGCTCTGACTCTTCCCCAACCTGACTCGGCCAAGGATGTGCACTGGCCCCTCTGCAGCCGACCCGAGCCAGCCCGAAAGTCAGCGGTCTCGGCCTGGGGGACAGAGCTGTGGCGGGGGACCCTCCCTGCACCCCCTCCTGTGGAGACCAGGGGCAGGCAGCAAGCCTGGTGCGTGGTGGGGAGGAGGAGGTGGAAACTCTGTCCGGATGGTCAAATGAGGCATGACCAGAGGGCGGGGCCTGGGGGTGGGGGGGCCTGGCTGGCCAGCTCTGTTCCATGCACAAGCATGTGCAGGATGCCATGGGCTATTTTTACTCCTGCCAAGGAAATAGCATGATTTATGTGAGGCCTGGTCCCCTTCAGGGCTATGTTATAAATACACCTGGCCCCACACTCGTGTTTGCTTGGAGAGGAAGCTCGGGCCCTGTCCTGGGTGGCCTCCCTCCCAGCCTCACTGGGTCGTGTCCACATGTGGCCTCCTCAGAATGCCCTCCCTCCTCCTGTGGTGGCTCAGCTCTCCTCGCTCATCAGGGCCTCACATGCTTTCAGGAGTGACAGCTGTCTGGGTGCTGGCTTTGATGAGGGAAAGAGGAGAGAGGCCTTGAATTTGGGGTTCACGCTGCCTCCAAGGGCCAGTCTGGGTAACAGGAAGGAGAGAGGGGTCCAGGCAAGAGGGAGGCAGGCCTGAGAAACACACGGCCCCTCCTTGAAGATGTGCCCCCCTGACCAGAGTCCCTTCCCAGAAAGTAGGAGGCCAGACAGAGAAGGTGCCTGAGGGGCCTTTCTGGGCCCCGACTGGTCCCTGCCCTGCTCCCTGCCTTCAGCTCCCAGAAGGGCAGGCAGTGCTTCATCATGGAAAAATCTAGTCTCGGGAGCACCGGCTGAGCTATTCCCTGATCAGCTCCGTGGTCTTAGGAAGTCCCTCAATTTCTTCTGAAATGGGCACATAGATGCATACCTTCTAGATTGATGTATGTGATTCAGCCCAGGCCAGAGGGACAGGGAGATATTCAGGGCAGGCAGCCTGCGTCTGACATCATTCTCATCCTCTGAGAAACCCTGGTCATGGGGCAGGGGGCACAGGGGCCGCACTGATCTGTGGACCCCACCTCTGCTCTGCCGGGAAGAAGGCAGGGAGGGCTGCTTCTCAGTGAGCTCCTGGGTCACTCAGTTCCTTCGTGGTCATTCAGTGCAGCATCCAAACCTTTCACAGAAGGCCAGGATTAGTCCCGTCACAGATACTAAGAGCTACAAGGGGCCCCAGAGGTCACCTAAGAATGACAGTCGGCTATTGCCACAATAATGCTGTGTACCAAGCTGCTTGAAGACCCAGAAGCTTGAACCAACAAGCATTTATTTCTTGTTCATTCTGCCGGGCGGCTGGACTTGGCTCCAAGTCGGGTCCAGGACTGGCTCCACACGTCCCTCAACCTCTGTGGACAAGGAGGGGCTGGCTGGGGCATGTCACAGCCGAGCCCAACCTAATGCTCCTGTCATGGAGGGGGGTGGTGGGGAAGGGAGTGACCATCGCTAACTGATAATCTCATGAACTAGCTTCCCGATCTGCCCTGGACGATGAGACGGGATCATGGAGATGCTCTGGGGCAAGGGGCGGCAGAAGGGACAGATGTCGCAGAATCCCCCCCCTCCACGGCACCCCCCCAACCTCAGCTCCATCCAGAGCCTTCCGGCTCCTGCTTCGATGGTGGGAGGTGGAGGGAACTGCTTCGTTATTCATATGCTCTGCTCTTCTGCAGTTCTGAGCCACGTCCTGGGAAAGGCCATGCAAAGAGGAAGAGGAGACGGGGAGGATGTCTAGCATCCAACCACACAACTGTGCCATCTTGAAAAGGAATGAACTTAATGCCAGCACCTTCCGCTGTAACTGACCAAGGTCCAGGCTTGGAGAACGACACTGGGCCATAGTGTTTATGATGAGAAAAACAATCCAGACAAGAAGAAGGAGGGCGGGGCGGGGCCCCCACTTCCTGCACGTGGGATTCGTGGGAAAGCAAGTGACGACATTGCATGTCCCCACCTGGGCTTCTGGATAAGTGGAGAGGGGAACCAGGGGTGGGGTTCTCTTGCCATTGGGACTGTGGAGGAAACCCCTTGGACTGAGCCACATCAAAGTGGACACGATGGCCAGCATGGTCAGGCAGGGGTAGCCTGGACACAGAGCTCTCCAAGGCCCCTCCGAGTGGGTCCTGCAGGACGAGTCCCAGGGTTAAAAGCCAGCCGTCAGCCACAGAGACATCTGTGGTGGCCACGGTGCCACTTCAGCTAAGGGTGGGAGGGGATGCAAGCCAGGCCCGGATCCTGGAGGCCGGCAGACCCCAGCAGGTGCCAGCACGGGCCCCAGGCCAGCAGAAGGCTGGCCCCTTCATCCCTCGCTCCCTCTGCATCCAGGCCACCCTCTCTGGGAGGGAAGAGGAGTGTGGAAGGGGTGGTTCTGAGAAAGATGGGGTTTGTTTTCCTCTATGAAAGGCTAAGAGCCACTAGAAGGGAGCCTCATCGGTCATCTGAGCAGACACACAGGATACCCCCTGCCCGTCCCCACACTAACACAGCCCTCACACTGCTGACGTCACTGCCCCCCAGAATAGGTCTGAGCGGTTCGCTCTCTTGCTTCACACTTGGGGCCAGCCCCTCGCCCGTGGGGCAGGGGTCCACCTTCCCCGCCTCTCTAGTCCCCCGACCCCACAGCTGGATCCAGCCATGCCAAAGGAGAGAGACAGAGACCTCTGGTTGTCCCTTGATACCTCCTTCCCCTTCTTCCGTGGCATTTGAACCCCTGAGTTTTAGCTGGATATGCAGCCACCCAGAATAATCTCTTGGCTGTCCTTGTGGCTAGGGTGGTTACAAACCACGTTCTGGCCAACAGGTTATAAACAGTGTCACCTGTCAGCTTCTGAAAGCCTTCCTTCAGCACACTGGCATGTATATCCCCCCCCTTTTTTCTTCACCTCTTCCTCCATGCCACTGCCTGGAATGTGGGTGTGATGGCCGGGACTCTAACTGCCATCTTGGGCCAAGAGGTCAAAACCTGCATTCCAGGGATGTGTGGTGAGCTGGAAAGAGCCTGGGTCCCTGAGGAATTCATGGAACTGAGCCACCAAGTTAGCGGTGACTGCCTCCCTCTGGACTTTCCCATGAGAAGGGAGGCGGGGAGAGTGGGGAGAGAAGCTTCTCTATGTTGTTGAAGTGGCTACTGCCTTTCTGTCGCTGTCACTAACAAACACATGGAACTCACTGTTTCCAGAACAGGCCACATTCTTTCAGCCCTCCAGGTCTTTGCACCTGCTCCCTTTTCCTGTCCCCACTGCCACCCAACAGCCTGAGAAACTCCCATTTAGCTTTAAACACTCACGCCAGACATCCTCTTCCCCGCAAAGAAACCTAAGACTACACTTATTTTAGGTGATTAATGAGCCGTTTCTTCTCATTTTTCTTGCATTTTATTCTTAAACCCTCACAGAGTTAGCTGCTTCCGGTTGCGGGTCCCCCCCCCCAACTCAGATTCACCCCAGGGTCAGCACCGTCTAGACTCCTGTCTCTCCAGCCCAGCAGCATGCTCCTCAGGGACTCTGTGTCTTTACCCTCCTGGTCCTTTGTGAAGTTCGATTCATCATGGGGTCTGGTGGGTTTATGCAGGGCGGGGGTGATTCTAAATCGCAGTCCTGCCCTCTCCTGTCATTCCGCCCCCTCGTGCCCGCCCCGGAATGGCAAGGTGGTGAGGGTCAGTCGAGGCCAAGAGCAGGCAAGGTGGCCACGTACCTGGACTATGCCAAAAGCAGTGCTGGGCGGTGGGAGATCCGCTCTGTGGAGTGGAGGTGGGGGCCTCAGACCAGGGCTGCGGGTGATGTGCCCAGGTGTCGGGGCTGCGGACAGGAGGGAACAGGCGCGTCAGGAGAGTGTAGATTCCGCTGCCTAGAACCTTATCCGGCCTGGCCCGGACACACAGCCCGGGCATTATTGCTTCAGCCATGGAGGGTCAGCTCGCCCCGGCTCTCCAGGGCACTGACTTACACGAGACCCTCTTTGTAGCCAACCTCATTGCTAGCAGGGACGTTGACAGCGTGCTGGGCCCCTCCTGGGCGGAGCTCCCCTACCTCTTCCTCTCCTGGTGACCCTGTCGGGAGGACTGGTCCCCGCACACGGGGGAGAGGAGGGCCCAGCCACAGATGGTGGACACCCGGACCGGCCTCAGAGCCACACACCCTGAGAACAGATGGAGCCCCAACTTCAGACTGAGCTCCACTAGTCTGAACGTGTCCGCATGGTACCGGGCTGAAGTCAATATGTCAGAGAGAAAAATCCATCTGTCCCTAAAGGGTCTGTTGTCTGCTTATTACAGAGTAATTCGTTGGGCAAACGAACCACGTCCAATAAGGTGGTGTGATTACAATGAACGGAAGGGATTCAGGATATTCCCTGGACTGGCTGATGATGAACTGGGCGTTGGGAATCCAAGTATTCCCAGGTTTCTGAGCACAAACCCCTGGCTGGATGTGACGTCACCGGCTGCAGTGAGGACAAGAAGAGAGGTAGAGGGGGAGGTGGGGGTGAGGGAAAGACAAGAACCCTGTTCTAGTTGTTGTGTGCGTGGGCTGTCCTAGCAGAGACACATGCCAGGCACTCAGTTGGATGTCGGGACTCGGAGGGCAGGCTGGGTGGGAAATGGGAATTTGGCAGCCACCTCGTACAAATGAGAGAGGTCCTTGGGGGGTTGGGGGTGGGGGCGGTGGGGAAGGTGCTGCCCTGCCAGCATTCGGAAGTAATGGGAAAGTTTGAGGCACACCCAGCACAGGCAGGTCAAGGTCAGGGAACCAAATGCCTTTTCGGAGGACTCTGGAACGGAAGCTCCGAGTGGGCAGGGACCTTATCACTTGTCTGCTTCCCCCATCTCGGCCCTCCTGGGGAGACTTCCAGACCCGCAGGTGGAGTGGACCATGCCTCGCGCACCCCAGGGGGCTCCCCATTGGCATCAGGCATGCTGTGCTGTGGGGTATATGTCTTTTAAGGGAACATAAATGAAGGAAGGCAAGATTCGGGGCCTGAGGTTGTGGAAGCAAATGTGAAGGATGGGTTTCAGGAAGTAGGTGCCACCCGATGGGCCTTCTCTATGGGCACCAGGTGGGAGCAGGCAGAAGACGGGGTGGGGAGGAGTGCGAGGGGTTGCGTGCAGCCCCCACTCCCTGCTCTGTGTCCTTCTCATCCCCACAGCTCAAGGTGGGCTCAGCCTGCACGTGTGTGTGTCGGTGGGGGGGGGATGCTGGGGGAGGCAGGGACTGCTCTTGCCACTCCCCTCCCCTCACATCTGGACGAAAGAACCAGGACCACTGGGGCACGGGCCCTGAGTCTCCTTCCCCCCAATCCTGGGAGCTGTGACTTGTCCAGGTCAGGCAGCCCAGCGAGGGGCTTGCAGCCCTCCAGGCACCGCACCCCCACCCCCGCCAGCCCTTTCTGCAGCTGGAGGCCATTTCCTTCCCCAAGGACACAGCCCCTCGAGGTGGCACAGAGGGCACAGGAGCCCGGGGACAGCCATCCACTGCAGAGCTCTTTCCACACCTCCGCTGCCTGTCCCCTGCCTGGGAACCCCTGCCGGGGGTCCCTGGCTCCTTGCTTCCTCTCTGGGGGCAGCCCTGGGTGAGGGCAGGACCTGGGGAGACTGGGAGGCCCGAATCTTCAGTGGGTCCTGTTCTCTCTGGGGCCAAAAAAATTCAGGGGTGGGGGCTCAGCCTTCTGTTCTGCCCCTGCGGCCACACAGCAACTACGGCCATGGGGTTGGGGTTGGGGGCGGAAAGAAAACCCCAACACCCCGCTTTCCACCCCAGGCCCCAACTTCTCTGTATTTGTTTATTTACCTTGGAAAAGGCCCCACGGCCCAGGCAGGAAATGGGCCAATTCCAGGAGGCTCGGCCGGGCTGGGGAACAAGGAGCCACATTGTGCTCCGTGCCCGGCTGCTCCCCACCCTGGGCCTGCCGCGGGAGCCCAGAGAGGGGGATCTGCGTGGGGGCCCGGCAGGAAGGAGGCGTGGGGCTCCAAGCCAGCCGTCCATGAAAGGGCTTCTGTGCGGGGGCGGGCCAGGGGCTGCCGTGTCCCCACCCCTCCTGGGAGCGGACGCAGCAAGGATGCGGGGCAGGGGGCGGCCCCTTGCTATGGCCTAGGGCCCTCCTGGCACCGACCTGCCAGGTCAGGCGAGACACCCAGGAGCCGCCTGGCCACGGCGCCCCCTCCCCTTCCCAAGCAGATGCCACCCCTCCGTGGTGGGGACGTCCTGCCCTTAGCCTCCCCTCCCTGGTCCCAATTCCTGCCAGGCAGCTGGCCCAACCTCAGGCCTCCCTGCGGAGAAGCCTGCAGGCTGGAGAGTCCTGTGGTCAGAGCCCTGCCCTGGCTGATGAGGGCCAAGCCGGTGTGGAGGTTGATGTCACCGTGGGGGCACTCGGGGAGGGCTGGCCCTTCCCCAGCTCTGGACTCTTCCCTACCAGCAGACTGTGTCCATGGGGGCTGATCGTTCATTCGTTCATTCACGTGGCTCCCTGTCTGTAGCCGCATACTCCCTTCCTCCCTATTCGTGCAGCCCTGACAGGCCACAGCCCCCTCCCCCAGGTCCCAGAGTGCCGGTCTGAGAATGGCACCCCATCTCTACAGTCTTCTGCAGAGGCTTCCTACTACTTTCTGGGTCAAGACACTCAGGGCCCTGCACACTCAGCCCCACCTGCCCTTAGGCCCCAGCACACCAATGATGGGATGTGGGGAGACAAGGGATGTGGGGGGACCTCCCCCACCAACACTCAGTGGGGCTTTTGGATGAACATGTCCTTCCATCTGGAAGAGAGTCTGAGGGGGCTCAGAATGGGGATAAAGACCTGGGACAAGAAATGTGTACAGGAGTCACCTAGGACTGCCCCTCCCAGCTAAGTTACCACCCTCCACCCTGCCACTCGGGGCATGGCTCTGTGCCCCCACACCTGCAGGCCCTCACAGCCCCACATCACCCAGCATGTGTGTGTGTGTGTGTGTGTGTGTGTGTGTGTCTGTGTCTGTGTGTGTGTCTGTGTGTGTGTGCGCACGCGCGTGTACCTATCTGCACTAATCTCCGAATGGATCATCAGCCTTTCCGGCCGGGACTGGGTCTGTGTCCTCACTGTGTCCCCAGATGTGGGCCATAGCAGGTGCTCAGTAAATGTGTATGGGATGAAGCAAGCAGGAGAGGAAGGGAGGAACGAAGGAAGGAAAAGACCAGAATATAAAGAGAGATAATCTGCTTCCAGATGGGTGGGCTCGATATTGTAAAAGTGTGAGTTTCCCCAAATTAGTCTATAACTCCAATAAAGCAATCTCTAAATCCAATAGGACTACTTAAGGAAGTAGATGACACAGTTCTTCTAGAAGAGAAAGTGAGCAAGAAGGAGCCAAGATGATGATCCAGAGGAAAAAAGACGAGGACCTGCCCTTCTAGCTATTAAAGCAAATGACACGTTCGCAATCATTCAAACCAACGAGTCCTGCGCAGCCGATGCTGGGGACACGGACGTGTGTCCCACACCATTAGGAGCGGCTCTTCCTGTATGGACCCATCTGAACCTCAAGTTAATCTCCTTTCACAGCTCCTGTCATTTCCAGGTAAGGAAACTGAGGAAACACCCCACGCAGTGGGTACTATTACTCATCCAGTCCAGCTAGAATATTTTCATGCTGTGTGAAATGCTGAGCCACGGTTACTCAGGGGGCAGACTGAGCTTTGAAAGGGCCCAAGACCCATCCAGTTAAAAAAAAGCTGCAGAATGGTACCTACATCTTTGAAGGGGAACACAAGAAAACACCCGTTGTTCTGTATACATGTGCATGGAGGGAGGTGAGTGCATAGAAGTTTCCGGAAGGAAACAGAGTGAGTCCCACCATGTCAACCCTGCAGTGGGGAGAGGGATGGGGACTTTTGGATTTCCCTTCATATACTTCTCGTGCCTCTTTCCTTCTTCCGTGGGAAAACCTAACACACAGAAACGTGCCCCAAATGTAGGTGTTCGCACTGAAACTTGTTATCAGATGAGCACCTGTGTGACGCCACCCGGCCAAGAGAGGGACACTCACTGCCGGTCCCAGAGCCCCGTCCTGCCCTTCCCGAACGTAACCAACTCCCGGTCCCTGCATGACTGCCACATCTACTTACCAATTATGATGTCACCTGCTTTGCATTTCTGTAACATTTATCAAAAATAGCAAACCGGGGCACCTGGGTGGCTCAGTCGGTTAAGCATCTGACTTCAGCTCAGGTCATGACCTTACGGTTCATGGGTTCGAGCCCCACATCAAGCTCTGTGCTGGCAGCTCAGAGCCTGGAGCCTGCCTCAGATTCTCTCTCTCTCTCTCTCTCTCTCTGCCCTCCCCTGTCTCTCTCTGTCTCTCAAAAATGAATAAGTATTGAAAAAAAATTGTTTTAAATAGCAATCTAATTTACTTTCGCCGGTTTCCAGGCTTTGTCTAAACAAACAGTAGGTATTCTGCTGGCCCTGGCTTCTTTCAGCCTTACGATTTAAGATTCACCACGTTGGTGCACGTAGCTTGTATAAAGACGCTAGTCTCAGGACGCCTGGCTGGCTCAGTGAGAAGAGCGAGCAGCTCTTGATCTCAGGGTCGTGAGATTGGCTATAGACATTGGCTATAGAGATTACTTAAACAAACAAAAATCATGCTAGTGTCACTCATGGGGCTCCACCCTCATGACCTGTCAGCTGCCAAAGACCCCACCTCGTTACGTTACCTGCACACAGAGGGTTGGATTTTGGCCCAGGAATTTGGGGGGACACAGACACTCAGTCTATAAGATGTACGTGCCATCTATAAGCAAGCCCCAAACTGGAGACGGCCCAGATGTCGGTCACCAGAACAAACTGTGCCATGTCCATACAGTGGAGCCCCGCTCGGCAATAAGAGCAAACAAATCACAGAGACTCACAATGACACAGAGGAGTCGCATAGACACCACGCCGAGCGCAAGAAGCCAGACACAAAGAGCAAATACCGTAGGATCCCATTTATAAGACGGTCCAGAACAGGTGCAGCAGAGCTGACACACAAGCAACAAGAACAGCAGAGCGTCTGGCTGGAAGGGGACACGAAGCAGCCCTCGGTGGGGGGGGGGGGGGGGGGGGCGGGGGGGGGAGCACACATGCTCTGTTTCTTGATCTGGGTGGTGGTCACAGGGCCGTGTTCACTTTGGGATTTTTTTGTTTTTTAACTTTTTTATTTTTGAGCGAGAGCATGCGAGCAGGGGAGAGGGGCAGAGGGAGAGAGAATGTTAAGCAGGCTCTGTGCTGAGTGTGGGGCTCGAGCCCACAACCCTGGGATCGTGACCTGAGCCAAAATCAAGAGTCAGATGCTCAACCGACTGAGCCACCCAGGCGCCCCCATATTCACTTTGTTACTAATTGGTCAAGCTGAACACGCAAGACTTGTGCATCTGAACGTAAATTATATCTCAGTTAAAAAAAAAACACAAAAAACAACTATATGCATGTATCACTTTAATTACAAAAGTATTGGGTCACCTGGCTGGCTTAGTTGGAGGAACATGTGACTCTTGATCTCGGGGTCATGAGTTCGAGCCCCATGCTGGATGTGGAGATTACTTAAAAATAAAAATCATTTTAAAAATTACAAAAGTGAGGTGCCTAGATGGCTGAGTCGGTTAAGAGTCTGACTCGTAATTTCAGCTCAGGTCATGATATCGTGGTTTGTGGGTTCGAGCCCTGTGTTGGGCTCTGCCCTGGCAGTGCAGAGTCTGCTTGGGATTCTCTCTCCCTCTATCTCTGCCCCTCCCATGCTCTCTCTTTCTCTCTCGAAATAAATAAATAAATTTTTAAAATGCTACCTTTTAAAAAAAATCACAAAAGTATTATAAGTAAACAAAAGCACCCCAATTTTACTCACCTGTAAGAATGTCTTTGAGTCTGGATAGACACACCTCCCACTGCCAACAGGGAACCTTCCAGAGAGGGGGAAGAGAAGGCATGAAGAATGTGAATTTTCACTTTTTAAAAAAATGTTTTAATGTTTATTTTTGAGAGAGAGAGAGAGAGAGAGCATGAGCTGGGGAGGGACAGAGAGAGACGGAGAAACAGAATCCAAAGCAGGCTCCGGGCTCCGAGCTGTCAGCACAGAGCCCAATGTGGGGTTCGAACCCACGAACCATGAGATCATGACCTGAGCCGAAGTCGGACGCTTAACCAAATGAGCCACCCAGGTGCCCCTGGATTTTCATTTTTTAAAAAAATTTTTTTTTTAACGTTTATTTATTTTTGAGACAGAGAGAGACAGAGCATGAATGGGGGAGGGTCAGAGAGAGGGAAATCTGAAACAGGCTCCAGGCTCCGAGCTGTCAGCACAGAGCCCAATGCGGGGCTCGAACCCACGGACCGCGAGATCATGACCTGAACCGAATCGGCTGCCCAACCGACTGAGCCACCCAGGCGCCCCTGGATTTTCACTTTTTTTTAAAAAAGTTTATTCATTTGTAATCTCTACCCCCAAGATGGGGATCAAACTCATGACCCCGAGATCAAGAGTCTCACGGTCTGCCAACTGAGCCAGCCAGGCGCCCCATTTCACTTTCTATTGAGTAAACTCGGAAGTGTGCACAGAACATAATGCTAGTTTTTAAAATATGTGTGATTATAAATTATATATATTCTGTTTCTTTCTCTTTAAAAAGAATAATCAGAAAGCAATGGTGATGAAGAGTCCACAGTCAGCAGAGGGTTGTCCTGAGCCAAGATGTGGCCCAAGCCCAGGGAGGCTGCACAGATTAGCTAAAATGACAGGTGCAGAGCACGGTTTGAACCCAGGCAGCTGAATCCAGAAACTGTGTTCTGAACCATCCTGCGTGCGGCCTAGAGGTGTCAAAGATCCACGTGTGGTTTGCCCCAGGAGGGTGGGGATGCCTGCAGAAATGGTAGTACAGGCCACAGGAGAAGACGTATGGGAAGGGGGCTTCTGTCCTTCTCGTGGGATAACGCTCCCCTTGCCTCTCCCCAGAGCACACCCAGGAAGGACAAGCAACCGGCGAGGACCAGGGAGGGACCAAGATGGAGGGACATCCTCCTTGCCTGTGCCGCAGCTGGGAGAGACACAGTGACAGGGCCATGGACGCGGGGACTCCCTGGTGGGATGACCTAAGGCAGAGAGGTAAGGCAGGGCATAGGCCAAGTGTCTGGCCCAAGGTCCAGCTGACCACTCAGCCTCAGTTTCCTCATCTGTAAAATGGGGCAAATAAGGTCATGGGTATGAAAGGGCCTCACAGGACACAGGGAGTGGTTGGGACCATAATCTGAAAGAGTCGGAGCCTGGAAGGGGAGGCAGTCTGGGCTGTGAAGCAGTGGGAGGCCCTCCCTGGGCCGTAGAGGGGGGGGGGGGGGCTGGGGGCAGCGTCCACACCTTTTCCTCCACACGTCCGTCCCTGGCTGAGGGAGGCCACGGTCCGGAGTGGCTAAAGGTCATGCTTCTGCATCTGACAGGCCTTGTCAGGCTTCTGCCCTCACACCTTGAGAGGCCAGTGTGGCCTAGAGCCAGGCTCCTATGCTGGCTGCCCCGGAGGCGGGGGCTGGGGCGGGGCAGGAGGAAGGCTCCAGAACACGTTCAGGAGCTCAGGACCGTCCAGCCTGGAGCCTCCCCAGGCAGGGGCGGAGTAAGGAGGTGAGACCCTTGGTGGTCAGGGCCCACTTGCCCCACAGGCAGGTGACTTTTCCTGGGGAAGCCCCAGAAGCCAGCCCTGCAGACCGCAGCTTCAGAGGGGGGGTGGTCCCGGGCCCTGGAGCCAAGGGAGAACCCGGGCTGGGGAGCACGAGGCCCGTCCGCTGCCGGGACAGCCTGTGGGCCTGGACCCGAGGCCCCCGGCTGCGCTGGGCAGGGCGGCAGAGGCAGCAGGGGCCGGGCTGGGGCCTCCTTCCTCCCTGCTCGGCAGCTGAGGTTATTTTTTTCCCCTCCGCTGCTGCTGAATTTCCCTTCAAGTTGGATAAATAAGCAGCAGGTTCCAACGTCAACGAAACAGGAGCTGGAGCTGCCGCACAAAAGCGGCTTTCAGTAGCCGCGGGCGCCTCCCGGCCGCCCTGGCCCCAGGGTGGCTGCAGTAGCCCCAGCAGGGCTTGGGGCTGGACACAGGACGAGGGGCTCCCCAGAGGAGGGATGCCTCTTCCCGGCAGCAACCCCAGAGTCCCTGCGCTGAGAGGGCCTGCTTCCTGCTCATAGCTCTGCAACCCTCTGCCTCAAATACCTCTCCCCTTCCCTTGGCCCGGTGAGAGCACCTTCCTCTCCAACACTCACACACTCGCACTCGTCACCTCTTTGGGCCCCTGCCTGCACCCGCCCCCTGCCGCAGAGCCCACGCTTGTCCTTTGCCCCCCATAGCATGCCCTCCCTTAAAATCTTCCCAGGCTCCCCGTTGCCCAACGGTAAATCCCAGATTTCCAGCCTCCACTACGGACCCTGGCAGGCTGCTGCCTTTTTCTCTCCAAAGCTTTTGCAAAGGCTGTGCCCTCTGTCTAGAACACCCTTCCCTCTCTTCTGCCTGGCTCCCACTTAGCTTTGAGACCCAGCTCATGTATCACCTTCTGACACGCACCCTGGCGTCTCTCTAACCGCAGCAATCGGCTGACACCACAGTGGTGGCTCTCCCATCTACGACTCGGGCTGTCCCTGGGCCACCAGAGAGCAGGCGGCCAGGCTAGCCCGGCCTGTGCTGTGTGAGCAAAGGCTCCCGGCGCAAAGGAGGTGCTCAGTTAATATTTGCTGCCAAAAGATGTGATTCCTACAAAATCACATTAACATTCCACTCACGTAAACTAAATGCAAACCAAACTGTACTGACCGCAGTCCAGCACCTGGGAAGGGGAGAGAAGGTACAAGACAACTTTTGGGGGTGAAGAATATATTCACGATTATTATTTTTTTAATCCTGGCACTATTGCTTGCCCTTAAGCCAGTAGCTTTAACTCTCCCTAAGCCCATGAAAACTAAAATAAGAGCCATCTCATAAGGTGTTAAGAGGACCACATAAGATATAAATTAGGGGTGCCAAGCTGGCTCAGTTGGTAGAACATGCGACTCCTGATCATCTCCGGGTCCTGAGTTCGAGCCCCACTTCGGGCACAGAGCTCGCCAAAAAAAAAAAAAAAAAGGTAAATGAATACTTAAAATATGGTACTTTTTTTTAAGTTTATTTATTTAGGGGTGCCTGGGTGGCTCAGTCGGTTAAGTGTCTGACTTTGGCTCAGGTCACGATCTCATGGTTCATGAGTTCGAGCCCCGCATCGGGCTCTCTGCTGTCAGCGCAGAGCCCGCTTGGGATCCTCTGTCCCCCTCTCTCACTGCCCCTCCCCTGCTCGCACTCTCTCTCTCTCTCTCAAAAATAAATACACTTTTTTAAAAAAAAATGTACTTATTTATATCGAGAAAAGGAGAGTGGGGAGGGGCAGAGAGAGAGAGGGAGAGAGAGAATCCCAAGCAGGCTCTGACCACAGCCCAACGCAGGGCTTGATCCCATGAACTGTGAGATCATGACCTGAGCCAAAACCAAGAGTGGGATGCTCAACCAACTGAGCCCCCCGGGCGCCCCAGGACTTATTTTTAAGTTCGTTTCACACTATACTGGCCAGTTATTGTATATAACAGTTATGTACTAGTTATTAACATTTGAATGTGCTAGTGCCCGGCAAGATAGTTGCATTTTAACCAGAAGATACTCATTATCTGCGTAGATTGCAGTGATGATTCCACAAGTATATCCATACGTCAAAAGTCATCAAATTGTACACTTTATTTTTTTGAAGATTTTATTTAAGTGGTCTCTACACCCAAGGTGGGGCTCAAACTCACAACACCGAGATCAAGAGTTGCACACTCTACCGACTGAGCCAGCCAGATGCCCCAAAATTGTACACTTTAAATATAGTGAATTGCACATCAATAATGTACCTCAATGATGCTGTAAAAAAAACCTCATATACCCGTTGATCTAACAAGTTCTCAGACTCTATGCTATAAAAATAAAAGCACAAGTACATTCAGCATTTGACAAACATTTTCTATAAAGGGCCAAATAGTAACTATTTTCTGCTTTGTGGGCCATGTAGCCTCTATCACAACTCCCTCTGCTATCGTAGCTCAAAGACTGCAGATTCTGTGTCAACCAGTGAGCATGACTTTGTTCCAGTAAAACTTTATTCACAAAAACAGGCAGCGGGTCCAGATTTGGCCCGTGGACCACCTTTTGCAGACCCTGAATATAGATACATATATTCATTTATCTGCATGGTAATAGAAATCATAACAGAAACCACCTAAATGTCTATCTAAAGGGGATTAGCTAAATAATTTATAATAATTCCACACAGTGGGAATCAGAGTGACAGTTAAGAAGAATGGGTTAAGGGCACCTGGGTGGCTCAGTCAGTTGAGTGTCTGACTTCAGCTCAGGTCATGATCTCACGGTCCGTGAGTTTGAGCCCCGAGTCGGGTCTGAGCCTGCTTCGGATTCTGTGTCTCCTTCTCTCTCTGCCCCTCCCCGGCTCGTGCTCTGTTTCTCTCTCAAAAATAAATAAAAATTTTTAAAAATTAAAAAAAAGAAGAAGAATGGGTAATGGGTTGGATCCTGTGTACCGACGCAGGAAGACATTCGTGACAGATTATTTTCAAATAGTTTATTATGAGACTTTAAAATGAACAGAAAGTTGAACCAAGAATGTAGATTCCACCATCGACATTGTGCTGTGCTTATTTTAATCATCTAGCCATCCATCTATCTGTATCCATGATAGATTTTTAGGTGAGGAAAATGAGGTGTAAAATGTGGAATATTAATTCCATTTCAGTAAAACAAAAGCTAAGAAAAGACTAAACTATGCATGTATGTGTTTGCAAAGTAAGAAAGTATCAGAAGAGGTGTCTGAACTTTTTTTAAAAAATTTTTAATGTTTATTTATTTTTGAGAGAGAGACCGAGTACAAGCGGGGGCGGGGCAGAGAGAGAGGGAGACACAGAATCTGAAACAGGCTCCAGGCTCTGAGCTGTCAGCACAGAGCCTGACGTGGGGCTCAAACTCACCGACTGCAAGATCATGACCTAAGCCAAAGTCGGACGCTTATCCGACTGAGCCACCCAGGCACCCTGAGAAGTGCCTGAACTCTTAACGTTGGTTGTCTGAGGGCTGGGTTTGTAAAGAGAGGGGAAAGGATCACTTCTCTCCTCACCTCTAATGCTGATCAGTTGTGAAAACTGGAAATGCCCTAATAAGGAGTTTTTACAATTCTTCTTTAGTAAGGATAGAACAGTCCAGGCCAGCCCTGGACACCCCCATAAAGGGAAATCGAGTCAGAACCAGGGTTCAGGGAGGCAGGCCCATTCCCTGAGCACCACCGAGCATGTCAACTGGCCCTGCCCCACGCACAGGCACGCGTGCACACACACACAAGCAACCAGGCCCCTGCATGTCCCAGTGCGAACGCACACACTTACCTTGCCCCTGCCTCCCCTGTCCCAGCACTGTCCACCTCTGCCTGCCCAGACTGTGGCGTCACTCTGCACCTGCCCCTGCCCAGGAGCAGGGGCATCATTGTAGCTTGGCGGGCCCTCCCCAACCAGCGACAGCCCCCCCGGAAGGGTGTCCTGGCACCTGGACACCCGGAGAAGGTGCGGGATGGGCCTGCTTACTCCCACAAACACCTCTGTGCTCCAGGGCCCAATCAATACCCTTCCCCCGCCCTCAAGCCCCATTTGCATTCAGGCTCTTCCAGAAAGATCTCCGGCCCCCTCCTCATTACAACGTGCTTTTCATTCAACAGACTTTGATGGGAGCTTGTCCAGGCCAGGCACCCAAGACACCCAGGCTGGTGGGGAAGAGGGCACAGCTACAGGCACCAGGGCCATCCAGCAGGGGAGTGTCCTGGAGCAGGCAGGGTCAGAGCCAAGCTGGGGAAGGGCAGGGCAGCAAGTGTCCAGTGGGAGTGATATGTGGCCATAGTCAGGGAGACCGTGGGAAGAAGGGCCTCTGGGAGTGCAGGCGAGGGTGACAAAAGGGGCGTGGGGGACACAGGTGGGGAGGTGTCCCTTCCCACGTGTGCAGGACCCCCAGGAAGGAAGGCCTCTCCCGGGAGGAGCTGAGAGAGGGTTCCACTACCCCCTCGCCCCTGTCTCCGGCCCCTCTGCCCAGTGAAGCAGGAATGGGGGTGGGCACTGATGGTAATCCCCCTCCTCCCAGTCCATAGTCTCCCTTTCAGGGAGCCCTCGGGTATTGTTCTGCCTTTGTAAAGAGGGAGATCGAGTGACAAAGCCGGGTGGGTGGGCAGGCGGCCCAAGAGGCCTCTTCTCTCCAGGCAGCATCTGCATGGGGGAGGGGCCCTTCCACACCCCCACCTCTGGCTTCCCAGGAGCAGCTGTTGCCATGGTGAGAGTCCAGGCATCCCCCAGCTCCTGGGGCGCCCTCTCCCCCATTGCTACATAGGAAGGGCCCCCAGACTCCTCTCCGCCCTGCTGGGGGACGGGAGCACAAAAAACCTGGCTCCCAGGCCAGGGCTGGTGGTGGGAAAAGCCTCCACCGGCCTCAGCCTCCCCGTCCGGCTGCCAGCAGAGGGGCACCTCTGGAGCCCCCACCTCCTACACACACCCTGACGCGGGGCCCCTGCTATCATTCATGCACCTCTGCCTCCTGGAGGCCAGACACACAGAGAAATAAAATGTTCCCAAGGTCCTCGAGCAGCTGCTGGTATTAGGGTGGAGTGGGGATGGATGGAGGGCTAACTGTGAGTGCACAGTGCGGGGACAAGGACCCTGGGCCCACAGAGCAGACCCTCCAGCCCCATCTAGGAGAGCTGGGCTGGGGGACTGCCCCTGCGAGGTGATGCTGGAGGCTGGTTGTGCCAAGCAGGGTAGGAGAGAAAGGCATCCTGGTCTGGGGAGATTGGAGGCATGATGGCAGGATGTGGCTTGGTGCTTCCATTGAGGGGGTGGGGAGGTGGGGGGGGGGGATACAGTGGGCGGGGGAAGTCACGGCAGGAAATGAAGAGGCGAGTTGGGGGCTGTGCCTGGAAGGGCTTCATCCCCAGGAGCGTGGGCTTCACCCTGGGCAATGGGAAGCTGCTGCTGACATTTTGGGAAACTGTTATCCTTGACCAGGGGGTCAATGCCAGGTCCTTTTTTTGCAAGATACCGTACCTCCTTGGGAAGGTCGGGAGCTTGTAGCTGCACCCGTCGTGGCTCAGGTGGGCTGAGTGCACGCTATGCGCTGGCCACAAGGCTGTGTGCCCCTCCACAGATGCCCAATCTCACGGGGCCACTCCGAGAGCATAAGGCTGGGTGCACACCCAACACAGAGCGCCCCCCCACCTTTCCTTCTCCCTTCCCTGCAGGCAAGTCTCTACACGGTGTGAGTGCACCAGCCTGAGTCCCCACCACGTGCCACAAGGGGCAGGTGCCCTTCCTCTGCTGGTGACAGGCAGCCTCATGCCGTGGAAGAGCCTGAACGTCCACCCTGATCCTTCCGAGCTGTGTAATCCCAGCAAATTATTTAGGGTTTCCTGTGCCTCAATTCCTCATCTGTAAAATGGTTACAGAAGTCCTTGCAAGACTGTTAGGAGGGTTAGAAAGGCCACTGTGTGAAGTGCCTGGCCCAGGGCCTGCATCGTTCATGGGAGGTCCTGGGCCCCTCTCCCAGCCCCCCTGCAGGGCAGGTCTCTCCCTCAGCCTATCTCTCAGCACCCTGAGCAGCTGCTAGTGCGTCTGGACCTGTGGAGTCTGAGTTTTCCAGGTACGTCTAAGTCAAGGGGGTGAGGACAGACGGGGCAGGGCCTGGGGTGGGGGTGGGACCATAGTCTCTAAGTGAGTCCCAGACCAGAGCAGAGCCCCGTGGGTGGTCTGCTGGGTGGCATTTGTGTTTCCCTGCAGAGCTTCTCTGGGAGCCATGGTGGGAAGCTGGCAGGGCAGACACAGGTGCTCTGGGACTCCAAGTGGCCCCCAACAATCCCAGGCAGGGTGGGGCAGGGTAGGCCGCTCAGGGGTCGCAGTTCCAGATGTCACTCATTGTCACGGGCGGACTGAGCCACACCCGTAGGGGGTCACAGATACCTCACTGTGCACTGGTGAACCCATCTGTACCACGAGGACGGTCCTCCTCGCTCCCTGTGGTTGAGGAGCTGCCCATGGAAGCAGGGGGGTAACAGTCTCATGTCATCCTGATGGCTCTCAGGTTTAGGTGAGGAGGGTATGAGGTGGACTCCTAAGGTACCCGTGGGACGTTGCTGTGTATCGCCCCTCTGCTCTGCAGGCACAGGAAGGAGAACGGGGCTCTGCCGGGGACTGGCCGGGCGGTGGGGAGTGAATCTTGGAAGTTCTCATCACTGGTGAAAAAAAATGTGTAACTGTGTACCATGCCAGATGGTGACCACTTGACGTGGGGGCTGATTATTTCCCAATGTGCGCAAACAGCGAGTCATGCTGTGCATGTGAAACTAGTATGAGGTTATGTGTCAATTATACTTTGATTTAAAAAGCCCAGAGTCCATGGAGCACCTCGGTGACGCTCTGGGGGGTCTGTTGAGCCTCCAACTTCGGCTCAGGTCATGATCTTGCGGATCGTGAGTTCGAGCCCCACATCGGGCTCGCTGCTGTCAGCCACAGAGCCACTTTGGATCTTCTGTCCCCTTCTCTCTGCCCCTCCCCTGCTTGTCTTCTCCCAAAAATAAATTTTAAAAAATAATCAATCAATAAAAAGCCCAGTCTTTCAGCTCTAAGGGAAGCACTTTCTGAGGGTGTCCCAGAGGTGGCAAGGTGGCACCCGGGGGGGGGGGGGCCCTGTGTCCCCCAGGGGAGCGCGCAACCTTATGAAACCAGTACGGGGATGGGGAGAGCGCCTGGCTGGTGCAATTGGTAGAGCACATGAGTCTTGATCTCGAGGTTGTAAGTTCGGACCTTACTCATTTAAGATTACTTAAAAAAATTAATATCTTAAAAACAATAAGAAAACAAAACAAGAAAAATAAGTTCGGAGACAGTAACAAATGCAACACCTAATAGCTTCATACCCGTGGGTATGTCACTCCTCTGAGCCTCAGTTTCCCCACCTGGATTGAGGAGTAGAGACCAATGAAGTCAAGTGTGCAGCGTGACCCATATGCAGCATGTGTGCTTGTTTTCACAGGATTATCTATCTGCCTGTTTTACAGAAAAGGAAACTGAGGCTGAGGGAGAAGAGCCCAAACTCACATACAACTGGTGAAGGCACAGGAAGCACTGGAATACAAGCCACTGAAATACAAGCCGGAGGCTTCCCAACGCGTGGAGGCCTCTAACAATGGTCTGCCGCCTGGGGTAAAGAGAGGCGAGCCGGGGTGGAGGGCGGGGAAGTCTTCGACTTCGACATGAGTCGCTGGGAGAGCGGGGAAAGCAAGGGAAGGGGAAGCACCGAGTGTGAGCGCGCGTGTCCAGGGCGCACGTGCAGCCCATACCGCCGGGACTCGCCTACGCGGATGCCCCGGCGCGGCGGCGAGACGCGGCGCCTTTAAAGCCCGGCGGGGGGCGTGCCCGGCGCGCGGAGGGCCCGCCTCTGGGCGTGTCCGCCAGGCGCCCCGCCCCGAGGCTTGTAGCGGCGGCCCCGGGAGGCGGCGCCCGCTCTGGCTCCGCGGCCGCCCGAGTGGCAGCGGCTGTGGCGGCTCAGCGGGCTCGGCGCCTCCTCTCCCTCGGGCGGCTTCCCTGCGCGCTGCCGGGGCGCCCGGACGCACGCGGGCGGCTCGGCGATGGCCAGCGCCCCGCGACGTGGCGGGCGGGCACGGGGGCGCCGGACGGCGCGGCCCGAGTGAGCCGGGGCCGCCCTCCCGCCCTCGGCCGGGGCCGCCCGGGATGGCCGTGCCGCCGCTCCGCCGGGCGCTGCTGCTGTGGCAGCTGCTGGCGGCGGGCGGCGCGGCGCTGGAGATCGGCCGTTTCGATCCGGAGCGCGGTCGCGGGCCGGCGCCCTGCCAGGCGGTGGAGATCCCCATGTGCCGCGGCATCGGCTACAACCTGACCCGCATGCCCAACCTGCTGGGCCACACGTCGCAGGGTGAGGCGGCCGCCGAGCTGGCCGAGTTCGCGCCGCTCGTGCAGTACGGCTGCCACAGCCACCTGCGCTTCTTCCTGTGCTCGTTGTACGCGCCCATGTGCACGGACCAGGTCTCGACGCCCATCCCCGCCTGCCGGCCCATGTGCGAGCAGGCGCGCCTGCGCTGCGCGCCCATCATGGAGCAGTTCAACTTCGGCTGGCCGGACTCGCTGGACTGCGCCCGGCTGCCCACGCGCAACGACCCGCACGCGCTCTGCATGGAGGCGCCCGAGAACGCCACGGCCGGCCCTGCGGAGCCCCACAAGGGCCTGGGCATGCTGCCCGTGGCGCCCCGGCCCGCGAGGCCCCCCGGCGACCCCGCCTCAGGCCCGGGCGGCGGCGGCACCTGCGAGAACCCAGAGAAGTTCCAGTACGTGGAGAAGAGCCGCTCGTGCGCGCCGCGCTGCGGGCCCGGCGTCGAGGTGTTCTGGTCGCGGCGCGACAAGGACTTCGCGCTCGTCTGGATGGCCGTGTGGTCGGCGCTGTGCTTCTTCTCCACGGCCTTCACCGTGCTCACCTTCCTGCTGGAGCCCCACCGCTTCCAGTACCCCGAGCGCCCCATCATCTTCCTGTCCATGTGCTACAACGTCTACTCGCTGGCCTTCCTCATCCGCGCGGTGGCCGGCGCCCAGAGCGTGGCGTGCGACCAGGAGGCGGGAGCACTGTACGTGATCCAGGAGGGGCTGGAGAACACGGGCTGCACGCTCGTCTTCCTGCTGCTCTACTACTTCGGCATGGCCAGCTCGCTGTGGTGGGTGGTGCTGACACTCACCTGGTTCCTGGCAGCCGGCAAGAAGTGGGGCCACGAGGCCATCGAGGCCCATGGCAGCTACTTCCACATGGCGGCCTGGGGCCTGCCGGCCCTCAAGACCATCGTTATCCTGACCTTGCGCAAGGTGGCGGGCGACGAGCTGACCGGGCTCTGCTACGTGGCCAGCATGGATGCGGCCGCGCTGACGGGCTTTGTGCTGGTTCCCCTCTCCTGCTACCTGGTGCTGGGCACCAGCTTCCTCCTGACCGGCTTCGTGGCCCTCTTCCACATCCGCAAGATCATGAAGACAGGCGGCACCAACACGGAGAAGCTGGAGAAGCTCATGGTCAAGATTGGGGTCTTCTCCATCCTCTACACGGTGCCTGCCACCTGCGTCATTGTGTGCTATGTCTATGAACGCCTCAACATGGACTTCTGGCGCCTTCGGGCCACAGAGCAGCCCTGCCTGGCAGCCACCATGCCCGGGGGCCGGAGGGACTGCTCACTACAAGGGGGGTCGGTGCCCACCGTGGCTGTCTTTATGCTCAAGATCTTCATGTCGCTGGTGGTGGGCATCACCAGTGGTGTCTGGGTGTGGAGCTCCAAGACTTTCCAGACCTGGCAGAGCCTGTGCCACCGCAAGATGGCAGCTGGCCGGGCCCGGGCAAAGGCCTGCCGGGCTCCCGGGGGCTATGGCCGTGGCACCCATTGCCACTATAAGGCCCCCACCGTGGTCTTGCACATGACTAAGACGGACCCTTCTCTGGAGAACCCCACGCACCTCTAGGGACACAGGCCTGTGTGGGGCGGCTGTTGCCCCCTCCTGCACCCCCCCCCCTCTGGAGGAGACAGCTGACTAGCAGCTGCCCAGCTGTCAAGGTCAGGCAAGTGAGTGCGAGGGGCCGAGGACCAGGGCGTGGAGCCTCTCCTTCCACCCTCATTCACAGAGACCCAGTGAGGCTCACTCCCTGTGGCCCAGTGGAGGGGGTGGGCTTGGCCAGGTCCCCACAGGGTCCTGGGGGAGCAGGTGGAGAGGAGGAGGGGCAGAAGGGGGCGTGGTCCAGCAGGGAGTTTATTTAATGATGTAATTTATTGTTGAGTTTCTCTGGAAGCTGTGACTGGAATAAACCCCCGTGTGGCACTGCTGAGTCCTCTGTGGGCTGGGAAGGGGGTAAGGTCAGAGAGTGAGGGTCCTGTAGGAGTCCCCCTGGTGGGGTGAGCTGGGTGGCTGCTGGCCTCATGGCCCCAGCCCCATTCTCTGCCTCCCCTGCGGTCAGGAGGACGTCCCTGTGGAGCAGCTGTCTTTGCAGAAGTCCCAGATTCTGTGTGTGTGCGTTGTCCCCTCTCACCAGTCTTTGCTCTTTTGGGCAACCTGTTTGCCCGAGTCCTGGGTTCCCGCTTCCCAAAGTGTGACCAGGATGCCTGCCAGGATACTCAGGAATCCCCTGAGAGGACACCTCTGGCCCTGGGGACTCTAGCCTGTTTGGTGGCCCTGGGAAAGACTGCTTTCTTCATTTGTATAGAAAACGAGGGCATCAGCCTGTCTCCAAAGTTCCCTTGGGGGCTCAGGATCTGCTCCCGCTGTCTCCTATAGGCTGTCCTACTGTCCCTTCCCTAGGGCCTAAGGGCTAAGGCTGGAGTGACTGTCCTCATTGCCTTCCAAGATTGCTGGTGTGTCCACCTCTCTCCTTGGGCTCCTAGTCGGGGCACCCCACGGCATCCCTTCATCTTACCAGGTGGAGTGGAGATGGGGCAGGACTGGCTGGTATAGGGGCATCTTGGTGGCACAGACACAGGGGATGGGGAAACCCTTGAGCATAGTGGAAATTGGGTCCCCAGCTCCGAAAGGGCTGCCGAAGGACTTGGGGTGCTGGGCACCGTGTGAGAAATGGGGCAGGTGCGGGGGCATATGCGTGGCTGCTCCAGGCCAGCTTACACACTCATGTGCCCAGGGACAGGAAAATGTACCTGTGTATCCGTGCGCCGGGCTTCGTCATCTCTGCCCACTGTAAGGAGTGTGTGGCCGTCCCAGAGATGCCCATCGGCTTGGGGCAGGAGGTCAGACCCCAGAGCCCCATCTTGGCCTCTGCTTTGGCCACTGTGACTCCAGCCAGGTGTATCGGTCATTGTCCTGGGTGCATGATACAGAGCCGGCATTCAGTGTCACTGCCAAGAGGCCCCAAGGGTCCAGCCTCACTTCAGAACCAAGGGGAGGCTCAAGGCCGACTGCTTCCTGTGAAGCAGGGCTGAGTGCCTAAACCCATGGCCTCTCAGGCCGGAGCTCTTTGCCCTGCACCAGCCACCAAGCTCTGCGGGACAAGAAGGAAGCCAAATGGAGCCCCAACAGGCTGTGTCAGACTCCCATCAGGAGCTAAGGAGAATTAAGGGCTGTCCCTCAGCACAAGCAGCAGCCCAGAGCCCCCAGGAGAACTCTGCCGCCTCGGCACCTTGGGCTTATGCATTTCATGCACGGGACGGCCCAGCCCATCCAAATCTTTCCTTCTCAGAGCACACAGGAGGCCCTCTTGCCTTCTTTACAGCAAAGCCAAGTGACCCTAACACTTTGTAACTCCCTAGGAGGGTCCTTGACTGACAGATTGCACCTACTGAATGTGACAGGGGCCCAGGTTGGAAGGGGAGACGGTGGCTGCGTGGAGTTAGGCTTGCAGGCCAGGTCTGCAGGGAGTGGCCCCAGTTCACCCCTGTCCCTTGCCAGTCAGTGGCCCTGGGAGAGATGATGCTTGATTAAGTCCCACCCAGCGGAAAAAAATTGGGCTCCCAGGACAACTGGGAGGGGGGTGATGGAGGGTAAGGGGCTCTGCCAGCAGCCTCTCAGCACTTGGGGACACTGGAAGGTCCCAGACCTCGGGAGAGAAGGAAGGAATCGTTTATTAAAGACCTTTTACAGAAGTCCTCCATTAGATCCTTCTCTCCCCATTTTCCAGATGGGAAGTGTTGAGTGCTTGGCTGGCTCAAGGTCACGCAGCCAGGTAGCGTGCAGCCTCCAGAGCCTTTGTGATTTCCACTGCGCCACGGATTCCACCTGGGTGGGCAAGGGATGGCAGGTGTTATAACCTAGGGTGGTTTTGTCCAGAGAAACACCCCCCCACCAGCCCCCAAAAGGAAATTCCAGAGCCCAAGGGAAGTGTCTCGGAAAGCAACACCTGTTGGCCAGTCACTGTGTGTCCCCGGCCCCTCCCTGCCGGGCTTGTGCGTGGGAGACCCAAGTTAAGGGAACTCCTTAGCCCTGACCTATTAGTTCCAAGGAAATGATTCAAAGTTCACAGGAATCGGTGGCGGTGATCTTGACCAAGGTCAGCCTGAGGAGAGGCCCCTCAGTGGCTGCTCACGGCCACACCCCAGAGGCAGAAACTCCAGGACTGCCCTGAGTGTGAAAACGTCTGAAGGCTCCGGGCAGGGGCAGTGGTGGAAACTTCTCTTCCCACCTGGTTGGAGTTTCTCAATATCCTGCTAAAGAGGCCCTGGCTCCCGGCAACCCAGATACCACCTCACTGCCACACACTGCCCCCCCTTCCCCAGACACCACAGCAAACCCCCCATCCCCTGGGGACACTGCCACCCCACACACACACCTGCAGCACCCTCCCCCATCCTCTGGGGAACGGGGTCTGAGGAGAAAGGCAGGACGGGGGAGAGGTCTCCGTTGGTTCCCAGGAGCAATGCCTCAGACCCCGGTCCTCAGGAGGAAAAGTTCTCTTGTCCCCTCTTGCAGTAGTCAAGGGAAGTTAGGCGGCTCCCCGAGGTTGAGCCCACAGCAGGGAGGATGGGCTGATGGTTTAACAGGACCAGGGTGCTGACCTCAAGAAGACGTGGCCCCCGGAACACCATCCTAGGGGAGCCTGAGAAGCCCACTGAGGAGAGGACATCACAGAAGTGGCCGAGCCCCCGAGTCCTGCTGTGACTGTGTAGGAAATGCACAGAGGCCCACAGCTCCCTTCCCCAGAGCCTGAGCACTCATCAGACCGGAGCTGACCTTGGGGCAAACTGCTCACTCAAGCCAGGGGCCTGGCTCAGAGCTCACACTCCCCGAGTGTGGACTCCACAGAGCAACCCAGGGTTTTGGTTTCTCCTTTTTCTGCCCATTTTAGCCACCGCTGCCCCAGGTTCAGGTGGTCAGGAGTCGGCAGTGTCCCCTCTTGGTCAAGGGGCTCACAGAGTGTGCTCTGCAAAATCTTTGAATTCCAGAAGCAGATTGCCACCTAGCAGTGACCTACTGAACCAACCACTCTGACTTGATAAAAACGCACAGCATAAAAAATAAATGGAGACATAAATAAAATTGCTTATGTGGTAGAACTGATGAAGCAGAGTACAAGGGAATTCATATTTTCACTCTTTTTGCGTTATGTTTGAAATTTTCCTGGAAAAGAAGTGTTTTAAAATGTCTGGGATGCCTGGGTGGCTCAGTTGGTTGAGCGTCGCACTTCGGCTAAGGTCATGATCTCACAGCTTGTGAGTTAGAGGCCCGTGTCGGGCTCTGTGCTGACAGCTTGGAGCCTGGAGCCTGCTTTGGAGTCTGTGTCTCCCTCTCTCTCTGCCCCTCCCCCACTCATTCTCTGTCTCTGCCAAAAATAAACAAACACTAAAAAAAATTTTTTTTAATGTCAGCAATTACCCCTAAATTAATTCTTCCAGCCCCATACAAATTCCCAGCTAAGCCTTTAGAAATATTTGTCTCTAATTACTAGAAAAATGTTTTTAAAGTTTGTTGTGAGAGAGAGAGAGCGAGCGAGTGCTGGGGCAGGGGGGCAGGGATGAGGGCAGAGACAGGGAGAGAGAGAGAATCCCAAGCAGGCTCTGAGCAGTCAGAACACAGAGCCTGATGTGGGGCTCGAACTCACAAAACCATGAGATCATGACCTGAGCCAAGATCAAGAGTCAGACGCTTAACCAATTGAGCCACCCAGGCGCCCCCCGCCCCCGAAATTTCCAATGACAATTTTGGGGGTTTCAGAGACCAGGCCAGAAGCTTGAAAGTCACACTCTGATTACTGGGCACCAGAAATCTCTCCAGGAAGCAAAGAAATGCAAATGGATGTGGCCTGTGGTTAAAAAGATGGTCAGAAGTCCTCTCAGCTCCGGGAAAGAGCCCTGGGGGCCACGTGTGCCACTACCGCCCCCACAAACACAAAGAAAGATTCACCAGAACTGCTGCTTCTTTATAAACACAAGTACATAATGTTTATTTGAAATTCCAATTTATTACAAGTTTACCCTTGAACGGGGCCCTTCCTCCTTAAAGACAATTAAAAAAAAAAACAAACAACAAACAATTCAGGTGTCACTGAAGTGGGAACACAGGATTTTCACTGTTAACAAGAACAGACTGGCTCTAGGGTAAGAGGCAGGGGGAGGTGTTGGTGGCTGGGATCACGGAACTGTAGCGTCAGTGCTAACTCCGAACCTGTGGGAGAAGGGACAGTAAACCTATCCAGCAGCCACTGGAGCAAATCCCCCCCTCCCCCGGTCTCTGGGCAGGGTAGGCGGGGCGAAGACAGGGAACACACCTTGAAATTCAGCATTAAGAGGCTTTATTCTCAAGTTCTAGGAGCTGCAATCCCCTTGGTGGACATGTTTTCCCTTAACTTAAATAGTTACAGAAGAGCTGAGGTGCTCACATTTGCTAAATTCAAAGCTGGTAGAAAAGAAAATTAAACCCTGTTTTGCATTTTATCAAAATCTGCCATAAAAGGGAAAGAAGACTAGGAAGTCCTGCCCAACCAGAGCCACTAACGCCAGACTCCTTGCGGAAGGGCCGGCAGAGCTCCTCCACACCCCCCCACTCCCACCCCACGCGCAGCTGGCGGACCGGCAAGATTCAGCTTCGTGGGGACACGGTGGGGGGAGGCGGGAGGTGGCGGCTGTAGATGGAGGCGGCAGAATCGGCGGTCGGGGCAGGCAGAGGGACAGCCCTTCCCCCCCAGGTCCCACCACCTGCCCCGATGACCCTCCAGCCCGGCTTCTCTGAAGGAGAGAGGATGGGCTGAGGGAGGAGACGGGGCAAAGTAAAGCGAACACGTTATCATATAAACTGTACTGTACATGTGCCAAAGCAAGATGACAGAAATATCTTACAAGATGTTCTTTATACAATATCACTGCTGAAACAAGCAACTTTTAATAACTAGAAAAGTCAATTAAAAAAAATTAAACATTTAAATTCTTCCTGCTTTTCTTCTCCCCTAAGAGCTTGTCTGGTACGTGGGTGGGCTGGGCTCCAACACCCCTCTGGCCAGACCCATTGAAGTAAAGGTTATACGCATGATTATAAGCAGGACTCCAGTCTCTAAGTGAAGTGCCTTAGGTTTTTTGTAGGGTTTTTTTTAGTTTTTTTTTTTAAGTTTTTTTTTTTTTTTTTTTTTTCTGAGGGGGTGAGGTGGGGTGGGGTGGGAGCAGGGAGAGAGCGGTCACAAAGAGGGAGAGGGGTTAGATTCAGGAATGGCTCCGGGACGTGTCCCTTTACTCTGCCAAGAGCAACTCAAAGGAGCACAAGTGTCTCATGATGCTGGTGAATACAGAACGTGGTGTGGCACTCACTGATAGCGTCACCTGAGGGAGGGGGAGCGAGACACAGAGGACGGGCTTGAAGAAACAAGACTGGGTGTAAATACAGATTAAAAAAAATCAACACCACCTCCCCAGTTGGCCTGATTACCCCCGATCCTTCTATGTAATGCAGTAACCCCTCCCCTAGAGACCAGAGGCTTGGCACTGTTGTGGTGGCCAAAGCGAGAGGGACCCCGGGAAAGAAGGTTAAAGGACAGGGGCTCACGACAAGGGCTGTACCCCCAGCCCCTCCCTGGACACTTTCAGGGCCAAGGCCCTCGTCTACCACCCGCCGTGTCTCTGGGCAGAGACCACCCAAGAGCAGGTTCTCCAAAGAGCTCTGCGTGCGGAGGGCCCTCTGGAGAGCTGGGGAGGGCGGCAGAAGCTCAGGATGACGGGCACTTCAGGACTCCCCGTGACTCCCTCCCTTCCACACTCCTGTCCGCCTTCCTCTCCCGCCCCCTGCTCACCCTCCCCAGCTCTCTCCATTCCCCCCACCTCAGCTCCCTTACCAGGGCCCTGCCTCTCTATTTCTTCTGCCTTCGTCCCCTGGACTGTCCAATGGGCTCTGACTCACTGTCCCCTTCATCTTCAGCAAGCCGATCGGGAAACTTCTTGCGTTTCCTGCGGACATATGGGTGGCCAGGAAGGTGTTTATGCAACAGAGCCACCAGACACTGTTCTGTCTTCACCATACAGTTTAGCACATGGCTGCCCCGGCAGTTGTAGAGCTCAGCATTGGTAAACACTTGCTTCATGTCAGTAAGAAACTCCTGCACAGAGCGGTAGCTCCCACAGGAACATTTGTTCTGCATTGTCTGGAAGTCCATGGGGTGGGTGATGACATCATAGTAATCCTCGGCCTCGTCTCTGGTCACCGGCTCCCTGTGGAAGAGAACCAAACGGAGATGTGAACGTAGCCTCGAGAACAGACACAAACCTTGTTATCAAACCACCGCTCCCAGAACGCCCGCCCCTGCGGAGATCGGCCAGCTGGCAGGCGGAGAAGAGGTGCGTCCACCTTGTACAAAGTGCTCTCCCTTACCAGTTTGGGAAGCTAACTCTTCCACCACTCACACATGTCCTAAACGAAGGAATCGGGGTGGATCCCACGGCCTCCGCTCAGCACGCCCCGGGCCAGCTGCCTATCTGCACACTCTGAGAACCCACAAGGTGGGTCCTGCTTCCCTGTGCTGGAGACACAAAGCCCACCTGAAAGGCCAGCTGAAGCGGTACTTCACAATCTTGTGGAGGATCTCTTCACACTTCTGCAACTCCAGGCTTTGCCTCCGGGAGCTCCGCTTGGTCTGGAGTACCTGGCACCAAAAAAGAGAGACATGTTATTACAGGTCCAAGAGAAGAGTGGACGAAAGAGAAAATGTGTGTATCTGTTTTTTTTTTTTTTAAAAAAAAAAAAAAAAAAAAAAAGGAGTTCAACCATTTTCTTGGAGCAGAGATAGTCAACATCTGACATTCAAGTCAGGGAGTGCGCTCAGCCAGGGGGCAGGCGTCTTCCCATCAGCCCACTTGCCTCTTCCCTGCAAAGGGAGCAGCAGAGGGCAGGCAGCAGTTGCCGTATTACAGCCGTCCTGCTGGAGGTCAGCTAGAGAGCCCACTGTCACCAGGACGGCGGCCTGAGAGCAGATGGACCTGGGATTATGTGCACACCATGGAGGGGTATAAAACAGCAAGTGCAGAGAGCTGGACTGGTTACAGGGACCACTGGCGGCTAACTCTGTGGGGGTGGAGGGCCTGAGGGAAGAAAAGCGAGAGGCACGACTTCTTTCCCGGGCTCTCCTGCGGCAGGCATGTGGGAGCTAAGTGGCTGAGGAGGAAAGGGCGGGTGTCCCCTCCAGGGAGTTATCACTGCTGCGGCTCACAGTGGTCAGAGCCACGGGCTTGAAGAGTTAGTTAGGGTCGGGCCAGCAGAAGGATCTCACAATGCCCCCGAGCTCCCTAGAGGCTCACTTTATGCCCCCAACCCCAATTTGCTCTGTCAGAATAAGTTAATTTTCAAGAGCCTCTTTATTGTTCTTGGAAGCTCAAGTAAAATCTGAAGTAAAACCACTAAAATTACATTGGTTGGGGGAGCAGAGGGGAGGGTAACACCCCTCCACGACAACTGTCGGCAAAAGACTCAAGAGTGAATGAGGCTCCAACATTGCTGACATTCCCACAATGGAGACCCAGCCCCTCTGAGCCACTAGAGACACATGGATACTATTTTAAAATCCCTAACAAGTCACAGGCTGCCTATTAACTAGGGGAGATGATATCTGCAGGCTACAGCAGGGGAATGCCGGACATAGCTGCTCCCGGAGGGCCTGCTGCCTCCAGGCCCACCCATCTGCCACACGCAGCAGCCCCTGCAAAGTTGAGGAGGGGGGCGCCAGGGGGAGGCTTCCACCTGTTGCACACTGGCGGGGGAGGGGGGGAGCGTTAGAGGGAAGGGGAGAAATCACTTACCAGCTCCTCCACCTCAGCGTCGTCCACAGGTGGTACCTTCGGCCGAGACTTCCTAGCAGGATGAGGCTTCTTGCCTGGCCGTCGTCCTGGCCTCGCTGCAGGAGGGATGACACCATGCTTGCCCCGGACAGTCTTTCGAGGTCTCACTGAAATAGAAAACATGGATTTGGAGTCGAACAGCTGAGGAAGAAGGGAACACATCTATGGAATGGGAAGAGCACCCAGCCGAGCAAAGCAACGGCTCCCCGTGGTTTCTCTCTTGCCTTACCTAACAGGACACTTTAAAGGTAGAGAAGGAGATGAACGGATAGCTTTCATCAACTGCCAAAGACCTGCTAAGAGTCTCTTCGGCAGGCTCTCTTCAGAATGGCTCTCTCTGCCCCACTGTTCACAGTCACTCCTGGGAACGAACGAGTCAGTGGTGAGCTGACTCACCCAGGAGGAGAGGCCGTCTGCTAACAGGTCTGCCTGGAATTCCCACAGCCCCAGCTCAGCCTGTCAACGTACGTCCTTACGTGGAGGGGGACTCTGAACGTAGAACACTTCCTAGTTCCCCAAGGAATCCTACATTCACCACAACCTTCTCAGAGAAAAGCAGATACCTATGCAAAGTCTCCCTCATCGAATCCAATTTCTGGCTTACCCTAGTCCAGCTTTCTTGCATTTCTAAAAACCACAGACAGTGGACCAGGCCACTTCCACAAGAGCCCTTGCCCACAACCCCGAAAGGAACAATAAAGAATACAAAGACCCCCAAGATGACCTGTGTCTCAGGTTTACAACAGGTGGTCAATGTCAGACAAACCAACATTTCTCAATATGTCCTCCAGGAGCGATGCTCCATAAGGATTAGCTCAAAGCTTCTCCACTGAACACAGGGAGGTGACATGTGGACAGAGACGGGGGTATACACAGTCAGTGACACAAAGAATCAATAAACAGTGTTTTACATTCACTTCTGGACCCTGATAACCCTTCATAAGCTATTTTAAGGTCTCTAAGCTCAAGACCAGGCTTGAAAGAGAGAATAAAAAACTGACACCAAGGATGAAACTCAAAATGCTAGAGACAGCCACCAACCCAGGGCCTCGAGCTGTACTAAGGAACACATCTTTGGTGGCCTAAAAGGTGCAGCAGACAAAGGGCTCAGAGGTATACTAATATTTCCTAGACCCTTTTGGCAGACAAGAACCTAGAAACCTGGAGAGAGAACAATTGTTTGGAAAGAGAAGATAACTCACAAGTGAAAGCATCCACTACTCCGAAAACAAACCAAATGAGTACACTGTTACGTTCAGAATCTATTCCCAGACAACCGTGCATCTGAACTGCACTCTCTAGCCAGCAGATGAAGTCTCTTCCTGTAAGGGACTACGTGTCTCCTTACCCTGGATAACTGGAAAATTATGCCTGGGGGAAAAAAAAAACAAAAAACAACAACCCTATAGGAATGAGAGAAATTAATGGGTCTCAAATTAGAGCCCTGCAGGACTGGGAAGATGGGGGCAGGCGGGCACACCCAAACCTCTCAAGGTTTTAGCAGTACCACCGCCAGAAGACTGGTCACACCAAATACCTTCTCAGACTCTATACCAAGATGTGAATGTTCAGAGTGCTGTGATCTTGGGAACTGTATCATCTATTCAAAAGCTCATCAAAATCTTGACTTGTGGTCTCTTTTCTACCAACCTACAAGGAAGGGTATATACTTTGCAAAGGAGAAGGCTGTTGAAAGTCTAGACTGCAGGACTTTAGGCTTAATCATGAAAAGGACTCATGAAAAATGACCATCACAGAAGTGAGAGAGTCAACGAAGTAAAGTGTAAATGATGAGGCCTCCCCAACCCTGGCTCTGCTGGCATCTAGTGAGAAACAGATCTGAACCTTCCAAACAACCACCCTAACCCATGAGAAAACAAGTCTTCTCTTTTTAAAACCAGCAAACCTATAGACCTGCATGCCACATAAATGAGAAAAATCACTGTAACCAGAGAAAAAAATCACTTCTCTGACAGCAGCACTGAACCAGAGGCTAAAACAACCGTTAAGAGATGACAATGGGCCTAGACCTTCCTCACCCATTGTCCCCACTGTCCCCATACACTGAGAGGTTTGAATCAGGAGACTCGTCATCAACACACTTGGGGGCTTGAATTCCACTCAATCTTGAACCAACTGGACCTACCATAGGGCTGATCCAACCTCCCACTAGGAAAGTGGTTAAATGGCATCTTGAAAACCCATTTGAAACCATGGCAGTGGAGTCACCCACCCCACAGCCACAACATGTGAGAGCAATGCTGGGTGGGGGTCCGCTGCCAACGCAGTCTTCCTAAGGCAGCCTGGAAAACTGTGAGGTCAACTATGAAGGCAAACTGAATACTTACATCGCAAACCAGCCACCTCATAATCTTCCTCCTCCTCCTCCTCCTCCTCCTCCTCTTCCTCCTCTTCATTGCTCTCATCATCTTCACTGTCCTCAGAGGCAGACTCTTCAGTGTAATTCCTGTGGGGAGGGAAAAGCACGTAGGGAAGGACCGTGGTTCTAGGCCTAAGCGCTCCTGAGGAAGGATGAATTCCCACACCCCTGTAGCTTTCTCCTCTTCACCAACTAGGCAGGTTTGATGACAAGGCCAGGACACGGGAAGCAGAACGAAAGCCTAAGCTTCAATGGCATCTCTCCCCAACCAGGCCATAAATGCTTTGAATGAGACACCAACAGCACCAGAAATCAAGCCCAAAATACAACCCCACCTCTCCTCACATAAAACAACACAAAACCTGTTTCTTTTGTCTCAACAGAATCAGCCAGGTAACGTAACATTTCAGATATGAAAAGTTGCTCCCGACCTTGGGGCAGACTGAACGAACGAGCAGCCCGGACAGGTGTTACTCCACCTTGACGGCCCCGTTCCAGGAGTGGGACAGCTTACAGATGACCACGACATCAAAGCAATGCTAATCCCGGCTCTGAACAGCTGGTCTAAAGCCCCGCCATTTCAGAGGAGTGTGCCTTACTCGGCTCTCAGTGTGGCTGGAGCGGAGTGAGAAATAACTCAGTAACGCTGTCACATGGGGTCAGGATCAAACAGCTCTGCCCTCTCGGAGACCAAGCCAGAGCACCCAGAAGCTGCCCTTTCACAACCTCCAATTGCAATGTGGGAAACAACGGGATTAACTTGGCCAGTATGAAGGCATCTCCTCTTTACAAGGCCCCGGTGTTCGGCCTTGTGGGGGTCAGGGTGGTGAACAAAGCACCACCTCCACTCTCAGGGCAGCAGCAATCTCCTGGAAGACAGTCACTTGTAAGCCTAATCATGGAGGCACAATGCACCAAAGACCGCGAGACTGGATGCTCACTTGGAACACAGAGGAGGAACAACTAATTTTACGAATACAAAAACACTTCAAAAAAGTGAAATTTTAGGTAGGCCATAGGCAGTTCCCTCAGTACTGGGGAGAGGGAATATTCCCAGCTAGGAGGAACACACAGAGGCAAGGATACCCAATGAACAGTCTGTAACAAGCACACAAAATGGGAATAAGGGCTCATAAAAACAGACCGGGGAGGGACCCCACGTCAGGCTCTCAGCTGTCAGCATGGAGCCTGGAGCCTGGAGCCTGCTTTGGATTCTCTGCCTCCTTTTCCTCTCTCTGCCCCTCCCCTGGTCATGTTCTCTCTCTCGTTCTCAAAAATAAATAAATGTTAAAAAAAATTTTTTTTTAACAGACTGGGTGCACCTAGGGCTCAGTGTCAGTTAAGTGTCCAACTATTGGGTTCAGCTCAAGTCATGATCTCACGGTTTCATGAGTTTCAGCCCTGCATTGGGCTCTGTGCTGACAGTGTGGAGCCTGCTTGGGATTCCCTCTCTTTCTCTCTCTGCCCCTGCCCTACTTGTGCTGTCTCTGTCTCTCTCAAAATAAATAAACAACAACAAAGACCAGCATTCTATAACAATCTCAAAAATTAGGCCCAGGAATTTGGACTGTATTTCTAGAGGCAGTGGAAAAATTAAGGTTTTTAAACAGGAGAGTAACACGAACAGATCTCTGCCTTATGTAAACTGTTCTGGTATCACCACAAAACCTGGACAAATAAGAGGGGGAAAGATTGGAGGTAAGGAATTAAGAAGCCACTGGAGGAGCCCAGATGAGAGAGACAGGAGGGCCAAATGACAGCAGGGACCATGGAGAGTACACAGCAGATGACTGATTTTGTAAGACGTCTGGACACACAGATAATGTCTGGCAAATGAACATGGAAGTTGAGAGAGAGGAAGACTTTCAAGTTGACAGCAAAGTTGTAATCGTGATCAGGAAGGAAAACAACAGGTATGCGTAAGGAAGGTCAGGAGTTTTGGGATTTTTAGTGGTGGGTGGTTGCAGAAGTGATCGCAAATCAAGAAGTGGCCCAAGTGGAAGTAAAAGGCAAAAGGAGACATACTGCTAGGCAGGATCAAGAAGACACAGAACGTGTCTCACAATGAAGATGAGAAATGTCAACATTAAGCTAAAGTGAAATCAGAGTCCTTTGAGCTCTTACTGTAATACCTTAAATGATCAGCCTCCATACGCAAAAGATGAACTTACAGCTCCTTAGAATAATTCAGTTTGAATAACTAAAGCTTAATTATAAACCAGCCATTTCATCTGTTTTTAAAAGAAGAAATTCTCACCTGCCACGGGAGTTGCGCCTGGCAGTAGCAGGCTGGCAAGCGGGGCACTGCCACTCACCATCTGGCACCTCATAGAGGGCTGGCCTCAGACAAAACAGGTGGAAGGCTTTGTTACATTCATCACACAAGATCAGTTTGTCATCCTCACCTGCAAGGAGATAAACTTGTAGAGCACTGTCGGGAGCACAGCAATGGTTGGCAAGCTGTAACAAAGAGCCACTCACCCTCCATTAACGCCATAGGGGAGCCAACAGTCTAGCAAACTGTTATCCCTTTTTAGAAAAAAATGCAGTCATTTCTGAGAAGAAATGAAGCATAACTACACTACTCGTAATTTAACACTCAGGTCTTCTGACTTCTATCCTCAAATCCAACTCCATCTAGGAGAGGACAGTTAAAACATTTACAAAGTGGCAGCAAATACCAAGTCCTAGCAGGAAGTGTCACTGCTCCTCTCCCACTAAGAAACAAACCCCCATGAAGTATTAACATTTCCTATCCATCCTCTTCCTCGATACCCATCTGATATCGTTCTCTTAAATCACTCGGTTTCAAAATATATGAAATCAACCTGATATGGTCACTTCCCTCTAGAACATTTATTCTAAAACAATGTTGAGAGCAACTGATGGGTTTTACACAGGATCTTTTCATCCTTGGGAAGGGAATTAAATCCTAACCTAGTTCACAAAATAACTTCAGCCACTGAGAAGGCACTTGAGGGCTATTAGTCATTAAGTTCCTTTTACACGGGTTCTGAAAGCTAAAAGCATTAAAGAGTCCCAAACGCCTTGCCCTGTAGGACTGTGACAGTTGGCCCAAACCTGAGTATTCTTCCCAATGCACAAATACTGCCCTCTGCTGGTAGAATATCTTACTTCATGGATGACTAAAAACTCAGATTTAAAATTGTAGGTTAATTTTGTTCCCTGTAGAAAATTTAAAGATTGGCAAGATAAACCGCTCTTATATTCAAAACTGAGGAACAAAGGGTTTTCTCTGATTTGCTGTCATGTTACTTCAAAGGGCAGCATTTTACAGATCTCTAGAAAAAGGCAAATTCTGTTCCATTATACTTGAAAGTTGTGCACAGAAATCTTCAGGGGGGGAAATATCTTTGGAATGGAAGCCCCAGTCCCTATTACACTCAGACACACAACACTGATTTAAATATACCTTTCTTTCGACAAACTTTGCATCTAGCATTTTCTGCTGACATATCCCACTTGATACAGGCATCAAGCATCCCAAGTAGAACATGCATTCTGGAAAAAGTCTGAGCTTCGCGGATTGCTGTCTTCCATTTCTCCAGAGCAGACGCAACCTAAACAGAGACCACATCAGGTCAGCGCTGCCACAGCGACCTCAAGGACATGACATGCAGACTGTTGGCGAAATGCTGCCGGAGAGCGTGAACTGACAGCATCAGGAACAGGTGGAGGGGTGAGAGAATGCTGGATACATTTAACTCCTAGGGCTTTTCCAGTCTCACCCGTTTAGTTTATAGAAGAAATCAAGGCTCTGAAGAGTGGGAAAAACTTACCAAAGGTTACATAAAGAATTAAGGCAGGGGATGGGGGGCGGGGGAGGGTGATCAGACACCTGTCTCTTCCAGTGAAATCCACTTAAAGATTGAGTGTCATTTAAAAGCATGAACACTTGTGTACACGCTAAGCGTGCAGTGACGTCATGTAGCTACCGCAACTCTGGTCAACAAGATGATCGGTTTCTGCGTTATGTGCCACAACCCCAGTTTACAGGGCCTGGAAATTATAGTAAATGCTCTCCATGAAACATTCTACAACACTTAAAAAATATTTTAATTTTTTTTAAATGTTTATTCATTTTGGAGAGAGATAGTGTGAGCAGAGGAGGGTCAGAGAGGGAGACACAGAATCCGAAGCAGACTTCAGGTTCTGAGCTGTCAGCACAGAGCCCGATGCAGACCCAAACCCACAAACTGAGATCATGACCTGAGCCGAAGTCAGCCACTTAACCGACTGAGCCACCCAAGCGCCCCAACACTTAAAAATACTATGCACTGATCTGAAGTATTCCTCTTGACTTTATCACCAACTTGTAAATGAAAATTTCAGAGGCCCAGGGCTCAGACTCACTTCTTCCCGGGAGTTACTCTCAGCATTAATAAGCACTGCCTCTTCCCATCTTCAGAAAATGCAAATTAATTCAGAATAAGCCAGGGAAAACACAGTTAGGAAGGGGGAGGAGGGGTTAAAACTCTCAACAACAGGGGCACCTGGGTGGATCAGTCAGTTAAGTGTCCAACTCTTGACTCGATTTCAGCTCAGGTCACGATCTAAGGTTCATGAGATTGAGCCTGCATTGGGCTCTGCGCTGACGGTGTGGAGCCTGCTTGGGATTCTTGCTCTCCCTCTCCTTCTGTCCCTCTCTCACTAGCACGCATGTGTGCCTTCTCTCAAAATAAATAAACTTAAAAAAAAATTCAATGATAAACACAACCCTCTCTCCTATAAAATATACATTCTAAGGAAAACCAGGAATGCCATTTTTGGATAATTCCTTTATTTGGATTACTGTTTCATTAATCAAAAGGTGTTTATATCTTCAAAACATTTCTTACCTCAATGATGAGGTAAGCATCTGCATAAACAAATGCCTCTAAAGGGATTATCATTCTCAGTCAGAAAACACAGCAGCGATGGACGAGGGAAAGCTTGGGAGCTACACCGGAAGCTGAGAGATTAGGTCATCCTACTGTCATCCACCTTGTGGGGATCGTATTGCTTAACTCGGCCAACCTGGCCGTAACTGAACTCAAATTCAAGGAGCGATGCCTACTGCTTTTACAACTTGGCTACCAGGCCTAGCTGACTAACAATACCACTGCTGCACATCTCTGCTCTACCCTAGGCAGAGGTCTATTTTAAGTAATATAGTCTTTATCTTGTAGGAAAGGCTAGTTATCCTGGAAGCCCATAGGCTTTAAAATAGAGCTGCCAAGGGACAAAGACCGTTGAGCTACTTCTGAAGCTGTGGTGTGAGGTTTGAGAGTGGGGAACAAAGGCTGCCCTTTCTCTTTCTTATGGAAACAGAGAACCACAGAGAGCCCTGTGTGTATCAATTCATGAATAACAAGAATACGTAATATAAATACAACAAAAAGTCTATTTAAGGGGCAGCTAAAATTCTAGTAGAATCTGGCTCATTCCTTACTCCAACCTCCACTGCAGATAATTTCAACATCTGCCTTCAAAATACAGTACGATTTCCTTCCTTCCCTCCTCAGAGCTCCTCAGTAAAATGTGAAGTCCACAATCGCAGCTTGCCTCGCTGGGCTGGGCTGTTCCCATGATGCCAGGGAGAAGCTGACCTATGGTACACAGATTCTTGTAGCATGGTAACAACCCACATGCCTTCAATGGAATACAAATTTAAGAATTTTAGGTTCAGGGGCACCTGGGTGGCCCAGTCGGTTAAGCATCTGACTTTGGCTCATGTCATGATCGTGCAGTTCCTGAGTTTGAGCCCCGCGTCATACTTGGTGCTGACAGCTCAGAGCCTGAAGCCTGCTTCAGATTCTGTCTTCCTCGCTCTCTGCCCCTTCCCCGCTCATGTTCGGTCTCTCACTCAAAAATAAGTAAACATTAAAAAAAAAAAAAAAAGATTCAGTCCTTAAAGAGTGCCCTAACAAGACAGAAATGGCTCAAATGGGCTTTGCTGTCCTCTAGTGGACAGACGCACGAGAGCATTCAAGAGTCCTATTAGCATACAGTACTTTTTTTTTTTTTTTTTTTAACTATTTCCTATGAATTACAAGATTTGAGTGCTCAATAGCACATCTGGCCTCGTTAAAATAAAAAAAAATTTTTTGGAAGATCCTAGAAATAGGCTCACTTAACTTCATTTTAATACAGACTTGAGACATAATTTATGTTAACAAGTTCATCTGTAAACAAAAAATGGTTTTTCATGTATTTGCAGAGCTGTACAACTAGCGGCATAATCTTAATTCTAGAACATTTGCAGCACCCCCGAAAGAACCCCTGCACCCACTAGTAGCCACTCCACATCCTCCACCCTAACCCACCACTTCCCCAGACCTAGGCAACTTTTGGTCTAGAGATTCTCTTATTCTGGACATTCTGTATACCTTTGTGTGGCCTTTTGTGACTGACTTCTTTTACTGAGCATAATTTTTCTAGGTCCATCCACATCGTAGCATATAACAATACTTCATTCCATTTTAACTGCTGAATAATAACCACTGAATGGATAATTCACATTTTGCCTATCCATTCATCAGTTGAGGGACATCTGGGGTATTTCCATTTTTGGGCTATTATAAATAATACTGCTATGAACATATGTGCACATTTGTATAATCTTCATTTACTATTTTTGCCCGAAGTCTCAGCAATTTGGGGCCAGGTCTCCTTCACATTTCTAGATCCCCAATCCCAGTGCTCTTGACATCATAGATACTGGATAATCACTAGCATCCTGTTAAACCCACTGAGTTATCCACTGAGACCAGCCTACATTCCAACCAGCCTCTAATTTTGAGGGCAAAACATTAGACATTCAAGATTTGAAAGACCATCCTGTTCTCCTGTCACTGTAAAAACTTCCAAACAGTCCAGCACATTAAAACAAAAACCCCACACCATATTCAAGACACTGGGTTTTTTGTTGTGCTTTTAAAGACACTTTTCAAAACAGATATACAGTGGCAACAAAGTTTTGACATTCGACACTGGTGGTATCCAGTAAATCCTCTAGGTCTTACAATGCTGCTGGAGGCTAAACACATTATTCTGATGGAAAATTCAAATCTCTAGCATGTTTAAATAAAATTGGTCCCTAGGTAGAAGTGGATGTAACAGAATCAAGGGGAAGCCAGCTTACCTGCAAAGTTCCCATTAATCCTTTCACTAACAGTAAAAAGGCAATATCCTATCTTGGCTAGGATATGACAAGGCTTTCAACCATATTCTTCCACAAAAGAACATTTAAAATGGAAAAACAGATAATCAAGTTTAGGGACAAGTGCATCCAAAGTAAATAGCCTAAAAGAACTCAGGATTTTGCCAATTTATACAACAGCTTTCCCACTTAATGCAAAAAAATAAATAAATAAATAAATAAACGTTAAATATCTGAAATCATCAACTATTACAAAAAGGGATTCGAGAAACCATCTACTTTTATAAGTAAGGAAACTGAAGCCCATTTTAAAGACTGGTATTAGTTCAAGCAACCACCTAGTGCCAGCTGAAAAACCCTAGCCTGTGCTAAGTGGAAACCTTCAAAGCAAAGGGCAGTGGAAAATTTCAGAGCTGGGGCAAAGCTGACCTTTGGTCGGGAACTGCAGGCAGGGCATAATGCCATTTTAATGGAGAACATTGTTGAACTACTTAGTAGGCAACCTAATTGATTTTCCAAGAAACTCTTCCATGCTTTCCATTTGTGTACCATGTGTCTGGGCCCCAAGGTTAAACCAGCAAAACGCTCATATTTTCCTCCCCGATCAAGTTAAGAATGAAGTCTCATATGACAAGCTAAAAAGAGGTTACTTTGCTATGGGGAGGAATATTAAAAAAGAACTTTTGACAAGAATTCTATAGCTACTGCTGCGCAATGAGAAACTGTTACTGGCAAAGAAATGTCAAGGGAACATCACATCAAGAAAGAGACTCTTCTGGATACAGTTAAAAATAAAGCCCATGCAGTACTCAGCAAGGCTAAAACTGAGGCCTAATGAGAAAAGACTTAGCAAAGGAGACTATTAACCATCTAACATCTTAGACTTCATCTAGAAGCTTACCTGAATGCCGTGCCACCATCAAAAAAGAACACAGAGAAGTGGGAACTAAATCCCAGGAAGATACCAACATGTGTGGAGTGTTTGAATCTAAGTCATGAATTAACAGTTAAACCTTTATTGGGGTGCCTGGGTGGCTCAGTCTGTTAAGCATCCGACTGCGGCTCAAGTCAAGATCTCACAGTTCATGGGTTTGAGCCCCGTGTCGGGCACTGTGCTGACAGCTTGGAGCCTGGAGCCTGCTTCAGATTCTGTGTCTCCCTCCCTCTCTGCCCCTCCCCACTCGCGGTCTGTCTCTCTCTCTCTCTCAAAAATAAATAAAAACATTAAAAAAAAATAGTTAAACCTTTATCGGACTGAATCTTAGCTCTCAGCTCTGCTTACCTCCTTCCCAAAAGCATCCTTTTATCATGCTTCACCCTTGGCCTGAGGAAGAAACGGAGGGTAACTTGACAACAGTGTACAAATACCTGAGGAGCTTTAGAGAATAAACTCATTCTGTGTTCTGTATCAATTTGGAGGGAAAACAAGGACCAGCTGGCCCGTGAGGAGAAAGCCAATGTCAGCTCAATCTAACGAAGCCTATGTGCCCTTCCATGACTGGATTAACTCCTACTTATTCTTCAAAACCCAGCTGACATGGCCTCTCCTCCGGCCCCGCTTTGCCCTAGGTACCTCTCACAGGCAGGCTGGCTCCTGCACTTTCTCATCAGCGCTCGGATGCCACCAAGACCATCCTTCCCATGCCAGCGGGACTTCTTGAGGGCAAGGACTTCTGGCTTCTACTCATCACCATGACCTCCAGACTTCCCACACGACTGGCACAAGGCAAGTCTTTATCAGATGTTTGTGAACAGAAGGAAATGAGGGAGTGGAGAAAAATCAAAAACAGGGAAAAGTGTTCTTCTATGGGATAATGCCTGGGACCACTCCCTTCATGTAGTGTTTTCAAATTCTTTTCTTCCTAAGTAATCTTAAGCAGAAATCTAATAGACAAAACAAAAAAATGGAGCTAATTATTCTAATAAAGAAAAACCAGAGACATTTCATCAGTAAGGAATTAAGATACTGAGAAAACAGTGTCATGTGGATCTATATGGACTGAAAGCAGACAGACAGAGATTATGCTGAGGAGTGAAAAATCGCAGAACATTATGCAGATGACTCCATTCTGTACAACTGCCATAAAACTATCTTCATATGTATACAGAAAACACACCAAAGTACTAAAGACTGATATCCTTGGGGAGCAACACCAGGACAGGAGTGGTTTCATGTTTTACGGTACCTCTCACACTGGATTTACTTACAATGAGCATGTTACTTTTAAAACTTAAAAACCAAAAAAACTGGATATCCACATGCAAAAAACTGAGGTAGACCCTTACTCTACAAAAATTAACTCAATATGAATAAAAAATTCATTTAATTATTAATTTTTCTGAGAGAGAGAGAGAGAGCACGCGCGCACACACACCCGTGTGCACAAGCTAGGGGGGGCAGAGAGAGGGGGAGAGACTCCACGCTGTCAGCACAGAGCCCAACGCGGGGCTCGAATCCATGAACCACGATATCATGACCTGAGCCGAAATCAAGAGTCAGGTGCTTAACTGACTGAGCCCCCCCAGGTGCCCCTGGATCAAAGATTTAAGTGTAAGAGCTCAAACTCTAAAACCTGTAGAAGACAGAGGGGAAGGACATTGGATTTGTTGACACTGGATTTGGCAATATTTCCTGGATGTGACACTAAAAGCAGAAGCAGCAAAAGAAACAACAGGTAAGGTGAATTTTGTCAAACTTTAAAACTTTTACACATCAATGGACATCACCAAGCGAGGTAAAAGGCAGCGCACAGGATGCGAGAATATATTAGCAAATCACACATGTGATAAAAGGATTAATACCCAGAACATATAAAGAACCTACATAACTCAACAGTGAAAAATATACAACCCAATTAAAAAGCAGCCAAAGGACTCAAAGCAACATTTCCCCCAAGAAGACAGACAAAAGGCCAACAAAAACATTGCTCAACATCACTAATCATTAGGGGAATGCAAATCAAAACCACAAGAGATCACTTCACACCCATCAGGATGACTGCAACCAAAGAAACAGAAAATACCAAGTGTTGGCAAGAATGCGGAGAAATCAGAGCCCTTGTGCACTGCTGATGGGCATGTAAAATGGTGCAGCTTCTATGGAAAACATGACCGTTCTTGAAAAAATTAACCAGAATTACTATAATGATGCAGCAATTCTACTTCTAGGTATACAGCCAAAAGAACTGAAAGTAAGAGCTAGAACAGATAGCTGTACACTGGTGTTTAAAGCAGCATTCCTGGATGTGAGGGCCACCGGCTGCAATATCTGTCATGCCAGTTCTCCAGGATGGATCTGGCACATGTGGTGGGCTAGCTGAGTGTATCCTTCCTCCCTCACTGTACAGCCCTCCTGAACCTTCCCCCATAGAGCAGGACCATTCTTCAGTCAAGGGTATACAGTGGCACTCCCCTGCTAGAGGCTCCCAGCAAGCTCTCAAGGCCCATGGCAGCATCACCCACTAGAGCCAAAAGGTGGAAGTTACCCAAGTGTGCATGGACGGATGACTATGGAATGTGGTATATACACAGAATGGACTATTACTCAGTCTTAAAAGGGAAATTCTGGCACGTAATATAACACAGATGAGCTTTGAAGACGTTATGCTAAGTTAAATAAACCAGTCGCAGAAGGACAAATAGCATGATTCCACTTCTATGTAACGGTGCTCAGACTAGTTGAATTCAGACACAGAAAGAAAGTGGTGGTTGCCAGGGATCGAGGGGAGAGTGAAATGGGTAGTTCAGTCTTTAAGGGGCAGAGTGTCAGCTTGCAAAGGTAAAAAGGTTCTGGAGATGGACAGGGGAGATGGCTACATAATACTGTAGGTACTCGACACACAACTGACAAAGAGCATAGAAATGGCTAAAATGACTAAGTGCTCATTACGAGTATGCTACCATTTTTGAAAACTTAAAAACTGCTACCACCTTTTAAAAAGAAATCAGCTCTGGCAAAAGGGGCTGGGGACACTCTGAGCCATTATCCAGCTCTGCTCCACAGACGAATCTGAAAACCACAAAATTTAGTGAAAGTGATAAAAATGGACCACTGGTGCAGGAACAGTGCTTACAGAAGGTAAAATCACAGGGTGAGACCATTTTAAAACCAGACCGCACTCTTCCACAGTCATGAAACTGCATCTTCATGAACAAAATACCTTTGCTTCCTCTGCCATTTTCTTCTCTTCATCCACCTCTTCTGTCTTTGCTGAATCTTCGCTTTGGAGTTTTCTTCTCTTTTGTTTGGGAGCCATGAAGCCTTGGAGAAACTTCTTTATGACACTGGCTTGTAGGGCAATCACACACTCACCAAAATCCTTCAGTTTCTCTAATGAGATCACCTACAGGAAATGATGGAAACACCAGAATGAATGAAAGGCCAAGATGGAAACACCAGAATGAATGAAAGGCCAAGATGCGAGGAGACTATCCTCAACTAAATTAAAATCAACCTGGGCCCCAAATGGGTCACATAGCATGAATTTACCTCGGTGCCTCAGTTCAGTGCGTGGTTTATACATTGAAAAGCAACTTATTACTTTCCCTGGCAATGGGACCCACGGGATGCTGAAACTTGCTCCACTCAAGAAGTCATTCATTCACTCAGCAATTGAGTACCTACTATGTACAAACTGCAGTCTCAAGGCAGAGAGAAAATGAGAAGGAAAATAAACATTACCTGACCCACCGGCTTACAAACTATGTAAGCCAGGTAAATATGCTTTCCATACTTTTTCACCTAAGCCTCTCATTTATGTCCTGGATAAGGAAATCATTTTGATTCAAAGCATGCGCTTAAGTGAACACTACCTTCTCAGTCACACAAAACATGTCAATTAGAGATAGCATTTTAGAACAACAAAGAAATAAAGATGAATGATGGCAACCCGATGTTAGCAAGGTGTGAGCCTGGGTCTGGCACAAAGCAGGCAATGGATAAATATTTGCTAAATAAACAAAAAAGTATATGTTGATTTTGAAACTGGCAAAATCCTTTAGGGTTGAAGAATTCTTTAAAAACATCATTAAGAACAACAAAGATGTTTAAATCCTTTTTCTCAGGAAATGTGCCACGCATTCATAACCAAATTACAGAGAAAAGGCTGGGGGTGCCTGGCTGGCTCAGTCAGTGGAGCAAAAGACTCTGGATTTTAGGATGGGGAGTGTGAGCTCCACACTGGGCATGGAGATTACTTTAATAAATAAATAAATAAATAAATAAATAAACAAACAAACAAACAAACAAACAAACAAATAAAAGGAGAGAAAGCTGCATATATGTTTTACTAATTCTAATAGTAAAGACACAGAAATATGGAAGTCTGGCTGTAAGACATCTACCCTATCAACTCCTACCGTTATTATGTACACCAAAGTAATATAAAGACGGAGAACAATGGAATGTATTTGTAAATTAGGAAAAATGGGGAGAAAAGATGAAACTGCTCATAAAAAAATCACACAACTAATACATGTTTAATGCATACGTATAATTTGAAAGGACCCACAAATGTTATTACCTTTGGAGTTATATGGACTTTATCATTTAAAATCAGTAAAAAGCACTTTACAACAACTGGTGGATAGTATTTTCCAATCTTCTCTCAGGCTGTGGTATACTAAACCTACCTCACGTGAACATGGGGTCTCCTGAACTGGTTCATCCACAGCACGTGACAGTCTTTTGTAGCAGTAAATGACAAGACCGTAAATGGGCCTTGAAATGTATCCATTCACCAGCACCAGTGCTACCCAACATTAAGCAAACCCTTCTGAGCCAATCAGTGACAAGGATGGACAAATGGGAATACACAAACATGTTTCAGACCTTAAAGCATAGGCACCAATTACATGGGAATGTTAAATAACAGATACGTTAAGCAATGTTCCAGAACTGTGACTCCAAAACCAGTTTTCTATTCAACTTAATAGAAAAGAGATTTTTGGAGAGCTTGGCTCAGTTGGTGGAGTGTCTGACTCTTGATCTCGGGGTTGTGGATTCAAGCCCCACAATGGGTGTAGAGATTAAAAATAACATCTTAAAAAAAAAAATAGAAAAACTCTTTTTGAACAAAGGATCTAAGTGTATGATGAGATTTTCCAGATATCAAAGAAAAAATACCACATGTACACAGAGAATTTTTGGTTCTACAGGTCTTTCAGGACAAACCCACATGTGATTTCCGGGGTCATCTGGGGAAGTCAAGAGCATCAGGGCACAATTCCGAATTGAGTTTACATAAGTAACAGATTTCATTGGGTGTTTATGTTCTTACCCGAGCTTCAAATTCTGATGTTTCTTCCACATAACCAAGTCCCCCCTTTTGTAACCTTGTTGCAACTTCAATGAGATCACTACGAAGAAAGTTTAAAAGCTCCTGGTTGCCATCACAGGATTTTAGACCCAAATTTGGCTTCCGGGCCAGATGAATAGAATGAATAATGTCCTGGTACCTAGAAAAGTTGGGGTAGAGGGAAGGGGAAATAAAGGAACATTTCAAAACGGTCTATAAATTTCAACGACTTGAATGGCAGGTCTCATTTCTAGAAGACTTACTCAGACTGTTTTTATCTCTCCTGGGTGTTTCTTCAGACCCACGGTTTCTTGCACAAATTCTCAAATTTTTCTTATTCATTTTAAAAACACCCTTCTTTTATTCTGTATTTGATAATCCCAGTATCTGAAGTGGACTGCTTTACCTGGCTCTCATTCACATTTCCTGGTCTGGGTTTTGTTTTGACCTTTTTACCTTGAGTTTCTTGGATTTCTACCTGTGGAAATTCTTTGAGGCCTGGTTTGAAGCTTACTTCTCCACAAAGAATGTGCTTATGCACATGCAGCTCATGTCAGCTGCCAGGAATTGCTACCAACCTGAGATAACTTTAAATCACCTGCCTGGAATTCCTTACAACATAGAAAAAAACATGAAACTGAGCAGAGACCCTATAGAAGGACCTTCAAGTTCACTCTCACACTACAGATTAACCTGCTGAAGTCCCAGCAGCAGACTCTCTTCTCTGTTGGCTTCTTACAACAAAATGAAAACTAAAGCTCAAGGTCATCTCCGTTGAGTTAGACTAAGTTTCCATTTCGTTCATTCCAAGCACTTTTCATATTATTTTCCTCTGAATACAACCTTCACTGTATCCCATGGGTTTTCTTACAAAGGATTTCCCTTTCCTTGCTTTCTAGAATTCCCTTTTATTTTCTTCTTTGATACGTTATCTAGGAATACATTTAGCTTTCAGTTAAGATCCTTTGGTTATCTTTAAAGAATTTATTTCTAACTTTATCATAATCTGATCAGAGAATGTATCCTGAAATTACTTTTTAAAAAAAATTTTTTAATGTTTATTTTTGAGACAGGGAGAGGGAGAGGGAGAGACAGAACATGAACGGGTAGGGGCACAGAGAGACGGAGACACAGAATCTGAAGCAGCCTCCAGGCTCTGAGCTGTGAGCACAGTGCCCAATGCCGGGCTTGAACTCACAAACTGTGAGATCATGACCTGAGCCAAAGTCAGACGCTTAACCAACTGAGCCACCCAGGCATCCCTTACATCTGTTGAAATTGCTTTTGTGGCTGAGTATATGATTATCTTTTATAAATGTTGATGGATATAACAAAAAACTTCACTTCTCTGTTTCCAGTTGGCCTGGTATCTGTCATTTTGTTTTTAAATTCCTTTTTTATTGAGATAATTGAGTGCACACTCTATATCCTCCATCACTTATTTTCTTGAAAAGAGCATATACATTTTTGTTTTATAAATTTGAACCTCAAATGGTTTGTGATACATTATCCTACCCTTATCCCCTTGGCCACCCAAAGGAAATTCAAATAACCACCAACAAGAGAACAGACAAATTAGATTCACAAAGATTACACAAATTCACAGAATCATATATAGAAAGGAAAATGATGGGAGTTCAGTTATAAAAATCACGGATGGAATCTGAAACTAGTATACTGTATATCAACTATACTTCACTTAAACACAATGATTTTTTAGTATAAGAATGCTAACTAAAAAACATTACATCTCAAAGACCACATATGCTTGATAGCCTTTAAAAAGTTCAAAATCAGCAAAACAAGATGTGAGATTTTTTTAATGCTCAACAAAAGAAAAAAGTTTTTTTGTTTTTAATTCCAACTATCAAAAATACTTTACCCAAACAGAAGGGAAGTCACAGAACTATATTCCTTTGTGATTCTATGTATTGACATTTTTCCTTGTCTTTCTTAATTTGCCTGATCATATCTATATTAAAACACCATGATTCAGAATGCAATTTTAATTAATCTCCACATTAAGTAGGAGACTAAAACTAGTATACTGTACCCACCATCACTCACAAAAGTCTGGAGAACTTGCAACGTACTGAATGGTATTTTCCTTCTCTCTTCAACCAAACCTAAATTAAACCATGAAAGCGTGCACTTGATACTAAAGGCAGCCTTAAGCCAAAACTTTGCCCTGTCTTTGACAGGAACAACGGCTAGAGCAGGACGGACACTAGCAAATCTCAGATGTAGACAGTTTTTGTTTTGAGGGGCTTTTTAAGACAGAATTCACATTAACATTAAACTCGCCATTGTAAAGCATACACTTCAGTGGCTTTTATGTTGTGGAACCATCAAAACTACCTAATTCCGAGACCTCCATCACCTCATGAAGAAATCCCACATCTGTGAGCAGTCACTCCCAATTCTCCCCGTCCCCCACCCACTGGAAAGCACCTGTATATTTTCTGTCTCTATGGAGTTGTCTATTCTGAAAGTCTTACACAAATGGAATCCTAAAACATATGTCTGTTTATCTGGCTTCTTTGACTCCACCGTTTCAGCCACGTTGTAGCATATACCAGTACTTTCTTTTGTCGCTCAATTTACGGCGATGCTACATTTTGTTCATCCGTCAGCTGAAGGACATTTAGGTTGTTTGCATTTTTTGGCTATTTTCAATATTGACAGAATACTTCCGAATGCCAACTGATGTGGCACTGACCTTGCAAAGATGCCTAACCACAATGAGGACCTCAGCTAGCTGCACGGCACACACTAATCAACAAATAACCCTGCCACCCTGTACATACGTTAAAGCTTAAAAGCAGACTTTTCCAAATAAGCAGGAGTCAAGAAAATACCAAGCAACAATGACATTAAAGGGTTACAGACACTTTTAAAAAATGTATTTTGGGGCGCCTGGGTGGCTCGGTCGGTTAAGCGTCCGACTTCGGCTCAGGTCATGATCTCACGGTCCGTGAGTTCAGGCCCCGCATTGGGCTCTGTGCTGACAGCTCAGAGCCCGGAGCCTGCTTCAGATTCTGTGTCTCCCTCTCTCTCTGCCCCTCCCCTGTTCATGCTCTGTCTCTCTCTGTCTCAAAAATAAATAAACATTAAAAAAAAAAATTTTTTTTAAAAAAGTATTTTAACAGCTTTTATGAATAAACAAAGATCCCCTAAGATATTTAAATGCTGAAGAGAAGCTGTGAGGAGCAAGATGAAAGTCCTTACCTCTTCTCCAGTCTCTCTTTAAGTTGACTTTCTCTTATTCCCTGAGGGTGAAGGCAGTTTAGCAACTCATCCAGTTCCTTCTGACTATCACATAAAAACCTGCAAGGAGCAAAACAGACCTAGTGACTCTGAAAAACAATCAAATACTAAGAAAGAGATCTACAGAGATCTAGGGTTGTTGGTGGGAGTTGGGAGAGAATTCCAAACTTGCTTACAAGTAGAATAATTTACTATTTCCATGAAGTGTAATGTTAAGTTTACCCTAGAATATTGAAGCCAATGTTTCCTACTAAAATAGACAAATTTTATAAAGTTAATAAGCACAGTTGTCACACACCTTCAAAAGAGTAAACTTATATACAAAACTAAAAGATACAAGGTCATTAAACCAAAAGGTGGATCAGAGGTGGAACAGTTAATGCAATCACAAAGTGAAAGGGACCCTCTCAAAACCTAGCTCCCTGCCTGAAAGAGAACTGACACAAAAGATTATTACTATGTATACAATATTTTATTCTTTAATTAATAAAGATGAGGGGCGCCTGGGTGGCGCAGTCGGTTAAGCGTCCGACTTCAGCCAGGTCACGATCTCGCAGTCCGTGAGTTCGAGCCCTGCATCGGGCTCTGGGCTGATGGCTCAGAGCCTGGAGCCTGTTTCCGATTCTGTGTCTCCCTCTCTCTCTGCCCCTCGCCCGTTCATGCTCTGTATCTCTCTGTCCCAAAAATAAATAAACGTTGAAAAAAAAAAAAATTTAAAAAAAAAAATTAATAAAGATGAAAATCCTAAATCTATTCCCAGAATTAAAAGCACTGCCAACGTAACATAAGATCTATTATAGAACATACACAGTTACTTTATAAGGGGGAAATAAAATTCCAAAGCTTAGAAAAAATATATTATCAAAAAAAAAAAAGTGTGCTTTTAAAGCAATGAGTTTACATATTCAAGAAATCAAAGTCATACAAAATGATCTTAATAATCACTGGTATCACTATATTAAATATTTTCCTTCTTTTTCTTAATTTATTATCTTGGGAGAGAGTGTGAACATGTGCACACAGGCGTGTGATCAGGGAAGGAGCAGAGAAGGAGGGAGAGAGAATCCCAAGCAGGCTCCACGCTGTCAGTGCGGAGCCTGACGCAGGGCCTGATCTCACCAATCGAACTGTGAGATCATGATCTGAGCCAAAATCAAGTCAGAAGCTCAACCGACTGAGCCACCTAGGTGTCCCTAAAATATTTTAACGTGAAAAAAGAAAAAAATAGAGCAACCAGATAAATGCTCACATTACCATAGATTCTGTCCTTGTTTGGGTATGGTGGTCTCCACAGCAACTTCTGCTGATGGGCCAGGTTGTACGTTCATGCTTACGTTTTTGCCTAGGTTTGCTTTCTTACCTAAAAAAAATTAAAACATTTGGTTGAATATAATAAATCCCCAATTCCTACTTTCAAACCTCAGTGGGACACAGTGCCAAAGCCAACAACTAATAACACAGATGCTGCATATTGAATATAGCCAATGTACAGCAGGTGCTAGTTTCTCTTAAACATCTTATGTACAGCACATCATCTGAGATAATTGCTCTCTATGCAGCTGAACAGCTGCACAGTCCAAGGTTCAGAGTGTGGCAACTTAGAATGGAATGGGAGCACTGAATAACTATCAAACAATTTACTTCTTGTACATCTGTTGTGAAGTAGAGACAACTGAAACATATAAAACCATAAACTTACCCCTGGAGGCTTCAAATGTCAAACATGATTAACTTTTTTGTAAACCAGCTCCTATCTACCATTAGGACATGAATACAGACAGATCTTAAGCCAATGTGAAGCCTGTACTAATACTCTCGTGGCTCCTGTCCCTTGCTCCCATTCTGCCCTCTTTACCCTGCGGGCACCTTCCCTGCAATAGAACACATGACCCTGTAGTCTTGAGTCAAGTGACTCTGAAGTGACCGTGCCATGCCTGAATGAGGGAGCATGAAGCAACAACGTACGCCAGGATGCGCTGGAAGTGAAGGGACTGATGTCCATCCTCTTTTGAGACCTAGAACTATGGAAACCTGATTTCTAAAGACAGCCGTTAAGCTTTTGAACATCATAAAATCAGCCTCTCCTCCTGCTGGAAACTCTCCCCCAGATCTGAAGATCCGGACTTCACATTTACTGCTCTCAAATACAACTGCCCTCATGTGGGTATTTACAAAGTTTACTAAAACTAGATCTTTCTACTAAGTACTACAATCTAACACTTAATACAATGCGCAATATGAAAATACCTGTGAAACTTTGAGCTATATATTAATTTCTTTAACAATTTTGAATTTTAAGTTTGGGTTAAGAGTTTCTCTAAAATGAAGGAAAACTGCATTTTACAAAAATCTCTCCAAGAAATATAATGATCTAATATTTGAGAAGTAATGTGCATTAGGTCGTAGAAAGTAGAGCTAGAAGGAAGCTTGCAGATCATTTAACCCAGGGGTTCTCAATTGGGAGCCACGCTGCCTCCCAGGAGCCATGTGGCAATGTCTAGGGACATATTTGGCTGTCACTATTGCATCTAGTCCACTGAGGCCAGGGATGCTGCTAAATATCCTACAATACACAGGAATGACCCCCAACTACAAAGAATTATCTCACCCAAAATGTCAGTAAGGTTGAGAAATCCTGACTTAACCTCACCATTTGGTTTTTTTCATTAAAAATTTTTTCTTTTAATTTCTTGAAATATTATACATATTATATATGTAAATGTTGTTATATATAATATATATTCAATATATACCTCAAGAAAAAAAGTGCCCCTCTGTATTTATTTTACAAACTGAATAGACCCGTGTAACTAGAACCCAGATCAAGAAAAAGAACATCAGTATCCCTTTACGACCCTTTCTCCGTCACTTATTTTTAGTTATTTGCTGTTTCCCTCACTAGAATTTTAGTTAAATGACATTCAGGACCTTATCTGTCGTGTTTGCTATCTTGTAGCAAAACATGAAAAATTGGTTGGCACACACAAGATGCTCTATAAATACTGAATAAGTAAGTTTTGGAAGATGTGTAACTGCCTTCTTAGCCCCTTCACCTCAATTCCAGCCATTAAGGTACCTACAAAGAGACTTTTAAGGAACAAAGTTTGAAGACTACTTGTATAAAATCTAATACCCAAATATCCTAATATTCAAGCTCTTTTCACACTATACCTGGAACAAAATTGGTAATCAAATGTTAGTTTCCTTCCTTCTCCCGTGCATTTCACATTCTCCCATCCCACTCAAATACATCTACCTAAGAAGACAATAAAGAATTCTTTCAAATGCAAAAAGTGACAGAGAAAAGACAGTCCTTATTAATGACCCTACTCAAGCAGGGTAAAAGAACTGGTAGATATATACATACTTCGGGGACAGTAATCCTCATCAGGAGAGTCTGCACGGTCTTTGCGGTGATTGAATCGGTAGTCGATGCTGTCATGTACCCAGCCTTTTTCAATGAACAATCCTGGAACTTCATCTGAGAAGAGCCAGTATCTATAAATCACAACCATATATTAGTAAGACAATGACAGATTATGAGCATGACTGTTAGTAGAGATGATCACACAATATCACTGAAAATTCAGATAGATACAAATGATAAAGTAAGGCACAGAATACCAACATTTTTGAAATTTGAGATTCAAAGCTGTAATTTTTATAACTTCTAATATTTCTGTTTAGGTTCCACACAATGTACACATGCAAAATGTATCGCTATTTTTAATAAACTCTATTTGAATTACATTTCGCAAATCACAATAATTTAAGTTTCATATTTGTAGTATCTTCAAGAACAGGGTCATGTCTTAACTTTGTAACTAGCATGTGGCACAGAAAATATTCAATAAATGTGTGAAGAGCAATTGTTTCTGAAATCCATAAATAGGGAAGCCTGTCTATTCTTGGTACTTTAGGCAGTTTCATAACTAGGAACAATATAACAGCTCTAGAAGATAATAAAAATTAAGTTTAGTAACTTACCTGTTATGGTTTCGATCTGTACCAATAGGAGTCCTGCGCATGACCAGCTTTGCCTTGGCAATTCCTTCCTGGAAAGCCTTCTCAGCAGCTGCTTTGTGCTTTCGTATTCGTTCTTCTTCAGCTTCACGTTCTAGTTTCACTGTTACAGATAAAAGAATCAACTAGATTTTTTTCCCTAATAAATTCCATTCTTACAAATTAAGTAGAATACACAGTAGAAAGTATAAAGTCGATTTTCTGTCAAACCTTATTAGTTTCCTTCTCCTGATTCTGATCTGTTATAAGAAATGATGTGCTATAAGGCTGGTTGCCCTATGTCCTTTGAATTCTGATGATACCGCAACCATCGACTCAATGCAAAATCTTTTCTCTTCAAAATGTAACTTCTTACTAATTTTAACAATCAAATTAGATTAATTCTATTAATAATTAAAAATGGAACATTAAAACAGTCCCTAAAGGGAATTAATTGATCCTCAAAATTATGAGAATGAATAAAACCAGAATAGTTATTTTGAAAACATATTTTGATACTGAGGAAGCTGATTATTATTCAGCTTATTAGCCTTGGTGACAAGCAAAAAGAACTGAGAAATCAAGGGCGGGCAGGCAAGCACTTGTGGATAATAATCATCACTGCATACTGAATACCATTCGGGGGTTGGTTATTCAGCAAGTTACTACTGTTACAGATGAAAAAAAGAAGTTTTACTCAATTTATTCCCGATCATTCATCCACCCAGAAATTTCTCTCAACAACAAAAGCAGCTCAGTAATCTTGTCTTTTCAGTTTTTCTATAACTGTCACAAATTTTGAAACAGTAAGTATACAGTGCTGCTATTTACAAGGCCAGAATTTGTAACACTGATCTTCTAATAATGACAGCCTCTACAGTATGATAAGAATCTGGAAAACACATCAATCTACAGATGTTACTTTAAACAAGACAAATCTCAGTTATTTAAAACCAACATGATACTTGTTACCTTTAACAAAGTTTGCTCTCCTGAATGGAACTATGTTTGCAACAAGGATTACAGTAAATATAAGTACAAAGGTAATGATGAAAACAGTAATGGCTTCATCACAATACAAGTTCTTTCTCCTACGGCCACAAATAAAAGCTCAGGGCAAGTCATAAAAAGAAGACCAAATTTAGTTTCAGAGGCTATAGAACTGAAGGAGACACTGAAAGACCTGAATTCTAATTCAAGTACTGGCCTTGGCAAAATATTAACAGTTTCTGTCCCTTATTTCTCTAAATCAATTAAGAGTGCCATAAATAAATAAATAAATAAATAAATAATAAATAATAAATAAATAAATAAATAAATATCAACTGCCTTTCCTCTGTCCTGTGTTAAGATAAATATAACACACAGAAAGAAACACTTCAAAAATCCAAGAAGAGGGGCGCCTGGGTGGCGGTTTAAGCATCTGACTTTTTTTTTTAATGCTTATTTGAGAGAGAGAGAGAGAGAGAGAGAGAGAGAGAGCGCGTGCACGTGAATGAGGGAGGGGCAGAGACAGGGAGACACAGAATCTGAAGCAGGCTCCAGGCTCTGAGCTGTCAGCACAGAGCGTGACTTGGGGCTTGAAATCGTGGACCATGAGCTCATGACCTCAGCCAAAGTCGGGACACTTAACCTACTGAGCCACCCAGGCACCTCATGACTCTTGATTTTAGCTCAGATCATTATCTCATGGTTGGTGAGTTCTAGCCCAGCATTGGGCTCCATGCTGACAGTGCTGAGCCTGCTTGGGATTCTCCTTCCCTCTCTCTCTGCCCCTCCCTCAATTGCCCAGGCTCTACCTCTCTCAAAATAAATAAACTGAAAAAAAGAGGGGGGTGCGTGGGTAGCTCAGTCAGTTAAGCATCCAACTTCAGCTCAGGTCATGATCTCATGGTTCATTAGTTCGAGCTCCATGTTGGGCTCTGTGCTGACAGCTCAGAGCCTGGAGCCTGGTTTAGATTCTGTGTCTCCCTCTTTCTCTGTCCCTCCCCTGCTCACACTCTGTCTCTCTCAAAAATTAAGTAAACATTTTTTTTTAACTTAAAAAACCATTAAAAAGAAAACTCAAGAAGAAATCATTACATTTCTGGTGAAACACAGCTAAAGTGTGATTACATACATATATATATATACATACACACACACACACACATATGTATACATACACGTATATAATAGTTATATATATACAATTATTCCATATATATTATATACATATACACAATGACTATATATATAACTTTAAAACTGGAAAGTACACACATATAAATGCAATGTGTATATATATACATGTATATATATGTAAAAACATTCCAGCGGCCTTACTTAGTATAAACTAAAACCTGTTTTTGGTTTTTTTTTAGGTTTTATTTATTTACTTATTTTGACAGAGCACAAGCAGAGGAAAGGCAGAGAGAAAGGAAGAATCCCAAGCAGAATCTGTGCTGCCAGCACAGAGCCCAATGTGGGGCTCAAACTCACAAAATGTGAGATCATGACCTGAGCTGAAATCAACAATCAGATGCTTAACCGACTGAGCCAGTCAGGAGCCCTTAAAATCTGTTTTAAAAGAAGTATTACATATACATGAAAGAACTAGTGAAGTTATTTCTACGTATCTGTCTAATTCTTAGTATCCAACTTTGACAAATAAATGGTTTTTACCATCTTCATTTCAAAAGCTGGAAACTTTCCTAAGGTTGGATACTGTAACAGCAATCAAAATAGCTTAAAAATCAAAAAACCCCAATAAACATAGCAGGTTTACTGTGGGTAACAGCAACTATGAAACTTATTTTGTGTACATCATAAGACTGAGCAAATAAGTACACAATGATATTGATGGATACACTAAGGTTCTCATGATGTTATAAGAAGGGAGATACAAATACAGAATGAGGGATGGCAAACCGGAACCCTTGGGTGTCAAAATCTAGGAATAAATTTAACAAAGTACAAAATGTATACTTTGAAAACTACAAAATATTTGTTGAAAGAAAGTAATGATCTAAATAAAGAAAACATCTGATGTTCATGGATCAGAAGACAAAGTATCATTAAGAGAGCAATACTCAAAACTGACCTATCTACAGGGACCTATCTACAGTCAGTTGAGCGTCAGGCTTCAGCTCAGGTCACAATCTCACAGTTCAGGAGTTTGTGTCCTGCATTGGGCTCGCTGCTGTCAGTGCAGAGCCTGCTTCAATCCTCTGCACGCCACCCCCCCGCCCCCCCCCCCCCGCTCCTTCCCTGCTTGTATTCTCTCTCAAAAATAAAACTTTTAAAAATTTGTTTTTTTAATGTTTATTTATTTCTGAGAGAGAGACAGAGCATGAGTGGGGGAGGGGCAGAGAGAGAGGGAGACACAGAATGCGAAGCAGGCTCCAGGCTCTGAGCTGTCAGCCCAGAGCCCGATGCGGGGCTCGAACTCACAAACCACGAGATCATGACCTGACCCGAAGTCGGTCACTCAACCGACTGAGCCACCCAGGCACCCCAGAAAGAAAACATTTTTTAAAAAAAGAAACTGATAAGGGCGCCTGGGTGGCTTGGTTGGTTGAGCGACTTCGGCTCAGGTCATGATCTCGCAGTTTTTGAGTTCGAGCCCCGCATCGGGCCCTGTGCTGACAGCTCGGAGCCTGGAGCCTGCTTCCGATTCTGTGTCTCCTTCTCTCTCTGCCCCCCCCCCCCCACTTGTGCTCGGTCTCTCTCTCAAAAATAAATGTAAAAAAAAATTTTTTTTTAAAGGAAGTGATCTACAGATTCAACACAATCTCTATCAGAATCCTAGCTGCTTTCTTTGCAGAAATTAACTGATTCTAAAACCACTGTGGAATTATAAGGGACCCAGAACATATAAAACTATCTTGAAAAAGAACAAGTTAGAAAATTCACAGTTCTCCAATTCCGAACTTATTACGAAGCAACAAGAATCTAGACAGAACTTATTACAAAGCAACAAGAATCTAGACACCGTGGTACTGGAGCTAAGGACAGACAGATCAATACAACAGAACTGAGAGTCCGGAAATAAAAACAACGTGTCTATAGTCAAATGATGTGGTTTTTTTTTTTTAAGTTTATTCATTTATTTTGAGAGAGCACAAGCGAGAGCAAGAGTGAGGGAGGGCAGAGAGAATTAGAATCCCAAGCAGGCTCCACACTGTTAGCACAGAGCCAATGCGGAGCTTGAACTCATAAATAGTGAGATCATGAGCTGAGCCAAAATCGAGTTGGATGCTGTAGCCAACTGAACCACCAAGGTGCTCCACAGTCAAATGATTTTTGACAAGGGTGTCAAAATCATTCAGTGGGGAAAGAGCAGTCATTTGAATAAATGATATTACAGCCACATGCAAAAGAGTAAGGTTGGGTCCCTACCCTCATACCATATACAAAAATTAACTCAGAATGAACCAAAGACCTAAATGTAAGAGTTAAAGACCTTGGATTTGGCAACAGATTCTTAGATATGACACTAAAACTAAGAACAACCAAAGAAAAAATAGATAAATTGGGACTTTCAATCTTAAAATTTGGGCTTCAAAGGATACGATCAAGAAAGTAAAAAGACAACACAAAAGCTGGTTGAAAATATCTGCAGATCATAGATCTGATAAGGGATTTATATCTAGAAAATATAAAGATCTCTTACAATTTAATAATAAAAAGACAACCCAATTTGAAAATGGACAAAAGGTTGGAATATTCCTGCAAAGAAACACAAATGACCAAGAGGCACATATGGAGATGCCTGATATCATTAGTCATCAAGGAAACGCATATCAAAACCACAGTGACATACTAATTCACAACCACTAGAATCAAGGAGTCATTTAATAACAAGTGTTGTTGATGCAGAAAAATTAGAATTCTCGTACACTACAGGTACATCTGTATGTAAAATTGTGCAGCCACTTTGGAAAATGTCTAGCAGTTCCCCCAAACAGTTGAGGATAGCGAACATATGACCCAGCAATTCAATTCTGGTATATACCTAAGAGAAACGACAACGTCCACACAAGAACTCATATACCAATGCTTATAGCAGTCTTCACAGTAGCCAAAAGGTGGAAACAAATCAAACATCCATCAACTAATGAATGGATAAACAAAATGTGGTATATCCAAACAATGGAGTACCATTCAGCCATAAAAGAAATGAAAACTGATAACTACCACAACATGGATGAATCTTGACAACATTATGCTGAGTGAAAGAAACCAGACATGAAAGACCATGCATTCATTATAGGATTTCATTTATATATGTCAGAAAAGGCAAGTCTGGATGGACAGGGTGATGATAGCTAAAGAGTATAGGGTTTCTTTCTGAGATGAGTATGTTCTAAAATTATGATGAAAGTTACACATATAAGGGGGAGGGGGTGCCAGGGTGGTTCAGTTGGTTAAGTGTCCGACTCTTGGTTTCAGCTCAGGTCATGATCTCAGTTCGTGAGTTTCAGCCCCACGTCGGGCTCTGTGCTGACAATGCAGAGACTGTTTGGGATTCTCTCTCTCCTCCTCTCTCTGACCCTCCCCTACTCGCACTCTCTCTCTCTCAAGATAAACTTTCAAGTTTATTAAAAAAACACTCAGGACACCTGGGTGGCTCAGTCGGTTAAACATCCGACTCAGCTCAGGTCATGATCTCGTGGTTCAGGAGTTCGAGCCCCATGTCCGGCTCTGTGCTGACAGCTCAAACCCTGGTGCCTGCTTCAGATTCTGTGTCCCCTCTCTCTCTGCCCCTACCCCTCCCCTGCTGGCAATCTGTATCTTTCTCAAAAATAAAAGAAAACATTAATAAAAAAATTTAAATAACACATTAAAAAAACAACTATGAGTTATTCACTTAATGGACAAGTTGTATGGTATGTGAGCTATTTAATAAAGCTGTTTACAAAAATGTTCAAGTGTGCCTGGGTGGCTCAGTAGGCTTAGCATCTGACTTTGGCTCAGGTCATGATTTCATGGTTCATGAGTTCAAGCCCCACAATGGGCTCACTGCTGTCGGTGCAGAGCCTGCTTCAGTTCCTCTGTTTCCCGCCCTCCCCCCCACCCCACCCCTGCTCATAAGCATGGGTGCGCTCTCTCTCTCTCAAAATAGTGAACATTAAAAAAAATGTTCAGGTTTGACAGAGTTATCAAAGTCCCAAATTTTTACATTCTTAAACCTTAACAAGGGAAAGATTAATACCTGAGTTGGCAACTGTGCTGAGGGCTTCAAAGACCCTGCCATTCAATTGTTGTAACAATCTTAACAAGCATGTTAAGGGAACTGAGGCATGAATAAGTAACTTGCCCAAAAGAATATAGCTAAGTCAGAGGTAAGGTTTGAAACCAGGCCAGCGATTCCCAAATTATAGGTTATTTCCACTATGGCCATTTGTGATTTTGGTCCTTTACTAGATCCAGAAAAGATGCCAATGTCACATTAATCTCAAACCATCCCTCACTGCAGAATGCCAGGCTGAACACGCCTGCCAGAATACTGCCTAAGTGGGGTCTGGGTTACTGCATACAGAAATAACCAAACAACTGTGACAAAGAGAGACTGTACCCTGGCAATTTCCTTCCTTCTACTACCTTCTAAAGGGTTTCCCTTCTGCTCCCAACACAAGGCTTTCTTTACCTTTCATTTCTCTCTCCTGGATCTCCCGCTCCTTCTTAGCCTGGATGGCGAGCAGCCGCCTGCTCTTCACCGCGCTAATCATGTCTTCAGCTCCCACATCTACCTGGGGTTCAAACTTCACAACCTCTTTTTTCCTATCAGTTTTGCCCAGCCCATTCTCCTCTTTTCCATTTTCCTTGTTTCTGGCTTCCATTTCTTTCCTTTTCTGTTTCTCTGCTCTCTTCTTATCATTCTCTTCCTTCAGTACAGCAAGCCGCTCTTTCCACAACTCTGCAGACATCTGCTGTCTGGTTTCCATGTGGTCTTGCACCGAGTACGTCATGAGGATGCGGTGGCAGAGGGCCGTCAAGATCTGGAGCTTCTCTTCTGACGTCAGTTCAAAAAACTCCGAGGTCTCCAGCTTCTCTAGGAACTCATCTTGTACTTCATTATCCTCAAATGGTGCTGAATCTTTATTGTCGTCCGTGTCTGAGCCCTCGCTCTCTTCCTGAACATCAGATTTGCGCAAGCAGAGCCGCACCAGCTCCGAGACAGAATGTAGGGTCAGAGGGATTTCTGACAGCTTCATTCCCAATTCGCCATAGTCTTCTGCTATTTCATCTTGCAATAAGGTCTGTAAGAGGATGACCAACACTCTATTCAGATATAAAAAGCCACCTTTTTCTGCACTCAAGGCTTCCATGAGGGACACAGCAGTAATAGGATACTGAGCATCTGGTAAGAGTAGCCCAGAGTAACAGCTCAAGAACTCCACCACCATGGCCACGTCCCCAAACAGTGTGTTGGGCAGCCCTTCAGGGGTATCCACCAACCTAAATGCCGGAAGGCTTTTGCCAGTTAACTCTTGGTCCTCGTACCTCTTCTGCTTTTCCAGTTTCTCAAGCATTTCTTTCTCTCTCCTCTCCTTGGCTTTCTCCTTCAACTTTTCTTTCAGCTCCTCTCGTTTCTTTTTCAAATATTCTTTGCGCTGCTCTTCAGACATAGAGGCCCACCGCTTTTTATGTTCTAGAAGCTCAAAGCGTTTTTGAACAATACTTCGCAGCTCTTCTGGGAGACGAGCTCTATCTTCACTGGAGAGCAGACGAGCTGTTTTGGAGATAACACAGGACAGGGCACTCTTCTTGTCCTCCCTGTCTTTGTTTTCTTTGTAGTAGGCAATAAGGTGTAGGGCAGCAGGAGGCAGATGTTTATGGGGTTTACTAGAAGACCTGGGTGTACCCCCAGAATTCCGTGGGGCTCGGGTCATCTTCTGAGTGCCTTTGGCCATATCCAACAAAGTCATCTGCTTCATTTTGGTTTTAGGAGTCTTCAAGCCCTTTTTAGGAGATTTGGAATTACCTGTGGATTTCTGTCCATTAAGGATGCCTTTGCTTCTACCCTTCACTTTCAAAGGTTTGTCACTATGCTTCCCTGATTTCTTGGCAGGTGGGCCTTTCTTAGGAATGTGAAAGTTGGCGTGTAGCTTGTTGGGTGACATCATCTTCATCACTTCTTCCAGATGTTCTTCTGGAGACTTGGAATTCTTTGAGTTCTTCACTTTGAGTGGTGAGCCATTCAAGGATTTCTTCAAATGTACGTGACACCATAACTTGGGATTTAGTGGTGAACTCAGAGAAGAGTTGTCTGTCTTGGATTTTTTTGAAGGCTTCCTATCTGGGGATCCAGTATTCTTCCTCTTAGTAGAAGGGTTGAGAGTCATGTACTAGAATTTAAGAACAGGAGCAAAATTAATTTTAAAAACTAATTTAAAGAAGCAACACTTAAGCATCATAAAGGCCCTCTTCCCCAGCTATCCAGGTAAAGATACATATTCATTTCTGTTCAAAGACACCATGTCCCTAAACAAAGACATGAATGTTAGTTGATGTTTTGGCCCTATCAATACAAAACTGATAGCCAGACTTAAAAATCTATACTCTTAAAATTAAACATTTTTGCTATGTAACTATATGTGTTCTGTTTATATATGGTGCTAGCAATTCTTAGATATTTTAATGACATCTGTGAGCCCTTTCCCCAGAAGCAACATATGATAATTCTGCATTCTATTTCAGAATCCATCTGTGGATCCCAGACTGAGGATACCTGATTTAGAAAATGGCAACATCTAAAGAGTTAATAAAGTATTACTCTGGATTTCTTATCATTTAAACCTCTGTTCCCACTAGGAACATTCTATGCTTTTAAGTAGAAAAATTTAAGTATTTTTGTCTAAATGCAGAAGCATATTTTCTTACTTACAATACCACAACAAAAATCACTGCTCATAAACAGGGAGCCCTCCCGCCCCTGGTTCCTCAAACTCCCCTTTGTCCTGTTGCCACACATCGAGAACTCATTCCCGTGAATACATTACTAACTATAAGCCCTCTATATTCTCAACCTCATACAATCCCCTCATGTCCTTCAAATTCACTCCCTCTAGTAGTCCAACTCTGCAATCCTTTAATCCCTGCCAGGACCTTAAATCCATTAGTTCTACCAAACTTTCTGCACACTCGCTTCCTTGTTCTTCTTACCCACATTAAATTCCGGTCAGTTGCTATAATCAATCTTGCATGAACCTCTGGTTCCCTGGCCTCTCCTGCTCTACTACACCTAGTTCCCTGGCCCATACATGTTCAGCTTACACAGGCATGGAATTAAAGATACAAACGCAGTGTGTGGTCTCACTTTAAATTCAGAACCAGGTACCTCAAATGCATCCTGAATACCACCCTTAATATATTCCTTATCGATTTAACATATTCCTTTAGTCCATTCACTTCCCTCTCCCCTGGACACATATCTATCTCCTATCTCCTCAAACCACCATATCCCCTTCATAGAGAATTAGTTAATAAGTTAGAACCCAGTCAACTTGTCATAATACCATGGTTTCTGTTTAACAGTGGGTTTAAAAAAAAAAAAAGCTGTGGATTTTCAAACTTAAATTTTTTTTTTTAACATTTATTCATTTTTGAGAGTGAGAGAGACCGAGCATGAGCGGGGGAGGGGCAAACAGAGAGGGAGACACAGAATCCGAAGCAGGCTCCAGGCTCTGAGCTGTCAGCAGAGCCTGAGTGGGGCCCAAACTCATGAACCGTGAAATCATGACCTGAGCTGCAGTCGGACGCTTAACCGACTGAGCCACCCAGACGCCCTGATTTTCAAACTTTAAAGAATGTAATTACAAAGAAAAAAGCTTGGCAGCTAAACCGTAAACTAAATGAAATAATAACCAAGCAAAGTAAAAGTAGAGCCAATTTCAAAAAAATTCTAGTGACTAGGAGAAAGATTAGAAAACCTTTAGAATATTTGATTTCTGTTACCAAAAGCAACTAAGCACAGAGGGCACTCAGAGACCTGAGCCTAACTCAAAGTTTGAGTGGGAAGGACGAACTTGACAGAAGCTGCATATAGACAGCAGCCTGGAGGCAGCTGGTAAGACAGGCCCACAGGAGAGGAGACTGCAGGTGAGGAAGCAGCTAAACACTATGGAACATGAAATGATGGGCTCCTTTAAAAAGGCGAGAAGGAAGTGCTATGAGGAGTACACCCCAGAGATGATAGGAAAGAACACCCATGCTCTTGTCAGGAGTAAACAGGTACGGTAAAATTTAATAAGCTGTACTGCGACACCAGGTAAGATTTAAACATTATGGATCTAATCACCAGAGAAACAAACTCACAGAACCAAGGCAGCACAAGTAGGAGAAATATGGTCCGCAATGAATGAGTGGACTACACCTAACATCCTCCTTTTGATTAAGTCCCCAGCTTCAAGGATTTTATTTTTTTAAGTAATCTCTACACCCTGCTCATAAACAGGGAGCCCTCCCGCCCCTGGTTCCTCCCGCCCCTGGTTCCTGGTTGTGGGTTTAAACTCACAACCCCAAGATCAAAAGTCGCACACTCCACCAACTGAGCCAGCCAGGCGCCCCAAGTCTCCAACTTTTGCCTTTTACGGACAACAGGCAATTACAGATTATTATTCCTCTAGCGGGCTGTTTTTGTTGCCTGACTAAAACTGTAAGTTTTGTTCCCCAATTATCATCCTCCATATCAGCTGACAAAGAGGCTACATAGTTTATAGAACATAAACAATATCTATCTGTAACTCCGGGGATATTTTCTCCAGAAGCAGAATTTCCCAGTCCTAGTTGCCCAGAACTAGATTTCAAAATGTTAACAAGAGTGAGCAAAGATAGCTTATGTGAGACTCCACTCTCCGCTTGGACAGTAATAGTACCAATACTCCAAAGACCACCCTACAAATCATAGACTAAGGCCCAAAACTACTCTGGCAGGAACTAAAGACAAATGTGTTAACTAAAGACAAGTTAGCCATCCTCTTCAACCAGCCTTGGAAAATCTTCAGAGTATAGACATAACAGATGGATACTTTTTCTAATGCTCAGGATAACAGGCTATATTTAAAGTCATTCTAAAATGAAATTTATCACTAAAAAGGAGACTAGCGTGAGACTATGTTTCATTTTTACCATTTCAAATAGGTATCATTTAATAGGGCCTATTATAATTTGGCCACTTCTTAATTTACTGATTACTTTTCTATTTAAAAAGTCCCTCAAATTTTCATAAGGTTCTTTAAATTTCTTCTATTTAGAAGCATTATACTATGCAGAATTGATATAAGAGCTGGGATGGCTTAGCCATGAGAGGGTCCAGCAACCCATTTATTTTTATTTGTAAGGTGTGTTTTTTGGCCAAATCACACCATATAATTTTTTTTCTTAAAAATGAAAGAAATTAACTCACCCAACCCCCTCCCAACAGGCCGGCTCCCCGCGTGAGCAGTCCTTCAGTAACTGGATCATCTCAGCATAGGGCATGCTGGGCAGTCACAGCCACATGGGAGCCGGCATGGCTGGACTCAGGGGGATCTGAAAAAGTATAAAACCACTTATGTGCTAAGGGTCTCCCTATCCCCCATTCAGCATAAGTAATCTATCGGAATAGTGCACAGAGAGGGAGAAAAGAATGGACACCCAGAATAGCAGAATTATAGGTTTTAGGCAAGGCCCTTTCTAAGTGCTAAACAGGAACGAAATACTGATGAATGTCTCACAATGTGAAAGCCTTTAAGAAAAAGTGTATACAATTCTATACCTGCTCCCTGTCAAGTGAAACAAACCACCACCCCAAATAAGAAAATCTATTAAATAAGATAAAAATGAAGAAACTTTATTTATAGCAGCTCACTCAGATGCTAAATTTAACGTGATAGTAAGTGGCCAAGAGCCCTGCACTGGAAAACTCCAGCAATCTGTATTCTAACATTTACTTCTCTCTACATTCACCCCAGGAGCTGTGGTAGGAGTTTCAAGGTAACACTCACACAATGGGCTCGCCTCAATCTCTAGATGTCTTTATCAGCAAATGTGCAAAATAGGTTACCATAAAATAGTCTTAAGTACTTCTAAAGTTAACTTATTTTTAAAGTGCTTCTGCTCTAGTCTCTAACTCAAACAGAAAATTCCAAAGGCAAATTTAAAGAAAAACATCAAAACCCTGAACATCTACTTGAAACATTAATTAGGAGAGATAAGAAACATCTTTAAAAATATATAATGTCATTAACTAATGAGACAAAATTAAATTACATCAGGTGCCTTTTGATAAAATTCACTCTAAGAGGCACACAACATCAATTCTGTGGTATCTCTATCAAAAACCCATAACCTGAATGTAATTATATGGAAATAACCCTGAATTAAGAAGCATCATATAAAAATAACTGAACTGTATCCTTATAAAATGTCAAAAGTTTCTGAAAGACAAAGAAAAGCTGAGAGACTGCTCCAGATCAGAGGAGACCTCAGTCTCCTAACAAGTCACAAAACAAGGAAACATAATACATGATACTACACTGGAGCCTGTGAAAACAAAAACAAAATTTAGCTAAAAAGACAATATTGGGACAAATTTCAAAACATGCGTAAGAACTGCAGATAACAGTATTGTTTCAATGCTAATTTCCTGATTTTGATACCTGTACTATACTTATGTTAGAAAATAGCCTTGTCAGGGCACCTGGGTAGTTCAGTCAGTTAAAAGTCCAACTTCGGCTCAGGTCATGATCTCACAGTTGGTGAGTTTGAGCCCCGCATCGGGCTCCGTGCTGACAGCTCAGAGCCTGGAGCCTGCTTTGGATTCTGTGTCTCCCTCTCTCACTCTCTGTCCCCCTCCCTCCCCCTCTCTAAAATAAATAAATAAATAGCTAGCTAGCTAGCTAGCTAGATAAATAAACGTTAAAAAAAAAAAAGTAGCATTTAGCCATTATATATTGATCCAAAAGCTTCCCTACTATGGGGTACCTGGGTGGCTCAGTGAGTTAAGCATCCAACTTTGGCTTAGATCATGATCTTGCAGTTCAGGAGTTTGAGCCCCCCGTTGGGCTCTGTGCTGACAGCTCAAAGCCTGCAGCCTGCTTCGGACTCTGTGTCTCCCTCTGTCTCTCTCTGCCCCTGCCCCTCCAGCTTGTGCTCTCCCTCGCTCTCAAAAATAAATAAATAAACATTAAATTTTTTTTCTTAAACCAAAGCTTCCCTACTAGGATATACCAATCTAAAATAAGAGTAACAAAACACTAGAGCTGCAATGTTATTACCAAAGGGCAATGAGCCAAGATAGCAGATTTCATCTTAGATGACTGGGATCACACAAATAAATGCCTTATAAATCACTCCCCCAAGTCATTATCCCTAAACTCAACTGTCCACTGCATTTTTTTTCAATGAATGGTACTTCTTAAAGAGATGACTTCACAAGCCACACACCTATTATACCTATACTAAATATCACAGAACATAAAATGAGTAAGATAGTTCTTCTATTCAAGTTTTACGTTCTAGAGTTTGTAAGACCACAAACACACTCTCATTATCACAATAGGCCCTATTCGGCTCACACTCCAAAATTCCATATCCCTAAATAACTTTTTCCTCTCTCCCACCTAAGCTCTCCCTGCTGGTCCTTTCCTCAAACTACTGCTCAGAACTTGCTTCCTCTCTCCAGGTCTCCTCTCTCTCCACAGTAGCTACATTCAGCAGCCTGGCAGAATATCAAGTTCTACAAAATCCAAAGAGAAGGCAAAGAGAGAAAAACAATTTTTTCAAGCTATTGACTTTGGAATAGGCAGATCATAGATCTGATCAACGTGAATCCTCAAGGCATTATTTAAAATCTCCTTTAGATGAAGAAAGAAAATCCAAAGCATTGTTTTATGGTCTACTTATCTATGTCTTTACTGTATTCTGTCTTGGCTGAGATGCTATAAGTTCCTTAAGAAAACTACAAATAGGAAAAACACAACTTATATGCAAAACTCAGGAGACAAAATCAGCGACAGGTTAAATTGTACAGGGAGGTAAGAATTACTGTGTAGAATGGTATTGTACAGGAGTCTCAATTTCTCTAAGCATAATCACTGACTTCAGGCAGCACTTTGTTCTAAACAAGCTTACAATTCCTAACCTCAATCTTATAGCCAGGTTCTATTAAGTTAGTATCTTAAGACCTCATTAGAAAATTTGAGAATAGGTGATTTATTCATACACTCCTGGAATTCTAGTCTCTGGCTCCTACAGAAAGTGAGTTAAGCATCCACAGAAAGTGTGGATCAGCTTTTTTGTTCTTATTAGCCCAAAAGACCTTTTACCCATAAATAATACTTAGTCTTTCTTCTTCTTACGTCTTTCTTTCATGTCATTCACATACTTAAACTAAACTAAAATACATAAAAGACAGCTGTTAAGATTTAACAAGAGGAAAATATTTAAGGACTCAAATGATCCAAGGGTCTAAAAACTCATTCAGAGATGATTTTATATAGGATTTTCATACAGTAATGACAGTAATCTTATGTTATAGCCACTGAAAGCCTTACCAGAATTCCAAAACTCTATAGCAATGAAATGACAAATAATTAAAACTTCCCCTCAATAAATAAAAAACTTTAGTACTGATCTAGAAAAAGCCAATTGGGGCGCCTGAGTGGCTCAGTCAGTTGGGCGTCCGACTTCAGCTCAGGTATGATCTCGCGGTCCGGGAGTTTGAGCCCCACGTCAGGCTCTGTGCTGACAGCTCAGAGCCTGGAGCCTGTTTCAGACTCTGTGTATCCCTCTCTCTCTGACCCTCCCCCATTCATGCTCTGTCTCTCCCTGTCTCAAAAATAAATAAACGTTAAAAAAAAAAATTTAGAAAAAGCCAATTAATTAATTTCTGATTTTCCTTTTTATGCAAATAATAAAAATTTAAAGAGCATAGGAAGAAAATGCTTGATCATGCTGGTCTGGAATAAGAAAACATGCTAAATATTAAACTATGGTTGGAGAAATAAAATTATTTCTCAATATAATTTTGTCAGCAAAATCAGTCTAAAATAATTGAAGTAATTTAATTGTATGCCTCAAAATGTGCTTCATTTTTCAAAATTGAAAGGAAGGGGAAAAATCTGTTTTAAATGGATCAGTAGCCCTCTGCCAGTCCTATCCTGGCCCAAAGACAAAGGTGAAATATCAGTATGCAAAGCAGTAAAGTTGCCAACGAAAGACATATATACTCTCAAAACTTACATTAAAAAAAAATCTTATTGGAGGGGCACCTGGGTGGCTCAGTAGGTTTGAGCATCCAACTTCGGCTCAGGCCATGATCTCATAACTTGTGAGTTTGAGCCTCACATCGGGCTCTCTGCTGTCAGCACAGAGCCTTTTTCAGATCCTCTACCCCCTCTCTCTCTGCCCTGCTTGCATGCACATGCACATTCTCTCTCAAAAATAAACACTGGGGCGCCTGGGTGGCACAGTCGGTTAAGCGTCCGACTTCAGCCAGGTCACGATCTCGCGGTCCGTGAGTTCGAGCCCCGCGTTGGGCTCTGGGCTGATGGCTCAGAGCCTGGAGCCTGTTTCTGATTCTGTATCTCTCTCTCTCTCTCTGCCCCTCCCCCGTTCATGCTCTGTCTCTCTCTGTCCCAAAAATAAATAAACGTTGAAAAAAAAAAAATTTTTTTTTAAATAAACAAACATTAAAAAAAAAATCTTATTGGAGAAACCCTGAGATAGAAAAGACAATCAGAAATCTGAGGCCAAGGTCTTGGCTTTTGTCATTTTAGTTTCTGTTGGTTTTAATTAGACTAGCCTCAGTTCCTGCAACTGGAAAATAAGATTATGTGTATGTGTATGTAGGTATGTATGTGTGTATATGTATATAAAATATACATACACCCGACACAACATTATAAGAATTGTTTGGAAGATCAAACGAGTTGATTAAAGAAAACAAAAAACAAACAAACAAAAAAAACATTTTCAAGAGGGAAATGCTAGGTTTTCTACTAATCTGTCATACAAACTAATACCCATTCCAAGTCTTTTTCAAGGCTGCTGATGTGTTTATCTTATCTGATATACAAAAATCAGTTTTCATTCTTAGGAATTAATTTGTAAAAAATTTTTTCCTATTTATATCATACCTCATTCCAAGAAGAATCTGAGGCAAAAAACCGTGTGTGTGTCTGTCTGTGTTTTAATCAACCATAGTAAAAAATAAATCAATCTAGGAGAGATTTTCAATATCAACCCCACATCATCATCTACATAAAATAGATGGATGTCAAAATTTCTGAATCCATTATCTGATGTTAAGAGCTCAAAATCTAATCTAACTGGAGCCACTGAAGAAAACGAACTCGTTTAAGTGTTCTACCTTGCTCTTCAAAAATTAATAGGGACCTTACCTTGTATGGATCAAGTAAAAAGTCACTGAACTTGCTAGGCAGGGAATATTTCTTCACCAATTCGTCTTCTACCACCCATGGTGCATTTTCACCAGTACCAGCCCGTAATGCGTTATGCCGTATAAAGTATCGAAGTATCTCCTTATTTGGTGGGCGTTCTGTACGAATCAAGCTGTCTGCTGGCACATTACTGATGATCTAGGTTAACAAATATAAATAACTTACCACTGGGGTTAAAAGCAATTAACCACTGAGAACAAAGACTTATGTTCTTTCCAGAAAAATAGTAACTCCCTCTATAAAACAGGGCTATAAACTAGATGAAAGAAAAATAATTTTCAGAAACAGAATGTTAAATTAAACACATCCCTAGGCAATTTATCTGTATGTATCAAAGACCTAAAACTGTGCATACCCACTGAACCAGCAATTCCTCTTGTTAAGAATTTAGAAATAAACGGACTGTCAACTGCTAATAAAAGGAAGGGGGGGGAGGGAAAACTACATAAAGGTACATCAGTAAGGGATTCATTTTTTAAATTAAAATACATCCATACAATGAATGAATGCAACCATTATATGCATATAATATATACATGCATATAATTATGTATAATATATTACATATAATATATACAACCATAGGGGGAAAATGTTTCTCAATCAGGACGAATTTATCAGAATCGTCTAAGGTGCAGATTCTTGGCCCCCAAACTTACTGAATGAGAAGAATCTCCGGCAGTAGACGCTGGGAATCTAGATTTTTTAATAAAACCCCCTGATGACTATCATACACACTACAATCTGAAAATACTATTTTGGAAAAAAATTTAATGACATCACAGACGTTTACCATATAGTAAATGAAAAAAGCAATCCTCTCTTTTTTTCCCTCTAAAATTTTATTTTTAGGTAATCTCTATACCCAACATGGGACTCAAACTCATAACCCCAAGATCAAGTATCATACTTTACCAACTGAGCCAGCCAGTGCCCCGACTCCTATTTTCAAAAGTCACTTAAAAGCTGGGGCACCTGGGTGGCTCAGGTCCTGATCCCAGGGTTGTGGATGGAGCCCCGTGTTGGGCTCTGTGCTGAGCATGGAGGCTGTTCAAGATTCTCTTTCTCTCTCCCTCTGCCCCTTGCCCCTACTCAATGTTCTAAAAAAAACAAACAAGCTAACCACCATTAACCACATCTATATTCACCAAATATCATCTCTAAGCACAGGATTAGAAGTATCTTTTACCCTTATTTGTATATTCTATCTTCCTCTATTTACTACACGTAAACAAAGCAATTTACATTCTTCACACTCATCAGTAAGAATACAAACAATAATCAGGGAAGTGGATGAGACTCCCTAGTGATAATATTTTAACTAGCAACCCTGCTGAAGGTGAAGAAACTTAGTGAAAAACTGTATTTAACATCCAATTTTCAAATATAAAGAAATCCTAACAATTTAGCAATGCCTTCACATCAACTATAAAACAAATGGAGTCAAAGTGTTGGGGGCGATCAGATGACTCAGTCAGAAGAACATTCGACTCTTATCTCAGGGTTGTAAGTTCAAGCCCCACGTTGGGTATAGAAATTACTTAAAATTAAAATCTTCAAAAAAAAAAAAAAAAGAGTCAAAATAGAATAAGACTTGTCAACTTTTTGAGGTGGGAAAAAAAATCCAACACTCTGAAGAGCCAAAAGAACTGGGTTATACTCCTTCCCACGCTCCTTTACTAAATTAGGAACTTTGACAGAATTCTTCAACTTCTCAGGCCCTAGCTGTTTCTTCTATAAACAGTTGAACAGGAAGACAAATGTGCAGTTATCTTCCATATCCAGCAGCCCATCTTGCCTCTTTCTAAATACAAGATTTTACACATACAGGTATACAAGTACCTGAAACTAATATGCCATATTTCATGGATTCTAAGACACTATCAATGAAAAAACACAGTGTTTTATATGCCACTAAGAAAACAATTCTTGCCGATTCATTTAAGCAATGTCCTGACTCTGGACATATTAAAAACATTCAAACCTTAGAATCAATAAAACTTAGCACTAAGTTATTTTAAGGGTATTTATTGTTTTAGATTATTAGCTTCACAGATACCTTGTAAAAGTGCTGATGAGAACTGACTTGGTTTCTGAGTTTATTACAAATTGCTTTATTTTTAACTGGGAAGAGCTATTTCCTGGAGAAAGTCCGTAACTGCTGCGAACTGATTCTTATTTTTCAAACTGAGTTTGAAACTCAAATGCAAATTATTCTTAGACCCTAATAATTCTTATTAAAAGAAAACAGTATGCTATCTCCTAGGGGAAAAAAATACAATTTAACTTAAGGTCATAATTACAAAGACTACAAAAGCCTAGAATTTACCGTAGAAACACATTCATTCACATTTTTCTGTAGCACATTTTCTCCGAGAAAACTGGCCCTATGATATTTTCTAAAATAGCATTTTCGACATTTAAGAGGTTTAATATAAAGTGCCAACTAACCTTATCTTCATTTTGTAATTTCACATCATATTTGTGAGGCAAAAATTTTGGCGGAGCCCATTTCCTTTCTCCTTTTTTTAATGAAGTAGGGAGTTTTCGTGGAGATCTACGTGCTCTGTCATCTAGTCAAATCAATAGAAAATTAGTGAAAAAAATACGTCTTTAATTTTATCCATTCATTTATTAATAATCTTATTGAACACCTACTCTGCACCAGGCACTGAGTGATGAGACACAAAGATGAATCATAAAGTCCTTACCTCAAGCAGATCAAGTCTGTGAGAGTCTACAAAACTTACAATATAATGTGGCAAAATACTGTAACAGAGATTGGGACAAAAAAAAATACTATGAGAGCAGAGAGGAGCAACTCTAACTTGGTCTGGAAGACAGGCAAAGGAGAGACCTAGAACGACTAGAACTTGTTCAGAGACTATAAGCCGTAAAATGAGTGAATATGATCTAGGCTACAGTAAAAACATCAGACTAAAGACACAGAGGAGCCAAATTATAAATAACACTGTACACCTTTTTAAAAAAATTTTTAAATGTTTATTTTTGAAAGAGGGAAAGTATAAGCGGGGGAAGGACAGAGATAGGGAGACAGGATCTGAAGCAGGTTCTGCGCTGACAGCAAAGAGCCCAATGTGGGGCCCAAACTCATAAACTGTGAGATCATGACCTGAACCGAAGTTGAACACTTAACCGAGTCACCCAGGTACCCCCATTAATTTTTTTTTTTTTAAGTAGGCTCCATGTCCAATGTCCAGCGTAGGGCTTGAACTCGAGACCCTAAGATCAAGAGTCACATGCTCTACCAACTGAGCCAGCAGCCAGGAGCCCTAACACTGTATACCCTTTAGAGACTGGAATTTGTCTCATGGGCACTAGGGAAACAAAGGATTTCTTGTCTAACTAACTAGATATACATTTTGAAAGATTACTAGTCTGAAAAAAACTGAGAAAGAAAATAACACTTTTGAAAGTTAGAAAATGAGTAAAATGGCAAGGTGAGACTGAAGAATGGGAAATCACAAGATGTAATACTAAACACCTGAATTAATGTAACTGGAATGGAGACTAAAAGAGTCAAGAGGTATTTAGAATACAAGACTTGGTAACCACCTAGATGTGGAAATGCTAACGGCTTCCAAGTTTTCTGCCTTGGGGACCAAGGAGACGACAATGTCATTAACTGAGTAAAAGAATGCTAAAAGACGAGCAGGATTCTTGTTGACATGCCTTGGGAAGACAACACAAGCAAGACGATTAATTCAGCTTTACAGGTGTTAAATTTGAACTGCTTGGACATGCATGTGAAGACTAGATCTAAAGTTTAGGAGTTAAACTGATGTGGTCCTGGAAATCGTCAGCCTTTATACAGATTAAGAATTTAAACTGTGGACGGAATGAAATGTAACAGTACACTTCTGCAGAAAAATAAAAAGGTAGCAAGGGTGCCTGGGTGGCTCAGTAGGTCAAATGACCAACTCTTATTTTCGGCTCAGGTCACTATCTCATGGTTCATGAGTTTGAGCCCCATATTGGGCTCCTCACTGATAGCACAGAACCTGCTTGGGATTCTCTCTCCCATTCTCTCTCTCGGTCCATTTCCCAATCACATGCGTACACTCTCTCTCTCAAAATAAATAAATAAACTTAAAAAAAAAAAAAAGGCAGCAGGCAGCTCTTCCTGCCCACAGGCTTTATCCCCGTACTTTAATAAAATCACCTTTTTGCACCAAAAAAAAGGGGGGGAGCAGAAAATTCCTATGAAAAATAATTTAATGAGAAAAGGAGGTTAAAAAAAAAACAAAACAGGAAAGTAGGGGTGCTTGGCTGGTTCAGTTGGAAAAGTATATGACTCTTGATCTCAGGGTCATGAGTTCAAGTCCCATAATGGGTGCAAAAATTACTAAAAATAAAAATAAAACAGAAAAGTAGTTGGGAAACCTAAGAGACTATGGTACTAAATAAGCTGAAAGATATGAGAGTGACCAACAGTGTTAAATGGAACAGAAAAGTTGGGGCGCCTGGGTGGCGCAGTCGGTTAAGCGTCCGACTTCAGCCAGGTCACGATCTCGCGGTCCGTGAGTTCGAGCCCCGCGTCAGGCTCTGGGCTGATGGCTCAGAGCCTGGAGCCTGTTTCTGATTCTGTGTCTCCCTCTCTCTCTGCCCCTTCCCCGTTCATGCTCTGTCTCTCTCTGTCCCAAAAATAAATAAACGTTGAAAAAAAAAAAAAAAAAAAAAATTTTAAAAAAAAAAAGAAAAGTAAAAAAAAAAAAAAAAAAAAAAAAAAAAAAGAAATCAGTGAATTCTACAATTAGGGGGTCACCTATAACCTTATTAGGAACAGTTTTAGGAATAAAGAGGCAGAAGTCACACTTATACATAACAGCGTAAGGAATAAACTCATGGTCAGAAAGCAGAGACAACATTCTCAACAATCTTACCTTGAATGAATTAAGACAGAAATAGAACAACAGGATCAAGGGAGGATAGTTTTTGTTTTTAGAAAATGGGACTTTATTTATAAGTTAAGAATGATTAGAAAAAGGGTTTAAAACATTCTATAGTAGAGTAATAAGTTTACCTATTCCTTGAAAAACTAGGAGGGAATGGAATTCAAAGAACAAGTATCTTCACCAATTGGAAAGACCACTCCCTTCTAAGATGGAGGAAGAATACAGAAATTGCTACCAGAGAGGTTAGGAACACAAAGCTGAAAAGTTCCTGCCCTAATACATTATTTCTGCCCCCCACAAAGTAAAAGGCAAGGTCACATGATGAGAACATATTTTTCATACTAGAATTTGCCTATCATATTTCTATGAAAATTCTAATCAATTTTTCCCTGAAGACATTCAGAGTACACGGTAACATTCTTTAGCTCACCTACGACGCGTAACAATATACTAGAAATGACATTATATCCCAATAATTAAAACCTGAACTAAGGCACAGGCTCTAAAAAATAGCCAAAGCCTAAAACCAGCAGTTCCTGGTACATGATGCTTAAGGTATAAAACTAACAACTGTAACACATCATTGGTATGCCAATGATTTGATTCTATAAGAAAAGAAGTGTTAGAAGACCTAACAGCCAACACTTAACCAAAACACTTATCCTCCTCAAATCTTAGGATCTGTGAAAAACACACATATTATAAACCTCCAGTATCAAAAAGGAGAAAAACTGAAAAACACAGACATTAGCATTCATAGTACACAGTGGAAAACAAAACTAAAGTATCAACAACTGCGGGGGAGGGGGACAGCTACACAACAATCTCAGAAGCTGCCTTGGGAGTAGGTAAGGACATCCCTCTAAAACCATCTGCACGGGGCGCCTGGGTGGCGCAGTCGGTTAAGCGTCCGACTTCAGCCAGGTCGCGATCTCGCGGTCCGTGAGTTCGAGCCCCGCGTCGGGCTCTGGGCTGATGGCTCAGAGCCTGGAGCCTGTTTCCGATTCTGTGTCTCCCTCTCTCTCTGCCCCTCCCCCGTTCATGCTCTGTCTCTCTCTGTCCCAAAAATAAAATAAAACGTTGAAAAAAAAAATTTAAAAAAAAAAATAAAATAAAATAAAATAAAAAATAAAACCATCTGCACATATCCAAAACATCTGGAGACACAAAACAGAAGGCAGACGGTGGAACATTCTAATGCAACATTCTAACTCGAACTTTATGACAGTTAAATAATGAAGTAAAATTACTGGATCCTCTAACAGTCACAGAGAGGGGATCAGTATACACAAACCCTCTTGAGTAATCCTATTTTTGGAAAAAGGGACCCAAATAAATTATTTGGTTTATTTACACAAATTAAAAAAAAAAAAAAAAAAAAAGAAGGACTCAGAGGCTAAAAAGTCTCCCCGGTGAACAACATCTCTGTTTCTCAACTTTCAACACATCATGGTTAAGGTCTCCAGGCCCCTAAAATTTACTTTTAGAGTTTCACAATTCTGGCAATTCCTATCTGAGAGGGACCTGAATTTATGCAGATAAAATGAAATCTCTTAAAAGCACCGCAATGGCTTACAAAATGAAAAAAGAAAAAAAAAAAAGAGCGGGACCCTTGGGTGGCTCAGTCGGTTAAGTGTCTGACTTCAGCTCAGGTCATGATCTCATGGTTCAAGAGTTTGAGCCCGTCAGGCTCTGCACTGACAGCTCAGAGCCTGGAACCTGCTTCGGATTCTGTACCTCCCTCTCTCTCTGCCCCTCCCTGCTTGTGCGGATGGGCTCTCTCTCCCTCTCAAAAATAAACCAATATACAAGAAAGAGAGAGACAGAGAGAGAGAGAGAGACAGAGAGAGAGAGGGAGGGAAAGAGAGAGAGAGGGATAGAGGGATAGAGGGATAGAGGGAGAGGGAGAGAGAGAGAGAGAGAGAGAGAGAGAAAGAAAGAAAGAAAGAAAGAAAGAAAGAAAGAAAGAAAAGAGAAGAAAGAAAGGAAGGAAGGATGGATTCAAATTAGCTCCTCCTATTCCAATCGCCCCCCTTCCACGCATCCTTATGAATGTCCAACTTGGGAGAAAAGGAAAGCAAACTCTTTCCCATCCTGAGTAGGCAGGTATGTGCACACAGATTTCTAAGCAGCCAGAGGTAAGATTTCCCCCTGGTCTTAACTGTGTGGGGAGATTTAAATCTCGATTCCCTTAGTGGATATTTTAATTGTTTTCTGAATCATAAATGAACAAAAACATATCTATTTATCTATAAAACTTAATTACAAATTTTATTGTTAGAACTCCAAAGATTTATGGAGGATAAAATAAACACAGTAGCATAACTCACTAAGGAAAGCTAGCATCATACATACTAATACTCTCTCTCCTTCCTTCATCCTCTTTTACAATTGGCTCCTTCTTCTGATGATCCTGAGCAATTTGGCTAGAATTCTCTTTGTCACTTGAGGGAGAATCACAGGCACCGTCTGATTTCTTCTCAGTGGCCTCTTCATCCACTTTCTCCAAAGGATGAATCTTCACAATCCTCACCTTGAGCATTTTTTCCTTCCCAACCTATAAAGGAGACAAGAGAGAATCAAAGATAATAAAGAACCAAGAACCTAAAGACGTTTAGAATATATTATCCAATATATATCCCACTTCACCTGACAAAAAAATTCACTGAAAAAGTAGCCAAGTTGTGATTTTTTTTCCAACTTTGTTTCTCAGACTTCTAAACAGCAATAGGATACCTTAAAAAATAAAATGATCACAATCTAGTTCATAATTCATGTACCGATGTACTAAGGCTAAAAGGCCATCACTACACTAACCTGACATATGTGTAAACACAGTTCAAGAACTTCCATTTTGTTAAAAAATCAACTACGTAGGGGTGCCTGGCTGGCTCAGTCAGAATAGCATGCAACTCTTGATCCTGAGGTTGTGAGTTCCAACTCCACGTTGGGTGTAGAAATTACTTAAAAATAATATCTTTGATAAATATATAACTATACATACGAATATCCAATTATTTTAGAATCATCTGTTGAAAAGACTATCTTTTCTTCATTTAATCACCTAACTATCAAAAATGAGCAGCGTGTGTATACATGGATGGACGTATAGGAGTCTATTTCTGGATGCTATTGTGTCCCAATGAATCTATTAGTCTATATTTACAACAATTTCATACCACCTTAATACTTGAAAATAAGGCTCAAAATCAGACAGTATTATACCTCTAACTTGGTTGTTCTTTGTCAAAGGTCTTTGCATTTTCACATGAATTTTACAATCAGCTTGACAGTTCCCATAAAAAAGCTTCTGGGATTTTTTAAAATAATTTTTTAATTTGAGTATAGTTGAAAAGCTGCTAGGATTTTATAGCATTTGTGGTGTATCTACACATCACTTTGGGAAGAACTGCCATTTTAACAATACTGAGTTTTCTGACCCATGAAGACAGTATCTCTCTCCATCATTTAAGATCTTGTTTAATTTCTCTCAGAAACATTTTATAATTTTTAGTGTCTAGGTCTTGTATGCCTCTTGTCAGATTTACTCCTAGAGCACAGCATATTTTTGATGTTATCATAAATGGTACTGATCTTTCTAAATTTCAATTTCCAATTGCATGTTGCTAACAGTGGTTTTCATATTATTTACCCTATATCCTGCTACCCTGCTAAACTCCCTTGTTAGTTCTAAGAGGTTTTATGGGAGATTCCAGATTTTCTACATGGACAATCATGCTGTCTACACATAAAGATAACTATACTTCTTCCTTTACAATTTAGATGCCCTTTATTTCCTTTTCTTGACATACAACTAGCTAGAACCTCAAATACAATGTTAAATGGAGTGGGAGAGCAAGCATTCAGTCTTTTACCATTAGGTATAATGCTAGCTGGTGACTAATCTGTAAATATCCTGTATCAGGTTGAAGAAATTTCTTTCTTTTTTTTTTAGGTTGAAGAAATTTCTATTTGCAGTTTGCTATAAGTTTTTATTAGGAACTAATGTCGGACTTTGTTGAATGCTTTCTTTGTGTAAACTGGAGATGACCATATAGTTTTTCTTGGTTGTTCTTAACTGAATTATAAATTTAAAAGAGCCCAAATGTCCATCAACAGATGAATGGATAAAGATGTGGTACATAAATATATACAATGGAGTACTACTCAGCAATCAAAAAGAATGAAATCTTGCCATTTATGACAATGTGGATGGAACCAGAGGGTATTATGCTAAGCAAAATTAGAGAAAGACAAGTATCGTATGACTTCACTCATATGAGGAATTTAAGATACGAAACAGATGAACATAAGGGGAAGGGAAGCAAAACTAACATAAAAAACAGGGAGGGGGACAAAACATAAAAGACTCTTAAATATAAAGAACAGAGGGTTACTAGAAGGATTGTGGGAGGAGGGTGGACTAAATGGGTAAGGGGCATTAAGGAATCTACTCCTGAAATCATTGTTGCACTACGTGCTAACAAACGTGGATGTCAATTTACAAATATATTTTAAAAAAGAATTATACAGGGGCGCCTGGGTGGCTCAGTCGGTTAAGCGGCCGACTTCGGCCCAGGTCATGATCTCGCGGTCCATGAGTTCGAGCCCCGCGTCGGGCTCTGTGCTGACAGCTCAGAGCCTGGAGCCTGTTTCAGATTCTATGTCTCCCTCTTTCTGACCCTCCCCCGTTCTTGCTTTGTCTCTCTCTGTCTCAAAAATAAATAAACGCTAAAAAATAAAAAAGAATTATACATAAATTTATAACAACTTTGCATTTGGAGGATTAACCCCACTGGGTAATGATGAATTATCCTTCTCCTAAGGAAGTGTTGCATTTCATTTGCTAAAATTTTGATTAGAAAATTTTCCATCTATGGGTACCTGGGTAGCTCAGTCAGTTGAGCTTCTAACTCTTGATTTTGCCTCAGAAAATTTTCCATCTATGGGTACCTGGGTAGCTCAGTCAGTTGAGCTTCTAACTCTTGATTTTGCCTCAGGTCATGATCCCAGGGTTGCGTGATCAAGCCCTGAGCTGGGTTCTGTGCTGAACGTGGAACCTGCTTGGGATTTTCTCTCTCCTTCTCTCTCTCTCTCTCTCTCTCCCCTCTGCCCCTCTCCCCTGATTGTGGTCTCTCTCTTGCTCTCTAAAAATAAAAACAATAAAAATAGGAGTGCCTGGGTGATTCAGTCAGTTAAGCATCCAACTTCAGCTCAGGTCATGATCTCACAGTTCATGGGTGGGAGCCCCACGTCAGCCTCTGTGCTGATAGCTCAGAACCTGGAGTCTGCTTCAGATTCTGTGTCTCCCTCTCTCTCTGCCCCATCTCCACTTGCACTCTCTCTCAAAAATAAACATTAAAAAAAATTTTTTTTAATAAAAATAAAATAAAGAAATTTTGCATCTATGTTCACACAGGAGTTTTGTGAACACAGAATTTTTTTTTGCCTTAGTCCATAGTTTTTTCTTATAATGTGTTTATATGGTCTTAGTATTGGGGTAATACTGACCTCATACAATAATGTGCAAAGAATTCCCTCCTCCCTCCGCTCTTCTATTTTCTGGAAACGTCCGGATAGAATTGGTGCTATTTCTTCCTTAAATGTTTGGTAGAACTCACCAATGAAGACATTTGGGCCTGGAGTTTTGCCAGATAATTTTAACTACAAACTCATTTTCTTTAATAGATATAGGACTGTTAAGGTTTTTATTTCTTGCTGAATCCATTTTGGTAGTATCTTTCAAGGAATTTGTCCATTTAAGTTGTCAAATTTATTGGCATAAAGATGCTCCTAACATTCTCTTATAATCCTGTCAATATATGTAGACTGTAGTGACATCATCTAATTCCTCACATTGGTTAATTTGTATCCTCTCTTTTTTTCCTGAGAGTTTGGCTAGAGGTTTATCAATTTTACTGATCTTTTCAAATTACCAGCTTTTGGTTGCATGACTTTCCTGTTTTCTATTTTACTGATTTTCACTTTGATCTAAACTTATTAAATCTTTTCTTCTTGTTTTCTTTGAATTTGAAAGCTCTTCTTTTTCTTAATTTCTTAAGGTAGAAGTCAATGATTTGAGAACTTTCTGTTTGTTTAAAGTTGCTTGTTGTTTAGTGCTATACATTTCTCCTAAGCCCTACCATAAGCAACATCTCACAAATTCTAATATATTGTGTTTTCATTGTTTTTTTTTAATGTTTATTTATTTTGAGAGAGAGAGAGAGACGCACATCCAAGCAGGGAGCGGGAGGGAGAGTGGGAGAGGGGAAGAGAGAGAGAGAGAATTTCCCAAGCATGCTTGATCTCAGGAACCGTGAGATCATCACCTGAGTCAAATGCTTAACCAACTGAGTCACCCAGATGCCTTCATTCACATTCAGTTCAAAACATTTTCTAATTTCCCTTTTGATTTTCCCTTAACTCTGAGTAAGTTAAAGGTATGTTATTTAGTTTCCCAATTATTTGTAATTTCCAATTATTTGAAGTTTCCAGATAACTATTATTGATTTCTAATGTAATTCCATTTTCATCACAGTATATTCTCTGTGGGACTTGAATCCTTTTCAATTTATTTTATGGCCCAGAGTATGATCCACCTTGGTAAACTATACATTTGAGAGGAATGTCTCTTCTGTAGTTATCAGGTAGAGTATTTTATAAATGGTAATTAAGTCACATTGGTTGATAATGCTAACTCAAGTCTTCCATATTCTTGCTGACTTTCTGTCTCCATTTTCTATCAGTTACTGAGGAGAGGTGTTGAAAACTCCAACCATAACTATGATATCTATTTCTTCTTATAGCTCTATCCATTTTTGTTTCATATATCTTGAAAATCTCATTAGTAAATGCATAAACATTAAAGGCTGCTGTGTCTTCTTAAAAAACTGACCCCTCTCATTATGAAATATTTAACTAAAATTCAAATTAAAAAAAAAAAAAATGTAGGGGCACCTGGGTGGCTCAGTCTGTTAAGTGTTCAACTTCAGCTCAGGTCATGATCTCGCAGTTAGTTCTTGAGTTCAAGCCCCGCATCGGGCTCTGTGCTGACAGCTCAGAGCCTGGAGCCTGCTTCAGATTCTGTGTCTCCCTCTCTCTCTGCCCACCCTTGCTCACACACTCTCTCTCTCCCAAAAATAAACACTAAAAAAAAAAAAAAAAATTTGAAAAAAATTTTACCTATGGTAATACTTTTTGCCCTGAAATCTACTTTGTCTTATATTTACATAGCCATTCCAGATTTCTTTCCTTTTGTGAGAGAGAGAAAGAACACACACACACACAAGCAGGGAAGGAGGGGCAGAGGGAGAGGTAGAAAGAATCTCAAACAGGCTCCAAGCCCAACACAGAGCTCCACACCGGGCTCAATCTCAATCTCACAATTGTGAGATAACGACCTGAGCCAAAATCAAGAGTTGCATGCTCAACCTACTGAGCCACCCAGGCACCTTGCCATTCCAGAATTCTTTTTTTTTTTTAAGTTTATGTATTTACTCTGAGAGAGAGTTGGGGGAAGGGGAAGAGAGAGAGGGAGAGAGGGACAATCCCAGGCAGGTTCCACACTCTCAGTGCAGAGCCCAATGCAGCGCTTGGACTCACAAACCATGAGATCATGACCTGAGCTGAAGTCAGCTTAAGTGACTGAGCCACCCAGGTGACCCCAGATTTCTTTTAATGTTAAGATGATACCTCTTTCTCCATCTTTTTACCATTATCCTATTTGCATCGTATAGGCACCATATAATTGCATCTTGCTTTTTTATCCAATCTGGCAATTTCTATCTTTTAACTTAAATGTTTAGATCATTTATATTAAATAATTACAAATACCACTAGGCATAGTTGCTTTCTATTCAGCATCATGAAAACTAAAAAAATTGTGCTCTTTAAAAGACACTGTTAAGAGAATCAAAACACAAGCCTCAACGGGCGACTGGGTGGCTCAGTAGGTTGAGTGTCTGACTTTTGGGTCAGGTCATGATCTCATGGTCCATGAGTTTGAGCCCCATGTCAGGCTCTGTGCTGACAGCTCAGAGCCTAGAGCCTGCTTCGAGTTCTGTGTCTTCCTCTGTCTCTGCCCCTCCCCTGCTTGCACTCTCTCTCTCTCAAAAAAATAAACATTAAAAAACAAAAAACATAAAACACAAGCCCTAGTGGGGAGCAAATAAAGAACTTGTATCCAGATCTAATAAAGAACTTGTATCCAGAATAAAAAAGTCTCAAAACTCAAAAACAAGAGAACAATCCAATTTAAAAATGGACAAAGATTTTTTTTAATTTTTTTTTAATTTTTATTTATTTTTGAGACAGAGAGAGACAGAGCATGAATGGGGGAGGGTCGGAGAGAGAGGGAGACACAGAATCTGAAACAGGCTCCAGGCTCTGAGCTTTCAGCACAGAGCCCGACGTGGGGCTTGAACTCACGGACCGTGAAATCATGACCTGAGCCGAAGTCGGACGCTTAACCGACTGAGCCACCCTGGCGCCCCAAAATGGACATTTGAACAGACACTTCATCGAAAGAAATATATATAAAAGGATAGCAACAAAATTATGAGAAGATCTTCGACATTATTAGTTATTAAAATGATATTCGGGGACACCTAAGTGGCTCAGTCAGTTAAGCATCCAACTCTTGATTTTACCTCAGGTCAGGATCTCAGTTTTGTGAATTCAAGCCCTGTATTGGGCTCCGTGCTGACAGTGCAAAGCCTGCTTGGAATTCTCTGCCTCCCTCTCTCTCTGCTCCTCCTCACTCCCGCTCTCTCTCTCTCAAAAGTAAAATAAACATTTAAAAACACCAACAAAAAAAGGTATCTAAGAAAAAAATCCTTGGTCAAAAGGTATGTGCACATTCAATTGTCTTCAATAATGTTGAAGTGTTTATCAAAATAGTTCCACATTCTTGTCAAAACTTGGCATTATTTTTACTTTTTCTTATTTACTAATCTGATATGGATAAAATGGTCCTGCTATGCTTTTTACTTGATTTCTTGGATCACTATGTTTTCATACGTTTTATGGGCATACAGATCTCCCCAATTTTAATTTATCTCTCCCCCTTTGTCAAACTTTGCCTCTTTCACCTTCCAGATGTGTACAGCATATTTTCCTCGTGCCACTCCAAATCTGTCTCCATTCTGGTCTACCTTGCTCTGGGCTTATACAGGCTGATCTTTGTGGCCTACATCAAAGGGCTCCCTTGTCCTCTAGATTTTGGTGAGTTCAACCCACGGGAAACAAGAGCAGAAAATCAGATAGTGGAAGAAAAGTGATGTCGGGGTATTTACTCCCATCTCCCTGTGAAATGGGTCACACCTTACTACCGAAATACTCTTCTCTTCCACAACTACATTACTCTCTTCTTGTTCCAGTACCCACTCCCTCCTGTTTCTTACAATTTTCTTACAATGCTTATATAAGCATTTTCTCACTCTGAATACAGTCGTAAGTTCACAACCAAGAGGCACCAAAGCTAAGGACAAAACCAATACACTGAGAAGCCCAAAGCAGAAAGGCAGAAAGATACAAAGCATAGTTCCTTGACAATATTTCCCAACCTCTACGCCACATCTGGTGTCACCCACCTCTAAGACTTACATGAGATAAACAAATGTTTTCACTGCCTAAACCAATGCTATACTACTCAATGCTATCCACAGAGTATCATCATCATACCCTAGAGCTTGTTAGAAATGCATACTTTTAGGGCCTATCCTAGACCTTCTGAACCAAACTATCAGGGGATGGCACCCAAGAATGTATATTCAGAAGTCCTTTAAGTGATTCTATTTAGGCTAAAGCTTGAGAAGTACTGGGCACTGCTAGTTAGCTACTTCATTACATACAGACGAAATCACTCTTAACTGAAACATCAATATCAACAAGTTTTGTTTTGTTTTTAATTTTCTTTTTTGAGTGATCTCTACACCCAATGTGGGGCCTGAACTCACAACCCCGAGATCAAGAGTCACATGCTCCACCGACTGAGCCAGCCAAGCGCCTCTGAACACACTATTTAAATATCTGAGTGAATGAGTGAGGAAGGGAGAGAGGGAAGGAAGAAAAGAAAACAAAAGAAAAGAAAACAAAAGAAAAGAGAGAAGAAAGAAAGAAAGGAAGGAAGGAAGGAAGGAAGGAAGGAAGGAAGGAAGATATTTGAGCCTATTTACTACTTCAATATTTCTGTGCATATTCTGCAAGACATTATGGTAAAGCAACCAGCCTAGTGTCCACTATATATATTTAACAAATGTTAGTTCCCTTACTCCTGAATCTTACTTTAAGCTTTCAAAGGATTATACAGGGATTGCTTTAGTTTTAGGTTATTATCACTTTAGTAATAGTTATCCTTGTGCTATTTGGGCTACAAAATTAAAAAACAAATATAGCAGGGGTGCCTGGGTGGCTCAGTCAGTTAAGCATCCGACTTCGGCTCAGGTCATGATCTCACAGTTCATGAGTTAGAGCCCCTCATCAGGCTCTGTGCAGTCAGCAAAGAGCCTGGAGACTGCTTCAGATTGTCTCTCCCTCTCTCTCTGCCCCTCCCATGCTCCTGCTCGGTCTCTCTCTCTCAAATAAAAACAAAAAAAAATTTAAAAAACAAAAAAAACAACAACAAAAAACAAATTTAGCAGAGAAAGAAAAAAGTCAACTTGCTCACTATTGTAGTGAAATGACATTCTTTGCTTTTGGTACCACAGATTTGGATTAAACATCTGAAAGTCTTTGAAACAAAGTATGAAAAAATTACACAACCAAAAAAAGTCAAGAGAACAGTTATCAAAAAGGGCTAAAACAAGGAAAACAAGGATGCAGCAGTACACAGTGTAACAATTTTTGTAATATTAACATAATGTTAAATATTCCCAACAATGATTATGGTTCTAAAATTTGGCCCTTATAATATCTGACACTAAGCAAAGCAAACTTCAAATATAACACAATTTTGCACACAGAAATGTACTCTATAATCTATACTAGAAGCTCTAATCCTTACATATGGTTATGGAGTCAAATTGTACCAAAAAAGGGGGGAGCAGGTACTTACCTCAAAATCACACTCTTCTCCCACAGCATATTTGGTCATGATCTCCAACCAAGCAGTATCTACTAACTTCTCTAGAGAGGCTGTGTTATGGTGAACCATTTCCAGAACAAGTTTCTCGTACCAGGCAGGGAATTCTTCCTTCAAACTAAACAAACACATTATTAGTTACCAAGAAAATGCAGAAAAACCTATCTAGAGAATTAATTCAAGTTAATTCAAACATTTCTTGGGGCGCCTGGGTGGCTCAGTCGGTTGAGCATCTGACTTCAGCTCAGGTCACAATCTCGCGGTCCACGAGTTCGAGCCCCGCGTCGGGCTCTGGGCTGATGGCTCGGAGCCTGGAGCCTGCTTCCGATTCTGGGTCTCCCTCTCTCTCTGCCCCTCCCCCATTCATGCTGTCTCTCTCTGTCTCAAAAATAAATAAACGTTAAAAAAAAAAAAAACCATTTCTTTAGCAAAGCTAAGTGAGGCACTGGGGAACACAAAGATTAAAAACCATGTGGCACACAGGACAAAGAAGGAACTAGTAAAGAACTCTGTCAGATGGACCTATCCAGGTTAATTTTCTCATCTGGAAAATAAGAGTAACAGGCACATCATCAGTAAGGCTGAACATTTTCCCATTTGTTTTTATAGTAGACTTCCCTTTTCAGGTATGAATTATTTATTCATACCCTTTGCCCATTTTTTGTTAGAAGACTGTAACTTGAGTCTATTTGTGTTACACCTTCATCAAGAAAATGCTTCCCTATGCATTCATTCAGTTAGTACCCACAATGCCTCAGGAGGGGGTATAGAATTTTGATTTTATGAGTAAGGAAAATAAATCAGGAAGGACTGGAACCATGACTTGAACTCCAAAGCTCTTGCAAAAGTGAAACAATTAAGTGCTACTTTCTACTTATTAAACTCACGAACATGCCCAGTATAAGCAAGGAAAGAGTGCAATGTGCATTCATGCACAGCTGACAGCCTAGGTTTCTACTCTTTTGGAAAGCAGTTTGACAATTATCAAAAGTGTCAACTTGGGGCGCCTGGGTGGCTCAGTCGGTTAAGCGTCCAACTTCAGCTTCATGATCTCACACTCCATGGGTTCGAGCCCCGCGTCAGGACCTGTGCTAACAGCTCAGAGCCTGGAGCCTGCTTCAGATTCTGTGTCTCCCTCTCTCTCTGCCCCTCCCCTGCTCATGCTCTGTCTCTCTCACTCTCAAAAATGAATAAATGTAAAAAAAAATTTTTTTTTTAAAGTGTCAACATGTGCACAAAGATGGTCATTGCTGGATTCTTCATGATAGCAGAAAATGGGAAGCAATCTAAATGGAAACTCATTAAGATCTCCAGTTCTGGGGGCGCCTGGGTGGCTCAGTCGGTTGGGCGTCCGACTTCGGCTCAGGTCATGATCTCACGGTCCGTGAGTTCGAGCCCCGCGTCGGGCTCTGTGCTGACAGCTCCAAGCCTGGAGCCTGTTTCAGATTCTGTGTCCCCCTCTCTCTCTGACCCTCCCCGTTCATGCTCTGTCTCAAAAATAAACAAACATTAAAAAAAAAAAAAATTTAAGATCTCCAGTTCTGGCCAGATCAATTAATATTTGTGTTGCAAGGCAAAGAAGGACCAGGCATGAGAACATTCGTACACATCCAAGTATTAGGCTTACTATCATCATATTTCCACTCTGTTCATAACTAAAAATGTTCCTCCAACTGACTGCTAGATTTAAAATCTCTTACCATACTGCCTTAAAATTTACCTCAGTTATATCTGCTTTTCCCCAGTCCCAATCAATAAGCTTCTAGTCTCCCTGCCTTTGTTAAGGCTTTTACCTTTGTCCTCTCCCCACCATCCTCCCTCCCAGCTTAATCATCCTCCAAAGATGTCCTCAGACTTCCTTAACTCCATGAGGCCTTTCCTGGCCCCTATAAATGCTTATTAATAAGCCTCCCAGTCACCAAGCTTTTTAAAACTTCATTGTCCACAGCTACTTCTGGGGAGTGAGGATGGACGATGATGTTCAGATTCTTTTACTAACTCTGTAGTGTTTACATACTTAAACAAGTATGCATTACTTTTATAAACCAAAAAAAAAAAAAAAAAAGATTTCTTCTTGAATAAAAATTGCATAATCATACTTTTTCAGTAATCCCTCTCATCATTCTCTATATTCTGTTCACTATCAAATCACATAAAACATTCCCCCATCTGTGTTCTTTAGAACTTCACTCTGCTGTAATGGCTTCTAAGATCAAGTAAGTTTGAGATCCACAAGGTTAAACCAAGCTACAGTTCTTTACTGGAGGTCTTCTGAAAATCTTAAATACCCTAAGTATTATGACTTTTCAAGAAGTTTGTAGCAGTTTTCCAAAGTTATGGCCCAAAACCCTCTTTTCAGGAAGGATTACAGACTCCAACTCATTATTTCTATTCCCAATAAGGCCATCACTCTCTACCTGAATACCATCCTAGCAAGCCCACATCAACTTCCCACCTGCTTTTCCTTCTTGAACTCTTCCTACACAGTTCCCAGATTAATCTCAAAGCCTAAACATCAATCACCAAAACCATCCCATGTTTCTCTCCTGTTCAAAAATTACTGCTGGGGCGCCTGGGTGGCACAGTCGGTTAAGCGTCCGACTTCAGCCAGGTCACGATCTCGCGGTCCGGGAATTCGAGCCCTGCATCGGGCTCTGGGCTGATGGCTCAGAGCCTGGAGCCTGTTTCCGATTCTGTGTCTCCCTCTCTCTCTGCCCCTCCCCCGTTCATGCTCTGTCTCTCTCTGTCCCAAAAATAAATAAACGTTGAAAAAAAAAAGTTAAAAAAAAAAAAAATTACTGCTGTCCTCCTATTGTTCACAGAATTAAATACGAATAGCTCATCTTGTCTTCCATAATCTGGTACAAACTATTTTTCAAGTGTTACCTTCCTCATAGAGCCACATGAAGTTTTCCCTAACAATTCCAGGTTAGTCTCTACCCTCTAAATTCCCACTGCCTCTTTGTGTGGAGGAAAGCAATTTATTTATATTTTGAAACTGAATTCTCTTATTACTCCTAACAGTTTTTTATGGATTCTCTTTGGATTTTTCCCAAAGAGTAACAATAACTGATTTCCTCTTCAGTACTCTTCATACTCTTTGTTGTAGGTTAATGGTTACTATCTTTTATTTACATATAATTTTCACACACACAACTTTTTGTCTCAAAAAGATACCCAGAGAAGGCAACATTATCTCTATTTGCAAAAAGCAAACAGTAAGTGCTCATATAGTGCAGAGGATAGTGTCTCAGCACTGTAACCAATTCAAGAATAAGTAAAATATGAGACCTGCCCTCAAGAAGTCCACAAGCTAGGAAGGGGAAAAAAATACTTTCAAACAGAGACGGAGGCAAACCATAAGACACTCTTGAATACAGAGAACAAACTGCGGGTTGATGAGGGGCACAGGGGCAGGAAAAATGGTAATGGCACTGAGGAGGGCACTTGTGGGATGAGCACCGGATGTACGTGATGAATCATGGGAATCTACTCACAAGGCCAAGAGCACACTGTACACACTGTATGTTGGCTGACTTGACAATAAATTGTATTTAAAAAATAATAATAAATAAATAAAAAGATTTTCTTCTTAAAGTCCACAAGCTACTGTAGGGGTCAGCAAAACCCCAAGGGCCAAATTCAGCCGACCACCGGTTTTTGTAAATAAAATTTTCTTTTATTTACAGCCATTCACATTCATTTACATTTTACCTATAGCTGTTTTCACTGTACAATGTCACAGACAAATAGCTGACAGAGACCCTAAAATATTTACTAAGTGACACTTTACAGATAAAGTTGCACAACTCCTGGTCTAGTACACTAAACAAGACACTTATGTAATTAACACTAATCCAGGGATGCCTGAGTGACTCAGTCAGCAAAGCATCCAACTTTGGCTCAGGTCATAATCTCACGGTTCGCGGGTTCAAACCCCGCATCAGGCTCTGTGCGGACACCTCGGAGACTGGAGCCTGCTTTGGATTCTGTGTCTCCCTCTCTCTCTGCCCCTCCCCCTCTCGCACTCAGTCTCTCTCTCTCTCTCTCAAATAAATAAACATTAAAAGACAATTTTTTTTTTAGGGGGGGCCTGGGTGGCTCAGTTGGTTAAGCAGCTGCATGACTCGGCTCAGGTCACGATCTCACTCACAGCTCTTGGGTTCGAGCCTCGCATTGGGCTCTCTGCTGTCAGCACAGAGCCCACTTCAGATAGATCCTTGGTCTCCCTCTCTCTCTCAAAAATAAACAAACATTTAAAAACAATTTCTTTTATGGGGCGCCTGGGTGGCGCAGTCGGTTAAGCGTCCGACTTCAGCCAGGTCACGATCTCGCGGTCCGTGAGTTCGAGCCCCGCGTCGGGCTCTGGGCTGATGGCTCAGAGCCTGGAGCCTGTTTCCGATTCTGTGTCTCCCTCTCTCTCTGCCCCTCCCCCGTTCATGCTCTGTCTCTCTCTGTCCCAAAAATAAATAAACGTTGAAATAAATAAATAAATAAATAAATAAATAAAAACAATTTCTTTTAAAGTAATAACACTAACCCAAAATGGAACAATGTAAGTGACCAAGCAAAGAAGAAACAGGCACCAGATTAACAGACTCAACTAATTATTAGTCAGTGATGGAGCCACTACTAGAACTAGGTCTTAACTGAACCTAGTGTCATTACACCAGCAAAAAAGCAGAACAGTATTAGATTACTAAACTGTATGCTCTCTGCTTATCTGCTACCAACAGAAGTCAATGAAAAGTCCACAGAAAAAGTTTCTATTCCCAATTCCCGAAAGAGTTCTGTTTTATCATCACCCCTAGTTTCCATGTATCTTTTGCAAGCTCCTACTGCCCAAATTCTGAGTGTTTTCTCTGAGAGAATACCCACATGAGTAGGCACTTTCAACATACACAAGTGTTTTAAGTTTACGTATTTATTTTGAGAGAGAGAGAGGAGAGAGAACAGGGGCGGGGCAGAGAGAGAGGGAAATACAATCCAGAGTAGGCTCTGTACTGTCAGTGCAGAGCCCAATGCAGGGCTTGAACTCACGAGCCATGAAATCATGACCTGAACCAAAATCAGGAGTCGGATGCTTAACCGACTGACCCACTCAGGCACCCCAAACTGTGAATTTTTTTTTTGATAGCCACTGTAAAGACTGTCCTGAATTTCAAATGACCACAAAATAAAGAAAATTTTCTCATTTGCTGCCCCTGTATTACTTCCAAATTGTGTCAGCTTCCTTTGCTTAGAACATTTCCAGAATATTTACAAGGTAAAAGTATAGAGCAAGAACACTTAAAAGCCTGGTAAATACCCTAAATAAGTGTACATACAACGATATATTCCACGTACTTTGTTACCAGCAAAATGCCACTAGGCAAAGGCACTCAGATACCAATACATTATACTAATGTATTCTAATGTATGCCCATAAATTTAAATACAAATATTGCTTTACTGTTAATATTCCCTCTTTCCCAATAATTTGAAGATGGTGCTAGAAGGGCAATGCTTCTATTACTTACAGTTCAGCAACTTCCTGTTCCTCCTCCCAGGCCTCCTTGTGTGTTAGCTGACTGCTTCCGGTACTCTTACAGGTCCAAATGCGCTCACTGTACCTTTCCAGGCGGGCCTCATACTCTCTGTTAGCAGTCGCTCAGGAAAATAATAATCAAGCAACTGAGAAAACTCATCCACATCCACAAATTACTTACACAGAAAAAAGTCTATAATATGGCAACCTTTCTATATTGTACAGCGTAAGGTAAAATTGAAATCACAGTTTTCAAGTGGCAAATCCAAACAAAATTATTAAAGCCAAAGTATGATTCAAATGTTTTGTCATGTTTTTGTTTTACAAATAAAATATTACCATTTTAGTACAAATGTGATTTATTCAATTCACCTGTTTCAGATTCCCACAGCACTAAAAATTTGTAAGACAAAGTAAAGGTAAATTAAACACAAGTTGTAAGGAATAAGAATGCAAGGTACGTGGAATTGTTACCTAACTTAGATGGTCAGCAAGTTTAAGAATCTTCCATAGAAAGAGGAGAGGACTACCCCAGTCTCACAGGCAATTTGAATAGCCCTGTATACCAGCTAATGATCCACTTACTATAAGCTTCCAGCCTACTTTGGAAACACCTGTTGAGTTTAAAAAATAAATTCCATAAAGCCCTAAAAATAATTTCGATATCATATTTATCCAGCCTTTATGTTGCCTCCAATAATACTACACTCACAAGTCATTTACCAGACATTGTTCGGTCTTTGTAAGGCAGATGGAGGAAGAAAACATCCTACAAGTTAGTGCCATATAAATGGTAACTTTCCACATCGTCCCAACTGGAATTCACTATCAGCCAGACACATTCAAATTCAAATGACGAGTTAACTAATTTATTTTATGCACAGCAACAGATGCTACCCAAAAAAATAAACTGACACCACAACTAGAGAATTAGCTGCCAATCTCTGTACTTTCCAAGTGACACTTTTTATAGTAGTTGAAATAAAAGTATTTAAGCAGCTCCCTCTGTAATACTACCTCACAACTCAACAAGTAATTCATTTTAAATATACAGAGATTCTTTGAAATCAGTGCAAAGATAGATGCAGGGACAAATGCATAGATAACCCAAAATAGTAGTTTTAGCCAATAGTATGAGCACCTTCCCTTACTGTAGCATTCTCTGGATCTGCCAAAAACAAAAGAGTTTAAGTCTATTTTCCTCACCAGAGAGGTAATACTAATATTTAAATGATTAAACAAAATAGAGTACCAGTAAAAACCAGGAGTCAAGCTTCCATATAAAGCTATACAAATTCAATCTCACTGAAAATTTATAAAAATGTATAGAGAAAAAAGGAAATAGCATGACTTCCAAAGTGACATTATCATAACTAATCAATAAGATAAATTATTATGTTTCTGTCTGTTTGCACGGGGAGGGGGGAGGTGAATCATGACAGGAAGAATCAGGGGCGCCAGAGTGATTCAGTCAGTTAAGCGACTTGATTTCGGCTCAGTTGATTTCGGTTCTCACGGTTGATGAGTTTGAACCCCACATCGAGCTCTGCGTGGACTGCGGAGGCTGCTTGGGAGTCTGCCTCCCTCTCTCTCAAAATAAATAAAAATTAAATTAAAAAAAAAGAATCAGAAAGTGGATTTATTAAAGCATTTAAAGAGCTTGATAACATTCTAATACATTAGTTATACCGAAGAAAATCACTGTGTAATCAGAGAGAATGTGAGATAAAACAAATAGATCTTAAAGATTAAGTTTCTGTTATTAGCTGTTATTTTTAAAAGTAGGAGTCACGTGCCCAGTGATTCTCCTTTGATCTAGACCTATGCAGCCAACATACAACTCGGGTATCACCTAGATGCTCAAATCCAACTTTTTCTAAACTCTTCTTTTTACCCCCTTCCCTTCCCTCCCCTCCTAAACTTGCTCCTTAGCAATTATTCCCAATCTCTCTTAACGGCCCTTGTGTACAAGTCAGAAATGAGGGAAGCATACTCAGCTCTCCAATCCCTAATTGCAACCACTTAGGTTTTTCTCAGTTCAGTCCTTCCTCTTCCACAACAGAGCCATTATTTAAATTCAGCCTCTGATCCTCCCTTCCCACCTAGCCATAACAGTTTTAAACATTTTAATTGACCTCACCGGTAATCCTCCTCAGGCCCTTTGTGCTTCTCACCCAAACATCCTTTTACTCAATCTTATTTGTTTTTAAACCCAGTTCTACAGCTTACTTTAAAATCTCATTTGCCCTCAGGCCCCTGAAATGCAAATACGTTCGCACTGGGAAGTAATCCTCTGGCTCCCACATTACTGAAAACCACTCCACCAATCAAGATTTTGTTGAGCTTTACTTAGTGGTTTTTATTCTTTCTTTTTTTTTTTTTTTTAAGTTTATTTTTGAGAGAGAGACACAGACCACGAGCAGGAGAGGGGCAGAGATAGAAGGAGACACAGAAACCGAAGCAGGCTCCAGGCTCCGAGCTGTCAGCACAGAGCCCAATGCGAGGCTCAAACCCCCAACCAACCTTAAGATCACGACCTGAGACGAAGTCGGTCGCTTAACAGACTGAGCCACCCAGGTACTCCTATTAAGAAGAAAAAAAGGGGGAAAGTTTTTTTCTCAAATGATACATATTTAAATATTAAATTTTTTTGCTGATTATAGTTTTTCAAACAATACAAGACCCTTCTACCTGGATACACGGCTTTCCCACCATCCTTTGAAAATCACTATCAACATAACATTCTCTCTCATTCGCGGTGGCAGTATCAATGCCCATAACTTCAATTACTATCTACATGCTAATAATTTCTAGCACCCAAACTAAACTTCCTATCTTCACCCCCCATTCCCAGTCAAAACAAAAAGAAAAAAACACCAGATCCTCTTCCAGCGTTCTCTATTATCAGAGTATGACCAACTAACCAAGTGATAACCAAAACACAATCCTTGATTCCTCCCCAATCAATTACCAAATCCTGTCAAATCTACCAAATTTATTTCTGTAATCTATTGTACTTCTCAAGGGCTAGTACATTTGTTCAGATCACCATTACCTATTGCCTCGTTTATTTCGTAACTGCCTCACTAGTCTCAGGGCTAGATTCTCAACACTGCAGCCACAGTGAGCTTTCAACCTACAAGCCTGCTTCCATCCTGATTGAATTTTTTTTCAAAGTTTATTTACTTTAAGAGAGAGAGAGAGAGAGAGAGAGAGAGAGAGAGGGAGGGAGGGGGCAGAGAGAGGGAAAGAATTTCAAGCAGTGCAGAGCCTGATGCAGGACCTGATCCCATGAATCATCACGACCTGACACAAATCGAGTCAAAAGACAAAAGAGTCAAAAGATGCTCAACCAACTGAACCACCCAAGCGCCTCCTGCTCCAATTTTTGAACAGCCTCCAATATATTTAAGGCAGAATCCAAACTCCTCAGCCTATCTCCCAAGGACTTATATGGTCCAGCCCCTTTGTGTATCTCACCACTAAGCAACTCTATCTCAATTCCCATTTCTTCACTCTAGCTATATAAAACTTCTTTCCATTAAAATTTAAGAATCTTCAAGTTCACAAACTCTTCTCTTCTTGATCTATCTACCCTAATCATACTCTAGATATGAACTTAAAAGTGACTTTCCCCTGAAACATTCCCTGAACCCTGAAGCATAGGAGACTGTATTATTTACAAATATTCACCTCCCTTCCATAAAAGGATTCTACATCTCCACCCTCTGCCCTGTGGCTTGCAATGCCTCCTATGAAGAGTAATGCCCATTCCCTCCCCACTGATGGTAGCCTCGGTCACATGCCTTGTTTTGACCAACAGATGAAAAACATGACAGATGCCACTTCCAAGAAACTCAAAAAGCCACCACAGTATCCTCCAGATCTTTCTGCCACCAGAGGGGAGCCTGGGTGGCTCAGTCGGTTGAGTACCCAACTCTTGATTCTCAGCTCACGTCATGATCCCAGAGTTGTGGAATTGAGCCGTGTGCATCAGGCTCTGCACTGAGCAAGGAGCCTGCTTCAGTTTCTCTCTCTCTGGGGGTGCCTGGGTGGCTCAGTCGGTTAAGCTGGAAAACATTTAATTACTTGTGGCTCACATTATATTTCTATTGGACAGCACTGTCTACCTAAGATTCACATCTAGGAATGCATGCCCTCTGACAATACGTGAAAAATTTAACTAGTAATCTACGATTAATTCCGAAAATCAAAAACTTAAAGTCCTACAACCCAACACAGGATATTTTTAAGTTTATGTAACTCTGCTCTGGTTGTTACTTTGTCTTATGTTAAGAGAAAGAGAAAAAAATTAAAAAGAAGAGAAAAAAGCCCATTAGAAGGATACTGAGTCAGCTGCCTCTAAATCCTATTTCAGATTTTAGGTTACCAAAATAAGTCACTTACTCTCAAATAACTACTCAGAGCAAATGCCAATTGAGGTTTTTATGTTCCAGCCACTGTTGCACATATAATTGCAGACAAAATGTCAAAGCAATTCTCCAAAGGTTGTGTAAGTTATAAATGACAAGATATTCTCAAATCCTATATATCTCATTATGCATCTACTTTTTCATGAGTTCAAGAGCTACCTCCTCACAATATGCTGCTTCATTGTTCTCTTTAGCCTTCTTTCAATAAAAGTACTTGATAGCCTGAAAGGAAGTGGCCCAGAAAAGTACGGAGGTTAAATAAGCATAACTATAACCCTAAGAGTTCTAAGTGAAATGACAAAGCACCAGCTCCAGATTTGCTTTTTATCCTATTTTCTGTCTCTGGAACAGTCTGTCATCAAGTTAAAGGCAATTCTAATCTAGTTTAATTTCTCACTCTTAAGAAATTAAATTATAAAAGCCAACCTAAGAAATCATTATTCCAACTGTCCAATAAAATCCTGGCTTGCAACTACAATTTAACTCCAGCTCTTACAACTTGGCTGTAGTCACTCTTGCCTAGAGCCTAATTAACTATGTTCTAATAGCCCCTCCTCATTATACCATCTAAAAGCTCTCATAGGGGCGTCTGGGTGACTCAGTCGGCTAAGCTTCTGACTTCAAGGGCTCAGGTCACGATCTCACAATTTGTGGGGCTCATAGGTTCTAGCCCCCCTCCCCCCCACAGACTCTGTGCTGACAGCCCAGAGCCTGTCTCCCTCTCTCTGCCCCTCCCCCATCACGCTGCCTCTTTGTCTCTCAAAAATAAGTAAACATTAAGAAAAGAAAAAAATAAAATAAAAGCTCTCATATATTAATATTACAAGGTTATGAAGTAGATGTTCCCAAGCTTTACAAAGCAGGACAGTAAAGCAATACAACAAACATATTACCCTCGGCAGGCTGCTTGTAGCTTCAGTTTCTCCTTAAAACCCATCTTGACTTACTCACTGTATTATCCTATTGCCAGATAATAACATCAAGAACTGATTCTGATCATCTTTCCAAGGAAGATCTAGTGTATTGCCTTAGTATTAACCTAGGAAGTAACGTCCCATAGATTCAAACCTATAATACAAAAAACGTAATCATCAATATATAAAACCTAGTCATTAAACGTGTGCATCATTCACAACTACCACTGGAAGTTTAATGAAGAGGTACAATAAAGCCTTCAAGAACATACCATCACTTAAAGCTTTAAGTCAATAAAATGTTATACTGATTTGCTATTGCATATACATGCAATCAAAAGGCAGGTATTAGGAGAAAATTAAAGATCAAATCCTATTAAAAACATAGTTGTAAATATTAAGAACTGGAAACAGTATACTTTAAATGCAGCTGTTAACCAACCACATACCTGTTCTCTATGAAATCACTAAAAGCCTAATAAAGAAATAGACCAACCTGCCAACCACACAGCACAATTGTTTAAAACCATCCTCAAAGAGCTTCCACTTGTAGAAATTCCCATGCAAGCAATTTCCCCCTCAATATGCAATGCAATGTAAGGACTCCTTTGTTAAAGGGGTTGGTTCTACATACTGGTATAGGAAATACTTAAAATGAAGAATTTTTAAAAATACCTAACATATAAAAGGTGCAGGTTTCAATTTTCAATTGTCATCATTAAGAGAAATTCCTCATATATATCATTACATTTCACCTATTTCTGTAAACGATATGAAAAAGCCTGTACTGCCAATTCTAAAAAATTAGCTTTTAGCCATTTTTCACATGGCTCAACACCTATCACAGACTTGGAACTTGTCTCTATTGAGTGTGTCTTATGCTACACTCCAAGCAGACATAAAAATAAACATCTGGTAATACTAGTGTGTGAGTATCCACCAACTGCTCAAAAAATGATATTTGAATAACATTTGAAAAGGATATGGCAGATTCCCACAGTAATTTTTTTTAACCCCACTGATGGGGCTAAATATTTTTTTTACAAAGTAGGACACCTTTAGAATAATGATGGATTTAGCGCTTGGAGTACTTCTCCAAAGCTTCCCAAAAGTCCTTACAGGACAAGAAAAAGAACCAGATTATCATGGAATCCCTCCCTAAAATGCACCTTATCTCATACCACTGACAGAGGTAACCAAGCATTCCACCTTCTTTTCTGGATTTGCTTACAAGGATAAGGTAGAAAGGCACTGCATTCTACTCCTAACTCTCATCATTTCAGAGTGTTTGACCTTTAACAAGTCCACCAACCCTCTGGGTTCACTTGGCAAATGAGGCTAGAGAATCCAACCATCCCCAAGATCCATTTCAGCTACAAGATGCTCTAGCTGTATTTCTCCAAGAGCTTTCCTACAGCACAGGCTCTCACTTTCCAGGCCCCTTTGTATGTAAACACCCTACATCCACAAACTGCACTGGAACAAGAAACGGGCTATCCTGTAAAAGATCATATTATATCAAAGAGAGGATCAAAATGAAGTGAAATCAAATGATATCATCGCTCACATGGACACTTCCTCCCATACAGAAGCAAGCAAGCAAACAGAAACTAAGAAATCAAATCCTTCCAAAGGAAAAGAGCCGATAAAACTCAATATATTTAACCTTCACTGCTGAAGAAAGCGTTGAAGAAAGCAAGCAAGCAAGCAAGCAAACAGAAACTAAGAAATCAAGTCCTTCCAAAAGGAAGGGCTGATGAAACTCAATGTATTTAGCCTTCACTCCTAAAAAAGCGTTGATTCAGAAATCTACTCCTTTTTTACACTTGTGCTTCCAAAAGGACTCATCTGGCATCCATAAAAAAAAAAGTAAATAACAGTCGTACAACTAGAAGACTTCAAAGCTTACACAAGGAACCTTAAACAATGATTAGAAAAGAGGATGCGTCTTATTTAAAACATCAGCCTCCTGTTCCTAAAATACAACATAAAACCGTTAAGTAGGTCTTGGTATTTTTTATATGTTCATTTAAAGGCAGATACCGATCTCCTCCTCAATCGTCAACATTTCAAAGCTGTGCATGCCGGGGAAGGCAGGCATCATCTCCTCCAAGATAACTTTTTCTTCCCCTTCCCCGGTCTGGAATTCGTTCTGGGGTATGTGCCTCACGATCCTGTCAGCTCACGACCAGCCTGAAGTCCACTCGGGAGGAGAAAAACCCAAGCGCCCCCGCGGAGATGGGGAAAAAACGCACAAAAAAATCTTGCACAAGCCGGATCACGAGGCCGCGTGGGTACAATTTCAAAAACTTCAAGAGAAAGGTTTAATTTAAAAAGGAAAAGCAGCCAAGGAGCCCCGTCTCCCGTTCGTACTTAGGGCCTAATGCCACCCGGGGGAAAGGGGGGCCGCTCCTCGAAAACGAGGCCCGGGGACAAAGTGCGGAGCCGGGAAAGGATGGAGGGCACGGGGCCCCGGGCCGGCCCGCGCCCCCGCCCGCCCACCCCGCGGAACGGCGGGCTCGAGCTCCCGCCCGGGGGTGCAGGCCCGCCGGCGCCGGGCGCGCTGACAGCTGCCACAGGGGCGGGCTGCGCGGCCCGCCGGGCCCGGCGAGCCCCCGGCCCACCCCGCCCCACCCCGCGGGCGGCCTGGCGGCCAGGCTGGAAAGGATACTCCCGGGTGCGGAAAGCCTCCTGAGTGTGCGCGATGGTGAAGAGCGGCTCCTCGCCGGGAAGCGGCTTCACCAGCGGGAAGGGCTTGCGGCCCAGGAGCGGCGCCATCGCGGCGGCGGCGGCGGCGGCCCGGAAGGCGGCGGCTCCTCGGCGAGCCCGCGGCGCAACACTAGGCCCCGCGGCCCGGAGCGAGCGCCTGGCTCCCGGGGGTGGGGTGGGGGAGGGGAGGGGTGAGAGGGCGGCGCGAACTCGGCTCCCTCAGTGCTGGCGCGGCCGCGCGAGGGCCATGCAACGGGACGCGGGGACACGGAACTCCCACGCACACCGCTGCGCCGCCCGGCAGCCTCCGGCCCAACCTTCGCTACGGGTCCCCGCGTTCGGCAGTCACGACTCCTCCTCAGCTGCACCGGAGGAAATTATTGAAAAATGGCGGGAGATTCCCCTCCTCCCCCCCGCCCGGTCAGCGCACACACTAACTTGCTCCCCTGTGGCGCCGGTGGCGAATGCTCCAATAGGCGGAGAGCCGATCAGCGCTCACGGTCTACTGGCTCACGGGAGCTGCCGCTCTGCGCTTGGGTCCCGCCCCCTTTCCGGGCCGCGTAGTTGGGTTGCAGCGCACCAGAGGGCAGTATGAAGAGGTGAAAGGTCACGTTATGTAAGCGCTGGTGACAGGCCTGCGGGCCTCCAGCGGCGGAGTTGAAAATGGGGGTCAGCGGGGGACCGAAAGGCCTGGAATTCAAAGAGGTCAGACCAGAGAAGCCCCTTAACATATACAGACACTGCGCCATCTGTCACCGACGGCGACACCGACATCCGGGCACCACTGTCCGTGTGGTGCGCCGGAGGGGGAGGGGGAGCGCGCGGCCAGGGGCTTTGTCTTTCCACCGTGCTCCGCCCCCTCCTTAAAGGCGCCGCGTTCGGCCACGCCCGGGGAGGCGCGGGTGGGGCGGAAAGAGAGGACGGGTTGGCGGGAATAAGCCCCAAGATCTTACCCAAGCGAAGGTTCTCAAGAACCCCTTGAGCCCCCAGTCTTGCTCACCCCAAAGTTAACTTCTGGAAGAGAGTGTGGTGGAGATGTGGATACTAGTATGATGCTTGTTTTTAGGGGCTTGGTGGAACGGATCATACAGGAGCTTCTTTGGAAAAATATACTAAAAGACATACCTAGTAAAGATACATCCATTAACTCTAATAGTCTTTCGCAGCACCTCCAAAGTTGAGGGCTCTGGACTGGGAGCTTCAGAGGAAAAACAAACAATAAGACAGAGACTGTTCTGAGAAAACAAGAGGCACGAATAATGCCAGTTCGGTGAAGAGTGCTGTCGGAAGTGCACAGTCCGAAGACAGCAGTAACTGCCTGGAGAGTGACGACATTTGAGCTGCTTCCCCGAGCACACTACACCCGCATAGTCCAAACTATGTCCTACCCAGGACAAGCCGAAACACTCACGGATAATTCTCTCCCTAATTAAATTGTCCCCTTCCGTTCAAAGATCTTCACTGGCCTCAGAACATACCTCCCCAGCCTGTTCTTCAACAGGGCGGAGAAAGCGGGGGTGCATGGCAGTGCCAGACCCTTTTCTTCTCATCTTGAGGTGAGAAGTCTCCCCCCAGGGAAGGGTAAGTACCAGGTCAGTCGCCATCCCAATGGAGCCTCCTCTGGGCACCTAGCAGAGATAGGACTGCATCCTCCTTCGGTGGCTATTTCTTCTAAAAGGATTATGAGCAACCTCGGAGGACAGGACATTTGAGTCGATTGTGAAAAGGTGAGTAGCATTTCACTAAGCAGAGAAATGAGGGACGAACATTCTAGGCAGAAGGAGCCGCAGAGCCTTCTTGATAGATTCAGGACAGCACACCTTAAAACGTAGGGATTTTGAGGTGGAAAGTATCAAGAGATGAGGGTGGCAACGGAAGTGATCATCCGGGCCACAGCGTGTGGCTAGAGTGACGTAGTTATTTGTGGCAGGGATACCAAGGGACCCAAATGTAACAAAATCAAGGGAGACAGGTGGACAGATTTGAGAGGCACGGACGAGGTGACTAATGGGACGGACATTTGCAGGACTAGATCCCCGGTAGCAGACTACACACAGGATAAGGACCCCAACAACATTAAGAGACAAATTTTGGAAAAATTGATATTTCAAAATAGTGTCTAACTGCCCATGAGAGTGGGGACCGTCATCATTTCAGCGCTTGGGGCCACTGTAAGCTGAATCCAGCCTGGCGTTGGTAAAGCAGAGATCTAAAATGGGAGAATCAGCGGGGACCTGGGTGGCTCAGTGGGTCAAGTGTCCGACTTCGGCTCAGGTCACGATCTCGCGGTTTGTGAGTTGGAGCCCCAAGTCGGGCTCTGTGCTGACAGCTCGGAGCCCGCTTGGGATTCTCTCTCACGCTCGTTCTGCCCCAGCCCTGCTTGTGCCCACTCTCTCAAATTAAATAAATAAACTTAAAAAAAAAATAGCAAACTTTAATGTGACTTTTGCTTGGTGTGTCCTCCACTTCTGTGGGTCAAATTTACAAATGATAAAGTTGATTAACATGAGATTTTACCATCTTGTCCTGAAGATGTTGAGGAAAAATATAGGGGGGCGCCTGGCTGGCTCAGTCAGTGGAGTATGTGACTCTTGATCTCAGGATCATGAGTTGAAGCCCCATTTTGCATAAAGCTTACTCAAAAGAATAATAATAAATGTAAAAAATTTTTAAAGAAAGAAAAAAAATGAAAGAGACTGTTAATGTAACTATCAGTTTCCTGCTCTAATATTTTCATTGACTTTTGTTGCAGTCAAACTTTTTTTTTTTAATTTTTATTTTTAACATGTATTTATTTTCGAGAGAGAGAGAAAGAGAGATTGTGGGCTGGGGAGGGGCAGAGAGAAGCGGAGACACAGAATCTGAAGCAGGCTCCAGGCTCTGAACTGTCAGCACAGAGCCTGATGCAGGGCTCAAACTCACAAGCCTCGTGAGATCATGACCTGAGCCTCTCAACCAACTGAGCCACCCAGGTGCCTCCTCAGTCCTCAGACTCTTAACCCAGCAAGCCCCTACTGGACTGCTTCCTCCTAATTCCCAGAATTCATTAGCTTTATTCCTACCCACCGCTGGAAATGGACTTTTTTCTCCTCTGTGCATTTCAACCCAATACTTCCTTCCTAATGCCTTTTCCCAATTGTTCCAGCCCACATCCGCTTTTACTATACTCTCAAGTTTGTTTTTTTTTTACCATAATTTTAGCAAAATTCATTGTTCAATGTGTTTTCTTTCCTAACATTTGAATAAACAAGTTAATCCAAAAAGGAAGAGATTAAAATGTGTAGCTTCCAGGGATCTGCACCAAAGCTTCTATTGCTCCAAGTCGGCTATGGCTGCTTAGTTGCAGGAATAAGACTGTCCAAGGAAGTGTAGCCATTTCCCTACATGGATCTCCACTGGGTAGTTTTAGGACATGAGCTCAGTCAGCAAGATCTGTTTCTGTGGTCTGTATCATGTGGAGCTATGCCCTGCCACATAGTCCTCGTTCATTGATGCAGGCACAAACCTTTGCTTAGACAGTTCCGGCTCCTGCCTGGGCTTTTCCTCCCTGTCCTGCTGGTTCCTTAAACTCAAAACATCCCAGAGCCACAATCTTACCGTCTTCCTTCCCTCCATCATCTGCTTTATCAGAATGGTTTTCATTTTTATTAACGGCCCACCTTCCTCACAACCTCACGGGCTCAGGTTTGACCTCTCTTGAGCTCCATGGGCATAGGATCAACCAGACAATGTCAGTTCTTGAACTGTCCTTTTCCTGCCATCCCCACAGCATCCTATTTCAGGCCTCTATTATTTCTGGCCAAAACTACTACCATAATGCCTTTCTTCTTTTGAAATGTTTTAGGGGTGCCTCTCAATTGGTAGAGCATGCTACTCTCAATCTTAGGGTTGTGAATTCAAGCCCCACGTTGGGCATGGAAACTACTTACAAGTAAAAGTTTTAAACTCCATTAAAATTATGTCTTTTTTATGGTAAAATGAACATAGTTCCCCAAAAGAAACATTTAAATATACTTTAAAAAACAACAGGGGAGGGGCGCCTGGGTGGCGCAGTCGGTTAAGCGTCCGACTTCAGCCAGGTCACGATCTCGCAGTCCGGGAGTTCGAGCCCCGCGTCGGGCTCTGGGCTGTTGGCTCAGAGCCTGGAGCCTGTTTCCGATTCTGTGTCTCCCTCTCTCTCTGCCCTTCCCCCGTTCATGCTCTGTCTCTCTCTGTCCCAAAAATAAAATAAAAAACGTTGAAAAAAAAATTTAAAAAAAAAACAAAAAAAAACAACAGGGGAGCCTAAGTGACTCAGTCAGGTAAGGTCCGACTTTAGCTCAGGTCATGCTCTCACAGTTCGTGAGTTCAAGGCCCACCTTGGGCTCTGTGCTGACAGCTCAGAGCCTAGAGCCTGCTTCAAATTGTGTGTCTCCCTCTCTCTGCCCCTCCCCCACTCGTATACTGTCTCTCTTCTCTCTGTCTCAAAAATAATAAACATTAAAAAATAAAAATAAAAAAACAACAGCAATAAAAAAACATCAACAAATAGTTCTACAAAAATCAGCCCTAGAGCACTTTCCCCATCCACTTCCTGTTCCCTCAAGCACTCATTTTCAAATTGTTAAACTGTGTTAAATTGGTAAAAGGAAACTTCATTGTTTTTAATATTTTATTTTTGAGAGAGAGAGAGAGCAAGAGAGAGTGCGAATGGGGGAGGGGCAGAGAGAGAGGAAGACACAATCCAAAGCAGGCTCCAGGATCTGAGCCACCAGCACAGAGCCTGACCCAAGGCTCAAACTCCTGAACCACAAGATCATAGCCTGAGCCGAAGCCTGAGGCTTAACCAACTGAGCCACCCAGGCAACCCCCGGATTCCATTTTAATGAAGTTTCCTAGGGGCACCTAAATGTTTCAGTCAGTTAAGCGGAGGACTTCGGCTCAGGTCATGATCTCACAGCTTGTGGTTCGAGCTCCACATGGGACTCTCAGCTGCCAGCTCAGAGCCTGGAGCCTGCTTCTGATTCTGTGTCTCCCTCTCTCTCTGCTCCTCCCCTAATCACACACTCACTCTCAAAAATAAACATCCAAAAAAAAAAAAAAAATCTATGGAAGAAATTTCCAATTTCTTTTTTTTAAGTTTATTTATTTTTGAGAGACAGATTTCAAAATAACATATATGTTGCTATGTTTGTTTCTCAGTTTTAATGTTAGCTGTTGTCATTCTTCAATGGAAGATGAGGTCTCACCTCCCCCACAAATACCACACACATTCAATCATATTCCCCAAATAATTATTGCAATTGGTTAAATCCACATTCAGTGTATAACTTATGATTATTATTCATAGATGATCCACATGGTGAACTGATTACATTTCTTTTCTTTTGTTTTCACTGGTTTGCATCAGTCTATTTCCACTTCCTTTTCTAAGTACCTATCACTACTCTATCCCTCAACTGACACAACTCTAAGTCTCCTCTCAATACATGCAAACCTAGCAAGTCTTCCTATTTGTCCCCTGCCTCTTTCCTGTCCTAGGCATTTTGAACACAACCTCACTCCCCTGCTCTGGGCTTTCAATGGCTGGCTCCCTAAAGTCAACAAAGTAAAATCAAGCTCTTTGGTCTGGCCTTCCAGGCCCTCCACAATCTGTCCTCAGTCTTTTTCCTACTTCCCTTGAACCCCTTACTCCAGTAAACTAGGTTTATCTAGGTTTCTAAATACCATTCCCCACTAAAAGGATCCAGGACTCCTGGGAAAAAGGAATGGGGCTAGCAAAGTTCAAGGTGAGTCAGGAACAACTTGTGCCTAAAGGTAAAGAAGTGCTCAAATAGAGATGGGGACATGTCAAAAGGACTCGGGAGCCAGCATGAAGGGATTCTAATGGACTAAATCTGGGACAATTTGAACATTAAAAAAAAAAAAAAAATGACAGCAACAGATTGTGGCACATTGAATGTAAGGGGAAACCATGAGCCATAGTAATATTCAGAGAGAAGATAGCTTCTAGGCCTTTTGGCTAAGATCAAGTGCAGAGAAAGGAGGGAGGGAAGGAAGGAAGGAAGGAAGGAAGGAAGGAATGGATGGAGGAAGGGAGAAAGAGGAAAGAAAAGAAAGGGAGAAAGAAGAAAGAATAAGGAAAAGGAAGGAAGGAAGAAAGAAAAAGAAAAGAGGAAGGGCAATGTGCTATTTACAGAAGGCTGCCAGTGAATGAATGTGAAAAGAATGTTAGATTTAGAAAACTCACCATTTTGCAGACTCTAGTGAAGTAACTTGATTCAGAAATGGACCATCAATGGATGCTAAAATCACTGGTCTAAGTGAATGATCTAAGATTATCACCCGCCCCCCCGACCTACAAATTACTTATGTAAAAGTGCCCTGAAAATGGAAAGATCTGGCAGACACCTTAGCCAAGTGATCGATCTCAGCATTACCAATAATGAGACAAAAGGATGTTTCTCTTGATTCAAGGCAGTGAAAAATACATACCAACTCTGTAGCATTCTAACCAAAAACATTCCACCTGAAATCCTTAGAAAATAGAAAAACCCAGTTTGTGGGACATTCTATGAATAACTGCCTAGACCCTTCAAAAATAACAATGACACAAGATACACCTATCCACCCACCTCCAACTTCTAAAAGGAAACTAAAGAGACATGAGAACTGTGTGTGCAATATGTGACCCTAGAGTTAGATCCTGGATCTGGGGACAGGGACTAAAGAGAACTACTACCGTTATTGGAACAGTTGGGGCAATATAAATATGTTCATATTAAATACTATTATTGTATCATTGTTAAGTTTCTTGGGTATGATTGTGATACTCTGGTCATGTTGAGGAATGTCCTTGTTCTTGGGACATACAAGCTGAAGTATTCAAGGCTAAAGTGCCAGAATGACAGCAACCGATTTCAAGTAATTCACCTTCCACCCCCCCCCCCCACAAAAAAAGAAAGAAAAAAAATGTGTATTGAGATGCCAATGTGGCAAATGTTAATAATTGGTGAATCTAAGTGAAGGGTACACATAGTTTATTGAACTATTTCTTTCAGCTCTCTGTAGCTTTGAAAAGTCTCAAAGAGCTGGAGAAAATAGAAACTCAATTCCCTGGTTACTGCTACCCATTAACCCCGTGCTTCACTGCCACCATTTGTCCACATTAACCTGCCCACAAGTAGTCTCTCCTCATAACCAGAGAAAAATGTCAAGGCCCAGCCTCGAATGCCACCTCTCCAAAAGCTTTCTGTGATCTCCAAGCCTCAAAGTTTTTCTCTGGACCCGGACAGTACTCTGCCTTCTCCACCCACCGTGGCACAGGTTCCTGCCTACCTTCTCTACCTCACCAGACTGGAAGCTCCTGCAAGGCAGAGACCTGTCTACCAATTGTAATTTATATAGAGAGAACCCAGAATGTGCTTTCAATATTTGTAAAATAAACGCCATTTTCCAAGACAACAAATACCTTAGGCATGTGGAAATCTGCTCCCAGGTGCTCAGCTTTTCCATGCTCCAAATTCTCTTGTGCAGAACCCATCAAGCTCTATTGATCTTTCTTTGGGCTTATTCATATTCAATGAATTTAGTTAGTGGGCTATCTATTTTTAAGAATTCAAGTGTGGGTTCCAGCAGTCTGCAAGCTGTCATTGGCTCCACAGGGGAAGGGGGGGTGCCCAGGCAAAAAAAAAAAAAAAAAGAATTCAAGTGTGGGGGCACCTGGGTGGCTTAGTTGATTGAATGTCCGACTCTGGGTTTCAGCTCAGGTCATGATCTCACAGTTTGTGAGATCGAGCCCTGCACCAGATTCTGCTCTGACGGTGTGGAACCTGCCTAGGATTCTCTCCCTCTCTCGCTGCCCCTCCCCTGCTCGAGTACTCTCTAACTCTAAATAAACAAACATAAAAAAAAAAGTTTTTGGGGGCTCCTGGGTGGCTCAGTTGGTTAAGCATCTGACTTCGGCTCAGGTCATGATCTTGCAGTTCATGAGGTCAAGCCCTGCGTCAGGCTCTGTGCTGACAGCTCAGAGCCTGGAACCTGCCTCAGATTCTGTGTTTCTCTCTCTTTGCCCCTCCCCCACTCACACTGTTTCTCTCTCTCTCAAAAATAAAGATTAAAAAAAAAGTATTCAGTATTTCAGTAAGTTTTCATTAAAAAAAAACTTGCAAAAAGTCAATGTAAAATTGGAAAAAAAAAAAGTTTTCGAGTGTGCATATACATTGGGCCTAATAATACCCAGAAGCATTTTTTGAGTTATTTGTGAGTAACTTGTGGTCATTGCTTGATGTTTCCTCATCTCTTTTTCTTCTCCAACCCTTACCCCATCAACATTCTGGGACAGTGGTGGAGACTGCTAGCCTGATACCTTAGAGTATCAGTGAAGTGGTGCTAAGGTGATGTCAACAAAAGAAGAGAATGGTTTCCATCTCACCTTTTCCATTATCCCACATGTTCCTTCGTGGACTCCACTCCACACCTGCTACAGTATGCTCTAGAAGGTTCTATGCAAAGATCTATTCCCTAGCCAGGCTGTCTCCTGAGGGATAGGATTCCTGGCTTCCTGTGTTCCCAATTCTAGCACTTGGTCACAGAGTAACTGCAAATGCCAACTGCTATCTCCTGTTAGTTTTCTCTCCTGCTTTCCTCGTGTGCCACTTGATTTCAGTAATTGTCATTTACAGAAATGATTTAACTCTTTTTCAAATCTTATTGGTCATTTTTTATGATCTCAGTACACTTTTAATAACTTCCTTTGTTTAAACACATTAAACTATACTTTAAAAAAATTTTATGTTTATTTTTGAGAGAGAGAGAGATGCAAAGTATGAACGGGGGAGGGTAGAGAGAGGGAGATACAGAATCCAAAGCAGGCGCCAGGCTCTGAGCTGTCAGCACAGAGCCCAATGTGGGGCTCGAACTCACAAACCACAAAATCGTGACCTAAGCAGAAGTCAGACGCTTAACCAACTGAGCCACCCAGGTGCCCCTAGAATATACTTCTCTTATGTACCACTTACAATTCCCTCTCTGTGACATTCATTTGACAACTTAATAGTACATATTTCTTTTCTTTTTAAGTAAACTGTACCCTCAACAAGGGGTTCAAATTCACAATCCCAACATCAAGAGTTGCATGCTCTCCCAACTGAGCCCAGTTGGGAAAAAGAGAAAAAAGAGAGTAGGGATGACAAAACAGGGCAGCAAAACTTGGGATGCTGGTCTCATCCATGATACCTGGAAGCCCCTGAGATCAGACGAATTACTTTAGGGAATACTGAAATGAAATTCTTGAACATACAGAATGTAGAATTCTTTTCCACTGTGACATGACTTTATTGGTCTCCTTAGGAATCAAGAGCGCAAAAAGGAACTGGACGGAAAGCAGATTGTGACTGCCAGAGCCTTGGGGGAGTGGCAAACACGGAGCACCTGCTTAACGGGTCCAAGGTCATGAAAAGGTTTGGAGAAAGCTAGCAATGGCCACACAGTGTTGTGAATGCACTTATTACCACTAAGCGGTACCCTTTTAAATGGTTAAAATGGTAAATTTGATGTTGTATGCACTTTACCATACTCTAAAAAAGTAAAAATGAAAGAAAAAAAACCACTCATGAATGCCTCCTAAAGACCTGGAGCCATGGCAAACATACGCTGGTTGCATTCAGTGTGCAGAGGGACGGAAGTGTAAATCAGACTACATGACAACTTCAAGAGGGATCTCCAAATCGCTTCTATCAGAAAGCTCCTCTGTGGGAGTAAGACAATTGGCAGGCACTCAGCCACCACCCCACGAGGCCCTGCCCCCACAACCTTCAAGAAAGAAGCACTCAAATACCAACAAGACGTATTTCAAATAGTTTAATTTTAAAAATATTCTATTCAGTGCTAAAATATGTCTTCACTCACTGTTGCCCATTTCCATTTTCTTAAACTTTTTTGAACAAAAAATAAAATCACAAAGTTCAATTAAACATGCAGATTTCAAAGAAGAGGGAACTTTCTAGAAAGTCTGAGCTGAAGGAGTACTGTGGGGGATGGGTACTGTTGGCAGAACCTCAAATCCTTGCTGGGGCAGAGTCTGTGGCAAGAGGCAGGGGATGCTGGAATGAAACATACAGGTGAGACCAGGGAAAGCTGTGTGTGTATGTGTGAATGTGTGTCTGCGTGTGTCTGCGTGTGTGTGTGTGTTGGGGAAAGGGGGTGGTTGCAGCAGGGGACAAAGGACTGTCAGCAGCTGGAGAGCCCATGAGAGGCAGGATAACCTCAGGAATGGGCAGAAGTGTCAGGACAGAAATCTATACAGACTTTTCCGCCCTCGTGCACAGCCTTCCCTTCCCTCCAAAGTCTCTACCAGGCCTTCTCCAACAGCAGCTTACAGGCCCCTAGCCTGATAGGAAAGTCCATGAATCTACAGTCTCCATTCAAGTTCAAGTAACCCTGGGCACTCTCTTCTCTAGAGGGTGCCTTCCACATCTCCTTCCACATCTTCCTGTAGAAGAGCCAGCGGCTCAGTCCAGAGGTTCTGGAGCAGAGACTGCTACCTGGAGGTGACAGATGAACCTTGGGATGGCTGACGCCCCAGCCTACTTGGGGTGCAAAAAGAACATGAGTGCTCCTCTTCTCAGGAGCAAGCAAACACAGGTGCCAGGGACGGGAAGATGATGCTATCACCCCAAGTCCTATGTCACCCTTCCAGCCCAGAAGGCTCCTATGTGCAAGCTCTGGAGCCCAGTGCTTGCCCTTACCCCAGCAACAAAGCACGGCCAGAACCAGAATGCAATAAATAGAGGCAGGGGGCCAGGAGGCGAAGGGCGCCAGGATGGTGCTAGCTTTCTGATGCTGTCTGCGGCACTGCGGGTTGGTCCACACAGAAGCGTTTCAGGGGTGGGGCACCTGAGTCTTCCTCTTCCTCAGCAATCTAGGAGCAGTCAGAGCATGAAATTATAGGACCATCCCTCTGTACCAGAACCTCCCCATCCACCCTAATTACAGCCCAGAAGCCCACCCCCAACCTTCTTGCAGATAAACAAACCTCTTCCCCTACCTTATAACCTGGAGACACCAGCTTCCCTTGCTGCCTCCCCACCCTGGTCATAGCACATCTGATGCTGTCAGCTCCAGTTCGCATCAACAGAGTCCGGACTTGTTTTTAGAAATGGGGAAACCCAAAGTGGCTCCTTACCTGTGTCTCTAGTGGAACTGGTTCTTCCTTCGTGAGGGTGGGAGGTTCATCAGCAACTTCTGAAGCGGGCAGGGAGGGCTCTGAAAAAGCAGCAATGTCAGTATAACTGCAGGGCCTCCTGAGACAGGAGACTCCTGTGGAATCTCCCTCAAGCTGGGGGAGCTTCCCTAAGAGCTATGTGGAGGCACCCTGGGGAAGAGCAACACTGGCCAGAGAATCAATATATGTCATCAGAAGAAATTTACAGGATATAATGCAAAGAGCATAATCTCTGAAGTCAGAAGGAATGAAATTGGAGACATCCGGTTCCACCAGTTGCTAGCTATGTGATCTCAGACAAGCAGTTTACCCTTTCTAGGATTCTACTTTGTCATCTGTACATGGTAGAGATGACAGCTGCTATCTCATAGGGTCTTTGAGAAAATTATACCAAGTATCAAACATGAAAAGTGCCTTACACAGAGCCTGGCACTCAATTGTGTTGCTTGTTTTCTTCTTTCATTCTGTGAGAGGGGAAAACACAACCCTTCCCCAAAACAGCTCAAACATTGACAAATGGCTCAAGGCTGCCAGGTCCATCTTCTCTAACCTCTTCCTCTAAAGAACAGAAACATCAAGAGCACAGGCCCTTCCAAGATGCTCATCCTGGGCCAACTGCGACTCACCCTCGAGGATCTCCTGGCCCAGAGTAGGGGGCTGGGAGTCATCTGTGCGGAAGTCAGAGGTGTGTGCTGGGCTCAGGGACTCACTCTGCTGGGGGCTGGGGCTTGAGTTGGTGCTGCTGTCCACCTTGAGTTGATAGACGTCAGACACAGAACTCTGGTTGCTGTTTTCATCTGAAAACCAAACATGACAAAGGCAACAGCTGAGAGTAGTCATTTTTCTTGAGAGTAACGGTACAAGAGCCAAGAGCCTGGCGTCTCCTTAGACAGCCATGGGCACGACCAAACACAATGATCGCTGCTGCAGATGCCCCCAGAACCGAAGGCAAACAAACAAAGGTAGGGCAAATTATCCACAGTCTAAGAGAGTTCATTTAAACATTTTCTGTTTCACCACATATATTCTCAGCGCCAGATGCAGCCAAAATCTTTAAGTTCATGCAACATTTACATTTCAGGAAGGTCAGGGTATACTTAGTAATCCCTTCTTTCTTACTCACCAAGTATAGTTTGGACCGGGTATTTTCTCACTGTCCAGTGGAAAGGAGTGATGTAGCTGTGCCTCTCAACCTTTCTCACAACACGAGAGGTGTAGAAAATGCTAAAATCTGCCTGGCATTCTCGGCTATCTCAAGGAGCGTTGTGGTATCTACAGGCGGTCACTCGGGCCCTTCAGTGGCCCAGGCTCTACTTGGCCACCTCAAGGACCAAGAAATTCCCATCTGGCATAGTCTGTCTGAAGGCTTAAAATCACCACCTAAGTTAAAAACTAAGGAGTCAAAAGCTCCTTCCTTTCCCTCCCCTCCAGCAGCTGGTCACCAAATCTGGTCCAGCCTACCGCTCTGACATCAGTGGTGTTCATTCCTTCCTCTCCTGCCACCTTAGTTCAGGCCTCCTTGTCTCTGGCTTGGCCTCCTGCAACAGGCACCTGACTGCCCTTCCTTCAGTCTCCCGTACTCCAGCCCACACTTCACGCCGTTGCCAGAGGGATCACTCTAAATCCTTCAGCGGAGGGATCACTCTAAATCCTTCAGCGGTTCTCTGCTCCACAAAGGATACAATTCAAACTCCAGGGCTACCCTGGGCAGGCACAGATAGCCCTATCACAACTTACAAAATCTTTTCTGACCTACAGGCTTACTGACGACTGTTCCTCCACACAGCAGGCTTCCACACTGCGGCCTCGGCTCCAGCGAAGCGGACTAATCTAAGGCCTGCTTCAAGCACAGGTGTCGGGTATGACCTGCTCTTTCTGGTCTTCTTGGAAAGTCCCGATACATGCCACCAATCGGCTCGAGCACCACTTCCTCCGTGTCCCAGGTTCCTCTGGGTGACCACCCTATTATGCTCCTGTTGTACCCTGTGCACACCTACATTTACTATTTTACACACCAATTTCCATTGTGCTCTGTGCAAGCAGGCTCGGGGGCTTACTTGTCCTGTCCTTGGATCTCCAGTGCAGTACCCGGTACCTGGCACACAGCAGGAGTTAAGTAAATGTTCACTGAATGAAAAGGATGCGATGTAGGCCAGATTGAGGAAACGGAGCCTCGGATGTCTCCCAGAGCTTTGTGATTATTGGCCACCCCGCACATAACTAGAAAACCGTTCCCTCGTATTCTCCTTCCTCCACCATGCTCACTGAGCTCGGGTGGCTAGGGGAGATAGGGAGAGGATCCCTGCACACTCCCAGCCTCGTTCCAAGCCCTTTCTAGTCTTTACTCCTACAAAGACCACGATCTTCTATGCTAAAACAGAAGCAACATTCTATTGTAAAAAGAATAAAGCTCTGTCACTTTTGAGCTTAGGCAAACACCTCTTCTCAGAGTATCGGCTTCCTTCAATAGGGATGATGATAACCGCTTACTTTAGGTCACAGGCCGAGGGGAAGAACAGAAATGAGAAGCTCAGTGCTTCTGAACAGCAGCCACCACACAGGTGTGAAGGCATACTGCGACCACAGTGCTGACACAGGCGGGACACTTACTGCAGGCTGGTTCCAGAGGAGGAACTTTGGTGACAGTGGATGGGAGAGGCCCTGGCTTTGGGTGGCCTCATCTAAGGCACTGTCATCCTAAAACATACAGTCTAAAGAAAAGAGCTTCTCATCCAGAGAACCAGAACCTGACACGAAGCCTGTCACTTACTAGTTATGTACCTCGAGATATGGAACTTCATCTCTCTGAGCCTCGGTTTCCCTACATGGAAAATGAAGCTGCTATCATCTACTTTGCAGGGTTGCTGTGAGGCTTAAATTAAAAGACTTGATGTAAAGTGCCAGCAAGATACCAACAAAACAGCAGGCACTGAAGTGACACGCAAAGCTATTCTTCTCATTATTAATGGTTCATCTAAGTGCTGCTTTTCCTGCAAGGAAGACATACGGATGCAACTCACCCTGGAATTCAAGAAGGAGAGAGGAATTGGCTGAAGCATCAGAGGGAAAGCCATTAGGTTCCCGGGCTGCTGAACTGTTCGATTTTGACTTTTCTTTCTAGAAAAGGAAAAAAAGAGGAATATGACACAGCCAAGTGGGAGACCCACAGAGAGGGAGAAGGGTGCTAGTAAGACACCACAGAGGTCTCGATTACGACTGAACAGGAATAATGACAACAGTTTGAGAATCCAGGACCCAAGGAATAACAGAATCCTGGACAAGGTGTCCCCAAGTCTCAGTGTCTCTATGCTGTAAAACGGACCCTTCCAGCACTAATATGACTCAAAAGTGAGAAACAGACACGTAGGCTTCCACTAGAGCTCCCTGCGGTTCTCTTCTGCTTCCTGCCCTGAGCGAATGCTCTATCCAACTTGTTCCCTGTGTGGATGGACAGGAAATACAGAGTACTGATTTGAGAAGGATTCTTGTTTGGGTAGCACAGCAGGAAAAAGTGAAAGAATGGACAAAGAAAGGAGTCGCTTTATATGTAATGCAAGCAGTGATGGGACAAAGGGGCCCCTCTAGTACGATTCCTGACAATCAACCCATCCACTCAAAATGATCACCCCATGTCTACCTCTGCCTAGAACATCATTTCCTTCGAGCAGGATGCAGGTTACACACATGGGTGACCACAGTGTGGAGGTAAGCACCAGTTGCAACACAGGAGCCCACAGGAAAGGAAATAATCCATGCGAACGTTTGCAAGTGAGAGCAGCCAAAGTTCAAATCTGGGTAATCTCAAATTTACTAATTTATACTTTTTATACAGGTCTATTTATTGCACATGCATTTAATATTTGGTAACAGCTCTCAATCCTCTCTCTGCAACGAGTCAACTGTACACACTCGTGCACATCTTTCCCTTCATTTTTTCCACATGCAGACATAATTTTAAGGCAATTACACTTTACATTTCACCACATGAACTACAGAAACACAATTTTTACTAGCTGCATTATATTCCATAAACCGTAATTCACTTAATCGCTTCTTACCTATTGGTAATTTTTTATAAATGTTTGTTTATTTTGAGAGAGAGAGAGAGAGAGAGAAAGAGAGAGAGAGAGAGAGAGAGAGAGAGAGAGAGAGAGAATCCCAAGCAGGCTCCACGCTGTCAGCATGGAACCCGACTCAGGGCTTGATCTCACGAGCTGCAAAATCATGACCTGAGCTGAAATCAGGAGTCAAAATGCTTAACTGACTGAGCCACCCAGCTACCCCTCACCTATTGGCCATTTAGCTTTAACTTATTTCGGGTTGTTTTGTTTTGTTTTGTTTCGGTTTGTGTTTATTTAATGCCACTAGGAATAAAGCCACAATGCTCAACTTTCACTTCTTCTCTGGGTCATTTTATTTTGATAAATTCACACACAAAATATTCCTTCTAGATCAAAAAGTATAAACATATGATGTTTCTTGAAATACACTGTACCTCATGACTCTCTAAAAGGATCATAGCAATGTATTTGGTACAGATGCCAACATCTGGCTTCATCATTTTTTTCTGATCTCTCATTTGTTTTAATTTTAACGATTCTGTGTTCTGTAAGATACGTATTCAGTTTGAAAATTCTGAAAATACAGAAAAAGGAAATCACCTGTACAACCAGACAGCCTATCTATATATTTGTATGAAGATGGATCATGATATAATATTGCAACCTATTTCCCTCCCCCAATTATCTGTATTAAAAACATTTTCCAGGGCACATGGCTGGCTCAGTCAGTGGAGCGTGCGACTGACTCTTGCTCTTGAGGTTCTAAGTTTGAGCCCCATGCTGAATGCAGAGAGGACTTAAAAATAAAATCGTTAAGGGGCGCCTGGATGGCTCAGTCAGTTAAGGGTCCAACTTCTGCTCAAGTCATGATCTCACGGTTTGTGGGTCTGAGTCCCGCATTGGGCTCTGTGCTGACAGCTCAGAGCCTGGAGCCTGCTTCAGATTCTGTGTCTCCCTCTGTCTCTGCCCCTCCCCCACTCACATGCCCGCCCTCCCCCCCCAATAAATAAAAACATCAAAAAAATTTTTTTTAATCTTTAAAAAATGTTTTCCCCTGTCACTTGAATACTCTTCTAGAACATCTTTTATAATGGTTACAAAGCTTTACAAGATAACAGGTGCATGATAACTTAATGAATTCTCCACAATACAATCTATTTTGTTTGCAATTCTTAAACACTCTGAACCATATTATAATGCTCAACAATGTAGATGTACCTTGTACACATCATGATTATCTCCTGAAAATAAGTTCCTAGAGATAAAACTTCTAGATCAAAGGGATAAACATTTTGAAAACGATCCCCCCTCCACTGTACTGAGGTATAACTGACAACTAAACTGGTAAGGTATTTACAGTGCACACTGGGGACATGCCAGGCCATACACTGTGGAAGGGCTCCCGCCATCCAGTTCATTAGCACCGCCATCACTGAAAACTTTTCAATGTACATGTGAGAGCAGCCTAACCTGTGTAAAGTTTGTACCAATCTACCCTCATCAACGGTGTCTCACTCCCTTGGATCTTTCCCACTTTCTCTTCACCAATTTGATCATCGTCTCCTATTTTGCCTAATGTAGCAGATATATACTAGTACCTTAGAAGATGGCACACCACTGTGAACCACTGGAGGACAGATAAACTGATGGACCTCAGCAAACACTGCGAGAAGCCCTTGGGAGACACAAAGGGAACCAGGTCCTAGGCAGGGAGAATGTGTTGTTGTTGTTTTAAATGTTTATTAATTAATTCATCTATTTAGAGAGAGAGAGCCTAACAGACTAAGACACCCAGGTGCCCCTGGCAGGCGGAATCTGAATTAGGAAATATGTGAGAAATGCATTGGGGCAGGGAAGGGGTTTCTACCAGTGCACCCCCCTCTCCACATACCCAAGAGATTTAACTGTCTGACCTTCGACCCCCAGTGGGTAATGGCACCACTAGAGCCAGGGCTGGATGAAAAATAAAGGGTGGCTCCAGAGCTCCCCTAACTTTCACCCAGCAGCTCTCTGGGGCTGGCAATGACAAGGAAGGCTGGCGGCTCCCAGATAAAGTGGCATCTGGAAGACTGGTACTAGGGACTTCCCTGGGAGGCAGGGGAAGAGGGACAGGGGATAAGGGAAAGGCTGAATCCCAAGGCTCACACAATGGCCTAAATTCACTCAGAGGAAGGAAAACCAGAGCCTGGGCTTACATCCTCCCTCAGTTACATACTTCTAGCCATGGCAGCTCAGAGTCCCCCGGGAATAAAAACTGAGTGCACAGAAGAAACTAACCAGACTCCGGAGGAAACAAGCACCAGGAAAGACAAGAAACAGAACAAGCTATACCGGAAGAAGGACACTAACAGGACACGAGAATTTCAATAAAACACTGTAGGTCTCCTCAGAAAGAAGAGGATACTGGAAATTTGTTCTGAAGAACCACCAACTTGAGGAAATTTGGTGTGAATGATGTAATTGTAATAACAGGACAAACATACAAAAAATAAGCAAGGATACAGAAAATTTGGGTAACATAATAAATGCTTGTTTATTGTTTAATTTCGTACCTAGAGAGTATATTTGTTTTAATCACAAGTGAATGGTCCAAAAATCAATCACGTACTAGACCAGATAAAAAAAAATCCCGATAATCCCAAAGAACGAATATCCTACCAATTCAATACAATCAGAACACCACTTTTAAAAAGACAGCTAAAAAATAATCCCACACAGGGGCACCTGTGTGGCTCAGTCGGTTGAGCGTCTGACTTTGGCTCAGGTCATGATCTCACAGTTGGGGAGTTTGAGCCCTGTTTCGGGCTCTGTGCTGATGGCTCAAAGCCTGGGGCCTGCTTTGGATTCTGTGTCTCCCTCTCTCTCTGCTCTTCCCCCACTCATGTTCTGTCTCTCTCTCCTTCAGAAATAAACAAACATTAAAAAAAATTCTTTTTTAAATCTCACATCTAGAAATTAAAAATCATTGTATTAAACTTTGGATTGGGGCGCCTGGGTGGCTCAGTCAGTTAAGGGTCCAACTTCGGTTCAGGTTGCGATCTCATGGTTTGTGAGTTTGAGCCCCACTTCAGGCTCTGTGCTGACAGCTCAGAACCTGGAGCGTGCTTCGGATTCTGTGTCTCCCTCTCTCTCTCTGCCCCTCTGCTGCTTGTGCTCTCCCTCAAAAATAAATAACCATTAAAAAAATAATCAAAATAAAACAAACTTTGGATTAAAGAGGGAAACTAAAGAGGAATTTATAAAAAACTTAAAACAATTACACTATCGATGACATTTTGATATGCATATATGTCAAAATTTGGGAGACAACTAATGTGAAAAAAAAATTTGTTTTCAGTAATCTCTATGCCCAAGGTGGGGCTCAAACTCACAAGATCAAGAGTCGCATGCTCCACCGACTGAGCCAGCTAGACATCCCTAAAGTGAAATGTATTTTTTTAAAAGAAAACAAAACTGGAAAAAAAAGTGCTAAGTTTAATACAAGGAGCTAGAAAAAGTACAACAGAGTAAACCCAATAAAACATAAAAGGAAAGAACAATGGCAACAACTAACGAAATAGAGAACAAAGCAAACAAAAGATGAACAAAAATTACGAGATTTTTTTGATGAAGATTTTAGGGGAGACAATAAACTCGATCATATTATGGAAATATGAATATTATGAATAACTACATACCAATACATTTGAAAACTCTGATCAGTGTTCTTCAGCAGGGGTGTTGCTGGCATTTGAACAGGGCCAATTAATTCTTTATTATACAAGACTGAGTCATGAACTGCCAAAAGGTTAGCATTACTGGCCAACAGGGAAGTGCCCTGCCTCATTTCTACACACTTCTGGGGAAATGAAGAAAGGCGGAGGACCTAGCACTGCACTCTCCTAAAGAACCAATTTCTGGGAAATACATAAAATGCAAAATAAATGCCAAAAAAAGAGAAAATCTACATACACCAATCACCATTAAAGCCACCATAACAATCATCCCTCAACCAAAAGCCCAGAAAGTACTAAAAGTGAGTTCTACCAAACTTAATTTTGTTCTAGAAATCAAAAGAGAGGGGCAATTGCCTAATTTGTTTTAGGAGGCTAATGTAATCTTAATGCCATAACAAGGTAAGGATAATATATTAAAAGAAAATTATAAACCAATTTCACTTATGACCCAGATGCAAGTACCTCAAATGAAGTATCTTAAATGTGAACTGAACACCAGCTTATATGTGGGGAAGCATATCCAAGTAGAATTTCTCTTTGGCATGTAAGAGTGTAAAAGGGTCAACATCAGAAATTTTATTAATTCACCATACTAATACATTAAAGATTAGAGGAGGCAAATCACATGAACATTTCAGCAAACTCAGGAAAAGCAGCTGGATCAAGTCTAACATCTATTCATAATTTTTAATAAATCTTAGAATGGGGCGCCTGGGTGGCGCAGTCGGTTAAGCGTCCGACTTCAGCCAGGTCACGATCTCGCGGTCCGGGAGTTCGAGCCCCGCGTCAGGCTCTGGGCTGATGGCTCAGAGCCTGGAGCCTGTTTCCGATTCTGTGTCTCCCTCTCTCTCTGCCCCTCCCCCGTTCATGCTCTGTCTCTCTCTGTCCCAAAAATAAATAAACGTTGAAAAAAAAATTAAAAGAAAATAAATCTTAGAAACCTAAAAAGAGAAGGGAGTATTTATTTTATTATTATTATCGTTAATATTTCAGAGGTAGCACACACTAGCGCAAGAGAGGGGCTGAGAGAGAGGGAGAGAGAGAATCCCAAGCAGATTCCATGCTCAGCGCTGAGCCCGATGTGGGCTTGATCCCATGACCCTGGGATCATGACCTGAGCCGAAATCAAGAGTGGGATGCTCAACCAACTGAGCCATCCAGGCACCCTGGGAAGTTTTATTTTGATAAAGGCTATCTTCCCAATAAACCTACAGCAAGAGAGAAAACTCGCCCTACTTAATATTAATAAATACTAAAAACTGATGGTAAATAAAAATCATTCCAGTGCAGGAGGAGATAAAATTACAACAAAACAGAATGGAGAGCTGAAAAACAGATCTAGATATGAATATGGCACACAACACAGATGACATCCCAAGTCAGCAGAGAAAGAATAGATTGTTTAGTAAACAGTATTAGGTGAAAAAGCTCTCTGTATGAAGGAAAATTAAAATTAGATCCATATCTCCATCATTAAAAAACAACAATGGGGCGCCTGGGTGGCTCAGTCGGTTAAGCGTCCGACTTCAGCCAGGTCACGATCTCGCGGTCTGTGAGTTCGAGCCCCGCGTCAGGCTCTGGGCTGATGGCTCAGAGCCTGGAGCCTGTTTCTGATTCTGTGTCTCCCTCTCTCTCTGCCCCTCCCCCGTTCATGCTCTGTCTCTCTCTGTCCCAAAAATAAATGTTGAAAAAAAAAAAAATTAAAAAACAAACAAACAAAAAAAAAAAACAACAATAGCCAAAAACCTAACAGGACCAACTCTTGATTTTGGCTCAGGTCACGATCTAACAGTTCATGAGTCTGAGCTCTGCGTCAGGCTATACACTGACAGTGCGGAGCCTGCTTGTGATTCTCTCTGTCCCTCTCTTTCTGCCCCTCCCTGGCTCACACTGTCTCTGTCTCTCTCAAAATAAATAAATAAACCTAAGAAAAAAACCAAAACCTAACAGAAGATGGGAGATGTTCTTTATGACCATGCAGTGGAGAATAATTTTCAAACAAGATTCAAAAAGCAAAACCCATATGAAAAAATTTGTTTGACACAAAATTAAAGGGCATTATTGACAAAGTTCTCAGACAGGTGACATGTCAGACAGATGCCTGCAATGTACAAAAGTGACCAGAGTTTTCTATAGCTACGGTATCAATGAATCCATGCAAATCAGAAAAGACAGGAAACCCAATACAAAAAATGCAAAAGAAATCAGAGAAGAGGTATTTAAATGGATAAAAGGAAGTATGAATGGAAACCTGAAGAGAGACAATTATCAACCTCCTGAGTAATCAGAGAAATGCAAAATAAACAAAGAGCTTGAAGACTGGCAGGACTGGTTATATCAAATGCCATGAAGTTGTGGCAGTGTGAGCCCCCGGGGACCCCTGGGGAAGTGTACTAACTACGCTGGTGCAGCCCTTCTTGGGAGAGATTGGGCAGCAGTCAGTAAAAACAATTCGTGTGCACGCCCTGGGACAGCAATCCCACTCCTGGGCATCTAACCCACGAGTCCTCCAGAAGAATGGGACGGTTTAGGGGATGTCATCTGTGCTACCAAAAAGCTAGAGCTTTTGGTAGAAAGTACAGAAACAGACCCATATTTGGACACTTGAAATACGACAAAGGTGGTTCTACAGAGCAGGAGGAAAAGAACAATCTTTTCAATAACTGGTGCTGGGACAAATGCGCATCCACGTGGAAAAAAATGAAATCAGGCCCTTACTTCAAAATACACAGAAATCAGTGCCAGGTGTGTTATAAATGGGAACTGAATAATGAACTTTTAGAAGACTATACGGAGATGATCTTTGTGGCCTCAAAGAAGGAAAAGGTAATTATTAAAAAAAAGATTAATTAATTCGTCTACATTAAAATTCAAAACTTTCAGGGGCCTGGCTGGCTCAGTCAGGATAGCATGTGACTCTTCATCTCAGGGTCGTGAGTTCAAGCCCCACCGTGGGTATAGAGATTACTTAAACATAACACCTTTAAAAAAAATTTTTTTTTTAAGTTATGTACTCAAGGCAGCCTAAAGAGAGTGCAAAGACAAGCCATGGAATGGAAAAAGGTATGAAGAGTATACAATCGATGAAGGCTTTGTGTCCAGAATATAGAAAATTCCTGTAAGTCACAAGGAAAAAAACAATCAAAGAGACTTAAAGAGCCACTTTCTGAAACAGGAAATCCAAAAGGTTCAGTCCTAAACATTAAAAACATGTTCAAACTCATTAGTTATTACATAAGTAGTCACCAAACTAAAATCACAACTTATCTTTACATATAAGTAACAATACAACTGTTGAGGATTTCGTGCAATGAGAACTCTATTCCTGGTGGGAATGTAAATTGGTACAACCACTCTGAGAAACAGTTTAGCATTAGCTACTCTAGGTCAACATATGTACACTCTAAGACCCAGCAATTCCACTCATAAGAATATCTCCTAGGAAAACCCATGCACAGGCTGACCCATATACTGAGTAAGAATGTTCACAGGAGCATTGTTTCTATTACCCCAAACGGGGAACAACCCAAAAAGCCATCTACAGGAGGATCAGAGAGGTAAATCAGGGCACGAGGCCTATAATAAAATTCCAAACAGCAATGAAAAGGGACAAATGCTCCAAAGATAACATGAGTGAATGTTACCAACCTAACGCCGAGCACAAAAAGCAAGACACAGGAAAACAGATACTTCATGATGCTGTTTATATAAACTTCAAAATGTTTACAAAGGACTAGAGAAGTGGTAAGAAAAGCAAAAGTAGGAAAGAGAATTCTAGCGGGGGAGGGGACACCATCAAGAGTCAAACACAGGCCTCTGGGGAAGTTGGCAATGCTCTGTTTGTTGACCTGGGTGGTTTTTACAAGGGTACTATTTTTATGTTTTTTCATTATACTGACCGTACATTTATGTTTTATATACTGTCTGTATGTGTTTGATATTTGAGCTTTTTAAAAACAATTAGAGAAGAAAAGTTGGAGGCAATCTACATGTTTGTCACTCAGGGAAAGTAGATAAATGTGGTCATTGCATATAAGAAAATACAATGCAAGATTCAAAGTTAATAATTCTATTCACAGCTACAGAAAGCACAGTGCTCTATAAATTCTAAAATATGAACATGATACAATGCTGTGTATTTTTCAAGAATACACAGCTATCCACATAAACCCATGGAAGAGGAATTTAAAAAGTATATGTATATATATATATTTAAAACACATATAACGTACTATAATGGACAGCTATTTGGCTAAGAGCAAGAGTCAGCAAACTTCTTACAAGGCCATGTAAGAAATACTTTAGACTTCGCAGGCTTTTAGGTCCTATGGCAATTACTCAACTCTGCCATTTGAACTCAAAAGCGGCCACAGACAATAAGGAAATCAATAGGCATGGCTGTGTACTAATTAAACTATACTATCACAGGGAGCAGGCTGAGGGTGTGGTTCATCGAGCCTTGAAAAAGAGGAATGGGTTAAGGAAAGGAAATAAAAGGGGGTAAAGAAAGAGAGACTTTCCATGGATCAACCACAGAGGGTGCCCCTGACGTACTTGCAGCTCAATTCTGGGGAAATAAATTCCTTTATAATTAAGAGACAATCAAGGAAAGAAAAGAAGGAAGTAAATGGTACCTTTTTGTTGTTTTGATTTTCTTCCACACTTACCTCCTTGCTGTCTGTTACAGGAACCCATTTAAATATCCTAAGGGATGTGTCACCCACAGTCACCCACTTTTTCTCCCTGAAAGAAAGACACTTCTTAAAACCAATAAATAATGAAACAGATTTTCTGTTCATAATGTGATTTTATACTTCTCAGCAACTTATTCCTTCAATCTTTTACAAATAACTTTTTTTAATGTTTATTTAATTTTGAGGGGGGGGGGGTGGATCTGAAGCAGGCTCCACGCTGACAGCAGAGCATGACAAAGAGCTCAGACTCACCAACCGGGATATCAGAACCTCAGCCCAAGTCAGATGCTTAACTGACTGAGCCACCCAGATGCCCTCCCACCAATTTTTAAATTTATTTTAGTAACCTCTGCACCCAACATGGGGCTCAAACTCATGACCCTGACATCAAGAGTCACATGCTCTTCCAACTGAGCCAGCCAGGCACCCCACATTCCTTCAATCTTAAATGCCTTCCAAACTTCCTCTCCATCAAATTACACTTTACCTTTTGATGCAAAATCAACCCTTCCAAAAAGACGTCTCTATCAAATTCCTTTGGGTCCAAACCCTCTACTTGCCTTTCCTCATGTGCAGTGTACCAGAGCCCTTCTTATCTCACTGACTACACCAAGTACTGGCACATTTTCACACTCTGGTAGCTACCTGGCATTACTTCTTTATTTTCCAAAAATTAATTCAATTCCACTGATGTTTACAAAGCCCTATTATACAAGACCCTGCAGAAGACAAAGGATGTGTTAAGATATGGTCCTGACCTCAGGAGCACAAAGGAATAAAAAGTCAAGTAAGGAAATCAGTGTAACACATGAAGGTGATAAGGAAGTTGAGAAGGCTGCAAGACAGTTAAGATGAGGACATCCCCTGGCAAGGAGAACTCCTAGGACCCCTGTGGAACTCTAGGTTGAAACACAATTCTGTTTAAAAATAATCACAGGAACAGAACAGAATGCTTCCAAGTCTTACACTGGTTTCTGAAAGAGGTGAAGACTAAGCCACAAAAAGACTGCTTTAAGGTTTTATCTTACAAAGGAAGTTACTTAAAAAATGAGTTTTCCCCCCATTCTTGAATAAGGACGAGATTATGGACAAGCAGAGTTGGGGAGCCTGAAGTATGACTTCTGAAAATTTCAAGTCCAAATGTGAGGTTACAAAAAAAGCAAAAAAAGTAACTGTTGTGCCTGCTGATACTGAGAATGCTGTTCAGCAAATAGAAGAATGAACTACATACTTAAGACACTGAAATTAATTCCTATACAGAGCACTCCACTTTCTCATTTATTCAATAAATATTTGCTACACATGACCCTGTGCTAGACCCTGGGCACACGGGGAGCAAGATATACGGTCCCTAGCCTCACAGAGCCTCCATTTCAATTGGAAACAGACACCAAACAACTCATTTCACAGTCGCTTAATCATTAGGCTTAACCACATCAAATTTCCACTTGTGTTAAGTTGAAAAGTCAAATATAGGAAATATCTTACAATTCAACCTAATACAATTGAGGAAAGTACTATGAAAGGGACCTGATTTAGACTGGGGATTTTGAAAGGTGTCCCTTGAGAAAGCAATTTAAAAAAAATTTTTTTTTAATGTTTATTTTTGAAAGAGAGAGACAGAGTGTGAGTTGGGGAGGGGCAGAGAGAGGGGGAGACACAGAATCCAAAGAGGGCTCTAGGCTCTGAGCTGTCAGCACAGAGCCTGACAAGGGGCTTGAACCCATGAGCCATGAGATCATGACCTGAGCCGAAGCCAGATGCTTAACTGACTGAGCCACCCAGGTGCCCCGAGAAAGCAATTTTTGAGCAGATCTAGTAGTTAACTAGGCAAGGAGGAAGAGAGGGTAGAGAAGGATGCCTGGCAGGACATGGCTCCAGCTGAAAGATGGCCATCAACCCCCAGGAAAAGAGGGCAGTTTGAACCAGGTGGGTAAGGTAGGAAGGATCATCTTTGATCTTTGGTCTTTAACCTAAGAGCAAGAAGGGTTCACTGAAGCGTTGTTTCTTAAGCGGGGGAGTGCTATGATAATATTTACACTGGAAAGAAAGTGAAATCACTCTGACTGCAATGTGATGAATGGACTGAGTAATGAGGAAGAGTTGAAGCAAGGAGACCATAGAAGCTAAGAGTTCCAGGTGAGAGGATGGTCATCTGGCCTAAACTGCAGGTAGGAACAGAAACAGCCAGAAGACAAAGATGTGCCGATTCTTAGGTTTCACCAAAAAACCCTAGGATTAGATTTGGAGGGGAAAAGAAATCATTGTTTAACTAGTATGTATGCGTCCCAACTACAATAAAGTCTTTACATATAAAGAGATAAGGAACTTAAACTTGAGTAGAAATGAATAAACACGCAAAAGAAAAAAAAATTCCAAGGTAACAACGCCTCTAAAAGGGGGTGGGGGACGAAAGGCTGGAAGTCTCCCGCTGAGGGAGTTAACCCCTACCTTGGGCTTTAAAACTATTACTAGTTGTCAGCTAGAGAAAAGGGCTCATGAACTTGGTGCAACAGTTGTCTGTTAAAGTTTAATGTGAAAATGCATCAAAGTTCCTACTACAAAATAGGCGGTTTGGTGTGCTTGAGTGCTCGGTTGAGCCACCGACTGTTGATTTCGGATCAGATCATGATCCCCCTGTCTGGCTCTGCGCTGAGTGTGGAGACTGCTTGGAATTCTGTCTACCCCTCTGTCCTTCTCCCCCAGTGGCTAGCTCTCTCTAAAAAAAACCAAAAAACAAAAAAACAAAATAGGCGGTCAACCGGCTCTGCAATGAACATTACACCAGCCGTTTCCAAATAAGGGTGGGGTCTCAACTGCTTAACCAACAAGCTGGCAGCACCAAGAAAAAAACGCCTACCCAGTTGGCTGCGTGTGGACCGGTATCAGGAGAAAGAGAGGGAGTTTGATTCCGACGACCACGCCTGTTCTCGTGACAGGCAGGTTCAGCATGAGCTCTCACCAAACTTACAGCGAGTTACTACGTAGAGCGCTCGGTCTGGCCGGCGGGGACCCCCCCCCCCCCAGGGATTGTTAGAGATATTATTTGGGGCAGTTAAGAACGCAAAAAGGCTCCTGAAGCAGGCGGGCGCAGGGACAGAACCGCGGAGCCCGGCGTCCAAAAGCGGTCCCGCGGCCCCAGCGCGGCCGGAAGTCGGCAGACCCTCTGGGAGACGCGCGACCCTTGGGCAGGTGGGCGGGCCTCGTGAGCCGGGCGACCCGCTGATTGGTGGCAGCCGCGCGCCCTCTGACCTCACGCCGACGCGAGCTGCACCCTCCTCCCGCCTTCTCCCGCTCCCCCCTCCCCCCAAGCGCCTGTCGGTCGGCTCCCACCCAGCCAGCTAGTACCGCGCTCCTCTGGGCCAGGGCCGGCGACTACCACCGGCACTCTCTGCCCCAGCCCCTCACCATTTCCGCACTTTCTCGATGGCCGCCATCACCTTCTTGATGTCGTCCTTGGCCCGACTGCGGGTCTCGGCCCGGACCGACCGGCCCGACATGGCGGCAGCGGGAGCGGCGGGGGCTGGGGCACTGCTCCCAAGACACGGGGAATCGCGCGCCTCACGCGCCACCGCCCGCCCGCCGCAGCAGCGTCACAGCGGCAGTCTCCCCCTCCGTGCGCGCGTGCGCGAGGAAGCGCGCGCACCCACTCGCCTCTTGGGGCTCAAGGCCTCAGCGCGCCTGCGCGCCCCGCCCCGGGCGTCCCTCCCTAGGCGCCCCGGGAGTCCCCTCGGCTTGGGCCCCCAAGCAGGCCGGGGTGCGCGGCGGCCAGGCGGCACGTGCTGTTGGCAAGGCGAGGTGCGAGGCGCTACCGGTGGGGGTCCCTGGCTCTCAAGTGGTTTGGATGTCGGCATCTTTGTCCTCTGGCCTTGGTTGCTGCCATTACCTATGCTTTATGCACTTGACCCTGACGGGTGCGGGGTCCTGTTACCTCTCCAGTGCCCTGGCTTTCCAGTTATACTGCGGTGCTCTAACCACAGAATTTCACACCTTTCTTCAGGATACCTTCTGACTTTTGCACACACCTGTTCCCTACTTGGAAGTTTCTCATTGCTTTACCTGATTAACTGACTACTTGTTTAACCTCCAGCTCAAACTCAGGGAAACCTTCCCCGATATTCTCGGGTTTCACCTAGCATGCCACATCACTGCCTTATTTAATTCTGCAATCATTAACTGAATGGTGCCTGCCTTGTACAGGGCTCTGTGCTCAATGCAGAGAACGAAAATCTGGGGTTTTGCCTTCAAAGAGCTTCCAGTTTAGAAAAACCCGTAGACCGGAAAGCAGTCATTTCAAATGTCATTTTATAAATGATAGGCTTAAGGAAGTTCAAGATGCTATAACAGCCCTAATCTACAGGAAGGGTGTCCAGAGGCTTCTGGGAAAATATAACCTTGAAGCTGACCTCTGAAAATAGGGTACATGCAATTGCTCCGAGGCCTGTGTCCACAGACATTGTAGAACATGTTCAATAAGTGTTCGGGTGAATGTTTAGTTTTGAGTATAGCTCCCTTGCTCTCCCTACCCCACCCCCCAACAGGGATTTATTGATGCCTGCAGTATTAATGGGAGGGTCCTATAGTAGCTGCCTCAGGAGACATGAAGGAAGCAGGTGACAGTTTGCGTTGATTGGTTGGTAGTGGCTACTTCTCTCACCGCTAAAGAAACTTCCTTCTGTGTGCCCCAGAGAAATGCCTCGCTAACCCTGAACTTGACACAGCCTATGTTCAGCCTTTCATGATCAACTAACATCATGGCTTGATAAGCATATGCTGTCTTGCTAATGAGAAGCCCACGAATAACGGCTGCCTGACTGAGGAGTGGAAGAGCTAAAGCAGCATGTGAAGGGAAGGGATGATTCTAGAACTAGTGGAATGAAAGGTGGCACATCTGTTTCTCAAGCCCAAATGATCCAAAATAATTCAATGTAAGTGCTGCCTGAGCACCTGTCATATGCCCTATGGCATATAGGACACTGTGATGCCAAGATGAGTAAGACACACTCCCTGCCCTTGAGGTGAGGATAAGGAAAGCAGTAAGAAAATAAAACAAGGCAGAGCATGGCAAGTGCCGTGAAAGAGGCCAGCTCCCTAGAATTCTCCAATCCCGTTCGGAGGTCCCCCTGGTCTAAACACACAGCTCAACTCCTGACAGTCATGTCTAACTTCTCTCTCACCCTTGTCCAAGTCCTGGCCAGTCTTCCAGCTGACGTTTCTCACCTATTGCTTCTCTCCACTCCAAGGCTGCTACTCAGCAGCTCTAGCCTTCTGTGCCCATCTCTCCTGCAGCCCGCCCTGCCAGTCAGCCACCTTCCTCAGGCCATCCCCTGCTCTGAACACCCAGTGGGCTCCCTTTTCCTGCCCACATTTGTGCACCTAGCCCTACATTCCCCCACCTCATCTCCACTGGGACTCTTCCTGCATAAGACAATGATTAAAGTGAGTACCTACCAACTACTCCCCACAGGCCACACAAATGCCCTCTGTTGACATCCTTTTCTAAAAAAAAAAAAAAAAAAAAAAAAAAAAAATCACACATTGACATTTTTTAGGTGCAAGCCCTGTGCCAGCTGCTGAGGAGGATGCAGAGATGAGTCAGCCCAGACCTCTGCCTTGGGCAACTTGCATTCAAGACGGTGACTTCCTCTCTCAGAGTAAAAGCCACTACGGTGGCCTGCAATGCCCCGTCTGTCCCCAGACCTCCTCTCACTAACTCTCTGACTTCCTCTCCTATAACTCTACCCTTTGCTGTCTCTGCTCCAATGACACTGGCCTTCTTTGCTCATCTGAAAACATCCAGCAAAGTTCCTGCCTCAGGGCCTTTGCACTGCAGGTCCCTTTACCTGAAACACCCATACCATATATATTTCATGGCTCATTCTCCCACATCCTTCAGTTCTTTACTCAAATGTTATCTTCTCAATGCAGCCTTTCTTAGCCACCTGTAGAAGAATGCAGTATCCATCCCCCTGGCACACTCTGTATCCCCCTTCCACAACTGATTTTTCTCCAGAGCATGCATCACCACCTGAAACACTGTTTTACTTGTCTATCTTGCTTATTATCTATCCTTCCTTTCAGTAGTTCTGTGAGGGTAGCAACATGGTCTGTTTTTGTTATGTTCACTGATTACCCTAGTAGCATCTAAAACAAGAGACTGAGGGCACTTGGCTGACTCAGTCAGTACGGCATGCGAGTCTTGATCTTGGGGTCATGAGTTCGAGCCCCATGTTGGGTGTAGAGATTACTTAAAAATAAAATCTTTTTTTTTTTTTAAATAATAAAATAAAATGAAACAGAGCCTGGGACTCAGTAGGTGCTCATTACATATTTGTTGAATGAATACCCCACCTCAATGCATCCTCTTCCATGAAGCCTTCCCCAGGTCACTCTGAGTAGGAGGAAGGATGCTTCCCTTCCCTGAATCCCCACAGGACCCTGAATACAGTCTGCATTACACTCAGCAGCAGGGATTTCCAGGACAGGCAAGAGAAGCCACCCTGAGGACCACAGGACACTGTGTGTACGTCATCCCTCATATGTTCCCAAAGATCCTATGCTTAACCATAATTTGAAGTTCTTGTTCATTTGGTCTTTATTTACTTTTTAAACACTTATTCATTTTTGAGAGACAGGGAGCAAGATAAAGAGAGAGAGCAGGGAAGGGGCAGAGAGAGAGAGGTAGACACAGAATCCGAAGCAGGCTCCAGGCTCTGAGCTGTCAGCACAGTCTGACACGGGACTCGAACTCATGAACCGTGAGATCATGACCTGAACCGAAGTCAGATGCTTAGCTGACTGAGCCACCCAGGTGCCCCTCATTTGCTCTTTATTATCTGCTATCCCCTGGAGCATCAGCCCTGGGAGGGTGGGGACCCCGTGCTCAAGTCCACCATTACATCCCTAATGCCTAGCACGACACTTACGACAGGAGAGGTACTTACTAAAGAGTGATGGAGAATGAATGAATGAATGAATGAATGAATGAATGAATGAATGAATGAATGCCATTCTTTCCCAGCAGACTCTCTTCAGGGCCCACCATCCACCGTGTTCTCCCTCTCTGCCCTGTCCACGTGACCTGTAGAGCACCCCACTTTCCCTGTCAGAGTGACATAGCCCCACCACAGCACTCAGGCTCCCTCAACCAGCACACGTACCTACGGCCCAGCACACTCGCGACGACTGTGGCTCTTCTAAAATCCTTTCTGTGGCTCCCCATTGCCTCGGTGCAAACTTACACTGTGGCATTACTCAGGCCCCCCGATATGACCTTGGTCACAGGGAAACAAGAATGCTAGGAGAGAGAAGCTGGGGTCAGAATCCCAGCTCAGCCACACACTTGTGTCATGGCTTTGCCATAGTCACCTAATCACTCTGAATCCCAGTTTCATCTAGGTTTTTGTTTTACTTTTCTGTGAAGTGAGTTCGCTAACGACGGCTCTGTACCTCATAGGGTTGTACTGAGGATCTGGTGAGGTGGGAGAGTGGATGAACTTGGGAAAGTACAAAGTGCCTTGCAGGCAGAAATGCTTTTCAGTTTCCAGTGCCACTGCTCTGCCTGTACTTAGTTCCAGCTAAACAAGACGTGTTCCCCGTTCCCTGCACAGACGTCGCACATTCCCAGCTCTGTGAGATGACTCACACTGCCTCTCTCTCTGAGAGAGAGGCCGCTCTCTCTCTCTCTCTGAACCTGCTTACCGCCCTCCTTTTGAAATGCCCACCTCTCAAGACTCACCTCCTCCACTGCGGTCCTCGAAGCATGTAATCCCACCCTTGCTCGGACCCCCAGGGCACTGGGTTCACCTCTGTCGGCGCCCTCCTTTTATTTTACCTTCTGGAAAGCTGAGATCCTCACCAGGCTGCTTCAGTGGAGGACAGGGCCCGAGGAACCTGGTGATGCCCATGGTTCCAGCCTAGAACCCTGAGTGCCCATCTCCCATGCTGGTATCTGCGAGAATCTGTTTGAAGACAGGCCTCGAGGAGGAAGAGCCTGAACTATGCTGGAGTTCTTCTCCCTTCCCTCCATCTTGGGTTGTGTTACAAGCCCTGTTGAGAGAGAAGACAGAGGACCAGGATCAGGGTGGTCTTTCTGTGAAAGGCACTTTGCAGCTGTACTCCCCTACAAGGCCACAGAGGCCCAAGAACCAGTCCTGAGGCATAAGGGAAACCTACGAGTGCTTGTGAAGGACTCCCCATGCCTTTGTAAGCTAGGACAGTGAACTGGAATTCCTTGAGAGGTTGTATGGGCTAAACATGGAAGGTTCAAGAAGGACTTTAAAATACTCACAGGCGGTGGGTCCCTCATGCATTGCTAATGAGCAGTGCCAGGAAGTGAGAAACAAGAGTACAGCCAGCAGTGAGGAGCTTCGCACCGTGGGAGCGCTCTCCTTTCTCCCTCCCGGCCATCCTGGTGGCGGCTCTGGGTTGGGGCCGGCCGCACCTAAGGCAGGAAGCCGGTGGCTGCAAAGGAGATGAAAAAGTCGCTGGAGTCAATCAGCTCTAGGCTCCAGCTTGTTATGGAAAGTGGGATGTACTTGCCAGGGTACGAGCTGACTGAAAATGATCAGACGTGGCGAAGTGGAACTGGTCACCCTCGCCAACAACTGCCCAGCCTTGAGGAAACCTGAAAGAGAATACTGTGCCATGTTGGCCAAAACGACGGCGGCAACAATGCTGAGCTGGGCACGGCTTGTGGGAGATACGAGAGTTTGCACGCTGGCTATCACTGATCCAGGTGATTCTGACATCATTAGAAGCATGCCAGAAGAGACTGGTGAAAAGTCAATCACACAAAATTTCTCTTTAATAAAACTGGCCAGGGCGCCTGGGTGGCTCAGTGGTTACACGCCTGACTCTTGGTTTCGGCTCAGGTCACGATCTGGCGGTTTGTGGGCTTGAGCCCCACGTCGGGCTCTGCAGAGCCTGCTTAGGATTTTCTCTCGCCCTCTCTGCCCCTTCCCTGCTTGTGTGTATGCATGTGAGCTCTCTCTCTCTCTCTCTCAAAATAAACAGATATTAAAAAAAAAAAACAAAAAACTGGCCAGAGCCCATTAAAAAAAAAAAAACAGAAAAGAAAAAAGAATACAGCCAGTGAGGGCTAGACAGAGGCAGAGAGGGTCCAGTGCTGCCCCCAACTGTGATGACTACTCCTCCCCCCCCCCCTCAAGAAACTTGTTAAAATGCAGATCCCTGGACCCTGTCCCCAAGGTTTTAATCTCCGTAGTTCTGTGATACAGCTTGGGCACATGTATTTTATTCTCATTATATTTATCTTAATATATAACACATCCACCTGCTGGAAAATTAAAAGGTTACAATGATATTAGTAATTTTGAAGCTGGGTGATGGGTACGTGGGGTTCGTGATCCTGTTCTCCCTCCTTTCATTATACTCTGAAACTGTCTATAATAAAACATTTTTGTAAATATATGCAGTGAAGTTCAAAGATTAAAACAATAAAGCAAGTCCCTCCCTTTCCTACAGTCACCTTGTGGTCACCCTGTTCCTCACTGCCTCACCTTCCAGAGACAGTCTACACCCATGGTCTCAACCTGGATGCACCTGGGAAGTTTCAACATGTATTGAAGCCTACTCTCCACACACACACACACACCCCAGTCCCCACCCCCCCTCCAGAGATACTGATTTAAGAGTCTGCAGCCTGGACATTGGGGCTTGTTTGGTAAGCTTTCCAGATCCCTCTAAAGTATGGCCAAGATTGAGAGCTACTGGTCCACACAGTTATGAACACACATACAGAAGTACATATTCCTTTGTTTTTCCACACAAATTATAGCATACTCTATGCATTATATTCTACTTTGATTTGATTTTACCTAATATACCATTGTATTTGTTTTCTGTTGCAGTGGTGGCAAATGACAACAAACTTACTGGCTTAAATAGCGTAAGTGTATTGTCTTTTCTTTTTCCCCCATGATAAGTGTATTCGTTAATCCCCATCATCTACTTCACCCATCCCCTACCAACCTCCCTTCTGGTAACCACCAGTTTGTCCCCCCATAGTTAAGAACCTGTTTCTTGGTTTGTCTCTCTTTTCCCTTTGTTCATTTGCTTTCTTAAATTCCACATATGAGTAAAATCATTTGGTATTTGTCTTTCTCTGATGGAGTTATTTTGCTTACCATTATACTCTAGCTCCATCCATGTCATTACAAATGGCAAGACTTCTTTTTTATAGCTGAATAATATTCCATTATATATGATATATATCATATATATATATGTATGATATATATATGTGTGTACGTGTATGATGTATACATATACATATATAGCATCTTCTTTATCCATTCATCAATCAGTGGACACTTGGGCTTCTTCCATATCTTGGCTATATGTAAATAATGATGCTATAAACATCAAGGTGCATGTGTCCCTTTGAATTAGTGTTTTTGTATTGTTTGGGTAAATACCCAGTTGTGTGATTACTGGATCGTAGGGTAGTTCTATTTTTCATTTTTTGAGGAACATCTGTATTATTTTCCAGAATGGCTGCACCAGTTTCTATTCCCACCAACAATGTGCAAGGGTTCCTTTTTCTCCACATCCTTGCCAACACCTGTTGTTTCTTGTGTTGTTGATTTTAGCCATTCTGAAAGGTGTGAGGTGACATCTCATTGTAGTTTTGACTTACATTTCCCTGATGATGAGTGATGTTGGCCATCTATATGTGTTCTTTGGAGAAATGTCTGCTCACGTCTCCTGTCTATTTTAAAATTGGATTACTTGGTTGTTTGGTGTTAAGCTGTCAAAGTTCTTTATGCATTTTGGATACTAACCCTTTATCAGATATGTCATTTGCAAATATTTTCTCCCATTCAGTAGGTTGTCTTTTAGTTTTGTTGTTTCCTTTGTCGTGCAGAAGCTTCTTATTTTGATGTAGTCCCAATAGTTTATTTTTGCTTTTATTTCCTTTGCCTAAGGAGACATACCTAGAAAAATGTTGCTGTAGCTTATGTCAGAGAGATCACAGCCTGTGCTCTCTTCAAGGATTTTTTTTTTTTTTTGGAAAATTGTTTAAAGTTTATTGATTTGTTGTGTGAGAGACACAGAGGGGGCTGGGGGGCAGAGAGGGAGAGAATCCCAAGCAGGCTCCACCCTGTCAGCACAGAACCTGACATGGGGCTCAAACCCATGAATCATGAGATCATGACCCAAGCCTAAATCAAGAGTTGGATGCTTAACCAACTGAGCCATCCAGGCATGCCTCTCTTCAAGGATTTTTATAGTTTCAGGTCTCAATCCATTTTGAGTTTAATTTTGTTTGATTTTTGAAATGTTTATTTATTATTTTGAGAGACAGAGAGAGACAGAGTATGAGCAGGGGAGGGGCAGAGAGAGAGGAAGACACAGAATCTGAAGCAGGCTCCAGGCTCTGAGCTGTCAGCACAGAGCCTAATGAAGGGCTGGAACTCACAAACTGTGAGATCATGACCTGAGCCAAAGTCAGAGACTTAACTGACTGAGCCACCCAGGTGCCCCAATTCTGAGTTTATTTTTGGTGTAAGAAAGTGGTCCAATTTCATTCTTTTTCATGTAGCTGTCTAATTTTTCCAACACTATTTGTTGAAGAGATTGTCTTTTTCCCACTGCATATTCTTGACTCTTTTGTTCAAGATTAATTGACCATATAATTGTGGGTTTGTTTCTGGACTTTCTATCTTGTTCCATTGATCTATGTGTCCATTTCTGTGCCAATACCATACTGTTTTCATTACTGCAGCTTTGTAGTATAACTTGAAGTTTGGAATTGTGATACCTCCAGCTTCGTTTCTTTTTCAAGATTGTTTGGCTATTTGGAGTCTCTTGTGGTACCATACAAATTGTACGATTATTCTAGTTCTGTGAAAAATGCTGTCGGTATTTTGATAGGAATTACATTAAATCTGTAGATTTCTTTAAAAATTTTTTTAATGTTTATTTATATTTGAGAGAGAGAGAGAGAGAGTGTGTGAGCTGGGGAAGGGCAGAGAGAGAGGGAGACACAGCAGGCTCCAGGCTCTGAGCCGTCAGCACAGAGACCAACACAGGGCTCAAATTTGTGAACTGTGAGATCATGATCTGAGCCAAAGTCAGACACTTAAAGGAGTGAGCCATCCAGGCACCCCTAAATCTGTACATTTCTTTAGGTAGATGTACATTTTAACAATATTTGTTCTTCCAATACATGAGTATGGAATATCTTTCCATTTTTTAAATGTTTATTTATTTTTTGAGAGAGAGAGAGAGCAGGGGAGGGGCAGAGAGAGAAGGAGACAGAATTTGAAGCAGGCTCCTGGCTCTGAGCTGTCAGCACAGCTGACAACGCCTGGTCTGAACCCATGAACAGCAAGATCATGACCTGAGCCAAAGTCGGACGCTTACCTAACTGAGTCACCCAGGTGCCCCTATCTTTCCATTTTTTTTGTGTGTGTTTTCTTCAATTTCTTTCATCAGTGTTTTATAATTTTCAGAGTACAGGTCTTTAACCTTCTTGGTTAAGTTTATTTCTATGTGTGTGATTATTTTCAGTGCAATTGTAAATGGGATTGCTTTCTTAATTTCCCTTTCTATTGCTTATTAGTGTATAGAAATGCAATGGAATTCTGTACACTGATTTTGTATCCTGTGACCTCACTGAATTCATTTATCAGTTCTAATAGTTGTTTTTTTTTCTTGCAGTCAAGTTTTCTACATATAGTATCATATCATCTGCAAACAGTGAAGTTTTGCTTCTTCCTTGCCCATTTGAATGCTTTTTATTTCTTTTTCTTGTCTGATTGCTGTGGCTAGGACTTCCAGTACTATGTTGAATGAAAGTGGTGAGAGTGGACATCCCTGTCTTATTCCTGATCTTAGGGGGATAGCTCTCAGGTTTTCACCATTGAGTATGATGTCCTCTGTGGGTTTTTCATATGTGGCCTTTATTATGTTGAGGTGTTCCCTTTAATTTTTTTTTAACGTTTATTTATTTTTGAGACAGAGACAGACAGAGCATGAACGGGGGAGGGTGAGAGAGAGGGAGACACAGAATCGGAAACAGGCTCCAGGCTCTGAGCTGTCAGCACAGAGCCCGACGCGGGGCTCGAACTCATGGACCGCGAGATCATGACCTGAGCTGAAGTGAGCCGCTCAACCAACTGAGCCACCCAGGTGCCCCGAGGTATGTTCCCTTTAGACCTGCTTTGCTGAAGGCTTTTATCATAAATGGATGTTATACTTTGTCAAATGCTTTTTCTGCATATATTTAAATTATCATATGGTGTCTATCCTTTCTCTTGTTGTGATATATCACATTGGTTGATTTGCAAATATTGAACTACCCTTGCACTCTGGGAATAAATCCCACTTAATCATGGTGAATGATTTTTTTTAATGTATTGTTCAATTTGGTTTGCTAATGTTTTGTTGAGGATTTTTGCATCTATGTCCATCAGAAATATTGGCCTACTGTTTTCTTTTCCTTTTTTGTAGTGTGTTTATCTGGTTTTGGTATGAGGGTAGTGTAGGCATCCCAGAATAACTTTGGAAGCTTTCCTTTTCCATTTTTTTGGAATACTTTGAGAAGAATAGGTATTAACTCTTTAAATGTTTGGTAGAATTCATCTGGGAAGCCATCTGGTCTTGGACTTTTACTTGTTGGGAATTTTTTGATTAGCGATTCAATTTCATTGCAGGTAATTGGTCTGTTCAAATTTTCTATTTCTTCCTCATTCAATTTTGGTAGGTTATATGTTTCTAGAAATTTATCCATTTCTTCCAGGTGGTCCAATTTTCCGGCATATAATTTTTCATAATATTCTCTTATAATCCTTTGTATTTCTATGGTCTCAGTTGTTATTTCTCCTCTTTCATTTCTGATTTTGTTTATTTGAGTCCTCTCTCTTGCTTCTCTTTTTGTATTTGTTTTTCTTTCTTTCTTTCTTTCTTTTTTTTTTTTGATGAGTCTGGCTACAGGTTTACAATTTTGTTGATCTTTTCAAAGAACCAGCTCCTAGTTTCATTGATCTGTTCTGGTGTTGGTTTTTTTTTTGTTTTTTTTTTTTAATTTCTAATTACTTTATTTCTGCTATAATCTTTATTATAATTTCCTTCCTTCTACTGGTTTTGGGTTTTTTTTTTCTTCTTCTTTTTATAGCTCCTTTAAGTGTAATGTTAGGTTGGTATTTTTCTTGCTTCTTGAGGCAGACCTGTATTGCTATAAACTTCCCTCCTAGAATAGCTTTTGTTGCATCCCAAAGATTTTTGGACCATTATGTTTTCATTTTCATTTGTCTCCATGTATTTTTTAAAATTCCCCCCCCCCTTTTTTGTTTGTTTGTTTGTTTGGCCCATTCATTGTTTAGTAGCAATTATTTAACCTCTATATATTTATGCTCTTTCCAGATTTTTTTCTTGCAGTTGATTTCTGGTTTCATAGCATTGTGGTCAGGAAAAATTCATGGAATTACTTTGATCTTGAATTTGTTGAGACTTGTTTTGTGGCGTCATATGTTACCTATTCTGGGGAATGTTTCATGTGCATTTGAAAAGAATGTATATTTTGCTGTTTTAGGATGGAATGTTCTGAATATATCCATTAAATCCATCTGGTCCAATGTGTCATTCAAAGCCACTGTTTCTGTTTGGATGATTTGTCTATTGAGATAAGTGGGTTGTGAAACTCCCACAAGTGTATTGTCTTGTAGAATCAGAAGTCCCACATGGATCTCACTAGCCTAAGATTAAAGTACATTCCTTCCTACAGGCTCTGAAGGAGAATCTGTTTCCTTTCTTTTTCCAGCTTCTAGAAGCTGCCCACTTTCCTTGGTTCATGGCTCTTTCCTCCATCTTCAAAACCCAGCAGTATCAAGTTGAGTCCTTCCCTTGCTGCTGTCTCTCTGATTTTCTCTTCTGCCTTGCTCTTCCACTTTTAAAGATGTTGTATCCCTGTGTTACATTGAGCCCACCCAGATAATACAGGATAATCTCCCTATTTTAAAGCCAGTTGATTAGCAATCTGTAATTCCACCTGCTACTTTAATTCCCCTTTGGCATGTGTCCCTACAAAATTCTTATGCTAAAGCCCTCCACCTCCCCACTCTCCTGATGGTGTTGGGAGGTAGGGCCTTTGGGAGGTGATTAGGTCCTAAGAGTAGACCCCTCATGAATGATATTTGTGCCCCTATAAAAGAGAACTCAGGGGCACCTGGGTGGCTCAGTCAGTTAAGTGTCCAACTCATGATTTCATGGTTCATGAGACTGACCATCTCCACGCTGACCATGAGGAGCCTGCATGGGATTCTCTCTCTCCCTCTCTTCCTGCCCCTCCCTCTCTCCCTCTCAAAATAAATAAATAAACTTTTTAAAAAAAGGACCTCAGAGAGCTCCTTTGCTCACTTTCTGCCATGTGAGGACACAAGATGATGGTCATTTATAAAACAGCAGGCATGTTCTCACCAGACATCAAATCTGCCAGCACCTTGATCATGCTTAGACATCCCATCCTCCAGAACTATAAGAAAAAAATTTCTGTTGTTTAAGCCACCTAGCTTATGGTGCTTTGTTATAGCAGCCCAAACTAAGACAGCATGTAACCTAGCAAATTCACAGGTTCCAGGGATTAGGATGCGGGCATCTTTGAGGAGGCCATTATTCTACCACAGCATAGAGATTCGGCCATATCAGAGGCAAATGTACTTTTTAAAAGGTGATCGCATGTATAGCCCAGTTTGGAAGTCAAATTGGGGCCCAGTTCAGAAAGAACATGCAAGGTTGAGTAGTGAGCTCTAACCTGTATGTGTATGTATGTATGTACGTATATACTATATACACACACAATAGATATAGATATACAGATATATAGGTATAGATTTTGTATAAAATCTATTTGTTTGTTTGTTTATTTATTTTTATTTAAATATTCTCCTTACCTTAAGCATAAGCAAACAAAAATACTCTTTGGGATTTTAACCTAGGCATGTACAGCCAGGCCTTCCTTTTCCCCACAGCCACAGGAATGAAACATCTTGTGTACTTCACACACAGCCCGTAGAAGTCTCAGCAACTATGTATGGAAGGAATGAAAGAAGAAAAAAAAGAGGGAAGGAGCTCTCCTTACCACCCTCCTGATCCTGGGTCTGCTGGGTTTTCCACCTGCCTCTCCGAGTGGGCCTGTTCTATTTTCTTCTCCAGCCTCTGTTGGGACTTCCACTCACCTGTAGAGATAGGACACACCCTCAGGCAGGGCAGTGGCATAAGGAATGATGGAGGTATTTCTGGAACCACAAAGAAACCCCAAATATTATAACAAAAGTTGCCCCTATTGCTCTAATCACTTAGAAAATTACAAGGACATGGGAGCTGTGAGCCACGAGCCATGGTCGAAGACCGAAATATGTATCTCTTATTACGAATCGTATCACAGGAGTAACTGAAGAGATATTCTGGTTGCTCTGTCTTTTAATAATAACGTAGTGTGAAAATAAATAAAGGAAACATCATTAAAAATGGAGCCGGGGCGGGGGGTGCCTAGGTGGCTCAGTTCAGTTGGGTGTCCAACTTCGGCTCAAGTCATGATCTCACAGTTCGTGGGTTCGAGCCCCACATCAGGCTCTGTGCTGACAGCTCAGAGCCTGGAGCCTGCTTGAGATTCTGTGTCTCCCTCTCTCTTTCTGCCTCTCTCCCACTTGCTCTATCTCTCTCTCTCAAAAATAAATAAAAACATGGGGCGCCTGGGTGGCGCAGTCGGTTAAGCGGCCGACTTCAGCCAGGTCACGATCTCGCGGTCCGGGAGTTCGAGCCCCGCATCGGGCTCTGGGCTGATGGCTCAGAGCCTGGAGCCTGTTTCCGATTCTGTGTCTCCCTCTCTCTCTGCCCCTCCCCCGTTCATGCTCTGTCTCTCTCTGTCCCAAAAATAAAAAACGTTGAAAAAAAAAAATTAAAAAAAAAAATAAATAAAAACATTAAAAAAAAAAAGGGAGGAAGTTTACTTTACATAGCCCAGCAGGAAGGCAGCTCTCTTTGCCCAGCCCAGCCGATGTACTCAGCCAATGAGAAGCTGTCACTACCCTAAACTCTTGTAAACAGCCCCTCTCAACTTTTTCTTTCCTCCGTAAATGTAAGGCCCTCTTCATTCTGTACTGTGTACTAATCAGGACAGGCTAGGTGTTGTAACAAACAACCCTGCACATTCCATGCCTTTAACACAACACTAATTTATTTCTTTTTCATGGTCACAGTACAATGCTGGGGTCAGGGAGAATCTGCTCCACAGAGTCGTTCAGGGGCCCAGTTTCCCTCCACCTACTGACTCATCCATCTACATCCTCGGCAGTCTCCACTGAATCCTCTGCTCCCGTGGAGCAGAAAAGGGAAGCGAGAACACGGAGAACCACAGGAGGGTTTCTAGAGACAGTCCCAGACTCAACAGATCACTCTGCACACATTCTAGGACTCATCACACGGCATCACCTAATTGCAAGAGAGGCTGGGAAGTGCCTAACCTTGTATCCAAGAGAAAGAGAAGAATGTGGCAATCTCTGCCATAGTGGGCAAACTTGGGGTGTGGCACATCAACAAGAAATTCACCTTTGCCCTGGGCTTCAGATCACAAAAGGCTTATGAGGTATGCAGGGCAGAGGCCACGTTGTTAGGGTGAACTACGCACTCAGGGACCAGAGACCAGTCATCGTCACCTGTCATCAACATCTCTTTCACTTCGGGTTTGTTGTGATGGTCGCTGTTTTCCCTGCCTCTGGGCTCCCAAAACCACTGAAACATGCCTGGACCATCAAATCCACTGGCTACATGGGGACAGTTTGTGTACATGTCTATGTCCCTACCTAAAAATTGTTTTGCAACCTGTAAATGCCAAGGCAGAGGACTTGGCATTCATTTAAGATCTGCTAAATTAGCCGGATCTAAAAGACATAATAGAAGATGAGAAGGGGGACCTTTTAGTGGACAGAGGGAAAAGCGATCATGCTGTCCAGCAAGCAGCAAGGAATGGGTTGCTGAATCCTGCAACATCACGGCGGCCTCTGGATGTTTTGTCACTGATGCGGAATGAGCCCCCCCAGCCTTGCTCCCAGCAGCGGATTCCCCAGAATCAGTAGGAGGAGATGATAGTTCTGGGTTCCAGGGATTCCAGAAAGTCTTAGAGCAGGGGAGCAAGCAGGTATGAGGGGTCTGGTGGATTGCAGCTACCTGCACCCCACCCTTACTGCATGGGGGTGAAGGCTTCTTGGTAGCTAGTAGCTTGTGCCTTGAGTTCAAATTGTCTGCACGTGATGGAGGTGAACTGAAGTCCTGGTAGATGCTTAGGGTGGCTATAGCCTCCAAACCCCAGGGTTTGACCTTCTGGTGCTAGATCTTTAGTGATCTCCTCACTCAGGAGTCATTAGTCCCTGGAAGAATCACACTCCAGTGTGTGAACTCACAAGATGTCATCCCAGCAAGTAATGGAATGCTTTCCATTGGCAACGCAGTTGCATGGTGGATGGGGTAAGCGGAGGCCATAGTGAGCTCATTAACCGTTGAGCAATAAGTCTATGTGTTCATCGTGTTGGCCAACAAATATGAAGTGCCAACTGTGTGCTCACTTGCATGGGTACGCTAAGAATAGAAAGAGGTGGAAGATAGACTCCTAAAACTATGAAGTCCCCGTCCTCAAGGAACTTGCCTCTGGATGGCAAGATCAGAGACAGTGTGGGGTAACATTAAGAACAAGCTTGAACCCTACACTCCGTCCCGGGGTTGAATTCTTACTTGCCATTTAACCTCAACAAACCTCAGTTTTTCCATCTGCAACATGGGGATAATTGCTACCTCACAAGAGCTTCTCTGAAATGAATGAGAAAATGTCATGAGAGTTTACTGTGAATACTTTCAATGTATCACATGATGGCCTTACTGGTTTTGTAAAAGAAATGCACACTCATTGTAGAAAACAGACCACACGGAACCAAAACTTTATGCACCTTTTTCCAAGACCTTACTCTCTGAAACATGACTTTGCTGGAGCAGCTGTAATTATGAAAACACATCCATGCAGAAGGCACTACTCAAAGCTTCAAGTATCACAAAAAGTTCAGCAAAGCAGCTGGTTTCCTCGATGCTCCCGAGGCGCTGGTTGCAGGCAGTGGGAAGGCCCCACTGCCCCCGGGAAAGTGGTCAGGATGAGGGTGGGGCTGGGGCCAAGGAGAGGGAGCGAGGAGTCCCTGGGATGTGACAGCCAGCCATCCCATGGATGGATGAGAACTCCGCCTTAACCTCTCCCTGCATTATGTGCTGTAAAAACCTACAAGACACGTCTGTTCCTGACCCTCCCAGGTTCTTGGGAGTTTAAAGGATGTGCCCCAAACCACAGGCTGGTTAAAGGCTTCGGGATCCGTGGGTCCTGCTGGAAAGGCCACTTCTGAAGGGAGGTGTCCAGAACGAGCACCCAGGTGGGCACTCAGGGATCTTCAGGCGCTGGGGCCATTGGGGAAGGTTCCAGGGAGGTCGAAGATCTTTTATTCAACTGACTGGCTCTCCCTTGGGCTCAGAGCACAGATAAATAACAACACAATGTGGGGCAGGGATGAAGGAATGTGAAGGTTTGTGAAAACAATGACGAGCCATTCAAGTTAGTCTGAGGTAATGAGAGGAAAGCAGTTTCCAAAGACAAACTCCTGAGCCAGCTAAGGTGATGGCCTGTGTGGTCAGCTGGAGGATTTCTGGTGCCAAGCAGCGGAAGGATAGCCGGAGAGGGCCCCTGGATGACCACTGGGCACAAGCAAGAGAACACTCACCTGTAGGGACAGGACACACCCTGGGCAAGGCAGTCCTGTATGAAGAACATTCCAAATGAAGGCAGGATAGCACAGTGCAGTGCTTCCCAAACTTTGGTATCTGAATCAGCTGGGAGCTAATAAAGAACGCAGAGGCCCAGGCCTGGTGAAGCAAGATAGGACCCGGGCCTTTGTTGTTATATCCCAGCCTCCGGTGATTCTGACACCTGCCGCAGCTTGAGAACCTTTCAGAACATGAGCTCTGGACCCAGACTCCGTGGGTTTGAATCCCAGCTCGGCCATGTGTCTCCTCAGCGACTCTGGCAATGCTATAGATTCACCGTTTGTGATCTGGAACTTCGAATAGTACCTATCTCAGAACTGCTGGGAGGGAGGAATGAGTTGTTAGCAGCACAGCCACTGGAACGGTGTCTGGACCATAAGATGTACTCTGGGAATGGTAGTCACTATTCTCCAACCTGTGTCATCTGTGGCAGAAAGCTGCCATTAGAGAGGAAAATTAAAGGAATTGCAGGGTAAGAGAGGATATTCCGTACATTCAACTGAGATTTTTACAAAAACAGAAAACCCTACTCAGCTAGCATATGTGACCAGCCAGTGAGCAGCTTGAGACGTCTGAGTGAGAAGCTGAGCGCCCAGGTTGCCATGACAGCAGCCAACAACAGGAGGAGGAAAAGCTCTCTCGGTTTATTAGAGAAAGCTGGGGTGCTCAGCTCCCCACATGGCTTCCTTCCTGTTGGCTCGATCCTGGGACGTGATGGAGGAATGATGGAGGTGGAAGAGGCTCCCACACGGGTACCCCGCGTGTAGCTGCTCTCTGGGACACTTGGAAGAACTTAAAGGGGAGACTGGAGAGCCAGTCATCAGGCCACAGGTACCTGTTAAGAAAATATACAGGGTTGCTTCCACATATCCAGAACTTCTAGAAGTACTGAGACATACTCGGCTGAACCCCCTGGGAACACACAATAAACCCATCTCCTTTCTGATGGGTTAAGGAGAGCTTAGGTGGGTGAACTTGAAACCGTAGGCAAAAAACCAAGCGTGGGTAACAGCGTTAGGTGTGGGCAAAGAGGATGCCTTCTGGGGAACCTGTTGTGGCCTCCTCCTGCTGTGCCCCTGCCCACAGGGCACAGGTTTGTGGGGCCAGGGAAACGTAGACACCCAGCGCTTGTGTCCTCACTTCACGTATCAGACGACAGTTGAGGTTAGACCTTAGACCTTGGAATCCCTGTCCAAAGTGACCCAAGCCTGCTTCTGATGCCTACAGGAGCCTCTCTCCAGGTCCATTTTCACAAAGGCAGTGCTGCCCCATGGTGCACACCCTAGGGCCCAAGTCCTGGGTGGCCAAGGGATGGTGGTGTGCGGCGACAGGGCACTTGGGAGGCATGTGCTGGGGTTCCCTCGCAATGTGGCAAAGAACCAGGTGGGAAGAGGAGAGGCCTGGACCACTGGATGGCCAGCTGTGACCCCACACTGTGGCAGAGACTGGACTCTGAGAACTCCAAATTCAAACTTGGCCTTCCAGTATGTTATGTCAAGGTAGGAGGGTGGAACGGATTTGGGCTCAGCTTGATTTACAACTTTTAAACATTAAGACCTGGCATGTGGGTCTCCATTTGCATTCTTGCCTCTGACTTCACAAATGTTGGGGGGGTGCGCCTGATGGCTAAAGACACGTACTTTAGTACCAGATAGGCCGAAACTGAAACATCTGAGTGTGCCATTTATTATGTGCCTCGGGCAATTTACTTCAACACTCTAATAATACTGATGTTAAGGCTCGTTCGGTTCCAAGGAGTATCCCAATTCAAATGGACTTGTAAGTAAGGGATTTGTTGGTTCCTACAACTGACAAGTCCAGTAGTAGAAACCTCAGGTGTGTCTGGATCCGGCAGTCTCACCAGCAACCTCAGCACATGGTCTCCACATCTTTGGCCCTGCTTTCCTGTGCTAGCTTCCTTCTTGGGCAGGACTACGCACATGGTCATAAGCTTACATCCCACTTACGAAGCAATCCCTGCAGAAAATGAAAGGTATCACTTTTCTAAAGATCTGGCAAAATCCAGGGATCTGATGATTGGTTATATGCCCACCATAGAGGATCTGTGTCTATCCCCTACAAATCATGGGGATTAAGAGTCAGGGAAGTCGTTTTCACCAAATAAAAACTAAGATGCGGTTACCAGGAGAATAACTGCGGCAAAAACGAGTGGTTTGATGGGGGAATAAATGCTTAGCGCTCAACGTGAGCCACTACTGATGTGATGGAGAAAAGGCAAATAGACTCAAACCGAGGTATGCATACAGAACGGAAAGCAAGTGGAAACCGTGTTCGTTTTCCAACTGCCCCGAATTCTGGAATGAGTTGGCAGCTTGAAGAAATGAAGCCTTGGAAATGCACTCACAATCTCAGAAGACACACTACGGTCGTATGTATGAATCACGCTTTCGGCTGCTGTGGCTGATTCTGCAAACACCAACCTGTGCCCATCAGTGCGCCTCAGCCTCAAAACTTGGGTATGACACCAAGCCTTGTTCGCCAAGAAGACTGTTACTGGAATTGTGTAGAGAAGCACATGAATCCCCAAATTATTAAGTTTCTAGACACGCGGCCAATTTGGGGCAACGTTCAGTCTAACGCTGAGATAACCTACTATCACTGAGGACTCATCACGACAGTGTCTGCTTTCTATTCGCCTCCTGTCATCTCCAGCTACAGAACAATCTTAAATATTGAGGATCCTTCTTACCTTGATAGAAATTGACCAAGACTATTCACAGATCTCTAAATGTGCACTTTTGTGGTTTACACTTTTTTTCTATTTTTGATGATTGATAAAAATAGGCTATATACATTTTAAATATTTCCCGTTTTTTATTTTGAAAAATTGCAAACCCACAGAAGTTCAAATAGTACTAAAATATTAACGCCGCCTTCACACACACACACATTTTTGATCAAAAAAACCCACGGCGGCCTCTGCTCTATGTTAATATCCAGATACCTTCTCCATGCTTACGAGAGAAGCAGCCTCATGTTTAGTGAGAGGAGCAGTGTCCTCAGGAAGCCTCAGTGTTCTTTTCTGTAGGACTTCACTGATCTCATTAGAAACTCACAGCCCTGCAAGGCCCTTTGCACAGGATTTATTCCCATCTTACAGATGAGGAAACAAACTCAGACAGGCCAAGTGATCTATCTGCTCAAGGTTTGTCAGTAAGTGACCCAGACGAACCTGGAACCAAAGACTTCTGACTTCAGTAACTCAACATATTCGGGTCACTTCTCTCCTGGATATACAGTGAGAGTAAAGCCGGAGCCAAACAGATATGCAAAGAAGTGTTTTAGCTTCATTCTTCTGACCGTCTGAAAGCAAATATTCACCAGGACCCATGTGCACATCATTATCAATCAGAAGTCTTATCAGGAGCATAAAACTGCAATGGAAATTGAGAGCAGAAGGGTGCACACAGAGGGTATAGAAATATCTGTTAACTGCCCCCAATTCGACTTCAGTATTTACCGAGCGCTTACTCTGTTCCTGGTATTGTGCTTGGGATACCGAGCAAACAAGATAGACAAAGATTCTGCCCTTGTGGAGCTCACATGCCCGTGGGCTAATGAACAATCCAGAAGCTGCCAATGAGAGATGGGTGGGCTGCATCTGGCCCACATGAGTGTTTTGTCTGGTCCACACTGTTTCATTTTTGTCTTTTTATAATAAGTCGCCAACTTCTAGCTTCTCTGAAACAGGCAACTTCTGTGGGATTCCCGAATAAGAAGTAGCAGCCCCTCCGCCGCCAGGACACGTGTCTTCTGGAAATCACTTCAGTTCCCAGGATCTCCCACTGTCTTACACCCAGGCAACTGTGGCCCAATTCATGCATTTGCGTTTCCTACTCGACATCCTAAAGCATTTAAGCTGAAACCCCTGAAGCAAACAAATATTCAAAGGAGATCATTTCAGATCAGATAAAGTCATACAAAAGAAATAAAATGAGCTAACGTGACAGGAGTGACAGGATTGGTGGAAAGGGCTACTTCAGACTGGGTGGCCAGGGAGGGTCTCTCCGAAGCGTAACTGAAACAGAGAACTGCATTACCAACAGGAAAAATGCTTCGAAGCAGAGGGAACAGCACGGGCACAGGTTCCACTTGGGGCAGGAAATAACTTGGCCTGGTCAAGTAACAGCAGCAAGTTTGGGGTGGTTGGGAGAGGGGTAAGAGGTTCACAGAGGAAGGAAGAAGCCAGATTACACAGGACCTTAAAGGCCATGATGAGAATCTTGGATTTTATTCCAGGTGCGATAGGAAGCCTTTGGAAGGCTTTTGCTTGGGAACAATGTGATCTGGTTTCAAAGATCACTCTGGGATGCCGGGAAGTGATGTAAACGAGGCAAGAGAAGAAGCAGGGAGACCAATGAGAAAGCTGGATTATTGTAGTCCAGCAGGTGACAGTGGCTAGAACCAGGATGGTTAACAGAAAAGATGGAGAAAAGCAGATTCAGGATACAATCTGGAGTAGAACCAAAAGAATTTTCTGATGGAGTGGATGGCAATAGTGCCAGTGGGCCGGAAGGATTAACGAAAAGGGAGTAACGAGAGAGAACTCCACGGTTGTGCCTTGTTCAAAGGGATGTCTAGGGGAGGCCCCCATCGCAGGGACCGAGGGCAAGACGGGGATTTCGGATGGATAAATTTTGCCAAGACGCAAGTCGTCCTAGAGCCTCATTTCCCTTCTCCCACACCCCAGCATTCTCAAATCCAAAAAGCTGAACTTGTAAATGCCTCACCTCTTACCAACTCTATCCCTTCAACTTCAGACCCACCGCCTCCGTCTGGATCCAGTTCTGTCTCTTGCCGGGACTTTCCCAATAGCCCTCTACAGCTATGAATTAACTAGCAAAAAGCACTTACTACCCACGAGTTACCTCTCTCCCACTGGCCATCCTTGATGGCAGAGATGACGCCCTATTCGTATTCATCCCCAGTGCTAGTGCTGTGCTGGGCCCACAGTGGGCACTCAAATATTTGATGAACTGAAAAGAGGTCTCCTCAGATAGAATACAACCTCCTTGCAGAGAGGAGTCCTATCTTGGAATTCTAGCATTCCTCTACACAACTTACAGAACCAGCTGCCAAATGTATAATCAAATTCCAGAAACTTCGCCTTCCCAAGGGACGGGTTTCTTTCTTTTTCATTTAGTTTCAAAGTATTGAGTCCCATATTTACCTGGTAGTTAAGAAACGAGATTGGCCAACAGACAACGTATATTATTACTCTTTTCCACTTTTCTTCCAAATCTAGGGACTTTATATGTGCATACATTAACAACATCTTTGTAAGGAGGACAAGAGAGAGGATTATTCTCCATTTTACAAGAAAAAAAACTGAGGCACCAAATGAAATCCCTAAATTCCTTTTTGATGGAATTCGGAGCTTCGCCTGGATTAAGACTGGTCCTTCCCTGACACGATCCCACAGTTCTGTAATTGGAGGGTATCCCAGGCTCCCACCCCTGCAAAACTGCTGGTTAGTACTCAGGGATTCCCTAGGTTTTGCCTCCACAACTGCAAACTCCTTTGGGTACCAGGGTGTGTTGCCCCAAGGTCAAAGGCCATGTCCTCTCTCTCCAACTGTCCATTTCCCTCAGCACCCGGTGAAGACAGATTCCATCCCTTGGGCCCAGGAGAAAGAGAAGCACCTTGGTCATTAGACCAGGAAGTCAAGTAAGGCCAGGAGTCACAACCGGCAAGAAGAGAGAGATCAAAATAGGCAAGAAGAGTTTCAATGGGGAAAAGGAGAGAGGAGCCACCACTAAAAATCCAAATACTCCTTTCAAGAGGCTTCCAGCTGAGGAGTACCTGGGAGGAGGAAGTGGCAGCCGTGGCGCAGGCCAGATCCTTCCTGCCACACCCACCCAGAGTCATTTCTTCAAGGCGCCCAGGCTTCTCAGAGCCTCCTGGGCCTGGGTCAGCTGCTGCTGCAGCCTCTGGCGGGTGCTCTCGTTGGAGGCCCGCTTCAGGAGGCCCTGCATTTCTTCTACCACGGCCCGATGGCCAGGGGTGTTATGGAAAAGCCGCACTGCCCGGTCCCCACAGGAGGCCAGAAGCCGGCCAGTGATGTCAAAGGACAAGTCAGTGATACACTCCCCATGGACCTGCTCAAAGCATTCCTCCTTCTCACCCCGCCGGGTGTTGTAGAGATGAATACTGCTGCCACTGGCCAAGGCCAAGACCTGGGCGTCAGGGGAGAGAGCCAGGCGGCACGGCATGGTGCTCGCCTCTTCAAAGCAGCCTGTCCTCAGCAAGTAGGGATCCTGCTGCTTCTTGTACTCCACATCTGTGTCCCACAGTTTCCACGTCCCGTCCTTGGAGACCGAGGCCATCCTGCAGCATGGAAAATCACGGCTCAAGCCCCAATGCACCCTGGAGGGGAGGGCACTGGGACAGCATTAGGGGCTCCAGCTAGGAAGCCAAGTGCGCGGCTAGATCTACTTCCTGCTGAGGGCCGGGCACTCTACCCACTTTAGACCTGCTGCAGAGATAGGCAAAAAAAAAAGGCCCTGGTTGCCAACAGGGGCTGGGAGCCGCTGGTAAGACATCAGAGAGGATTCACTCACCTGCGGGAGTCATTGGAGAAAGCGAAGAAGTGGACGGCGGCCGAGTGACCCTTCAGTTCAAAGGCTCGCACAACCTCCTGGAAGTCCCCTTTTTTCCCAAAGCAGACTTCCCAAACTTTGACATCCGGGGTGAAGCCACACGAGGCCACAAACCTGTCACACAACCAGATTCCTTTACAACTTCATCTTGAGGGCATTTCCTTTCTGCCAACCTGCTAAACCTCATTCCTGAGAAAATTCATCATCTTCTGCCTCAATAACACTGTGCTTTTAAAAATATGACCTCGGTCCATCCTCATGGCCAGGCTAGAGGATACATGGTACCCCCACTGCGCATGATTCCATACGGTCTGCTCCTTCCACTATCTGAAGCGGGCTCTCTGCTCTGTTCCTGGCCATGCCTTCTGCCCATCCCAGATGCCAAGTCCCTCCCTCCTCACCTGCTACAAGGGGATATAGCAGCATGGGTATTGTTCATCTGGTTAGTGTTGATGGTAGACAGCACATGACCTTTCAGATTCCAGATGAGGATAGTTGTGTCACTGGAAGCAGTCATGATGAACTTCCCTGAGAGGGCAGGAGGGTGACATGAGCCAAGGTCAAGGCCCTGACCACGTGTCATCCTCTACGCAGACACTTACGAAGGTCTCCGCTGTCCCAAGTATCCATGCTCCCCTCCTGGACCAAGGGTCACCACAGACTAGGATTTTGCTGAACGCTGTGGGTCTTACCTGCCTCCCCTGGGGACCTGCTGTGGCTCCCAGGACTCCAGGGGAACCCAGAGCCAGAGTCCCTTTGTCAAAACTAGGGCTGAGCATAACTCTCAGGCAGCATTAACTCATTCGGCCAAAAACTGGGGCTGTTCTTAGTCTTAGGTAAGCTCCGTCCTCTGCAAGCCTCTTACCTGTGTCGGCAATGCCGATGTTGATGACGGGTGCCTTGTGCTTTTTGGGAAAGTCCTCTGGGGTGGCCGTGAAGGTATAGCCTCCATCCTCTCGCTTGGTCATCTTGAAGACACGAAGGGTGTCTCCGTTGGCCAGCCAGACGATGAAGGCTCTAGAGACAGGAAGCAGACAAGGCACTCACTTGTTTGGACACGGAGGCCTGTGTGTGCCAGTTCCTATGCTAGGCTCTGAGGAAAATCATGGGCCTTCCTTCGTACCCCAGTCCGGCCCTGCAACTTAACCCCTTGGCTCAAAACCTCTTAATACTCCTCAGAAGGTAGGCCTCTCCCAGCTTTGGCTCTTTCAGTTTCTCTCTAGGGTTTGGAAAACCATGACAGCTCCCAAGACGAATCTGGAGCCAGGCTTTGGTACTTCCCAAGTAGGAACACACCTTCCCCTCTCTGCTTCCTTGCTGTGTAAAATGCACAGACCTCCAGGGAGCCCCGGGTGGTGCTCAAGCTGTCCAGTTCTCTTTCTGCCACCCCCAGGGAGACCCAGGGTCCCCCCTCACCATCCCAAGTCAGGTATGGGAAGGACAGAAGCCTGGGCTTCTGCAGGCACAGCTGAGGCTCCATCTTGTCGCACCTGCAGTCAGGGCTGAAGCGCACCAGGGTGGCGTGGTCCAGCTCCACGTTGGCTCTCATGCTGCGGTGCTCCCGCTGCAGGAAGTCCTTGGTGCTCCAGATGCGGACGGTGCGATCATCTGCACAGGTGGCCAGGTACTTGCCATTGCTGCTAAAGTCCATGCAAGATATGTTCCCACTGTGGCTCTAAGGGAAGGGTTGCAGGAAGTATGAACAGGGACCCCTTGGGTAGACGGAGTCTGTTGCCTGGATTAACAGCAAGCTGCTGATAGGGTATGATGAGAGGGGACGGGATGGGGCAGCCCCCACTGATTTTGGTCAGAGGCAGCAGGGTCTGTCGTGTGCACAGAACACTAAAAAAGAGAAGTCTGCGGGGGTGTGAGTCTTTGTATATGTGTGCTGAGCATGGGTACCCATGTACCTTCAGTGCTGCAGCCAGGAGGCGGTGAGTAAAGTTGTGTTGTTGTGGCTTCTCCTTGCGAACTCGCTGATGCTGTTTCTGCTTCTTGGATCTCAAGGACTTGTCAAGTGGAAGTCCATTTGCCTTCTGGCCTGTGAGGAAGGGCCGTGTCATCTAGCCATCCGCTCACTAAGCATTTCTGGCCGCCTATAATTGGCCAGGAATCGAGGGAGCATCAAGAGATGACCAGACAGGCACCGGGCTCGAGGAGAGAGAGTGATGGGAGTAAAAACAGGGCTTTGGAATCAGACTGGGTTTGGATTATAGCTCTACCACGAGGGCTCTTGAGGAGACTGCTTGCTGTCAGTCCACATAGCACCTCAATGCAAGTTAGAAAAGGAACCCTCTTGGGGCGCCTGGGTGGCGCAGTCGGTTAAGCGTCCGACTTCAGCCAGGTCACGATCTCGCGGCCCGTGAGTTCGAGCCCCGCGTCAGGCTCTGGGCTGATGGCTCAGAGCCTGGAGCCTGTTTCCGATTCTGTGTCTCCCTCTCTCTCTGCCCCTCCCCCATTCATGCTCTGTCTCTCTCTGTCCCAAAAATAAATAAATGTTGAAAAAAAAATTTTTTTTAAGAAAAGGAGCCCTCGGGGCGCCTGGGTGGCGCAGTCGGTTAAGGGTCCGACTTCAGCCAGGTCATGATCTCGCGGTCCGTGGGTTCGAGCCCCGCGTCAGGCTCTGGGCTGATGGCTCGGAGCCTGGAGCCTGTTTCCGATTCTGTCTCCCTCTCTCTCTGCCCCTCCCCCGTTCATGCTCTGTCTCTCTCTGTCCCAAAAATAAATAAACGTTGAAAAAAAAATTAAAAAAAAAAAAAAAAAAAAAAAAAGAAAAGGAGCCCTCTCTGCAAGAACAGCTCAGTGGGTACACAGCACAGCCAACAAAGGGCAGATCCTTGGCCACACATCCCTAGGTAGGAAATAATGTGCACAACCAAACTTGGTGGTCCTGGGCTTGGGCAAGTTATTTAATTGCTCTGGGCTTTGGTTTCCTTAAAGAGAAGTTGTGAGAAGTGGACAATATATACAAAAAAGAGAAGCAGAGTACCCAAGACGAGTATTAAAGGCTCAGAGGACTCCCAGAAGGAACTCAAGGATGAGAGGTAGTCAGTACCTG